>NC_136765.1:6935112-7651362 GCF_947034865.1 Barbatula barbatula | reverse complement strand
ACTGGCCAAATAATTTGTATATAAAATATGCTCTTTATATTAGTTGGAGCCATACAATGACTGGTTACTTGAAATATGACTACTAAATTTGTAAATTCTTTCATATATTGTAGAATGAAGGCATGATGTGCGAGAAAAATATCTCTCTGCTTTCGTGATTTCCATATAGTGTATCCAACCACGTCAATAAAGTTTATGTTAAGTATGCTGAAGATACTTGAATATTATTTAAATACATAAATGTTTACATTTCCCAGTATTGTTGCATTGTAGGAATAGTGGTGTAGGCCAGGGAAATGTGTGTAGTGTATTGTGTTGCATACTTTGTGCAAACAGCAGGTTTTTAAGAAAAGAAATGATAGAAAAAGTAATGGGTGCCTGTGCCTCAGTAGAGCATGTAGGTCTAGCAACGCCCCTGTAGTACTGTATGCAGACCAGACAGAACTTTGGGCTGATAAGCATACAAGCATTTTATTTGAGAAAAAAACACACTCTTCTGTAAAGGAGATGAGTCATCAGTACTTTTAAGGCTATTTTTATTTTGTCATCTCTTATACCTGAAACATACTGAAACATAAAATAAAATGATCAAATACAAATAAAATAGATAATTAAATGGTACAGACATTTTAGAATACTCTATTCCCCCCCCCCACCCAATTAGGTATGTTCCTACCACAGTAAAGCAGAGGGACAAACACTTGAAATGCAATGCGTTTGTGAATTGCACATAGTATGTGACTGGCCTTAGGCCTGATTCACATTTCACGTCTTTTCAGCGTGCAAAAATCAGGGTGACGCGCGTCAAGCACATTTTTCTAAGCCATTTGGTGTCGCATCGAGGTTTTAGATGCAAAATGCGCACAGTATATAAATTGCCTTATTGCTGTAGCAGGCAAAAGTTATAAAAATCAGAGGGCCCTTTCAATAGGTTTAATTTATAGCATTCTGGAGATTTTCCTTTCCATTCTTTTTTCTTAATTGACTATTTTGATTTAAACTTTCTTTGAACAGCTGCAGAGACCTCAGAAGATTCAGTCAGTGGAATGGCTAAACAATATCGGCCATTTAATTCTAATACTATTGCTCATTAATGAGAACATTGTGAAGAATTCACTGGGAACTGTTCTTTTCATTACTGCATGAAATTAAGTTTTACTGTCAATTTCAAAGGCTTGAGTATTCAGACAGAGTACAGACTCAAGATTTACTGTGAATGATGTGCTCAATATTGATGAAGCCCCTTGTACACCCTCTACACCATCCTGTTATATCAGTGGCCCCCGCCTATGAATAAAACAGCCTGACTTTATTTTCCATGGATGTTGGCCCAGAGAGTCTAGTACAAAAAGTGAGTTTCCTCGCACAGATGCTCGTTCAGATTCAACAGCTCCACTGCTACAGAAAGACAGATACTAAAACAGGGATGTGTGTGCGTGTGTGTGTGAGCAAGGGAGGCCCTAGGCAGGGCCATAAAGTCTCCTGTTTGCTCACGGAAAGCCCAACTTGGTAATGTGTTTCAAATGATTGAAAAACTGCCCATATATTCACCCATATACACACATACATACACACACTGGTGTTAAATCATTGAGTAAGTGTCAGCTCTGAGGAGAAACAACTGAGGCTTGGGCACATTATGAGTTATGGGAGCCAATGAACGAGTGAGATGGACGCCAGACTGTAACGCTGAAATACAGTGGGACACTGAAATGATATATCACTTCATATTTTCTATTGCAATGTAAGACTACGTGTCTGTTCCTAACCCATTAAAACCTATTATCTTAAAATTGTCTAGAAAATCGCGTGCAGATGATATTAGCTGTATCCCCTAAACTAATTTATCTCTTAACCAATAGCATAATATGTAAGTGCAACTAGTATTGTGCCACAAATGCATTACTTATTAAAGACACATTTTAAGCCATTTTGAATTAAGCATTTAGCAATATTTTTAAGGTCCCCAAAGTGATTCAGACTGACAAAATTAGGCAGCATATTTCTTTAAACTCAGACATGACATTCTTATCATTTTAACGCACCTCTTGCTGAACATTTTACTATGAAGATCCAGCTAGACGTCAAGATCTTATGCATCATTGCGGTGCTCCATGGTAACCTTGACTTCATTAAACAGTCTTACAAATTAAACGGATTGTCTGTTTCATATCAAAACTATTACAATACAGTGCGCATTTAGTCACTCTATTTCCAGAAATGATAACACGCGGATGGCAGGTTGTTAAAATCCCTGCGCTCCTAGAACAGTAATGAGCTTGTCACGATGGTACGGATCAGAGAAATAAGCGCGCTGTACTCCCATCTAGCGGTTGAAGAAAATCTGTAACACTTTATAGGCTGATAACGTTCTTATCTCCATTGTTTATTGACATTAACAAACATGACTTCAATAAATAACGCCTTGAAGACCACTGGAAATGTACATTCAATAGTTCATGCTATGCATGTTCATATTTATGTTTACATTTTTAAATAAATGTTTCTACTAACGTTTGAGTTTGACAAACATGTATATTTTATTTACATGTGTGTGGAATGCGACATCAGGAAACTATATTTCACACGATGTAAGTCTACAACGACTTGTAATTTAGAAACAACAATAGAACATTTTCAAATTCCCACACTGTCACACACTTGACAAAATGAAATAATTTCCTTTACACAAAAACTCAGTTTTTTTGGCTATCTAGGTTTTGGATGAAATTCTACACAAATGCCTGTAAAATGTATAGGCAGATATTCGTGCGTTTGCGTTCCGGGAGTTTGTTTATAAGTCGTAGGTTTGTTGAGATAAAAGGAGCCAACGTGTAATTCGTATAATATCGTTTAAATTATTACATTAACGTAAGCGTAAAAGTACATTGAAAACGTGGCTGATCTGCGCTCTGTCGCATCTAGCCTTCGCTTCGTGACGTGGAATAACATCATTAGAGATGTTGTGAATTAATGAGTCGCACCGTTATTGGGAGTCATTGCTCGTCATACACAGATATTCATTAAAAACTAATTACTGGCACGGTGCCGCCATTCGGAGGTGCCATCTCGGTGATCTAAATGGAATTTGAGCGCCTCACTAAGCGTCGCTTGAAATACCGTCGTTTTGCGGAGCAAGTTTCTCATGTCAGCTATAAAGACCTGCTGCGGGTGACGTCATAAGGAGATGTAGAAGTGAATTTCACGATCAGAAAAATCAGAGCGTCGAGGTGGCACGCGCACAGAGGGCTCGCGCGCACGCGGCATTTACAGGCTCAAATGAGCAGCTCGCGCTGAAAAGGCTCCTTCGTTTTGACTGGCTGCGCAGGTAAGACCCACTCGATTTTACACAGACGGCGTTGACAAAAGCGAAAAGTATAGCGGGTGTTATAGTTATAAAATAAAGTTCTGTTTATTCCCGACAACAACGTCGTCCGTTATGGATTATGTTTGATTTCTGCGCGCGCAGTTTTACGTGCTTGTCGAAAAGTGGACATCCTGAACGTGTAAGGATCTGTAGTTGCAAGATATTTCAAGAGGTTACTGAACCTCTTTGCGGACAAAACGACTTCTTTCACGGCTAAGCATTGCATGCAGATACAAGGAGCCTTTGAGCTGCCCGTGAGAACTTGTTAGGCATACCAAGAAGGTCCACAAGAGGCGAATCTTTGAATCTTTTTGTGAAATGTCGTGAACATAGAACGCATGTGTGGATCATACTTGTAATATGTGGGAATTAAATCGCAACCTGGAGAGCTTTTCTAAAAGCAAACCCGCATTTTTGCACAAGGAAAAGCAATGTAGACCCTGAATAGCTATCCATTCCTTTTCCGATTCATCTCTCCCTTTGGAGACAGTGGGTACTGGAATAAAGCAGAATCGACAAGAAAAGGATCATTTTAACCTAAACCATGATTGCCCGGATACTGTACTTTTTTCTTTGGTCTGCGGCATTTTTATCCGAGCTGCAGTGCGCTTCTGAGAGAGCCGCAGACGCACTTACTACTTTCCCCACGTCCGCCTTCATCAACGGCACCGACAAAAAGGACTCGAACCAAACCTTCACCTCACGCCTCAAAAGGAAGACGCTGTCGGTGGATTTTGCCGTGCCGTCGCTGTTACGGCACTACATGGCTCTGTTTATAAAGCGTCCGCTTAACGGTGACTGTCTGACGTTTAACGGATGTTACACGGTACGCGCGAACTTACTTATGCGCTGCGAGCCGCTACAGAAAACCATCGCCAGTTTGCTCGATGTAAAGTCGGCCGCGATGAACGCCAACAATTTCAGCACCGGACAGCTCCCGTATCGAAACAAGCGGCCCGTGCCAAAAGTTTTGAATTTGGGTTTGACCAAAGCCAGTCGAAAGTCCAATCAAGTTGTGGTGGAGGTGGGCGAGGAGGTGGTTAAAACGGGATGTGGAGGTCTGCATGTGTACGAGGACGCGCCGGTTCTGTTTTTGGAAATGGACCTTACGCGGATTTTGGAGTGGTGGCTGGGGGCAGAGGGAGGTCGGCTCAGGGTCCGGCTCATGCCCGAGCGAAAAGCTCAGGTCCCAGTAAAAGAGGACAAGTACTCCTCGGCCATCAGAGCTTCAGACGCCCGACTTTTTCTCCACATAGCCTCAAGTGGTAAGCTTTTATATTTATATTATATTTTACATTTTATACTTTAGTTTTCAACTTACTGTATAGTGGATACTAAATAATTCAAATGTCGCGTTTCTAAAGTCATTAAGCATAGTTATTATTTTTTTGACACATGATGTTTGTTACAAGACAAATATAATACAAAATATTGCTAAATTTGTGTAATTTTGGTTTTTGCACTTGTTGCTGTTTGTCATGTTACTTTAAACAGCGCATCCACAACTCGTTGCATTGTATTCAATGGTTATTAGTCTTGGTAATGCATTGGCTGCAATACAGTAAATACAACACACAACATGTACAACACAGGCAATTTGGTTAAATCACTTGAGCTGACTTATGCAGAACCGTTAAAACAGATTTCTCGTCATTCCTTTAGGAATTAAAACTATTGATATTGAGAGATTTGTGTTTTCTTATTTACAGTCGTTGCTTGGTTCTTTATTAACCAATGGCCAGAGGAGAAACGATTTACCATGCTTTTTCATTAAGTGCAATTAACCGTTTAGCCTTGTATTTAACTTTGTGTTAATCCAGTTTTCATGAGGCAAAAGATTTACATTCTCTTGTGCGACCTGAAAACATGTGGGAAAGTAAATATATGTATACCTCTGAAATGGACTTTTTATAGTGCTCTTTGGTGGTGTCACGTTGATATTCCTCTTGTTTGTCACCTTTGAAAGCTTTCTCAGTTGTTTGGGAGACTATTTTGTGACATTCATCTAGCCTGTCTGACAGCTCGAGAAAGTTTGTTTTGATTTATGTGTCCAATACAGAATCATATGCTAGTATATAAATCATAGTTGCTTCAAGGTGGATTGAAGTTTCAGCGTATTTCAGACCTCAGAATGTGATTTGAAAAGAATCAGAAGCTGTTAATCCAAGGCTGGTTGGTTTTGTGCTTGTTCTAATAACTTCATAAATATTATAATGTTCACCCATCAGAAACCATCTCTGTCAAATATGTCCTTTAAGATGTAAATCAGTGAAATCGTGGCTTTATTCATGCATTCTTATTTTACGTATTCTGTTGGTTTCTATATTTAAACACAGTAGCCTTTTGTGCATTTAAAGTGGTGGGCCGATAAATTATTATAGCCAGTCTGAAATGTTTCATACTAATCATATTTTGATTACAGCAAAGATAGCTGCAGAGTCTTGAGTGCCTCTTGAGTTTTTTTATGAAATGACAAGAGGTATAATCATGCCCTAAAATAAAAACAAACCTCTTTATGGTGTTTTGGGTTCCTCGCCACCGTTTGCATACTGTTTTGCACTGTTTGCCTGGCCGGGGGGGCTGCTAGAATTTGATAGTCTTATTTAATTAACACTGCAAATAGGAATTTATTGTGTGTCTGATATTTGACCTGTGTGTTGACTTCCATAACCTTTTATGTTTTACTTCTAGTCAATGTTTTCTTGTACAGCTGCTTTGTAACAATGAAAATTGTAAAAAGCGCTATATAAATAAAGCTGACTTGACTTGACTTGACTTTATTTCATAACGTATCATTCAGTTTCTTTACCCCACTGGAAAACATTGTGATATAACATACAATTTTCTAAGTATAAAACCACATCACTCATGCATGTTCTGTTTCGCAGCAAAGTGCCCTGTATAGAAGTTTGAACTGCAAACATAAAATGACTTTATAAGTGCGATATCAAAAGCATGTTGTTCCTTGGAGAGTGGGCAGTCAAATCCTTCAAGACTCCCCAATGCCGCTGGGACTTTATCATCAGAGGGTCAGAAAAGTCATTAAGATTTCTCTCTCCCCAGGCCTGGTGCTTTGTGACATTGGCCGTCCTCTGCTGTGCTCAGCGTTCTTCATCATACAACATTTCTTCCTTACAATCACACTTTTCTGTGTTTTCACTTGACTCAAAAACTTTGATGATATGTGATGATCAAACAACTCATAAACAAGTAACGTAAAGTAAACCAAGCAAGCTCTCCTCCAACCCATAGGACTGGTAAAGGTTGTTTGTCTCTTCCATCAAATATGACCCATAGGGGCATTTTTTAAATGAGTGCCTCTAGGCAAGCAGCAGGCAATGCCACTGAAAGTTTTACCCTAATGTTTTATGAGGTATAATGTGAATGCTAATCAGAAGTTCCAGTTGGAAGAGCCTTGTGTTTCCAACACATGAATAATTTGTTTGATTTACACATACTAATGAATTGTATAACTTGAATTCACTGTCAGTAGGTAATACAACCCTTCTGACCAGTACATAAATGTGCAAATTTAACAAATTTCATATTGTAAAATGGTTCACATCACCTGCTGTCACACATCCGTATCATTTGACCTCTAAAGCCATACAACAGTCATCCTCAATAGGGACCGCCGGACATAGCCTAATAGTCCATTAAAAACGTTTGACTATTTTGGTTGTTTAAATTGAGCCGTGCTTCTTCGCAAAATAACATCACACGCGCTCTCAGGAGCATTTATGTAATTTATATTTTCCCGCTATATCCTCTAATATCTTTATTTAGCACCAAACGCTCTCCATTTGAACCCTTTTCGCTCCGCGCACGCTGCTTCTCTCCCGCCAAAGACGTGCCACATGAAGAGCAGCACACACGTGCTTATTTTAACAACACTAGTGTAGACACGCAGAGCAGGTAAATGGACACACAGCGATAATATTAAAGCATTTGAATCCGTCAGTTTGTTTTCTATTTCCTTTATGTCTCCAACCTTTCAACCAGATTTGTGATATTTTATATAATATATATATTTTTTTTATGATATATATATGTATTTTATATATTTAAGCATAACGTTTAGCATTAGCATTATTAGTCAGCATGTAAACATTTGTGACCCTGTGAAAACCCAGGCTAAAGTCTCATAATTGATTATTATAACAAGCATCAAAGATTAATTTCATGCAGTTTCACAAAGATTTTGGTTTTATTCTGTCAGTATTAAATATATTTTTATAGTTTCACAGAATGTTCTGTAGAATGATTTTATGAAGGACTTTTGCTGGGTTTTCACAAGCAGGTTCATATTTTGTAATGAACAACGTTTTAATTGGGAAATTATTTAAAGATAGAAGTAGTTCTGGTGTGAATGTGAAATGGTGACAGTGGTATGTAAAAGGCTTTAGTTAGTAACTCTGTTTTCTGTTTATGATTTATCAATTTTAATTGTTCCATTACATTTTCCGTTTGCATGTTGTCAGTAGTTGTTTTTATTTACAAATATTAATTATCAGACTTCTATTAAGAGGCCATTCCTCTACCACAGAGCCTATACATACATATGTCAAAATATGAAATAAATGGCCTGATAAAAGATCATATCTTTTACACAGTATATCCAACTGGGCTAAATTGATTCAATATTTATTTATTTATTTTCAAAAAACCTGTTGTCCGGACCTCCGTTTGGAAGAAAATATAAAGAATGGGCCTTTAATTTAATACCCCTGCCATACAATATAGTTTGCTATTTGAGCAGTAAAATCTAATTTGTGCTTGTGTTCAGTTCAACAAAGGCAAAAAACAAAAGCTTAGACATTCTGAATGAAACTGTTTTCTCATACTGACTGTTTTGGCCACCTCTTTTTGCGTGGCGTATGTGAGTTTGAGACGATCAATACATCACCTGCTGGGAACACTTTATTTCTGAAACCTAAAAGTACACAGCCAGAAAGAAGATCTCTAATTTGTGTGTTGTTTCTCTATTTTTTCAATGCTTGCTTCAATCTCAGCTTAATGTGGATAGACAACTATAAGTAAGCCATTTGTAAGTTGATTTCCCCGAAGAGTGTAAACACTGTGGTGGCACTATCAACATTGCTCTGTTTGTTTGAAGAGCCTGACAGAGCAACATTAGCTTAACCGCGGGATGAGTCAACAGAGGATATGAAAAACAAGATGTCAAGATGTTTCATAGGTCATTCAATTAAAACTTTCAGAAAATGTGGAAATTGTCATGAAATAAATGAAATAATGTAATGACCCATTCAAAGAATGTCAGAAGACTAACTGCAATCCCTTGCACAATTTCCAAAAGTTTCACCATATTGTGGCAGAGAGCAGAAGACATTTAGCCTTTTGTAATGGCAGCTGTGTTGTGTCCAGTATTTTAAAGGCTGTCTTGACTTTTGTGCATTGAGCATCATGAATGGCTGAGGACGTGTATCAGGATTTGTTTGAGTAACATAAGCCTATTATCTCTGTGTACGAAATACATAGAGCGAAAATGGTGGCTTGATGAAAGTAATCACAAGAATACAATTTTTAGTCTGTGTGTTTTCCTTATTGTCAATGTCAACATCAATTGCACTAACTGTGCTAATTATGCAGATTACAGCAAAACAATATGTGGAGATTAGCATATTTTGGTCTGCAGCTATGTATATTTGACTTGTTGGAGATGTTTTTCTGTGTCTCTGAAGTCTTGAGTATCTCTAACCGAAATATGTGTATGCTTAGATCTGCCCTGGAATCAGTGCCATCTATAGTTATCAAAACACCAAACTTCAAAGTTTCAAACATTTTTTCGCACACTCACCCGTACTTGAATTTTGCTTTGAAGCGTGGTTAGTGTTCTTACAGTGTTCTCACTCCCCTTGTTCTTGGTTTTAGTAATATGAAACATTTTCAAGAGTTAGCTAGAAACTTATTTTGAATGGTACTTTAAGTACCCATTGGTTTGTTGAGCAAGAGAAGTTGCTATACCCAACTGGGGGACCCTAGTTGGGACACATGTTATATTTTTAAACCATCGATGCAGAAAATGCCATTATATTTATTAATGTGCATATACCAATTGGAGGCCATTTCATGTTTAAAACTTGTAAAATAGACTACACTTTGAGGTGGAACTCCAACCGAAATCCCCCCCCCCCCCCCTTTAAATTCACACCCTGGACTGCTCCCTCTCGGTTCCCCAATTTTCAATGTACCAGTGCAGTCGAAAGTATGTGGTGGATATGTGCATGAAGAATTACGTAAGATCTTGCAACATATGGAGCATTCAGTCGTCCTCTTATTATAGGACAGTACATGGAAGTAAGTGAGAATCAATTGGCTCTTGACTTTTCAAGCTTGTATCAATCAGACACTCATGGAAAAATCTATATTGAGTCAATTGGCTCATGGGTTCATTATTTATGCATTTTTTTATGACCAATGCGATGGTGGAGCATGTCTTTACAACCAGGACAAAACTTTACCCTTCCAGAGATCTGGTTCATAGATCCATGTTTTTAACCTGGGTCCACATATGCTAAATTAGTACATGTATACCATAGCTGCAGAAAATGAGACTTTGTGGCATCAGATTCAAGACTAAATTGATACAAAGCTTAAATCGACAAGATCACTTTAGGGCTGATACTTGGAAAACATGAAGACGCTTTGAGTAATTGGAGCTAACTCGGAAACGCAAGGAAAAATACTTTGCAAATAAAATCTGCAACATAAGAATTCATTTAAATGTGTAAGGGAATTGATTTGCTGTCAAGAGTTTGACAGATAATCCATCGAATATATTCTGATATCTGCCAACAACAGCCTAGACTTATCTGTAAAACATTGAAAGGTGCTGACACTGACATGAAATTGATCTTATACCGAGTCCAAAGTATGCAAAGCAGCATTTAGAATTGCCAAGGACGATGTAGGTCTAATGTGACACATTTCGTTCCTTACTTTTATTGCATAAATCACCTTGTACGCAGACTTGTACGTGTTTGCGTGCAGAATTGGTTAGCACTCAACAGAGGTGTGAATGGTGTCCTCTCAACTTGAAAAATCAAGTTTGCATGACTGCACTTAGTGAGCTAAGCATTCTTTTTCTTACATTCAATTTAATCAGTATACCCACTCTGAAGAAGAACATTGAGCCAGTCATAGTTGCTCCTTATTTAAAGGGATCCATCTATGAAGGACTTTAATGTTTGCCTCAGCTAGCCATGCAGATAGATAGAAATCAATGCATCTTAATGAGCTGCCCTTCTAACCTGCCACCATCTATCTCCAATGCAAATGTGCACTGCCATGGTTCACTCTCAAGGGCTATCGGCAAATAGGTTCCTCTCCTTGCAAAATGCATAGAACTGGAGCGTAACATGATGTCCAAGTTATTGGCAATAGAAACGTTTCTGTGTTGGCTATATGCAACAAAATGACACACAGATGCCTCGATAAAGGCCTGCAATATTTCATTATTCTCAGTAACAGAAGATTAAACAATGCATTACTAGTTGTTTTAGGATCCATTTGAAATAGTCAAGAGAAGGAAGGCTGGATTTGGCAGTCAATGGCTCATTCATACATATGTCCCAAATTCTCCTGTTATAAATGATGCATACATTAACCCCAGTCCCATGAGTTTTGATTAACTGTTTGTGCATCTTAAAACCAATTATGAAAAATAAAAATTGTATCTTTAGCCTTGTTGTGCTTGCTTAGTGACTCCATTAACTACTTGTGAGTACTTGAGAAAATACAATTTGATGCTTGATGGTGATTTCAGAACCTCTATTGCAGTGCTTTTGCATTATAAATAGATATTAGCATGCTTCTCATTGGAATGCAAAGTGCAATCAAGTATCACTAAACATTAAATTACCTTACTTAGTAATAAAGCGCTCTTACATATGGTGTGTACTCTCTATATATCAGACATAAGAAATTTGTATGAAGGCACTAAAAGTTCTGCATGCCCTTATAAATGACTCAATTCCATAAACTGGAATTATAATTAGCAAAGCTACAGAGGAGTGTGACATTTCTTTTCACAATAATGACATTCTAGCGGTAACAAAAAACATTGCAGAGAGATTTTAACAAGGGAAAATTTGGGAATATCTTCCCTCATTAATGGAAAACTTGACAAGCAGGTAAGTGGTAAAATGGGATTTTCATAATTATTTGTACAGTAGCAATTTCATGTTAAAAAGCCTTTAAATATAGAGGTTGGCTTTGGCTTTATAACAAACAGTAAAACAACATCAAGACTATATAACATATACTGCACATATATTTGAAGAGTTTGGTTCCAAAATGAAATAACTTCAAAAATCATGTTTTTATTGTGCATTCCAATTAATATCAATCAAACTGCATTTGGTTTGTTTTTATTTATGCCATAATAACTCAAAAATACAGCGAACCAACACAAAAAAAACTTTTTAAAAACGGAGTTAACTCATTTTGGAACCAAACTCTTCTGTATATATATATATATACATATATATAGCATTTTAATAGAAATATATTCAGTCAGTTTTGATTTGCAGTCACTTTCTAAACACATTCTGGTTGTGTCCCTTAAAATTAAATATTTTGAAGGTTTATACACCACAAGGCAGTCATAAGATGAAAAATCCAATTTCATGTGTTCACTACAATTTCAGAACATCGAAGCCTTGAGGTTAATTCTGATCGGTTGGCCATAGTGATGCAACTTGCAATGTTATTAAAAGTTGTTGCTGACTAGCCTCATACTAAAACGCATTAAAGAGCAATTTTATGAACAGATTGAGAATTTGAACCACAAGACTGCCATTAAGGAGTTGCATGAGGTTTGCAAGTCATAGTCGCAGTGCTGGGGTTTACAGAATGCCAGAGGCAAGCTTCAACCTACTTCACACTAAATCTATCTTTAAACATTGTGCGTATGGCTTCATGTACACGATATGATTTGTGTTTTGTTTAAGATGCTTTCCTAAATCTGCTTTGAAGAAATTGAGCTTGTTTTGAAATTGAAACACAATAATACATTTACATTACAGAATAACATGCAAATTGTAAAATGTGTAGGATTAATTGAAAGAAATAATTCATATTGAACCTTTTGAGTGTAAGATTATCAAATCTGAGCACAGTTTGTGACATTGTTGCGATCTCTTCTAAAACTCCAGTAGAGACCTTTATGAGATTTTCTAATTAGAAATATATGGGATGCAAATGAGATTTTATTGCTGTGTAGGAGCAAAACAGATATATATACAGAGATACAGAGATCTCAATACAGAGATCTGCTGATTTTTTATTCATAAGAGTGTTCATTGTTCTCTCAATGAGATAACAAATTCACTAAACTTGGTACTGTGATGATGCAACACAAACATTGAATTTCAGACTTCTAGGCTTTCATAGAAAGAGAAGTCAAGACTGGCAGTTTGACAGCAGAGAGAAAAAACCACAAAATTGCCCAATGCAACTGATATTGTCGATTATATATATGCAATACAACCCTTACCTTAAATAATTCGTTATTTTATCAGGAAAGTTTAAGATCAAAATAAAAACATAACGTATATATTTCCCTGATGCAAACCCAGCCCGATAAAAAGATGTTAGAAGCCTGTATGAGCAGCCATGGCCATCTCTCATGACAGGCATGTTAAGTGAATATCTATATTGACAGCCTCTGAGCTAACTTGATTCTCAAAAGCGAGGAAGTCAGAGCGAGAGACTGAGATGTGAAGAGGGAAGACAGAAAGATAAAGAATTAGTGCTGACTTCAGGCAAATCTGCAGGAAAATGACATCGACCACAGGATATCAACTGCCAGTTCAGTTCTAATCCAGAAGAGATATGAGTCAGGCGCTGAATGGCAATGGAATGAGCTGGTATTTCATATCTGTTTGGCTTCGGTTATTGCCGAGATGCATGTGTAAGTAATTGATTTGTATGCTTGGAGTGGGCCAAGTGGTTTCTTTAAGTGTACAGCATTACAGCCAAGTTCAAGATGTAGTGCAAATGACGCAGACGGATTACGCACCGATTTTCCTTGCTTCTTAGTTTGTGTCTTCCGATTTAGGGCTGGAGTTTACAAATTTTCTCGACAGGCATAAAAATCTGCAGCTGCTGGATTCTTTAAGCAAGATCTTGTGAGTTTGTTTAACCTGATAAACAATGTGCCAAACATGTATGACTTTGTGGATGAGCACCCACTGGCAGAAACATAACCGGAGTTACGTAGTAGAGTTCTTTTGATGATTGTTGTCTTGGCAGACATTGATTACTTTCAACCATAAAAAGAGCCGCATGAACATACCTCTAAAAATCTAAAGAAACTCAAACAGGTTTAGAACGAGTGGATGATACACATATTTATTAAAGACACATGTCAAGGAGAAAGCTAGTTCACAAAGCTGACAATGAATGAGTACATCATTAGAACGCCCTTGTGTGGCATTACAACCAAGAACCCGCATTTTGATAAACGGTTGAGAGAACAAGGTGTGTTGCTTAATACCGCTGCTTTGACACACAGCTGTTAACCCCTACAAACTCCTTATCCCTCTTTGCATCACCATAATTAACATCATTTTGATGAAGCCTCGTGCTGTCATTTGTATCATAAACCCCCACGTTACCAGCAGAGGCCATAATCCTTGTCCTCCACACATACTGTTGTTGGCTTATGTCAAACTCCAGGATACAGCGTTAGAGAATTGTAAAAAGAGGAAAAACACACTTCCTATCAAGGAGAGGCTGTAGGTGCTAAACCAAGCAGAAGACAGTTTTGCTCAGTCGTATCATCCACTGCTCAGAGGGGCGCCGCAGGTCAAATTGAGTGATTTTAATGGAATTCTATTCTGGCAAATCTCATTCATATTAAATAATATATTCATAATATATAAAATGAGAGCAGACTTTATTATTATAACAATTTACATGTGTATTACGATTATATATTTAATAAGTGTAGGCCTATACAATATAAACAATACAATATAAAGCAAGATAATAGAATTGAATAAAGTTTGTATAATTGACGAGTCACAGAGTAATTGGTTCCTTTAATTTAATTACTTTTCCTTTGATAAACTCTTTTTTCTGACATTTGCAGCTATTTTTGATGTTATTGAACTTAATACAGTTCAATATATTGACATCCTACTTCAAAGTCTAACTTTAAAATGCATGTTTTATTGTATTTGTGGTGAGGAAGGTGGGACGAGCGGCAGAACTGTTGACGAGAGAGGACCGGGCCCAGACATGTGTTAAATTTTTGTTTATGTTTTATGGCCGTTAGTCTACCATGAGGTATATACGGTGAGGTCTTTTACTACCGTGTTTATTGTTTGGTTATTTAATTAACGTTTTGTTAACTTTAAGTTTTTGCAGCATAAATTGTAGGCAGGTTTTCATGGATTAAATGCACTGAAATGCACAGTTTGAATAAACTTCCTCAATCGTTCTTTTTAAATATACTAAAACTAATAATTATTTAGTTTGCCAGCTGATGCACCTTTAGATAATATAATTAAAAAGCTAACAACCATCAGTTTACTGACAATTATATTCTTTATATAAAAACACGTCAATACACTGGTTTATTAAACTTCATCATTTTATTTGTGTAGACTGCGATGTAAATGCGCTCTTTTTCATTGTGGCCACTAGCGGGGTGAACTCTTAACAGTGATAAGGTATACTGTATGTTAAGAATTACTTATCTATAAGAAGGTTTGTGAAACGCGGCCCAGTTCTCTTTTATGTTATTTTGTCCATGCTCTTTGTTGCCCTATACATAACCAGTAGCTCTTCCCATGACTAAGCAGCCATAAGAGGAAGTCTTACGTTAAAGGGCATAGACAAGAGAGTGTCTGAGAAAGAAGAAGGCTGGGGCTTATCGTCTCAGCTCACACCACGCCATGCCACACTCGTGAGCATCATGCTCAGTAGTGTAGAGAGAGCCTGGACGCTTTTGTCGAGACAGGTCACCAGAATGGAATGCAGAGTGCCACTTCTGGCTGTCCTCGGGCTGTGATACCTCTTCTTACGGAAAGCTTATCTCCACAGCGTCAGCAGTGGAAACTAAAGAGAAAGGAAAGATAAAAGGATTCAAAGTTTGAGGTTTCTCAAACCTTTCCTTGATTGGTGGTTAAAATTCAGAGCAACAAGCACTGTGCAGTACAATTGAGGAGACGGAATTTTCCAGCTGATATATGAAAGCCTAATATTAAGGTCTGTGGAGAAAGACTGTAGATTTTGCATATGATGCAGGGAGAAAAACATCAATCATAATAGGTGATTGTTTACCATCGTTGTTGTCTTCTAGAATCTCATTTTGGTTTGGGATTCAGGGACGAGTTCCAAGACAAATTGCTTTCTTTTTTCTTTTGTCAGTTTACAGACTTGGCCGTACTGCCGCCCTATTATTTGGCAATAGAAACACAACACAATTTCAAGCTGTCTTTGCTTTCTTTATTTATGTTTAATTTTAGTCTCAGTGGTGGAGTTGGTCTGTGAGTGATACTGGTTATGTAAGGCATCAGGGACTTACTGTGCCCATAACCACAGGGACTTGGATGGAGTTCAGAACCATATACACATACTCAGTTCGACAGTTTTTGGTGGTCCATTTCAGTGCTCTGCTGACACATCAGCACAAAGCCAAGCAACTGTAACCGATCACACTGGATAACTCCCAGCTCGATAACTTTAAGCTGACCTTCTTTGAAAGACTGTGGACTTGGCTTTCACCCCAGCCTTTCGCTTATTTTTCTTTTTCAAACCTTTGCCTGCGGTCATTTCAAACTGGTCATTTAGTGAGTGTGGAAGTGAACAGGACATTGGCCAGAGGAAAAAATGCATTGGCAGGGATACAGAGCAAACTACTGGGACTTGGTTCCATTCACATCAACAATTTTGATTGACGTGCAAAATTTTTCATTGTTAACACGAATGTGAGGAAAGTGCTGAGAAAATGAGGACATTTTACCTAATTTGACTCAATTTAAAACTGAAGCAAAATATGTGAGCGAAGTGACATAATGACCTTGGCTGCGTTTCCCGATAACGTTGTCTCTTATCAGGCTACGAAGACTCTAAAGGTACACCGTAACTCCAGTTATATCTTTTCTAGGTGTTTCCCGAACTATACCTTAGGAGGTATCTTTTTTACATCCCACGTTACCATGCGCTGTCCATGGCGGTGGTGCTGAACTAATGTATATTGATCATTTGACAATCAATTATTCACCCCTATACAGGGACTGCTTCACTGCCTTATGTGAGGTAGCGGTTCTTTATTAAATTAGCAATTTAGAAATAGTTGAAGTTGCATTTATTAGGACTCTAAAATGGCAAACTAAATCCAACCATGGATATTATCTAATTGTAAAATGAGTGTGGGAACCCACAATCTCTTGCCCGAATGTATCAACCCGCTACACTAACTGGCAAAATGGTCCTTTATATCAAAGGTTCTCCAACTTTGGATCGGAGGGTTAAGCAAAGACACTTGCTGTTGCGGTGCATTAACAAGTTTATTCCAGCAACTAACAGTTACTTGTATAGCTCACAAGTTTATTGTCCTTGGACACTGGATGCGCAAGTGGCTCATTTACAGCGCGAAGCATTCAGCTTGTGGCCGTGTTTAATAAAACAATAAAATATATTCAGCATTGTTAATCACACTTACAATATACAAGAGGAATAATATAAACAAGTATGCCATAATTGTGCAGCCCTACAATAACGTCTTTTGATATTGAAATGAAGCGTATTCATTCATGACAAGAAAAGTAAAGGGAGTGAATTTGTGTTGTTTCCCTATTTTCTGTTAAAAAGGTGTACCATGATATAGCCTACCTTTGATTATTCCTGTGTTTTGGATCCCCTTATTTATATTACATATGTATGTAATATATGTTGCTATAGTAACATTATTTAATCAATTAAGGCGCAGAACGCGGAACATATAATCAACAGCTATAGCAGGAAAAAAGAGCTGAATTTAGGGGCTGCTCCGTTGAATTTGTTTTCACAAAGTTAGACCAACAAGATCCAAAAACTACAGAATTTTGCTGCAGAGGCAGGTTAACTTTTCTATAATTATAATTGCAGCATAAATTGTAGCCAGGTTTTCACAAATGAAATGCACTAAAATGCTCCACGGATGGCGCCGTCTTTGGTTTAGCCCAAAAATTGCTGTATAGCTGCAGTTTGACTAAACTTCCTGCAACAATCTTCTCTTTAAATATACTCCAAATTATTTGGGTTGCCAGCTGATGCACCTTATAAAGAGATTATATCATTAAAAAGCTAACAACCATCAGTGTAAAGACAATTATATTCTTTGCATGAAAACAAGTCAATATACTGCTGTTTAAACTTTTTTTATTTGTATAGACTACGATGTAAAGAAACTTTCTTTCCACAGTGGCCACTAGCGGGGTGAACTCTTAACTATTAAGGTACAGTATAGCTAAGAGCGCTCCAGACCAACCTTCCGGACGTACGACTTACAGAAGGTATACGTAATAAGAACGTTTAACGATAAGGTCCACCTTAAGGTATAACTTAAGAACGACGTAGCGTTAAGGTGGTTTCGCCATATCTGCTTTGGATATGACAGTGATGTGGGGCTTAACATTAATGCTTGTTCAGGCAACATGAAAAAAATGTGGACAACTGAAACAGTAAGTGGCGGTTTCTAAGATAGATATTAGGCGTAATCAAGACTAAGACTAGGCCTAATTTAAATTACTTTACTACTGGTGTGAAACAATGTTGAGTCTCTATGCAAGCTAAGTGTTGAGCCCTGCACCCCTGTCTGATATAAATCACAGATACGCTGAAAAGCTGAAGTTTTAACAGTAACTGATTTCCTTACATCATTCTTTTCTTTTTGCTGTCATTCCTTAGGGATTTAGCATCATGAATCATGGAACAAATCACAAAAAATAAAGACGTAAATGTGTCTCTTTCTGACTGAAACTTATATTCAAATGACTAATTTAGCTCGATTTTGTGGCTCTCTAGCACAAATAAATGACATGCCTTAGGCTATAACACAGGATCAGTTTGCATGAAAGATGCTGTGGGTTAGCGAGATTTAGGTGCAGGAATCCTCTTTTGCACTTCAGATGGGCTTGTTAAATAATGTTTAATTTCTACCTCAGAGGCACTCGAGATAAGAACTCAAGCTGCAGATTATCGCATCACATTGGGTTTGTGACATTGAGCTTGCCTTGGCTTTTTTGGAAATACAAGGAAATATAATTCCAGGTAACGTAAATACAATGTGAAATACATGAGGCTATTTGGGTGCAATTTGAAAAGTGCACCGACATTCCTACAGAGTAAGACGTATGTAGACCAGCTTGTGCCCTTTTGGCCAATAGGATCAGCAGTATTAAACATTGTTCAAACAGATTCAATGGTTTTGCCTGGCCACTCACGGGCAGGCTATATAGTATATGGACATGACTAATGAAAGGAAACAATAGCTTTCTTTTCAAGTGTTTGAAAAGACCAACAAATTCTTTGCTATATACATTTACACTCAGTCATGGCCACTTGATGGCTTTCTTCTGCCCACTGAGGCAAATCAAGCTTACCTATTACAGGCTATCACAGGCTTCAAGTTGAAGGCTCTCTACCATCACTCACGAGTTGCACTTCAGGACAGAATTAAGAGAGGAGATCAAGAGGTCTTCATGTGTTGGTTCCTTTGGAATTCCGCTATGGCTTGTGAAATAAATGTGGGTCAGGACATGGGTGACCGAGGACCCCTATTGGAGTTGCACTCGCCTTGAGTGGTGATGAAGCAGACCAGGAGTGATCCGTCTCCCCCAGCTTTACTGCTTAAGTATTGAGCAGGGCTCAATCAGACAGCAGATGAATGTCAGCCGTCTGCTGGAGAAGTAATAAAAAAACAAACAAACGGATGGGAGAGACAGAATTGATGGGGGCAGTGGAGTAGGGAGGCTACCTCGCCCTCTTACTTTGATTAAACAGAAACTATCACAGAGGAAGGGACTATTAGAGATTGATTGTATTGACTTTATTGCCTTCTCTGGAAAAGACATGGTGGCAACTATTTTCTCCCAATCACGCTCTTTATGTGTGTGCTCTGGGCCGAGGCTAGACACATTTGTGTCGGAAAGAATGAGCATGGCCCTGAAGAACCTGCAGCCCTCAATGTTGACAAGAACGGGTCCTCAGGAAAAGCAGTGAAAAAGCTTTTTAAGTGATACGCTTTAGGAGAATGCTTTAAGAGAGCTTTTGTGGTGCTAAGGAGCAAACAATAAGAAGTGTTGTGAAAAAAAGGACAAGAATACAGCAATGTGAATCATAAGCTGTTGTAATACTGGATGACTTTACTCCACATTCATATTTCTGATTTCAAATTCAAATGTATTGTAACATTTCTAAATAAAGTTGCCCCAAAAACAGATAAAATAGAAGAACCAATCTTTTCCAATACAAAGAACCTCAGAAGGGTTCTGTGGATATCAACGAGGCGGTCCATCCAAAAATGAATGACTCATCCTCAATGTGTAAAGTATCTTTGTTTTTGTAAACAGAACAAATACATTCATACAGGTTCTTTATGGAACCAAAATTGTTCTTTTGTGGCATTGTTTGGTACCAAATGACAAGCCATACATTGAAACTCTATTGAACGTTCATCTGTTTTCTCTTCACATAACATGCATTTATATCCCAAAGCTTATGACTATACCCCAGCATTTCAGACCGCATGCACGATACACCTTGGACAGATGGCCGGTTCATTGCAGAAACGGAAACATATACAGACAGAAAATTCATGCTTCTAGTTGTCTGTAACTGTACAGCAAATGTAGCAAAGAATGTTTCTTAAAATATACAGTATATAATGGGCAATTTGAGTTGAATGCATTTTGGGGATAAACACAGGCTTTCATGTATTTGAACATGATTATAGTTCAGTATGATTACAATTACGGCTGTGCCAAAGTACTTGGTATGACAGTTACTGTGATAAGTTCTTGGCAGCTAGATGAAAGTGGGAAGAAACACAAATTATTTTACTGGAAATGGAAAAGCCGAAAAATTATTTCATTCACATAAAAAGCCGGAAAATACAACAGAACATTTATTATATACCTATTGATCATTCGCCTGAACATTCGCCTGAACAGTGGGGAAAAAAGAAATGTCATATGCTTTTTGAGTTTCAGAGAATGGATAGCTTTCAAAAACGAAAAAAAAAAATACTTTTAGCAGTACTGTTGCTCTTGGATAGTATTACATTTTGAAATGTCAGGGTACATACCATATTGTATTGGAAGGGAATAAAGTGGTTGTAATGTTTTAAGGTCACACATTTTCATTCTTGAAGAACTAAATGTACTGTCTACCCCGCATTTGGCACTGCTCCCGAAATAGGATCTATAATCGGTTTAATCGATAAGAAGCATTCAACCTTGCATATTTTATTGACTTTTCAAAAGAATAGCCACATATAATAGCGGCTAGTTCTCTATTCCCTAAGCAAATGATTATGTGGGGCAGCCATTTTAACATGTTGCATCAACAGGCTCAAATGTTGAGCTAATTTTAAGAGCTTGATATAAAATGCGGCACAACACAGAAACAAGCGATTCGGATTAAAGTCATCAGAGTAATCACTGTTTGCATGTTGGTATGTGGAAATGCATCAGAACTGTCGGCATATACTTTTTATATGAATCCGTCTTAAAGGAGGGAGAGAAATTATCTTGCAGATCTTTGCGTGCACATTGCAGCATTAATAAAGTTTCCTGTCGCAATCTGAGCCCAATGAAAATAAGAACAGATACTTTGCTCGGCAGTGCCGTTCTGCAATAAGACAATCGTGCTGGCCTCATCGCATAATAATAAGCCAGACTGCTTTGTGGGTTTTTTTTTAGCATTGAATCTAAGCATGCGATATCTTTCATCTCACTGTGGCCCAAAGCAATGCATACATAACTCAGCAACTGGGACAATTTCGAATGCTTCAATGACATTTGCTTCATGATATTGGTTTGAGATGGACAGGCCTCTCTGTGCCAATAGAGGCTGTATCTCCCTGCTGACAAACCATTTGATCTGGGGAAATGCCATATCTGCTTTGGATATGACAGTGATGTGGGGCTTAACATTAATGCTTGTTCAGGCAACATGAAAAAAATGCGGACAACTGAAACAGTAAGTGGCGGTTTCTAAGATAGATATTAGGCTTAGTCAAGACTAAGACTAGGCCTAATTTAAATTAGGACATTTAATTTGTTTTTAAAAAAACATGCCTTATTACTGGTGTGTAACAATGTTGAGTCTCTATGCAAGCTTAGTGTTGAGCCCTGCTCAGGTGTTGGTTAAATTTACCTAAAGCTATCACACGCATGAGGTGATTTGCATATTGATCTTTTGCCAAGCATTCCAAAGAGCAAAACGGTTTGAATAAACAGCAAAGGTTTAATCTGAAGACACCCATCAAAGTTGGGTCAATAGGTCCTCAGGGAAATAAGCCTTCATCAGATCTCCTGACAACCATCTGTCCAGGATCGAGGAGAGGATCTGCATGAAGAATGAGAAGCTTGGGATGTGGGACAGAGAGAGTGACATACAAAAGATGCATATCCATTTTATCAAAAGAAAAAATGAGAAACCATGCGCCACACAATAGCTTAAACATCTGTTAATTCAGAAAAAAACAGAGAAGGGTATTTAGATTTTGGAGGAATAGTTCACTCATAAATCGTGATTTGGTCATAATATACCCTTATGGTGAGGCCTACGTGATTTTCTTCAATGAATCACAAAAAGAAATATATATAATAGTTTACACTCTCCTTTACCATATAATCATAGAATTAAATATTATCATAATTATTTTCCATATAATTCCCATTTCCACAGACACAGAATGGTCAAAAATGATAGACATCTACTGCTTAACAGCTATAACAGAAGACATTATAGAGGTGTGAATAAATGAAGACAGAATTGTCGTCATAGAAGCACACAAGAGGTGAGAGATTCTGTTTATCTAATGTTATGGCAATAAACTCCAAATTTTGAACTTACATTTAAAAACATTACCCAAGGGATAAGATATATCAAAAATAAATGATTCATAGATGATAAACAAATAACACAAACTTTCGGCAGAAGACACTAAACAAAAAAACTGCCTTAAACTTTTAAGGAAAAGTTTAGGTGGCATTTTTGATGGTTAGATGTAAAATGACTTAAATTGTATGGCTTAAAAAGATGCGTAGGCAACTTGTTTATGACCCAGCGCCAATGATCCTGCAGAGAATGATGTATGTGTGGCTGTTCCATGGAGTTTAAAAGGATTTGGAGAGCACTTACAAAATGTGTCCAGGCAATTCAGGCAAGAATTTTCTAACAACTGCTGTGCTGGCCACTCATGTGACAATAACATCCCAACTGTCTGCCATTACCCGGCTAATAATGTCCCAAGTCCCTTATGACTCATGTCTACTGTAAAATATTGCTTGCAGAGACATTAGAAAACAGTCTTGCCCATTTTCTCTGGAGTTACATAAATTACCTGTAATATGCAATAATCCAATCAGAGCTAAGAAGGTCATAAACTGGCTTCAGAGGAGCATTATTCTTTTCCATTTACTCTCCCTCCCATACACCACCCCCATCCATCATTCAAAGCATCTTATGAAGGAGTCCTGTGCTTGCCATAACTATAATGTTTTTTTCTAGTGGCCGTTGCGCCTGGAAACAAGCATCACGTACACACACATATGCAAGACTTCTATTCTGACCTGGCCTAAAATCATTACCTCTGATGCAGTTGCACTACTGACCCGGAAACTCCATCCAAACTTGACACCAAACAAGTATCTGTTACCTTTTATTGAGGACTATTGTGTGAAACATTAAGGTAACACCTTTTGCTACCATTTCATCTTTAGTGTTTAAACATGTTTCCTAAATGTTCCTGTAGATTAACAACAGGAGCAGTTGTAACAATTCGGATTCAACATAGTGAGAAAATAATACTCTTCTGATGTATCAATGTAACAATGAAAAATCATTTTTGGGCTCATTGGAAATATGCATCAGGTAGGCTATAATTTATATGCTAGTAACACTGCATTTAATCCATCCCAGTGCACACACACAGCAGTGAGTAACACACACACACACACACATACACCAAGTGAACACACACACGGAGCAGTGGGCAGCTATTCCCGTGGCGCCCGCGGAGCAGTTGGGGGATTGTATTTTCATGTCATATTTTTTCTATTGATACATTGTATTATGTGTATCAATAGAAAAAAATGATTATATTATATTTTATTAAGTTTATCATATTGATAAAACGTGTATCTTGACTTACTGTAGATCACTGTGGATAAAAGCATCTGCAACTTAATTGATACTGACACCATGGAAATTTTACCCATGAGTAGTTATGATTAATATGGTTTGCCCACTCCCTAGTCCTATGTTCTTGCAAAAATATCTGTTTAAGGTTGGCATTTCTAATGTTAAAGTATTATCTTGATTCCACTGCACAATTTTAATATTTAATAATAACAGGTGTTTGTGGCAACTTTTTTGCTTGTTTTACACTCATTAATGTACAGTGCGTGCATCGGAACATCGTGAATGTCATTAAGCAAGGCAGTGTTGGTTTGTTGTGTCTGAAGCCACCGTATAGCATCTCTGATCATCTCTGGAACAATTTTTTGTTATGTATTACTCACAGCAGGCGCTCCTAGTAAATTTATGCTGATAGAGGAAGGGTGGATTCTAAAAAGCTGTAATGCAATAAATACTCCTTTTGTCCTTGCAAAAGCCTTTCAAAGTTTAAAAAATAGTTGGCTTGAATATTTTTAGGAAAGTTTGTGTACTTCCCATAAACAAAGTGTGGCAGAATCAATACTTGGTTTTGTACAGCAATTACATATTTTTTAATGTTCTGGGAGTTCTTTGGCAACTGTTCTCTTTTTGAGAATGTGCTAAAGCCAAGATGTGCATTTTTTTCTTTCTCTGATTAACATGTTTAAAGTATTATTCTCAATTGTACCTTGTCAGGCACAGAAAAGAGTTTGGACAGCACATAAGTGTGAATACACATAGTTAATATTATTATTTTCACATTCATTGAAAACATCTTTGTTTTTAACACTGACAGAAAAAATTTCATTAGGGGCCAGTCTCTGTGTCAAAATCCTACAAAAAGTTTAAATACAGTATTGGTTTTTATTATATCTTCAAAAAACAAATGGCCTATGTATATTTGATCCATGACTAGTTGGTACAACTAGATATAACCATTTTTTTATTTTAGGCCATGTAAAATGTATCTTATTTCTAGCACCCTGAAGAGTAGGCTATATGGTCCTATGGACACAATCTTTATATGTATCAGTGCAACATTACCCTGAAAAGACAACATAAAATTGGTGCAGGACTAACGAAAAACTTTTGAGCTACTTTTCAGTAATATACCCCTGGGAGTGTTATGAGCAAGCAAATCTGCTCATCTGTACAATGTGCCGTTGTTGTGCTTGGCCCAGAAAATGCTAAATTTGGAACAATGATGGTTAGAAGACACGTAAAGACCCCAGACTGTTGCCCACTGACCATTAAAATTGCCTTTCCTCTATGAATAAGTTAAGCTTGGCTGTTTTTCTCTGCCCCTTTGCTTCTCACTTTCAGAGGTCATGGGACAGAAAAATTGTACTAATTTGTACTCTTTTGATTTGATGGTCATTCATAAGCGTGCGATTTTACATACAAAATATACAAATACAATAAAATATTACCAAGGATAAATTAACCAAACAAACAAAAAACCAAAAATACAATGGTCCTTTTTGTCATGTTGTCACAATTTTAAGTGTTTACACCTAATTAGGCTTTTTGCGAGCATGCAAACAGTTTATCAATTTTATGTCCTCTTAACTCTGATTTATGGGGCCATTTCATGACTACCACACCCATCCATCTCATTATATTGACAGTCAGACATAACTTGGACATTTTAAGACACTACACTTTTCAGTCTAAGCTCTGGAAAATGATACAAACTCAGAAAGGAAGTTCCAAGTACAGTATGTGAATTTTAGCAGAACTGGATTGGACACCTTGCATTGATTCTCTCTCATGCTGTCTACCACCTACTCTGCTTTTTGCCAGTGTTACAGTGAGTCCAAAAATGTCCCTCCATGCAGTGGCGGCGCCAGGGGGGGTCTTGGGGGGTCTCAAGACCCTTCCAAAAAACGCCTTGACGCCCCATTAGACCCCCCACCCCTTCCTGATTAAAAAAATATTTGTAAAAAAAAATATATCATAATGGAATTATGCTTAGGGCACCAATATGGCTAGCAGCGGCACTGGGTGTGGATATGGCAATTAAAGTTCGAGCATATTGTTTGCAAACTACAATTTAATTAATTAAATTGCATTATACATTAATTAATTAAAAACAAAGTAGTTGATATGCTGTGTTGTTTATTTTGTTTAGTAGCATTAATATGCAGTTATTACCCGTGTCCACTGTATTTTCTGTTGGTTTTCATGAGACCCCCCTTTAAATGACCAGGACCCCCATTGTCCCCCCAATCAAATTTGTCTGGAGCCGCCACTGCCTCCATGTTATAATCAAAGTCCAACTCTCCAGCCAGAACACGTAGCTTTGCCAGTCTATTTGTTGGAGGTGTTCAAATTAAAGTGCAAATTAGTGCATTAAGTATGGCGCCATAGTTCAGCAACTCTAATCTAACAGTTTGTTTAACTTAATGTAGTTTGTGATCTGACGGCCATTTGTGAATTTGAACTCATAACTCGAAGAAAGCTCGTATTAAATATAGTTTGAGCGGCAACGCTGTTACGTTTGAATGTTATGCAGAATTTGAACTTTGTTCTAACTTTCTTCTGCATTATCAGAATATGATTTGTTCACCTCATTGTACGTACCTTATTGTTATGTTTATAACATGAGCTCCTATAGTTAATTTTTCTGTAGTGTCTGTCTGTAGGGAGCTGTGACAGAAAAAGAAAAGTATAAACAGCTTACTGGCCAAACGTGTTTTTTTTCTTCAGATCATTTAAAATTCAAGTCTTTCTCTTAGATTGAACAAAAGTATTGATGTTTCATTGAGTCACCTTAGCTTTCCACTCTGGCACCTCAGTCTGAATTCATTGTCTCCAATGAGACATGAATGCCGGTGAGGTTCATTCCTCTGTCAACTGTCATTTTGTTACACCGCAGTGTCTGAATTGTTAATTAGATGCCAGTAGGCTGCAGGTCAGACTCCTGCCTCTAATGGATCTCTGTCTAGAGAAGTTCAGACAGGAAAATGAAGGAATTGAAATGAGGAAGGAAAAAAGAGAAAAACAGAGAATAATAGTTTTAGATGGGATGGCGAACAGGAGTATTTACCTCTCATTGCTTATTTATTGGGCTAGACAAGGAAAAAGATGGAATTTGCGTGTGGAATTATTTGAAAGCTACTGTAGTTTCTGTTTTGGGCCACAGTGGAGTAAAAAAAGAAAGAGACAGAGTTGAAGAGAATGCAGGGCAGCAATCTCAGTGTTTCCCATAGGATTTTGACAGACTTGTGGCAATGGTGATTTCACGATCAAATTAGCATATTTGTGACGTCATCACGTCGTGTTAGTTTTAGCACTTTTTGGACCAGGAAAAGTTGACAAAAGCCTTTTTTTGTAAAAGAAACGTTTGGTTACAAATAGCAGCCGAACACAACTTTGCGTCCTCAGGCCAGAGAATTTGGATTATAAACAGAGAGCGTCTTTGCAACAACTAATCTCACATTTAAAAATCTACAATACTTATTTCTCGGTAGAAATGCAAACAGAAGTTGTTGACAGTGAAAACTAAACTTACATTTATACAAAACTATCCTCCGACAGGCGTTTCGGCCGCCATTTATTTGAGCCTTCTCGACCAATCACGTTCCTCGTATGTTGTCGTGGAAACGACAGGACACTGGTTACCTGTGAAAAGGAGCTTGACGTAGGGAGTTTTTTTCCGAACTTTTATCAAACTCAAAAGACGCTCTGAGCGTCAAGTCAAGTCAGCTTTATTTACAATTTTCATTGTTACAAAGCAGCTGTACAAGAAAACATTGACTATAGGTGAAACATATAAGGGTATGCAAGTCAAAACACAGGTGAAATATCAGACAGGGTTTCAATTCTTAAAACAGACACATATCAGAAAAAGACTACTCCATAAGGATTATAATGTTAATCACACGCTACATGATACACCTGTACGCCGAACCGCTGCTAAAAATCTGATTTATAAAAGCAACATCATCGGACAAAATCTAAATAGAGTACATCTACATTAAAGAGCGGCTTTATGCTGTTTGCCCTTTCTCGACAATGTGTTGCTGTATTATTAACGCTTCTTTGGTTTTAAATGCAAGTGACAGTTAAATACGAGAGGTCGAGGGCTCGCGCACACACATGGAGCTCATCAGAAGCGGCCATGCTCCACTCACCCCAAACAAGTCAGGAAGGTGAGAAGACGCATTACCGCTGTTTATCCACTTGTTATTCGATAAAAAAAAATGCGACGCCAAATATACTTGGGCGTTTTTCAGCAAATGTTTTCAGATAGAAATAAGAAAGAGGAATTTTAATATATGTATTGTATAAATTTTTTGGGGAGTTATATTATTTAGTCAAATGTGTATAATTGAAAACAAACTGTAATTATACTGTGTTTGCGCGTGGAACAACATGTTATCGTCTGGAAAGATTAGAAACCATTCAACATATTAGTGTGCATGGTGAGTTCAGCTAAGTAAAAAAACAGGTGAGTTGTGTTTATGGGTTTGAGAAATGACTTTGTTTTGAAAGTTAAATGAATGCTGCAGGGTAAAATAATCAGTTTTATTCTGTTAGCAATTGAGAAAAACTGTAAAAGAAAATGGAAAGCCCTTTGGGAGGTAAAGCCTAAATTTAGGCGTTTGTTTTGTCTGAACTGCAGAAAAAGTCTAATATCTGAACATGCATCCATCATTGTGCTTTTTAAAATAGGTCATGTGCATTTCTCTATATAGTTTTCGTTCGAGATTAAGTTTATTGCAATAGTAAATCTCTCTTTCAAAATGCACTAAAGAACAATGACAACATATAAACATTCTTATAACAATGGTCATTTAAACTTAAAATACATTAGCATTATACTGTGTATCAGTTGAGTGTTTTCTTTTGTAGATTTCTTAAAAACGTGTTTATCATTAAAGCTAAACTTCCAGACAAAGTTTTCTTCTCAGCATGACTGCTACAGTAACAGCCTGTTTGGCCTTCATAAGTTCTCCAGGACGTAAGTTATAGACATTCCATGTTAATGTGAAAAAGCATATTTTGTATTCTATAGCCTAATCACAGTTTCCATCAATAACTTCATTCACCTCATATCATTTCAAAGATTGCCCCATCTGATTAAAGTAAGCTTTGAGTTACCAGGTTGTAGATTATTTTATTGCAGATCTTGAATATCATGTAATGCAAGCCATTTACCGTACAGATTTTTCTTGTAACATAATCTTATAGTTTCAAAAACATTATGGAAATGTGTGCAACGTGGGCTGTAGATATAGTAGATATTGTATTCAAGTAATGACAAAAATGACAGTTTAGTCCACATACAATGCCATTGCAATGACAGTCCTTTGTAAAGAGTTTGAAACATGTAATGACGTTGTCATGATTCTGCCTCTTTTGATTGTGTTTTCTGAGTCTTTTGGCAGGATCATGACAGGCCAACCTTGTATAGTGTGAGAGAGAGATGGCATTGTTTGTTTTAGCTTCCGTTTACCTTCTCGCCGTTGTTTCCTTTCCCAATTCTGCCCATTGTAATTATCCCTTTTTATAATTTATTTATAGAATGTAGTTCCTCCATATGTATCCTCCCTTGTATTCGCTGTCCTGTGCGCTTTCATTGTGTTTGTGTTTGTGTTTCCCCCCATGTAAGTCGATGTAGATTCATTCATGCCATGCCTGTTTTGCTACCTAAGTTATTAAGAAGTGTTTTAGTTTAGTTATATTGTCTCCCTCTTGTTTATCCCCATCTTGGGCTTTTCTTTTCTTTACATTTAAATAAAGTTAAGTTATTTCATGTACGCTGACTGCACTTGGGTTCTCTCCTTGGACGTTCCTGACAGACAGAGTTTTGAGCAACCCAAATTAAAATAAAACTTTTTAGGTAATGAAATACATTCAAACACATGCAAATAAATGTGTTTTTGCATTCAGAACTGCCATAATTCTTTGTTTAATAGATTAAAGATGCTTAAAACATTCCTTTGAGATTTTGGTCCAAATGACGTAATTGCGTCGTACGGTTGCTGCAGATTTGTCGGCTACACACTTCTGCATTTCTAGTTGTAGCAGGTGATTATTTAAGTTACTGTTGTCTTACCTTCAGCTCGAAATAATGTGCTTATTACATCTACACATTTTCTGTATTTTTTTTTGTTCAGACCATTCTTTATGAGACACAGCCATGAGTGGAAATCCCACTAGATTTTGAAGAACTGAAACCAGTCAGTCTGGCGACTTCCATGCAACATTTCAAAGCTCTAAAATGGCCATGCCCATTTCAATTCTTGGTTTGAACTTAAATACATTGTGATGCTGTCACATGATTAAGAAATTAGATACTTGTGTTATAAAGCAAATGAACAGTTGTATCAAAAAATATGCGTTAGCATGTCCATGTTTGAGTATAAGTAGAAAAATGAATCTTATTTTAGTATCACATTTATTTTGACAGTCGTTTTATAGGTCAAACACTGTCATGACCTCCGGAACACTGGGAACATTAGCATTTTTGCTAAGTGTTTTGTATCCGATTAGCATAATTATACATGAGCTGTGACACAGGCACCATCCTTATCACACCAGACCTCAACAGTGTTTGAAAGATCTCGTCTTTGTGAAATAAACTGTGGTATAACTTCCAAATGTTAGGTCAGTAATAAATGATGCCCAAGTGTCCAGAGGGCATACCATTTTTCATGTGAATTTAAACTAATTTCCTGATCCAAATTGCAATAACACTGGCAAGAGAAAAGTATTAATAACCAGCATTGTCAATCTTTGTGAACAATTTTAAAGAAAACTGAAAAATACCTGAAAATCTATATAATCTGAAGACTTGCAAATTATTCACTGTCTATACGAACCGCGTTCTGTGCTCAAAAACAAGCATCACATTACTCCATTTGTCATTGACTATGAAATCGTTCACACCATAAAAAAATCTAAAACAGTTTGTAATAAGCAATAAGGCTGGAAAACCACTTTCAAAAAAAAAGGTGAGTAACATACTGTTGTTGTTCCTCCACAAGGACGGTAGTCATTAAGTAAACAGGCTCAATGAGCTGGAAATATAGCACCCAAGTCAACAGATGTAGGTGAGTGATGTGCTGATGCTGTGGTGGAGATATTCACTATAGAGGTATGCAAATGAAGGCTAGTCATGGTTTAATATGCAAAGTAAGGCATTTCAGCACAAAGGAGTGCAGTGAAATCACACACATCCCGCACTTGTGATACTCCCAGATGCATGTAAAGTTGTTGCTAATTGTGGTTATTAAAAAGAGCCAACATTGCATTAATTATTTTTGTTATTTTGTATTCGCCTTGGCTGAGATGTGCCTCCTTATCTTTAAATTTTACTGACTTGAAGAACCTGAAGTAAAAAGATGATGTATGTTAGTTTTACAACCACTGTATACTTTGGTGTTCCACCAAAGCATTAGAGGAAAAGTGTTTTTAGATAAAAAGGTAAATGTGAAAATCTTTTCCTGTATTAAAATATATTTTTACAACAGTATAACAGTATCAACCTTGATGCCCACACCAAATAGATAGTTATCACTAAAAGTGATAGTTATAAAGTATATAGATAGAAAGATTGTTAAATATATGACATAAATAAGTATTTTTTTCTAATTATTTGTGATGTTTTTGGTAGGCAGCTAAAAATGACAAAAGTTATGAAATTCAATGAAAACCATAGATAAAAAGAGTCCATGGTGCTATTTTGTACCCTAATAATGGAAAGTGCATTTCACCCTGTAACTTTCAACATCTCTGATTTAAAGGTTGTAAAAGGAGACCATTTTCAAAGCCAAACCTCACATATGTCAATACAGACCCAATCTCTGCTGTCTGATTTTGCTTGCCCCTGGCACTTTTCCCCACACCAGTGCAGTAGAAGAGCATAAGAGAAAGCATATTTCAGAGCCAGGTCATACTACAGAGTCAATGCCTAGTATACAGAATGCCTGTAAAGACAGGTGTGTGTTTTGACAACCATATAGAACAGAACACACGTGGGCAGTTTCTTTTAATGCCTGAAAGGCAATGACGCAAACATAACAATATTGTAAAGGTCAACACAACTATCGCCGCAGACACAAGAGACTCAGAATCTTGGGAGAAATAGCAACACAATTCGTCCTTTCCAAAGACATGTTTTATGAACGTGGAGAGTAATAGGGCAAGCAGCGGTCGCCCGTGTATAGAACTGCCAACATGCCTCTCTCTCCCCCCGTCTGTGTTTCATGCATCATCACATTCAAAAGCTACAACAAGAAATGTAATTGTTCAGAGTTTGCTGTTTCATACCTCATAGCTTTATTGACTTTTCATTCAAGTATCAACTTTGTATCAGATGTTTTACATAAAACTCTTTGGGAGAAATACAATTTGTAATGAGACAACTACAGTAACATACTATAAAATGAATGAGAAGGCATAGATTTGGTTTTGAGACGATTTTGATTACAGTTGAAAGGGGATTTAAGCACCAGTCTCTATCTAGTCTTTATCTAATCCCAATGTTCTCCAGGAAAGAAAACAATTGGGATTTTAAATAAATGTTCCTTTCCTTTAATGGACATGTTTATTCAAATAAAGTACTGAGTTCATATCGATGACTTGCCTTGGTATTGATTCCTCCTTCAAAAACAAAACACAGCTGACAGAGAGATATGCAAATGCTCAAAGCCAATGCCCTTGCGGCATTTTTCACTCAACGTCTCTTGGCTGGAATGTATAGTTTTGCAAAGGGGATGTTTATTGACTGTCGCTACATGAAGTGTGCAGTAACACCTGGTGGTGGGCTGATGTACACATTGAGATGGAAGACACTTTTACCACTTTCTTACAAGTACGGAAGTATTACAGCATTAAAAAAAGTTAAGTGCTACGACAGAAGGTTTGTGTTTTTACTATGTGGATGGAATCGAGAAAGCCATTGTAAGGTACAAGTGCCAAAAATGGTTTGGTCAAAAATGTCTGTGACAGTTATTCCCCCCACACACACAAAATAAAACATCTAAAATACTAAACAGCATCTGCTTAGTTGATAAATGGTTCCACATATGGCACCTGTCGAGCTTTTGACAGGGACTTTATCATTTGTTTGTTCAAGTTTTTATTAGTTTGGTCACACAATTTGCCAGACACTGATTTTGTTGCTAAATAAAAGAAGGTAGTCTCTCCTTGGGCACTTTCACCCACCTGCTTTTCTGATGGATCTGTCAATAATAAGCATTTCTCACTTATTATGTGTGGAAATAAGATTTTGTGTGGAATGTGAAGTGAAATAACATTTTGCATCTGGACATATGGTGTTTGTTTTCCTCTGCAAAAACATTAAGGGCTGGTTTACTTTAAAGGCTGTTTTATTACCGCAAATGATAATAGGTAAACATAACAACTGATCATTAGTAACTTTAAAAGCTCCTATATCTTATTACATTTGTCACGATTGTCAGCTGGAGTGCCCATGAACTCCAGTAGAGGGCACTCCACTCAGGACTACATTTCCCAGAATCCCATGCTAACCGCCACCAGGTGTCTCCGGACAAGACGGCCGAATCCACGCCTGTGTCTCCGGACAAGACGGCCGAATCCACGCCTGTGTCTCCGGACAAGACGGCCGAATCCACGCCTGTGTCTCCGGACAAGACGGCCGAATCCACGCCTGTGTCTCCGGACAAGACGGCCGAATCCACGCCTGTGTCTCCGGACAAGACGGCCGAATCCACGCCTGTGTCTCCGGACAAGACGGCCGAATCCACGCCTGTGTCTCCGGACAAGACGGCCGAATCCACGCCTGTGTCTCCGGACAAGACGGCCGAATCCACGCCTGTGCCGGTTCCTGAACCGTCGGACCCGCGTTATACCCCTGAACCGACAAGTCGGCCTGGTCTCCTTGAAGGGACGTCTCAGCCCTGGCCGCCTGCACAGCCTGCTCCGGCCTGGCCGCCTGCACAGCCTGCTCCGCCCTGGCCGCCTCCACAGCCTGCTCCGGCCTGGCCGCCTGCTCAGCCTGCTCCGCCCTGGTCGCCTGCTGAGCCTCAGTCTCCGGGTTCTCTTCCGCTCCACGGTCCTGGCCCTCCATCCCGCCCCCGGTTCCGCCTCCGCTCCACCTCCCTCCTGGACAATGGTAGGAGCGTCTGGAATCCGCTCCTTAAAGGGGGGGGCTATGTCACGATTGTCAGCTGGAGTGCCCATGAACTCCAGTAGAGGGCACTCCACTCAGGACTACATTTCCCAGAATCCCATGCTAACCGCCACCAGGTGTCTCATATCACAGACAGTCACCACCAGATGATTCCCATTACCACTCCCCTATATATACTGTGTTTGGACTCTCAATCTTTGCGAAGTCTTGTTTTGTCTACACTGCATTTCTGAGCGTTTCCCTGGTTCCTTGTCTTTTGGTTTTTTGGATTTATTGCCTGGTTCCCTGTTCACTCGTTTGCCTCTGGTCCCTGCCTGTTTTGTTTGTTTCTTTGTGTTGTTGGTTTCCTTGTTTGAACTGCCTACCTGTGTATGACCCCTGCCTGTTATTTGGATTACGCCTCTGGATTACCCACCAATAAAGCTGCATTTGGATCTCACCCTAAGTCTCGGAGCAGTTTCATGACAACATTACACATTTTGTTAAAAATAATAGTTTCAGGGATGCTTTCAAGACATATATTGTGGTAATGATTGTAGAAAAGGCAACTATTGCTCACACTAACATTACACTATTAAACTAAGTTGTAACCTGTTCCACATCACATGAACTGTACTGTAGCCGAATCATACTTTCATTTTTATGGCTTATTAAGATGTTTGCTGTTGTCACAAAGTGCCCCCTGGAGACCACTTTGGATAGTGTGAGGGTCTAAAATATGAATGGTGCAATCTGCATTTTCTAGTTGGACTTCCATACTTATGTCGAGGGAGGAAATCAACCCAAATATTGGAATTAGAATATAATCCGATAAACTTCAAAGGACACTCCAACCAGTGTTTCAAATGCAGGATGCACGTTTTGTACAGACAAGTACCGCTGACATTTATTTCAGGAAATGTAAAAATCTTTTTCACATTTAAAATGGATAACTGATTTTGTGCATTGAATTCCCTGCCTTGATATCAAATTTCCTTTGAAACTGAAAAGAGACACAACCTAAAACGGTGACTTGAATCGGAGGTTTTCCTGACATTTCAGCTGGAATAGACAGACACAATCCTGTTGGCATTTTTATGAGCTATGACCTTTGAAGGAGCGTCTGTCCTATTAAAAGCATTTTGGAGCAAAGGCCCTGGTCATGTAATCTCATCTCCAGTGGAAAATAGAATCATAAGATCAGGGCCCACAGATTTGTCAACATGTGTTCAATCAATCACTTACCATGTGGATTAAATAGTTTTGGCAGCCGTTTAGAACAATATAACAATTAAAGTGTTATAAAAGTATGCAGCATCACAATTTGGTTATAATTTCCCTTTTTTCTAAAACTAAACCCTAAGGGTAAGGTATTTCTTTAGAATGCCCTTTAGCAACCTGTTTTGTTTTTGCTGCTTTGCTCGAGGGCACGATACTGTTCTCTCATAACTGCTATCTGTCTCAGCAGTCCAGATATTTTAATACAAGTTTAATCATAAAATAAATAGAATGGGGTAACTGTAAGCTCAACCTCAAGAACATGTATTTATTTGTGTGCTTGACATATGTACAAGATTACCCATGTGAGTGAGGCATTTTGTCCTCTCTTTTGGGGCAAATGGAAAGTGTCCGCTAGCCAAATGGTGATCAGCATTTCAACACGGTCATCATGGGGCCTTGCTATTGACATCCACCACCGTGCTTTTCCTGTACCTTTCTTTGAGGGAGGGATAGAAGTGCATCCTTGGAAATAGTGACAGCCTCAAAAGAAACTCAGCATGTGGCCACCCAAACGGCCGTTGATCTGATCTATGTTCTATTCTGGCATTTACCCAGCAAGGGGTTTACAGATGAGAAAAGAGAAGGGTAAAACATGCCCACTGGGTAGAGGAGACGTTAGAAGGGACTGGCTTGAAATTTAAATTCCCTACTGCAGTTTCCATGATGGTAAGGCAGCACATCTTGGTCCTCTAAGTCTATGGAATTTACCTTCAGTCACTTCTTTGGTGCACATGGGTCACTGTGTGTGTATCTGCTTAAAAAGTTCATGTCAAACAAAGCGAGATAATAAACCAATATTGTACAAGAGAGAAAGAAATCTGGTGAATTAGCATGGTCTTCTTAACACCTGCTGACAGATGCTGTAACTGCTGTACCATCTGAACAAAAAAATTGCCTAAAAATAAATTTTTTGCTTACAAATGTTTTGTGGTCCCATGAGCCAAACTGCAGATTTTGGGCTGCATATTTAAAAGTGTCCTGTGAAAGCTGAGCAACTGCCATTGAGATGAATGGGAATTCTGACACATACGTTTTTCCAGGTATTACAGACCCCCTAAGCGTTCTTTATGAGCACTCTATTTATATCTCTGTTCTTACATTGGGACATATCCTTGTTGAAATAACATCATATATGGGTTTGGTATGTTTTGAAGCATGGTAGCTGGTTTCAGCTGTTTTAAGCTGGTCCTTAGCTGGTCATGAGTTGTTTTAAGATGACCCTTAGCTGGTTATGAGTTGGTTCTAAGCTAGGAACTAGCTGCTTGGGACCATCACATGATAAGCTTAGACCAGCTCAAACCAGCTACCTTTCTTCAAAACAGATCTAACCAGTATATGCTGCTGTTCAAATAGATTTGTCCGGGATTTGTCTTTCTTGTTTCAAGTGTACACAGTATGATAAAAGAGTGAAAAAAGCATGTGACGGAAGAAAGAAAACTCAAAGCCTCCACACAAAGCAACACAAAAACAGGATGTCTTTTGTGACGTTATAAGTTTATTTGTGCGTGCTTCAGTGTACTAATGCAACACATTGTAGCGGTACGCAGCTGTCCTTTACCGAAGCAGTAAATTGATGCTAATGCAATTAGCTTTGTTGCCTTGGTCATGGTCTCCCTGTGCTAACCGGAGTGGAAATGGCAGTCAGTGGGAGAATGAGAAAATATCCGTTCCTCTAATTAGGCAAAAAGCGAGTGCTGGAAATAGGGTTGGAATGCTATTAAATCACCCCATATTTCACAAGACGTCCATCGATTTTGTAGCCCAATGAATATTCCAATGAGATAGGCCTATAGAAGAAAACTGCCCCAGAGGGCCCTGCAGGCGACTGCTAATCACTGGCAATGGCACATTGTCAGTTGAATGTGTCACCGTAATGTGGCGTGATTGGTCAGAAACCCTGGCACAGGAAGATATATTTTTCTTTTAAAGAAAAGACAAATGAAATTGTTGTTGGTATTATATAAAATAATTTTTGATTGTCACTTTATACAATCATTATTTGACAGGTTCTTTTTTTACCAGTTAATTGATGTCTATGTGTTCTTGCCTACATAAGATAGTGTGACATCAAGCCTTATTTCTTTTAGATTAAAAAATACATCCTTATTTGACAACTGATTTATGAAGTCATTCTCATACACATGTTATATCTACATCCCTACAAGTTCAGTATGCCCAAAGGCTTGAAATGAGGATGAGGACTTATTTAAACACGTTTGCTTGCATTTCCAGGTGCACAGTGTCTCATATTTAGTCTGCTTGCATCACTATTTCTATTGCTTACAGTTACGGATAAGGATTTGAACAACCCCCTCAACCAAACCAAAGTGTTAGGCTGATTCACTTGATGTCTCAATACAGCATAGGCTGTGTGACAATGTTACAGCAACTGGAGGCTTATGTTAGGTTGTGCTTTACGGACTACGGAGATGTGGTTCTATAAAGAAAATAATGCAACATAATTTCTTTTCACCAGCCAGTAGATGCTTCTTTAAGCGGTGACTTGTCAATTGTTGTGAACTCCACGGTGTAGTACATTGCTTACGTACATGCAAAGTTTGAATACTGTACCTCAGTAATATAGATGTGAGCCGCTTACATTTGCAGCGTGAAACAGGCTCCTAGCCATGCTGTGTAACTCATCCTGCACCACTGCTGACATGAATAAGACCTCAAATCATGTAATCTTCCCGTTGAGAAGAAGTATGCAATTATTTTCAAGCAGTCAAACGTAGGCTACGCCTTTCCCTCAGGGGATGAAAAAATCCAGGATATTTAGATTAAAGTAGGACCCACATTTACAGCCCAGAACCAGTTAGAGCTTATTTTTACTGTAAGAAGACAACGTTCTTTTTACTGTACCCAACATCCAAGCACCATGGCAGTTTCGCACCAATAAGCACAAACTTTCTTCAGAAATTCCATGTCCATCTTAAAACTGCAATAAATAATTCAGCCAGAACTTTTTATAAAATTCCATTAGCAATTTCTCCTATCCTTGAAACGCCCTTGTGCGTTCCTCTAGAGTGTGTAAAAGACAAACGTGGTGATTCAGTCAAGAAAGATCAATACCAAGTTCGACCACTGTCCGCTGCATACACACAATAAAGCTTCATTATTGCCTTCACAGATAAAGAAATGAATCAAACACACCCCAGAGTGAAAAATGTATGAGAAGCAGTGAGAGAAAAATAAAACCCCACTTCTTTCATGGATTGAGTTGATGTCTTTTATATTTAGAAGTCATCCAAATGCCCGCCATACTTGCAGGCCCTCCTGGCACTGAGATAGTGTTAATTATGCTCTGATAGAGGTCCAGTTCTTATCAGCTTTACCCATGATGCCAGATCAGAGCTGTATCGAAAACACGCATCGGTGCTTGAGGAAAAGGGAAAAACAGATGAGACCAAAACATGGGGAAACAGACAAGAGACTATGAGAGAGAGATAGAGAGAGAGAGAGAGAGAGTTGTTTTTCAAGGTGAGGTGGGCTGCTGTATAGTCACATGATAAATTAGGTTAATGCACCACAATAGATAATGTTAATGTCACTTTTGTCTTGTTCCATTGACTGACTGTCAACATCTTTATCTGTCTTTTTCCTTTGTTTGCTGGAAAGACCGACATGAATTTTCATGCTCGCCTGGCTGGTTTATTCTAGCAAGCGCAGGTTTGGTGGAGGACTAGCTGGTGGACCAACACATCAGTGGATGTCAGCGGCAATAAAATAATGCTGGTCTTTCATTTACTTTTGCATCGAATCATTTAGCAGATACTTTTATGCAATGCAAATGAGGAACATCACAAGCAATTTATCATACAGGAGCCAACAATTTCCATAGCACCGCAATGTTTGAGAGTTGAAAAAAAGAAAGAGAGAGTGAGGATTCTGAAAAGAAGCTATAGTTTTACCGTATAGTGGTTGACCACAGAGGTCTTGCTTGTTAAGGCTGTTGAAAGGCCTACTAGGACATTACTGGTGGCACTATGGCATGCAGGGTAGCACTATCCGAAAGATGCTGACCCCCAGCAATGCTGTTTTTCTTTACAGGGTTTTGATTATGTATATGGACAATCGGAATTCATTTTACAGCAAGAATTCAAAAGATATGAAACAACATCATCTTTCTAACACGTAAATTAAAGATAATTACATTTTGCAAACCACTTTTTTCACTTTCAATTGTCCTTCCATCCTCTCAGTCTTATTCAATGGTATTTCGGAGAGATTAAGATTGAAAATACCAAAAGGTCCTTTTAGGCAAACACATCAAGACAGTAAAAATGAATTTTCATCACCAGGATGGCCTCAGAAGCAAAGATGTGTCAAGTGCCAGCTTCTATTTCTTTTAGTCTTTTCTCTCTGTGTCAAACTCCAGTCAAGAGGATGGTAGAGAGAGAATGGAGAGGGGGAAATGAAAGAGAGAGAGAGAGAAAATAACATCTTTATAAATGCTAGCCCTTGTGTGCGTATGTGAACACTGCATTCAAAATGGAGTGTACACAGTTTACTCTGGTTGTTAGTATGGCTATTTCTGGATAGTTACTATGTCACATGAAGATATACAACAGTACTTTTGAACTGACTATGATTTTGTGTATTTTACGGTTCATATGTGCAGTTTCACAGCGGTTTAACCATAAAAAATATTCAGGTGCGACAGAAGAGATTAAAACAGTTTTTATCCATTGATTTTCTACCACAACATTTATAGGATGTCGCTCTTTATGTGATGCATGACCATGCCAATGTCCAATATCTTGATTTTAAGAAGATTTATATAATTTTTTCACGTGCATTGATGGCTATTTTTAAGGCCAATGTGCAATAACATAGCATGCTGTTGATAACAACAGATAATAATGTTTCACCTCTCCGCTTGTTATAACTGGAAACAGACGATTTGAAGGATTTGGCTATTTCGAGATTTTCCGCATTAGCTGATATCATGTTTGCTTGGCTAATGATGGTTACTTCTGTCAGTTCCAAACTGCCTTTCAGTTGTTAATAAACCATTTTGGTTTTCATGAATATTACAATTAGTGTAAAATAAATGTTTCTTATATTTGCTACCATAAAAGTGCATTACTGTATGTATATTGCATTATATTGCCAAATGGCTGACTTGGTCTCTCTATAATGGCCATTGAAATCATGTCAACCTCTGCATCACATCGAGTTATGGTTTGACTCCGTATCCATGAGGATACAAGGAACAGACATAGCTGTGACATATGTGACATAGGCCCTGTCCTGTGGCCCTTACGTGTCCCTGAGACTTTCCAATTGGATGTCCCCTTCATTCATTTATAATTCACAACGGTGCTATCCCCTTTGTAGACATACAGTAATGGATTGTGTCATCAAGGAATAGTTCACCCAAAAATGAAAATTCTGTCATGAAGTACTCAAGCTCAAATTATTACAAACCTTTTCTTTGTTTGGTGCCACCATTGACTACCATGTTTTTTGTTGAATACAACATTTTGGAGAGATACTTTGGAGATTTTAGGAAAGCAAATAGTTTTAGCGCACCCTTGACTACCATTTAAATCACAGTTGCTAGCATTAATACAAAATGTATTTCTTTGTGTATAACATACATTTCTGGGTGAACTATCCCTGTAAATTCTAATACATAGACAGGAATGTTCTATTAATCAATGATCAGAAGTTCTTAAACCTAGATAACGTGGAACATGTTATTATTCTTAATTAATTTAGGTGCTTTAATAAAAATACAACACGTCACATATCTGCTTTTAAACATTTTACACTGCTTACAAACTGCTAGTCTCTAGCTACGAGGTCCTTAGAAGGAAATACCATACCCTGTTCATTTATTTAAACTAAACACAGATACTAAAACAATCTATCTATATTTTCTTCAACATGCCACAGATGGACATTCAACAGACATTAATGTTGTTTCAAATAGATTTTCATGACAAATCGGTTAAAATGTTTATTGCAATATTTGTTGTTTCAATTGTCTAAATTCTTTTTGTACATAAATTTGGCAACTGTGTGATATTTGATGTGCTTGCATGGTCGCACCTGTTTGGTTGTGTGCATTTTGGCTGGTCCACCTGTTTGCCACCTGCTAGCGAAAAAGCTCCTGCCAGGTATGGAAGCTCCGTATGCTGCGTATCTCTCCGAGAAGCTGATGTATACTCCAACAACAGATGTGCTCTCACATTTACACTTTGTAACATCCAGGTGAGAGAAGTGTTTGTGTGAATGTGTGGTCCACAAGTAAGAGATGTAAATATAATCAGTAAAGACAGGGGGCGACAGAGAAAACAAAAAATATTACTCCCTGTTTGAGCGCAATTGTGGTGGGTCTACATTTAAAATGAAGAATGTGTGCAACAGATGCAAAATATGAACGGGCTATTACGTCAGCACATTTGCGGCGCATCTACATTTAAAATAACTTGTGATTATAATGTTAAAATAATGTGATTGGCAAGGTATGGCAATACAAACACTCTAGCTTTATCCTCCTTAGCCCACTCCTAGTGCCGCCTCTGCATATCAGTGCATAAATGTGGTAAAATATGACATTTCAATATTAAGTAGATTTTGTTGCCTGCCTGTCTAGCAATGTGTGTTTGTATGTAAACGAAAATAATTTTTAAAAGTTCTACTGTGTTTCATTAAGTTTATTACGTTTTGTCACGTGATTTACAGCTACGGAACATAAGAAGCAATGAAACTCCCCGTTTTTTGAGTTGCATTGTGGGAATTTTTTAGGAAACAAACGTTTCAGTGCACTGGATAGATTTGCGAATGAGACCGCCCTTAAAATGGCCGACTCTCTGATCAGTGCCCTGACTAGTGAACAATGGAGCTGATTGAGACACACCCCTTTCATATCTTAGCAAGTTATTTTCCTTTAGTTGTGTTAGTAAGGATTCATACAAGATGAAAGCTATCCTCTGTCTCCAACTCAATGTTTATTCACTTAATATTGGGAGAATACTTGCTTGAACAAGAATCGTTACTTTAACTTTTGTATACTATTTACTTTCACTTAAGGACATTTTGGGTAGATACTTTGACTTTTAATTGAGACAAATTTCCTCTCAGTATCTCTACTTTGGTTTATACTTTTTCCACCCCTTGAGATGAGCAGAATCTTGAAGGTAGATGGGAACGTCAAGGGATCCTTTCTGACATCTGGCCCTCTTTAGGCCTTTGTGTCACTAACAGCCACTTAAATGCTTAAGTGTTTGTATGGAAGTACATTTTCTATGCATTGGTTATGCACTTATTGTGCGCATGCATGAATATACAAGATTTAGTGTCATAGTATTCACTTTTCAAGAACGTTCTTTTACTGAATCATTGGAATGTTAGATTTCTGGTCTAATATGGTTGATTTAAATGGTATGCTAAACATACACTTGACTGATGGAATCAGATTATTTTAAGGGTCTTTAAGGACTGTGATAAAAGAACACAGCTTGTACTGTATGGTAAAGCTCATTATGGCTCTGTTCCAAACCCTAGTGAGCTGACTAATTGTAGAAAGTGGCCTTTTTTCAAGTTGTGGTCCAGTGCCCTATGCACATGAAGTAGGATCATATTTTTTATTATACATATTGTATAATTTAATTGTACTGCCTATACAAATAGATAATACATTAGGCAAGACATTGTGTTTGCTTTTTTTGTGCCAAGCCCTGCCGTCTGTCATCTTGGGTCAATCTTTTCATCTGCATATGGATTATGGGATTGCCTTTTCTGCAAAAGGATTTACTATATTTTAGCAGAAACAAGGAATCTAAATTCCTTCTATGTTCCAATAGGGCAATCTATGTGTCAGCATCACACTTATCATGCCTGTCAATGTGGGTAGCTCACAAGAGTCTTTGTACTATGCATGAATATTACTCGTCAAGAATTTGAACATCGTCCATCTGGAATGATATTCATAAGTGACCAGACGGCCCACAAAGGTATGCACACACTTTATCACATCTATATACACGGACCCAGATGGCACCGTGCGCCTTTACGTTGTCACGGTCCCAGAGTACATTTACATGAATGTTTTCATATGTGAATTAGAAAAAGTCTTTGAATAAATGCATTGACTTCTTCAACTCCGTATAAGCAGATGTAAAGGAGGGGCTGTATGAATAAATACATGTAAATGCAAGCATGGGTTCATATGACTTTACAGGATTTCTACAGAGTTTGCAAAGTTTCAAAAATTGTTTATTTTAACTTGTGTTTTTAAAGATTACAATTGAGCTTGGTGTTTTAAAAGGTTCTAAGAGGAATTGCCAGTCAAACCACCAAACACCAAAGCAGTTGGTCATTTTTAATTTACTATGATCACCTGCAGGGTTCTAGGGTGAGAGGATGGTGGCATCCGCCGTTGCTGAGCAACCATGAGCAGCACTTGCCATGAAGATGAGAAGGTTAAGGCAAAGGATAACTGGATTTTCAGCACATCCACGCCTGGTATATGGAGCCTGTTGCACCACATGCATGCGCGATTGCGTTGCTCTTTATTTGAGTGCACCTGTCACACGTCTACATTAAAATTTAGCGTAAAAGACGAGAAATGTAAATGACCTTTAAGTGATTTGTACAGGGTATGAAAATTTACTGAAAACATTCAGCCCTCTTAGCCCACCCCTAGCTCCGCCTCTGATCACCTGTAACCTGTACGCCTAACACTATAAGATTCATTCGTGCAGACGAGCATAGCCGAAGACAATCTCCAAATAACTAAATCGATTTTTTTTATTCTCTTCAATGTATGTGATAAAAAGACTGTTGTGTGGATTTTAATCAACTTTGGGATATACCTGACAAAAAGTGAAACAGACCATATAATTATAGTTATTACATCAAATATGGATACTTTTGCAATTCTGCGAAATATAAAAATAAAATTGAACTGTTAAGACTGGCAACTGTTATATCAGTTTACTGATATCAGTCCTGAAGTCCTTTTTTGTCCACTCAATTATGAAATGGTAATGTTAATTAATGAAAATGAGAAATTATTATATTAAATAATCATGTTTACTTCATTTCTGTGGGTTTACTATAAGTAGGCTGAAGTTTCCAGAAATCGATGTAAGTTATGTTGTTCACTCTCGTTCAGTCATAAGACTGCTTAGTGATCCACCAACAATCATTGCTTTGTGACATTGTATCATTTCCATCCACAACTCCACTGCCATTAGTTTGGGTGCTCTTCCGGCTTCCCACATCCTCCTTTAGGATGTAACTGTTTGGGCAAAAATCTGTCACTGAACCGTCAGATGCAGCATATATCTGTTATAGTGGGTGTGTGTGTCCACAGAAGTAGAGGTGAGGATCCTGAACATCCTGTTGAAGAGATGATTCAGTGGACTCAGCGGACACTCCAGGGCGAGCTCGGCAGTGTGCCCAAAGCCTAAACCCTTGCTGCCTGCCAGACAGTGACAGTCACCTCCAATCTGGCAAACAAATAAATGAGTCTGTGCGTCTGTTCTTTTTTATCTTCTGACGATTTTCAACATCAATAAACATAATAACCATCACCTCTGACCTTATAGCAGTCCAGAGAGGAGAAACCACTTAAAGGAGTCTGTTTTGCGTTTGTTTTGTTTTGCGTTTCTCCGTTCTCCTCCCTTTCTCACCTTCAAAGGCTCATCTCACTCGTTTCAGGTAAAAACTTCAACCCTGGTTCAGGCAGCTGATGTGACTGATGAGGTTGCTTTTGTGATATTGCTGTCTAGAGATGCATGGATTGAAACCACGCTCTGAATACAAAGCCAGAATCAGTATGTGCTTATCTTCTGTCGTTTAATTAGCACACCTTCCCATAGCGAGCTGAATTTTCTCAGCTGCCAACGGGACAGACGGAGGCCATGTTCGATTTCCAGCTGCTATCACCTGGTAAATCAAATCTAGCACCAGCCAAATAGTCTCTGCCTCACTTATGGAGACTGATGTGACAAATAAGGCACCCTGCTTTGCAATTCATCTCTCTAGAAGTCTATGATAAACAGTAATAGGCAAGAAAGTCCCACTGTCAGAATGACTGTGAGGAAGCAGCTTGTAATAAATGATGAGAGCTGCCTGATTTGAGCCAGATGAGCTCTGCCTGTTACTTATGACAGTATGTTGCACACTGGGATTAGAGTAACAGAATATAAAAATACTGTTTTACTATTTAAGGGGTGAGTTCTCCCAAAAAAAAAATTCTGTCATCATTTATTCACCCCAATGTCATTCAAAACCTGTATTTGACTCAATATAGTGTGGAAGACAAAATGTAAATGTCTTACTGGCTTAATGCCCATACAATGGAAGTCAATGGGGCTATGTGTTGTTTGGTTACCAACATTCCTCAAAATGTCTGAAAATCATACAGGTTTGGAATGATTGTGATGAGCGAAGCTGGCACCCACAGAGTAAAATCACATATTTATAATCAAATTATAATTAATTATATTATTAACTCTATATTATATTTATATAAAATATAATTAAGCTCTTTAACACCCAAACAATCACGTAAGAGCTAAGGCATATTTTTGCCACTAATGGGACCATATATATGTATATATCTCTTTTATTGTGTTGGTTACAAGGTGACAGCGCATCACTTATTGCGTTAGACCAGGGGTCCCAAAACTTTTTTCTGCAAGGGTCTTTAATTGGGGGTCCGGGTCGGTTTGTAACAGAAAATTACATGGGACGGAGGTACTACTTGAATTATTGTGGAGATTTAATTATGATTTGAAATGTATTTATTATGCCTCCCAATTGTAGAATAGTTTATTTTGTTATGCACCGTGCAGACAAATGATTACTTTTCAAGAGATATAGCCTATTTAAAGAGCAATGTTATTACTATCATAATGATTTTTCCCATAAACCATTTTGTCGTCTCTTTGAAATGTTCCGCTGGTTCACACGTCAGCTGTTCTATCGCAATGGTAGGTTATGTTGACTATACCATTCTGTTGGTAGGTGAATTAAAAAAATAATTAGGCTATGCTAATAATTTACGGAAATTTGAGTCAGAAAGCCAATATTTATTATCAAATATAGACATGATATAAGTGAATGGCATTGTTCAGAGGGCCGGTCCAAATCTGTGGGCGGGCCACATTCGGCACGCGGGCTGTAGTTTGGGGACCCCTGCGTTAGACGGAGGACTGCACCTTAAATAGAACATTTACTTCCACCTACCACAGTATTAGCACAGGTTATCAACAATATATCGATTGTTTCTAGCATATGCTTGTGTATATTGTTATCAACGCTCAAATCTCAGCTATCTTAATCTGCACGCTTTTCATGCTTCCGTCTCATGCATTAAATATACTGAGGGTCAGTCATGTAATTCAAAACTCATGGATGAAAGGGTTAATAACCAATTACAGGATAAGAACATCTCATGAGCATTAACATCCAAATGTGTTTTCTGTGAGAAGCCTATAAGATCTTTATATTTTTGCAGGTCTGTTTGTGCCCTGGTTTTAATTCATCTTACATCACCAAACTACTTCAGTGATGCCCACTGTTAAGGTTCACGAACTCAAGTGTGCTGTGTTTGATAATTATTGGGTTCATAGTCCGCCCGCAGGGGTTGACAGGGAGAGACTATGGTATCATACAGAGGACAAAAGCTAGGAATTAGCGCAAACATGCTGGGCTCATGAACAGGCAGAAGAGTTTCAGCATGCCCACTCTATTAAGACAGGGATCCGCATGGTGTCAGGAAGAGCCTGCTGTGTTTAGCAGTCCCCTATGGAGCTGGACTACACATCGTCCCCTTAGAAAAACACCTGCCAGCAATCTCTTTATTCTTTCTTTCCCTTCTTTTAAGATGTCAAATGTAAGCTTTGAAGAGGAGCCATGGTTTTGACTCATGTTCTTTCTGGCACCCCACAGGCCATGTATAAGAACAGAGGAGTAACTGTGGGCATTTCTTGGATCCAACCACTGGACTCAATTTAGATTAAATTTGATGTGGCTTTTTGGAAAAAGAAGGCGAAGGGGCTAGCAGATTGTGTTTAAATGAGCCTGCATCTGATATATAATTTTACAGAAGTAAACCTATTCCCACCATGTCTAAAAACAGCTTCATGTTTATTTCCCAAGGAACTACAAATCAGTGTGCATTGAGCCCTGTCCTGTCATACACCTCATATTTTCTCCAATACAACACAGAGGAATTTGAACAAGCTTAGCACCTTTGTCGTGCGCCCACACATCTGAACTGCTGCAGAAAACTTTTCAATTTGTTCTGCAAGTTCATCCCACTAAGCGGAGTTCTACTCCAGAGTGGCACAACTAAACAAATGCTGTTGGGAAATCAACCACTTCATGTATAGATTTTTCTTAACACAAAGGATGCCGCAATTGGATTTCACAAATACAACTTACTTTGACTAAAGCAGTGAGAAAAATTTAATTGAATGCCTCCTAAGCAATAGGCTTCTTTTAGGAATTTTACAGTATGAGATTGGCAGACTGGCAAACTGCCTAGTCCAGGGACTCACTTGATTACTTAGTGGGAACAAAGCCAAGCTGGCCAATCCTATTTTTAATCACAGATTGGTTACGTAAACTGGGACAAGACTGTTAATCCCCTCCAAATCTGTTTTTGTTAGGAAAGCCTTGAAATGTAATTATCACCCCAACGTGGATGGCCCGGTAACATATTTGTCATATCTTAGGCAGCTGTGTGACCAAAGCTGCAGTTCTCTGACTTTACGTCTCCGGGAGACCGAGAGGTTCTTAAGGTAGATATTGCTTTCAGAGTGTAATAACTCGAAGCACAAGTGGTGACCCAAATGCTTCCAAAAGATAACAACAAAGCAAACAAATGTATTCTTGCATTTCAAATAACAGGCAAAAACTATTTGAAACAGTCTGAACTCTATGACTTAAAGGGTCTTCAAAAGAGCATTCATTTGAATTAAAGGGACAGTTCACACAAAAATGAAAATGCTGTCATGGATTACTCACTCTCTAGTTGTTCCAAACCTGTATAAATGTCTTTGATTGAACACAAAGTAATATATTTGGAAGAATGTTAGCGACTGAAATCTCTAAACCACCATTGACTACCATATTAGAAAAAAAATATAGTTATTTTTTGTTCCGTTGAACATGAGATATTTGAAGAATTTAGGAAAACAAACAGTTCTGGAGCACCTCTGACTACCATTTAAATTTTTCCTACTATGGTAGTCAATGATGTCCAAGAAATCTCAGTTGCTCACATTAATTTCTTAAATACCTTGATTTGCCTTTAACAGAACAAAGAAATGAATAGAGGTTTGCAACAACTTGAGGTCGAGTAATTCACAAAAGAATTAAAATTTTTGGGCGAACTGTCCCTTTATTCATTTATAGTTTTAAAGAAAAATGGACCCTCAAAGCCTATATGGATAGTTTTGTGTATGACCAATTTGAAATATATTTCGAAAAACTTCTTATAACTAATGTCGGACAAAAAAGGATCTAGTCCTGGTTTCTTGTTTTCGAAATCACATTCAAAGTTCAGCGGATTGTTATTAATCCTTTTCCAACCTTACCAGTAATTAAGATGTCTTGATGCTGAATAGGAAATAGAAAGTTACCATCAGACTGCGATACAATTATTCTTTTCTAGCCGGTCCACCCTCCTCTCCTGATTTTACAGATTATAACACAACACAAATTGACAAAACAGCTTAGTGGAATTTTCATTAGATTTGTAAACTCAAACTGAATCTTATTATTGTTATTGAGCAATAATCCTGCATTAGAGAAGCTCAAGACAAATTCCTCCATTTCATCTCCTGCGTTTATGTCTCTCATCTTTATTCCAGGGCAAGCACCTCAACAAGGGTAATATTTTCCTAATCCTAAAATTAGCATCAAATACTGTATTGTTGCCTAACTCACCATCTACCGTTTTAGCTACTTAGATCAATGATATGCAAATTAGCTTGCTTGTGGAGGAGAGTAATATTACAGACCTTAGTGGACAGTAAAACACATCAAATCGACATCCCACCGACTTTCATTCAAAGGGACCCAAGCCATATCTAAAGATCATAATATCATGAAGATGTGTGAATAGGCTCTTCGGGCTTGAGCCATTAAGCAACCATCCAAAACACCATAGCGATGGGGTGAAATTTTCTTCATAACATGTTCTGAATTCAAACTGTGTTTGTACTAGAGGAAGGATATGCGTGTCTTTATTTTGAGTTACAACTTTGATACCTCTTACACGTCTCCCATCTCCGAGGGGGCAGTCTTTAGTTGACACTCTCTCTGTTTGAGGTCAACAACGGAGCTCTGTGATTGTGTAACTCACAGCCAATCAGCCTGGACACTTGTCTTCCTGATTAGCACTTTCCTGATGAGGAAAGGTGCCTCAAACCCATTGCTTTTTTCTAGATGCCACTAGTACTCTTCTCCCATTCTGTCTTTTGTCTGTCTGCTCAAAAGGATGCTCCTTGGAGCCATGCACACAAACCAGCTATGTCACACAATTTATATTTTGCAATAAAGCATATGCGCTAAAGATTCGCTTCTACGACAAGCAGTTCAAGATGCTCTCAGAGCTCAGTACAGCTAATGTGATTTCCCTGCGCTCTGATCTGTACTGTCAGTTGAATTAAGTGGAAAGGTCAGCGGATCAATCAGATTGTAGTCAGACGTTTTGAAGATGGTCAGAGAATGCTTTGGCTGTGTGGGGTCAGATGCAAACAACTCATCACATTGCTACTTGGGATTTCTGAGATATGGGTTGTGTACACCTAATGAGAGCATTAGGAATTGCAAAATCATACAACCCTTGAGTAATTCAATTGGACTTAAAGAAACTCTGATTGGTTTAGAGTAATAACTAGCAAGTTAAATAGCTGGTTGTTTGGTGGTTAGTGGGTACCCATACCCAAGTTAATTTTTTCCCCATTATTACTAAATATATGTCTGATTCTTAGAAAATGCCTTTCCTTACCAAGCTACTTGATTCGTCTCATGCATATTTCATGTACATTGCACAAATGGTGTTGAATAAATTACATGCTAAAGTTAACTTGCAAATGCTGCAAACATGAGCAATAGCAATAATGATGATCACCCTAACAAGCACCACTACAGTAAAATGATTGGGCCTTGCATTACCCATTAGTTATTCTGTATAGGGGGTCTCACAAATGGGCCAAATACCACACCAACCCACCTGCCCATTCTACTTGTGCAATGTATGTCGGTGTGCTTATATAAAAACAATGGAGAAGTTAATATATTGGTGGACAGATGGCCTTGACCAGAATTAACCTCAACAGTAATGCAAACATCAACATGCATTTAAAACATAATTCCACGTATTACATTTCCACATTAGATCTATGTTTTTATATGCATGTTAAAGATGCTTAAGGTCAAGTGTGGAAATTAGCGCCATCTAGCAGTGAGGTTTCAAATTGCAACCAACGGCTCACGCCACAAGCCTCCCTGCCTTCAAGGCACCACGGTGGCTGACACAGGACTGATATGTTGTCACGTTTTCACTTCTTTGTTGAAATTGAACTGTAGAGCAGTTTGTCAGTTTAGGGCTACTGTAGACACAACATGGGGAATTTCATGCAAGGGGACCCGCAGCAGTGTATGTAGCTCAGGTAATAAAAACATAACTTTATGTACGTTATATTGCATTTCCTAAAGAGATTGCACACATTATACAGGAAATAAAGACATCTGTTTGATTTCAACATCTTGCACTTCGCCAAAACTATCTCAAACAGCTTTAAAGCTCTCTGAAATATTAAAAGATATCTTTGTGTGCTTAGGCAGAGGCCTGAACCCCAGGTGCATTGTCTGATATCAGCAACGTTTGCTCATTATGTGTCTTCGTTTAACGCATTCCAGCTCTGGGAAGGGCATTCTAACCCCATAGGGGTTATAAAACTAATAAACAAGATAGATTCTCCTTCATTACATTTAGAGGAAAGCACAATTGTCTTCGTTCCTACAATGTGCCCTTATTATTACGGAAATCATCATAATCCATGTTTGTAGAAATAAAAGGCATACAGTTGATGTCAGAACCCTGTGTTATAGAAGGTAGTCTGATTAAAGCTGGATGTTGCGTTCAATGAAATTTGCACATTGAGTTTGTACATTACCTTTAAATAACACCTCTTAGTATTGTTTTTTTCCAAGGGCTTCCAAGTAGTACTAGTAGTAAATTGAAATGCTGAATTTGTAACGCTGTCATTGCGGTCAGGCCACCAATGATTTGAATATACACAGTCAAGACAGTCATGAAGAAAATATTGATGTGTGACAATTACAATAATTATGCTAATCTCCAGAATGAATGGAAAGATGACTTTGTCCAATATGTCTCATTTTCAATGAACTACCAATGAGTGGTGCTGTAAAGTAAACTTTAGATTTTACCATGTGTACCGTGTGTTGTTTATTAAGAGCCCATATTAAGCTCATCATCAAGTTCACAATATTCTAGAATGCATTTACATTATTTACAAAAATCTGAAAACATGCTTTTTTCCCTCGTATCTCTTTTCACGATCGGGTAATTATTCATTCTAAGAAACTGTGACATCTCAAGCATTGAAATTTGGAAATATTTTATATACAGTATTTATAGTTTGGATATTGAACCCAGGAAAAAACAGCGCCCGTCCTCTACTTGTTTGTATTTGTAGAGAGGTTCTTGATGATGCTGCTGTTGAATACATTAAAATGCATGTGACCCTACTTGCAGTTCATGACTTCACAAACGTATTTGACAGATTGCGTTTCTCTGGACTTAACCCGATTCGTCGTTTTTTTATAATTCAATTTAATTTAATCAGGAGTGGAGTCATGCAGGTTGTTTGCCAGCTGTTTGCCAGGTGCTGCCCGGTTGGGTGTCATTATGTGACTTTTCATAGCAAAAGAGAGCAGCGGTTCACAGTTAGACACAGATTGGACAAATATGCATAAGCTAAATGCACACGTTTTGCTTGATTATTATCCATTTGGTTTATTTTAAATATGAATTAATTGAATTATTTTTCGGTGTAACTGCCATTGCATTTCAGTCTCTCTTTTGCGGCAAAGAAAATTAGACAAGGATGAGAGAGGGAGAAGGTGATCAGTAGAATTAGCAGGATGATTAAAAGTTAAAAAAAGCACTTTCGGCTACCCTTAATTACCCTTTCCTAATTGTCTTTGAGACTCATAGGTCTTTTTCCTAATTGCTATTGACAGTTTTCGTGGCGTTATGGAAAAGCACAAAAAACATAATAAGAGTTCACATTGAAATGTTTACCTGAAAAAAATGAATACTAACACAAGAGGTTTTGGGAGGCAATTTTCCCAAAATGCATTTGTTATTTATTATATAAAAATATGCAAAAGGTATTTAATACCTGCTGTTTTTTTGTTTTCATGGATCCTGATTCACTATAGGTAATATGTGAACAAGGTAATGAATGGGACATTCATGTTCGAAGAATCTGTGCTTGGCACAGTTCCATAATCCCATGCTGGCTCTGAGTGCTAGGTTATAAAGGATGCAGACTGTAATGATCTGGCATATGGACTGTCATGTATGTTTAAAGTGTGCTTAACATTGCAATGTTTTCTGTCATTATAATTGGAAATAGGAAATACAAACCGATTTCTTAAAACAGTTCTTATTTTCTTGTGTTATGATATCAGGCATTTTGTGTCTAAAGATTCATCAACAACAACCCTATTTTACAGATAAATAGAATGAAATACTTACACAATGCCCAAACAGTGAAAACCTTGTTAAACTAGAGTTCAGAGGATTAATGAATAAGATGCGTATATTGGTGGTAAAATTCTGTGCACTAATGTGTCACGGATGTTTAACCCTTGTGCAGCGGCCGTGTTGCTATTTTAGTGACTCAGCCTGTGTTGGTGGTGTCATGGAAAGTGGACCCGCTGCAGTTTTGGGTTTTTAATTCAACACAATGAAACAATTTTTCATCCCGATTACAAGCAATCTAAACAGCATATATGGTTCATATTTGTCCTGTACCTTTGTTATATCACGTTTATGAATTGAAGTGCTCCACATTTTGTTGCGGGAATGGCAGGGGCAGAAACTCACACTTAGACACATTCTCAAACACTCTCTCTTACACACACTAACATACTAAAAGAAGACACGACGAGGACACAATGAAGGTACACAGAACCTACAGTTTCCAAAATTGTATAAGTGGACTGGAACATCCTGTATTTAATATAAATGTGTAGGGGAGTGTACAGTGTGTGGTCATACTCCTGATATATGTTCTTCACAGAAAGTAAGCCAAGGCCAATGAGCTTACATTTTTTTTAATTGTATCATTGTTCTTTCGATAAAAAAAGAAAATTTCTCCCACAGACCTGAACACAATAAATTAAACCATGTTTCCCTGTGATGTGTGGTTATAAAATACCATTTACTTAGAGAGACCAAAATGACAACTGTAGATGTTCAGCTAATAGTCACACAAGTATTTTCGGGTAAACACATCCCTCTTGCATTTATTAAGATTCAGTTGTTGACTGAAATTAATTACATCTGATCAACAAGGCTGTGATGGAGAAATCCAATCAACTTAGACTCACTAACTGCATTTGCAAGGACAAGCAGTTCCTATGTCTTCAGATATATACCTGACATGCAAATGGCTGACAAGAGATATTGTTTTTCTGGGAATCACTTTGATTGGGCATCTCATCGCTACCAATGCAGTTCATTCTTTTAAGAAATTGTCCTTTAAAGAGTTACGACAAGAAGATAAGAGCCATACACATCTCTTAACTGCACAGGCAGGAAAGGTTTTATGAGGCTTTACGCCACTTTATCGAGCTGCCCTTCGCCACGTTGTTCTTTACTGTTGTTTACTTTTCTATTAGAGTCTAAGACTGTCGATAAAATTACTCATGAAGTCATCTTGTCCTACACTACCCATTCTGTATCGCTTGTCGATGGAACCAAGAATCCCCAGAGACTTCAAGTGGTGTAGGTTAGGGAACAGGGAAATGTACAGCTTGTGATTTTGTCTCCCTTGTGATAAAACTGTAGAATGGTGAGTAGGTTGAGAACTGGGTATGTAACTCAAGAAAACGTAAGGAATATTGTCAAGATTTACCAAGCATTATGAAACAGATCTAAAAGTAAATTGTGATTCAATAAACAGTTTCGTAAACTGTATCTGTGAATGCAGGCTGTATATTAATAGTCGCCATGTTGCTTGGCAACTGCAACCAGTGACAGTAAGGCTTATTGTCTATATAATTTAGCAGAAGATGTTTTAGATGTTTAAAGCAATTATTGAAATTATGACTATATATTGAACATTTCTTTATTTCATCAAATTGCTGTTTACACCATTTTATAAATATGTATATATACATTCAATTTGGGCCTTTAGTACTGAGCATTGTGTAAACACTAAAGCCTAACCAAGAATAATTTTTACCATATTTATTCCTTTTTCCACATCTTATGATGGCTACTCACCAATATCACAGATCTCATCCCCCATAGTATTTATTTTCCCTACTACAAGATGGGAGGAGATCTGTTTGTTTCTGACATTTTCTCAATATCTTCCTTTGCATTTAGCAGATCAAATACATTTATACAGGTTTGGAACAACCTGAGGGTGAGTACATGATGACATCGTTTTTATTTTTGGGTGAACGATCTCTTTAATATGCAGCCGACAAATCTGAGCCAACTATGAAGAATGAAATCTCTGAGGAATGTTTCTAGCACCTTGTTGAGTCTATGTCATAAAAACTAAGGCAGTACTGAATGCAAAGGGGATGTAATAACAGTAACAACAATGTTTTTTTAAAGAAAAACGTATATAATAGTCATTATAGTGATTTTGCTGTGGATATACAGTATATAACTTGATGACTCATTAGCATCTGTTTTTATGGGCTGCTATACTCAGGCCGTCATACATATCGTAATGGTCTGAACCGATTTGTGTTGCCAAGTCTGCAGTTTTCAGTGCAATTGGGTTACTTTTTATTTGTTGTTGCGGGTTAGGAGTGGAATGATTTTGTAGTAGATTTAGCTGTCTATTTTAAGATGATTTTAATTACGAATGTTTGGACTAGGGACATTAGGCTTGTGATGAATGATTTTGTTTTAACAGATCTGGCAATCCTTCAAAGTCTGTCCATTAACACTCAAGAGCAGTCTGAAGATGTGTAAACTCAAACATTCAATTTGCTAAACTAGCACATGACTACAACAAAAGGGGTATCCCATGTTCCAGGAAATTAAATCCCAGTGATTTTCACAGCCATGGCTGCGCAGGGTTGTGGCATTCTAGCTAACTATGAGTAACGTCAGTAAAACTGTTCCAAGATGGCTGACACGTCTACATGTTTGGAGCTCTTGAATGAGGCATATAGTTATATCAATGGATGTTGACAACAATGATAGAAAAAGTACAATGAATAATTTTGACTGATGAATAAAGTTATCCAACTTTCATCCAACTATCCAACTTTTCTGTCTGACTAAGACTGAAAGGCAAGTCAGAGAAGGCCAAAAATAGAAAGCTTATTTAGCTGCAGTCATATGCACAGGATGCTGCTGCATGGTTGGAATTGAAATTAGATTATGCACAGCCGAGAGCTTTTGCCGAGAAGAGAAGGAAAGGGCAGAGAGTGCTAGGTGTTAAAAACTGAGCTCTGACCTGATCTTAGGCTGATTGATGCTAACTAATGTGCTACCGTTTTCACACAGTCAACCTAACAGAGAAAGTCCTGCGCTCTGATCCATTACCCTGTAAAGGTCTGAATATCAATTGCTTTATTTCCTCCAGCTATAGTGGATTATTCAATAAAATATCTTAGATATTCCCAGTCCTGTTTTTATTGCTTGAATGTACATGAAAAATCTAGATAGGATAATATGTACTTTAATTGTGTACAAAACACTAATAAAATTTTTCATAAGTGGCCTGCTTAAAGCATTAGATCAGTAAAAGCATTTGAAAAGCCTTACATTTTGCTGCATAACTTGCGCCACACTATTTAAGTTAATTCAAATATATGATTGTTGTATCGAGGGGTGAGAACCAGAGGGGCGTAAGTTTTATTGGGTGAATTGAGATATATAATATATATATATATATATATATATATATATATATCAAATGAAAGTTCTTTCTACTTCCAAAATGACACAAGAAAAATCTTAATCAAATCGAGTTATTCATTAGAAGTCAAAACCCATCACTGGACATACTTAGCCAGTTGGTGGCAAACGGGCGTAACTGTATTGTGTAGAAATGCCTGTGGATAGCAGATGATTCAAAATGGCTGAAACATTGGTGTCAAATTTGTTTTATTAAAAAATTATTCTGAACAAATTTTTAAATACTGTTCAATACGTACAATCGTTATTATAAAAGATTGAAATCAAATACGCAAAGTCAGATAAAATTATGGTATTTTTTGTGCTGACTCTTCTGTAAAGTTGATGAAATGTAACTTTCATTTCTGGTTCCTCTGGTACCTCCGGTACACCTCTGGTTCTCACCCCTCGATATGTTCAATTATATGTTGTCAGACTTAATTTGGATATGGAATAACCAAATAATGATATACAAATATTTAATCAAGCAAAAACCAACAAAAAAACTATTCAGTGTGTGTATTTCATGACATTGTATGTATTTCAAGTCTTTACAAAATTATATTAAGCCGTTTGTTTGTTTTTGCATACCCATGTGCAGCAAGTCTCGGTTTATGTACGAAGACACACAGGTAAAAATAAATCCAAAAAGCTTAGGAAATAGTGGATTTTCATGCCTGGTCTTCTGTAACAGCTGTATTTAGATGGGTTTGATTCTTGAGGTCTTCCCTTTGATTCCTTCAATGGGAAGAAACCAAATTAAAATGTGTGCATTCTTCTAGATGTGCATTGATCAAAATAACTTTTTTAGGGTTTTGTCTTCAAAATTGGCACTGAATCTGAAAGTAATCTTTTAAGTAATAAATACTGCATGCAACTGTGTGCACTGTGCACATGATATGTAGAATTATTGGTAGTTTTTGAAAAACGTTAGAAAAAAACATGGAGGTGCTAAAAAGTCTTCCACAACAATAGTGTATGAAAAAAGAATATGCTTACATATGCTCTATTATGTGGTTGTATTTGTTTCACACATATTATTTCAAAAAGTCATGTTGCAGAGAGAGGTGCTAATAGTACTCCAGTGATGGAGTATCAGAATAAAAAGGTCATAACTGCATTTCCTTTTTATCGTCCAGTGAATTTAGTGAATACTTTAAAAAAAAACTTTGTTACAACATAAGCTTTCATTTTTTAAAAGCTCTACTTTCCAATCATAGATCTTGTTCCAGCTAAGGACTCGCATGTGCAAGCAGTGTAGCGAGATTCTTACTCTACATCTGAATTTATGTATTCCACTATGGAGTAGTCACAAATTTAAAAAGCATTTAAAATGTTTTGCCACACGCATATTTTACATGCAAATAAGCATAGAGCCTTATGGGGGAATCAGAAACAGAGGCTAAGGTCTGTGGGCAGTGTGGGATTGTGTGTGGATACTGTGCTTTTTGCCTCCTAAATTCATAACACGTCAAGGACAAGTTATTCAAACGTGTCGAAGAAGCAAAACATCTTTAACACACGCAGAACCAGCTAAGCTGTCTAGACGTTTTGTTATGCTAGCCCCCTCTATGCATATGTTAAACTGATTTGCCGCCATTTGTTGTGGTTCAGAATGTTTTGTAGTTGTGCTGATGTCGGTCTTGTCATTCATAATCATGTGCTCATTACCGTAACCTTCGAATGTGCCAAGACTACTGTAATCGAGACTGTTTATACTGCCTCTATGGCACCATCGCCCAACTCTCATTTATTGCAGGAAAACTGCTGGACTTTTGCAATTAGTCTTGTCATTGCTGAGCCATGGTGTAAGAAATAGAATTCCTCTGTATTTGAGAGAAGAAATTTGGAACCTAATTAACACCATCACTTGCAGCTGGCAACTGCTTTTTACCATCATTATGCGCGTGCTTTTGGGATTTTAGGTAATTAGCATCTTCTGTTAGCATCACCAAGGAACTTATTAAAGTTACATTTTCTCATCATTACCTGTCTTATTTATGTAGTCTAAAACAGTGCCCAACAGTTACAGATCTAAAAATCAGACAGCATACTACAAAGCAAAACCACAATTTTTAACAGGAGTGTTTACTCAAAGGCCTAATTTACACCTGGTATTGAGATCTGTTTTGGATCATTCAGAACTCCCATTACTTTCCCTTCAACTGAAATCACCTAATGTGTGAAACTTGGAAGCCAGCGTGCAAAATAAGTAGTATACTACATAGAATATAGTGTTGCAATGGTCAAGAATAGGTACTTTGATTAATTCAGTACATACTGTCAAAATATTTGATTTTGTGTGCAGAGATGGTGTTGTGCAATCCGTGTCCCAGTTGACATCACAGGGCCAAGTACTCAGAGCTTAATTTCTTCATTTTTTCTTAAGGGTCAACTTGTGGGTGGGAGGCAAAAACACTTATGAAACTCCCAAAAATGTATTTGCAAATCCATAATTTAATATCAGATCCAGTGTGATATACTGTTGTATACAATGTACTGTGTACAGAACAAGGATTGGAAGTCAATGCGTTTGCTTGTCATTGTGTTTGTCCATGATTCACCTTGGGACTCTAGTTGGGAATGTATTTTTTAAAGCATGGAGACTACCTTATTTGCATCACATTTGGAGGCTGTTAAATAGACAAAGATTTTACTGGAACTCTTTTACCGCTTGAAGTTCACTCAATGGACTCAATCCTCCCAAGTCTCTCCTTTGTGTATGTGTACAATCTGTGTATGCTTGATTGTGCATTTTTTGTTCTCACCCCTCTGCTGCTTATGATTTGATTGTGGCTTCAGGGGCATAATCATGCACCTCTCTCTTACTATCACTCTTTGTCTTCCCCCATTTCTTTGGGCTATCCTTTCCCATAAAACTGGACAGAATCGGCAAATAGGTAACAGTGTTTGCAGCACTTGTTTCAGGGAAAAATTGTGTACTGTGTCAATTTGAACATAATAGTTGGAATTGATCTCTTTGTTGCTTTTGGAAAATTATTTTTAAAAAGTTGACTTTTTAAAAAGTTTACTGTGTGATAAATACGGTAATCTTTTATATTTAATTCTGATGCCATCATAATTAAAAATAAATAGAAATGAGCGGCAGACTCCAGCTCAGATTCATACCCTCATCCAACAACCACTCTTGTTAGCTTCTAGCAACTGTGAAATATCAAACTCATAAATTACAACTCAGCCAGGACTAATGAAAAACAAAAAGCCAATTAAAACCAAAGCTCCCCCCTCCCAACCATTTCAACACCCATGCTCACTTGTATTCAATCTCGCAGTGCACAGTGTTTCTTGCTTTGCATAACTAGATGCCTGAGTCAGTGTCTGTTTTAATGATCTATGCCCTGGGCTGCAGAGCACTTGTTCTTGGTTGACTTTGTGTACCTTTCATTCTCACTTTCAACTCCTTTTGCCTAAGACCAGTGCTGACAAGAAAGTAAATGTATCAAACTTTTTTATAGGACAGAAGGTGATTTGCTATCTTTTAATGAGCTGAGAATTTCTTTTAGAACCAAAAGGAGACAAAGAGGTGATGCAGAACATGGCAGATGTTTCTTTAAAAAAACGTCCAAACATGATCTCTGCGTTTATTGTGTTGTCAGCATCAAGCTGTGTAACACCAAAGATAATAAATATTTTTAATAAGCGTCATTGCCATTAATATCAATGGGGAGGGAAAGCAAGCAGTGAGAAATACTGTTTCCAGGTCCAAGCCTCCACTCATTTCGAGTGAGAGTACTATTTAAACAGCCATTTATGAGCACTTTTAATTCATATCACACATTTACGCAAAACTTTTATAAACTCACATTGTACTCACTGTACTCAGTCTCACTGAATCTCCGACGTCAATATTTTAATAAATCAATGAACCACTGTTTGGACATCTGGGATTTCATTGTGGAGATGAAAGTTGGGATCAGGGTTATAAATAGTTTTGTAGCAAACCATAAGTATATATTAAAATTTTTTATTGTTTGCCTATGGCATCAAATACAGCGGTTAGACCTGGAAAATGTGATGCGGGACGTCAGGCTTAATGCGCAGATATGGCGCTTTAGCAAAGGAAGTCCCGCCTTCCAATAAAAAGAGCCAACCATCAATTGATAAAGATGATGTTTTGTGGCTGGTTCTACACAGTCTCATGAGGCGCTTGCCAACGTTATGGTACAGTTGATGTCAGGTTTATTAATGGTCGGAAATATGTTATTTAAATGTATTGTTTGACAGTCACTTTAGTTTTATCTGTATTTCCTCATTCAAGTAGATAGGAGTTCGGTCTTTCTTTGCCGGAAAAGCTTCCCGGAGGCGTTGAAAACATAGCTGCCCATGGCCACGACTCCTGTAAATGGACTTTGTAACAATTCAAGTCTAAAAACAGTCAAGCTCAGTGAGAGTCAGCTCTGGTTATCTGTGAAAGCAAGCATGTCAACAACACAAGTAGTCCAAATATTGGTTTAGGCACTAGCAAAATTATTTTACCACTTCTCCAAAACCTTCTTTACAAAGTACACGGGTGTGAAACATATTTGCTTTGGATGTTAACCTTTAAAAATTTTAAGCAATCATTGTAATTTCTTGAACAATTGAAATAGTTCTTCTTCGGTTTGCTAGTAACACATCGAGCCTTCCGTTCAGCTGTAATTGAACACCGTGGAGAAGCTCAAATGAATGACCTTCGATCAAATCAGGTGACCTACTGCATGCGCCAGATCATTAGTTATTGCTTGGAACGGTTATGTCTGTGGAATCATTGTGCCGTTTACAATGTGATTACTGTAGGCATCAGCAGCTTGGCAGGGGGGGTAAAATTAAAGCTTTTGTCAAGTAGGGAAGCAGAAAGTAATTATTTGTTTCCCCAGTGAGAAGGCCGAGGACCTGGCTGAAGCTTAAACAAACATCGTAATTAAATATCTGAGCGTTATGCCTCTAATGAGTAATAAACACACACACGCTTGGCATAAAATCCGAGCAAAAAGGCTGCAGAGTGTGCAGAAAAGTGGATAGATATTGTACTGCAGAGAATATAATGCCATTTTCAAGAATACTATTTGCATCAGCATTACTCCTCTATGGCTGGCACAAATCTTCTCTGGCATTGAATTTATGGTAATAGAAGTAGGATGGACTAGGGTGGGCTGGTGCCGTGCTGATGTTCACAAGGTGGTTCTTTGAAAGTACAGGCTATGAATGAAGCAAATAACCACAAAGTTTGACCATGATGAATCTGAAATGATGTTCCATTTGGAAGTATTGGCTGAACCATATTGAAACATTTAACAAATTGTTGAATGCTATTTGTCATATTTCACATCAAATATAACTGTACCATAACTTCCGCATTTTCTGTATACATAATGTATGCTTTGTGCACTGAATGATATAATTACAGTCCCATATTTCTAAAGGCAGCCAGTGTTTGGCAACTAAGGGAGGTAAATAAAACCTGGAATTGAAAATAATTCCCACAACACCAGTATCTTAGTAAATACATTTTCCCTATCCTTCATGTTTGCCAATACTTTTATTAGTTTTTTGTCAGGAAATTGTGTACTTTAGGCAGGGTACTAATGGCTTTACTGTGTGGTCAGACATATCGCCGGGGGAAGCTGCCATTCACTTTAGTTCAGATAAGGATCTTTTCCAAGTGGCAGACCAAAGACCACACGACAAGCAAAATTATTCTTGAGGCAGTGATACTTCAACGGTGGGTAAACTCAGAACTGCTGGACTGTTGAGCCTAACTAGGCCATGTGAGTGTGTCGGTATGTTTGTATTTTTTTTTTTGGAAGCCTGGGCGTGTAGGTGTCTGAGTAAGGAGCATCTCTGCTAACAAGATGCTGGAGAGCCTCTTGCACTCATTAGCGGTCTCATTTGCGCTTTAGTTTCTCAGGATGTGCTATAGGGCCTCTGGGCAGTAGAGCAACTGGGAGCTTGGTACGTTCGGACAGAGATTCAGTTCTGCACACACATATCTCAAAAAATTCTCAACCATGGCACTGCTCTAAGAGGCAGCATTGTCTTCTTTGTCTGGAAGTGGAAAACTTAACATACAAACAATGCTTACTTATACAAAATGTATTTATTTGCTAGGGTTGTCCATGTAATGTATTACTTCAAGAAGTGAATAAAAAACAGACCCCAAATCCATCTTTCTTTTTCAGCAATGCAAAATTAGTCTTGGGTTCAGGTTGCTCTTGTTCATACAATGGCAGTTAATGTTGCAAATCTCATTCTCTCAAAATTCCATGCAAGCTTAATAAAATATTACAAATCTTATGAAGGTAAATGTGTTATGTGTTAGACACATTCAAATGATCACATAAGCATGAATGTGAATGGACTGTTAGTAGGAGTGTATCAGAGAGTGATCATCTGGTTCAAGGACATAAATAGTTACTATTGATGTATTTAATGTAGTCGTTGTATTTCTTGCCTTCCTCCACCCTCTCCAGTGGACCCCAGTAGACAGGGTAAGTGTAATAGAAAGCCTGTTATTTCAGGAACCACTAACTTAAAATTTTCAATGAAACACATTTTTATTACCTAAATGGGAATTTTTACATTGTAGTAAATCTGTGTTTGTGTTTTTAACCCTTCCAAAACAGCCCACCCCTGTCCAAGACATGTCTTTGCTGCTCGTATGTTCTTTGACTTGTGTTAAAATACCCAAAGGTTGCCTTGACAGCATATCTGTAGCAATACACCAAGAAAAAAGTATTTGTCAAGTATACTTGACTTTAAACAAGGCTCAAAGGGACATTTCAGAGCTTCTGAATATTTCCCTCTTCCCTGACAAGCCCAGATTATCTTCCTCTTGCAAACCCTTGTCAAATCTTGTTAAGGGGAATGTCAGAGTTAATAGATGGAGCTGAATTAGTTTGCTGTCCTTCTTTCTCAATATGCAGTGCAATCACTCCACTGCCATATTTACCTTGGCAGATGGAACAAGGATAGCTGGCTTTATTTACATTCTCAGCCTTGGTTTTCCAACATTCCCTGTCCTCTCCACGACATTCCCATCCCGAAAACAAGTGGCGATACACTCCATCAAGAAAGATCCATAAGATGAGGGTAGGGATGTAGAAAATGAGTCCCAAAGGGCATCGAGGGGCTTCTCTGATCCGAACTTCTCTCTTCCCTGGAGATCTCATTTTGAGGTGAGAAGCCGAGGCAGAGTGGATCCCTGACCACACGAGATTAAAAGAGTCTATAAATCCCTCAGCTGCCTCCTTCTTTCCATTTGTCTCAGACTCCAACTTCTTGCCAGCCTCTCCATCTCTGTAATAATGATTACATGACCAGAGATGTAAGGCGGCAGCTGTATGTGGGTGCAGGTGAAAACACCTTGCGGACTCTTAGTATGAGTGTGTCAGTGAGTGAGCATCTGGTTCAAGGACATTCATAGTATGCAGTTGTTGTCTTTTTTGCTTTCCTCCACCCTTTCCAGCAGACTCAACAAGTCATGGTATGTGTAGTGAGTTTTCCAGTGCATTAAACTAACTTACTGTTAGACATGTTACAAGATATTCAGGAGAAGGGTTATGCATCGTCAGAAAATCTAAACACTATCAAAAGATGATTGTCAGTTCAGTTACAATCCACAGATTTTTTTCATCATGGTCTCTATAGCTGGAAAGGATAAGATTATAGCCACATACTGTATAAACAGCTCTGCATTAGCATGGTCAGCATCTCCCTGCGTCTTAGCTCACATCTAAGTGCTAAAGCTCCTATTAACCAAGTCACTGGGGCGTTAAAATGGAAGAACCATCCTGCTGTATAGATATGCCAACCAAGCACAGGAGCAGAAATACAAATTTCTGTCTGGGTGAAACACCTGTCAGAATGCATTCAGTGTTCCCTTGACATTGTTCTAAAGACCATATGTACAAAGTATATGCCTCTCATGTTTGCACTCACCAGCTCATTACAGTGGCTCATGGGAAGCTCATTAGAAGCACATGACTCACTTGCACGACCTTAGCCTCTAGTCTACTTTTTGTTTACTTCTATGATTGATGGAATTATATCTGTTGTCAGAAACAACTGTATTCAAAGCCCCTAATTGGGGATTTGACCATACATTCAAATGGAAGATAACACGCTCAATGACGCTACTGTCAGCTTTGGTTGAGGAAGATTTCATTATCACCGGATATGTAACTACGGCTGACGCGGACAAATTGGTTTCATCTTGATTATCTCTTGTTGTCTCACTTGTCGCTTTGCTACTTAATTAAGATGTCAAAAGACATGAAAGCAACAGTGCTGTCAATGTACCTTAAAGTGCAAGAATGACCAGAGATGTGTATTGCATTTTTCCTTTGCGAAATTGAAATTAATTATTAGTCCAAATTCAAAATTTTAAAAATGCTGTAGGCTTTAGAACAAAGGCATGAATCGAGCATATGAGACTGAAAGAATTATACATTCTTGACAGATGAGAATACAAGACTAGTCCTGGTTTTTGACCACATCTACACTAGAAGCAAAAACTTAAGAAGCATATCTATGAATATTTCACCTCTTGAATTACCCTATTGTAATGTCAAATTAAAGTACTGTGCGACATAACCAGACTCACACAGAGTCTGTACCTGCAGATGTATTGTACCCTGTTAGTTGTTTTATTAAGCAATGTCCATTGGTAGTTTAATTTTTACACATTAAAACTTGTTTCACGTATTACATTTGGATTTTGGTATAACTCAACATTAAAGTGATTTTCGGTAAAAAAGATACATTTACTGCATTTGACAAAGGCTTTTATCCAAAGAAAAATTTCATATAGGCCATACTCACCTTTTAGTTTGTTGAAGGACACTGCATTGCTATGTTCGATTCACATGGGTTTTTGTCTGTCCATTTATTAGGAATCGTATTTCTATATCATCTGCTGGTATAGGGTTTTACTATTCTTAACCCTCATGCTTGCTCATTGAATAGATATCATGTGTTCAACATTCAGCTGAACTTAGGCAACAACCCCACTGAGATAATCAAATATCACAAACGTCACGCTTGGGCTACCAAGCAAACCTCAGGATGCACATATTGTTCCACTGATGCTTGTTAATATCTACACCATGCGATCTGTTGTCTCTAAGGTCTTTAGATTGAAAAAATTAAGTATATTTTGTCTCCTGTGACTGATCAGGAAAGTACAAAGCACTCAAGCACAGAGGTAGTTGTTGAATAGACACTTGAGGGCCACAGTGTAGTGGTTAGTCTATATGGATAAGACATGTTGATTTATGGTGTTCACATGGAAGACACTGGTTTGATTCTGGCTGTTTTTTTGTCCTGACCCTGTCCCCTGATGTAATGTAAAATGTAATTTTTGCCATTTATAATAAACAATAACACGCAAACACAACCAAGAACACAATTTTCTGTCCGTACACCTTTCTCAAGAACAGCTTTGTAATAACTGTTCAATATTTATATCTGATGAATAATAAATCATGCTGCCTGTAACCTACAGTTCCACAAGCAAATAAATTTTTCCATTAAACTTGATTTAGTTATCGTTATTTAAAACTCACAATATGTTTCATAATCCACACCCTTTTAAACACGGGACCGCATAAGAAGGGGTTAGCTATGACGACCCACTTTTACTGGAGAATGCTAATGTAGATGCATTATTGTTAAACTATCATGCAGATTAATGCACCGCATCATGACATTTCCTTTGAAAGGAGCAGTCATTTCCCATTTTAAGAGGCCACAGAGCTATTTCCATAGTTTCAATAGCGTATCCACATCATTTTACTAGCCTTCATTGGGTCAAAAGATATAAAGCTTTCTTTGCAATCACCATGTACCGCCCCTTTTCTGTGGCTCAATACTTTATCTGTTTCACGACATTACATAGTGCCTATAACTATACATTGATCCAATGGGAAAATATCTCCGTCTATAAGGTTAACAACAGTCACAATCACTAGACTGATGTCTTCCATCAAAAGAAAAAAAAAGAGAAAGTATTAAATCAGTCACCACCAGATGAGAAAACGCCCTCTGCATCGATGCTCCTGTTTATCCAAGCAACATTTATTATATTTGTTTTAAAGTTGTGAATTATTTCCAGATGCAGTCCCACCACAACCGCCAATGCCCGTGAAGTTACACAGGTGAGATAATTGACAGACTTTTATAATTAGGTTTTTCAGTATGTATGTAATCTTCCCACTGCCAGTGGTGCAGATATTGGAATACTGTATGAATAGACAATAAACCTCACAGAATGTTGACTGCTGTTCAGCATGAATGTTGTTTCAAAGACAGATCTGTGATATATGGATTGCCATGACTACAGCCTCCAGTATGTAACCCAAACTTATATTATGATGGGTATCAAATGAATATAAATGACCAAATGTGTTCTTATTGGAGCTAGAGCAATTTTTTTTAAAGGGAATAACCTAGTCCCTAATAGTGGATAAAATGCCACATAGGACGATGTGCCACATAGGACACATGTATGACTTATTAATAGTTTTATTATTATTCTAATATAAAGCTATTTAGTTTTCCAAATTTTGTGACAAGGTTTTAAAAACATTGTAGAATATTTGATCAAATAGAGGTAAAATCTTGCACATTTATTTACATTTCCAGAATGTAAGACATCACAGATTCAAAAGCCTGAAGCCATCCATGCACTCACGGTGACTCTTACTGACACTTGAAAGCATTGCAAATGTCACAAACTCGAAAATGTTGCTTTTGCAAAACAAACCTTGCACAACTTAGACGGATTTACTTATTTTTTGTGTATTTGTTTTAAAGTCAATTTTACAAGTTTTTGCAAATATAAAAAAAAGATCTTACTAGTTTTTAAGTATATCTAACAATTGCATGCAGCAGGTAGTAGTAATAACATAGTAGTTACACTGTATTTTAAAATATTAAAATAAACCTAAAGGTCTATTAGAGTAAAGTACAATTCTGTAACAGAACACATGATCACATCTCTGTCACAATCAAAAATAATATTTTTTTATTCAACACCTCCATCCAAACAAATATGACTGCTAAATACATGGACCGGGTGTTTTTTGGTTCTTTAACTGTGCTTTAACTTTAACTGTGACACTACTCTGTTTATGAAAAGAGTTTATTGCACCTTGTATCTTGATTTTTCTAATCAGACAGACATGAATATGTCATTCTAACAATTTGCCTTTTTATACACCTTCCCCAATGTCTCTAGTGCCTCTTGTGCTATCATTTTGTCTGGAAGAAATACATTTTAAGCTTATATATTAAATGGATGCAGCCTATGATTTCTAAATTGAATCAAAGGTGGGTCACGGGTTGTATAGATAATATGTGAATAAGAATCATGTTACTTCATGAAAAAGATTTGTCTATAAATCACAATTTAAGCATTTAAGCATGTGCCTCCAGATCAAGCATTTTAGGGTGAGGAATATTTTCATCTAGTTGCCATAAACTGTATTTTAATGGAGTGTATGTCACAGTGCAGGCAGTGCTGTCACTTCCATACAGTATCTTGTTAACTTTGAAAGTTGTTATTTGTTTCTGCTGTTGTATATCTGAAAGAGTGGGTGGATGGAACCGCTAAGACCATCTCTGTAAACCTGCTCACTGAAAGGCCATAGAAGTGACAAAGATCTATCACACAGTATCATATGTTGTCACTTAACCAGTGCCTATTTCAATCCAGCCAAGAAATCCAGTGACAGTTTAGCTAAAGACACTTTCTAGCTCTGGTTGGGGTGTCTGCATGTTTGGCTGTTGAGTTGCAGACAATGTTACGGATGTTGTGGATAGGAAACTGATCCCCAAAATTATACTTTATCAACAGCGAGCAGATGTTACAGCTGAGACTTTTGGCCTTCAACTTTTTGACTAAATGATCTCCCTAGATAGCTTCAGCCTGCCGCTGACCGCATTGACATGGTTCAATGTCCCCTAGTGCTAGTCGGAGATTAGTAAATTCATTCTTTACTCTTTTTTTCTGTTCACTGTCTACCTCTTTATCTCTCCTGGCTGGGGGAAATGATTGGGCCATTTAAGGTGAAACATTACAAGACTCCACACGACAGGGCTGCATGGTTTTTAAGTGGCCCAAATTACATTGTACCATAAATCGGAATTGGCCACGGTAAGCTCTGAGACGATTTGATGGCGGATTGTCCATCCATCCCCTGATTTCTAATGCAATCCATTTCTGGGCCCTTAGGGCAAGATCATTGTTATAGAGAGGAGCACAGCAGTATTTTCTAGAAGGGAGATGAGAAGTTAACTGGACAGGATTTTGCTGACAGCACTGAGGGTTTTATTAAAGGAGCAGTTCACTTGAAAATGAACTTAATCTGTCACTTTCTGTTCTGTCAGTATTCTTCATTGTCATGTGAGATGTGCAACATATGCTGCTCACAATTGATATAATAATATCAATATTAAGACTTGCAATATAGACACACTAGTCATATATCCAATGAACATTTATATCTATAGCACTTTTTATGATTTTGTTTTGTTTTAAAGCAGCTTTCCAGTAAATGTATATTAGTACAGTCAGTAGAGACTGCTAAGGAAAAACTGTAAACATAAATCTTGGAAAACAGGAAGAAAACCTTTAGTAATCGGACAAATCGGACAAATTCACCTCATTAATGCAATTGAAGCTAGACTTTAAATAACATGTATGTAATATGTAAATAAAACTACAATAGGAGATGGCTCCCAGAGACAGATGCAAGATGTGTAAATATTCAATTACACAATGTGTCACATATTATATACTTGGAAAGAAAGATTGATGAACGGTCTATGTAAATGCACTTCCCTTTTGTTTTCCATTTCACGTAGAACATGAATATGGCTAACAGGTTTGTAATGACATGAATGAGCTATTACATAACATGAATTGTATTTTCTTTCGTTTAGCTGATGACTATGTCAGAAGTACGTGTGAAAGTGGGAATCTACATCAAAAAAGAGGTCAAGATGAAAACTTGTTCATCATTGGTGGACAAAAGGACAACAAGGTGCTAATTAGGCTAATGTTTTTCAGATTAATTAAGGGGTTTTAGAATTTGACTAATTACATGCCATTAAGCCCAAAACACTTAAAAAAACTGAATGCTACCTTAATGTGGGTATAATTGGAAAAGCAAGTCTATCCGCCATTATTCCTAATTATCATCTCCCTGGAAACAGATTTTCGTTGTTATATTTGATCTTAGCGTAATTAAACTCACAAAGTCTTGTAGCCAGTGTCCTTCCAAACCAGAGGAAATCCAATCACTAAGAATGCTGTGGCATTATTTAGTCTACCTAGTATGCGCACACTTTCATTCAAATTTCTAGAAAGGGCAAATAAACACTTTTTAAAGAGTAAGGGTGTAGGTGGCATTTTTAAAACTCTTCAGGGGAGAAAATGAACACAGTAGGTCACTTTGTACAGTTTGTGTGTAGTCTAAATGTTCACATTCGATCAAACTCGCAGTGATTTTTTATTGTCTCAATGAAAAGGCTATTGATCATTTTTTCTACCTTTGTATACTCACAGGATTTCCTAAGCAGCTCACAAACTGGTGCTGGACAACAGAATCAATATAGTCAGGCAATATTTCATCATTGCAAAGATAAAACATATTTTGTCGTGTATGATAGTATTGCATTTAAGTAATTCGTGGAGTAGCCTTGGATTAAGTGGCAACACAATATTGGGTATCAAAAATAATAACCTCACCACCAGAGTTACCGTAACAACATTTGAGATTTACAGTTAAAGATAATTTTAGCCATTGCTTTAAAAATATATCTGTATCTACAGTGTATATGAAATAAATTGTTTAGGTTCTGTTTAATTGGATACAGCATATCTTTTTAGGAAAATGCATGTTTTAAATTCATTAAAATTTGGCTACAGTCCGGTTTTGGCTACAGTCCTGTGGTTTTCTTGCAGACCTTGGACATATGTCTGCAACAGCAAAATCCAGCCAGACATTGTGTAGTTCGAGTTTACAGTGAGGGGGGATTTTTGGAGAATAATGGATACCCTTATTTACCTATATTGTAACTGTAGCTGCCTTTATTCTTTAATACATTTAAAATTTCATTTTAATACATTTATTTAATATATGTTTCATTAAGAAAATGAAGTGAGGAAGGATGAGTCAGTTATATGAGATATTTGATTTATGGATAAACTGTTCCTTGAAATATCTCAAGATTACATTAACTTTGTTTTCCAAGTTTTTCTTTTTCCTGGTACAATAGGCACAACAATGAGAAGAACTTAAAGTTTCAAAGACTCAGGAAGCTCAAAGTGCCTTTGAAATGTCATTGCATTCTATAAGTGTTGCCTACTTTCAAAGGTCACTGCAGGGTCTCTCATATTTCTTGTATGCATCAATTCACTGTGTCATTTTTGTCCATGCTGTACGCTGACCTTGCCTTGCAGGATCACCCTTATAGTTCAAACCCACACGATCCTCCTGCCTCATTGCCCTCTGTAATATGATTTAAGAAATTCAATGTCCTGTACAAATTTTACCATTAAGCAGTGGGATGTCAGTCAAAACCATATTATTACCCACGCACTGGAATTATGGACTTCACAGTTCATTGCATCACATTAGTGTAATCACCCCGCTCGCAGCCAGCAGCCAGCAGCCAACTCTATTGTCCAAGCTAAAAAAACATATCTCAAAGTTACACGGTACATCAGACAGTGCACTATTGCAAAGCTTTTTAATCTGCCTTTCATCTTTAAAAAATGCAATAACTTGATTAAAAACCATAAAAACTGCAAATCAGAGGAAAAGCAAATGATTTCAATCAACTGAAAAATATAAATAATTTGATAGTAATTACAACTGCTAATATCAATGCAAAAGAATGCAACTAATGTTTCTACAGATTGGAAGTAAGGACTTTTTCTCACATGAATTATATCAATTCAATATTAATGAATTGACATTAATTGCGTGAACATTGGATCTTTCCTCACCAATGTAATGCATACACATTTTGGAGTGAGGGTTCAGGGCTGACATGGTTTAGTTCCCAGCATGCAGTTCTCAAGACTTATTTAAAGATTTGAGGATAATAAATATAGTAATGCTGTGTATACTGTATTTTTAAAGTAGCTTGTGTAACTTTTATAAGGCACCCATGTTTTTTTAAGATATTCAAACACACACTGGATTTCCATAGACCTTAAACATTATAAAAGACCATAGCTTGTGCGGTAAATGAGGGTCAGCAAAGTGGCTATGGCTGGTTTGATCAACAACATTTGAAAATGGGGCTTTCCTGTAGCTCAGTGGTTAGAATATGGCACCAGCAATGTAAAGGTCGTGGGTTCAATCCCAGAGGGACTGCGCACACTTAGAAGCAAATGAATAGTATAATGCAATGTAAGTCGCTTTGGTGTCCGCCAAATGCATAAATGTAAACCCGTTGACGCTTTTTTGCAGGCTTGATTTCACAATGTCAAGCATGTCAGATCACAAACTGCTGCTTTGACAGCTGCCTGGTGTTGAGCTCTACTTAACCTACCCTCTGATATATATCCCCCATTCGTAGTCTTTCACTTTGATCAAGCCATGGGGTTTATGTGACTCCAACTGCAGAAAATGCATTGGGTGTAAAGTGGAGCAGGTGATTAGCCCTAGTTCTCCACATTATGAAACTGGGGATCATTGAAGCATGATTCCATACAAGTCATTAAATCAGGAATAAGCCTGAAATTCATTTTACTGGCCCAAAGCCTACATCTCTATTCATCATTGTCAAGCACCGGTCTGTGTTTTCCCCTGTCTGATGTGGACTTTAAGTTATTTTGTCACTTCCTGTTTCCTGTGTAGTCCGATGTAGTTCATTCCTTCCCTATTGATTTTCTGCCAGTTCTGTCTTGTTACCCTGTTTGGATCTGTCTATATAAGCCCTTGTGTTTCACTTGTCATTTGTTATTCATTGTTTCAGTGTCCTGGTTATTAGAGGATTACTTTTGTTTCACAAAATGGTAATTTGCTCTACTAATTGTCCTGTGTTTGAAATGGTATGAATGGAATAAATTTCACGTGGGATCCACATCACTTTGTATTTAGAGAAATAGCACTCATGATGCACCCATAGACTTCATGTAACTCCATCAAGCAGTATCAAAAATAATGTTTACACAATTAAAATCAATGAGATATAAACTATATACTCCCAGTGAGGCACTAAGATATGTGTGGTCACAGTTTTTCCTAACATATTTTAGTGTGGTATTAAAAAGCAGTTAATAGAACATACAAACACAAGTGAAGCTTGTCAATTTCGGATGACACAAGCGATCGGTGGGTGGATGGGGTGTGTTCCCAGCAAAATGAAAAGTTAAAGGGATAGTTCATCCAAAAATGAAAATTCAATCATCATTTACTCGCCCTTAGATTGTTCCAAACCTGTATAAATGTACTTGTTTTGCTAAACACAGAGGAAGATATTAGAACAAATGTCAGTAACCAAACAAATCTCATCCCCCATTGACTCCCCCTATTGATTTATTTTCCCTACTACGGCAGTAAATGGGTATGAGATCAGTTTGGTTATTGACATTATTCTCAATATATTCGTGTTCAGCAAAACAAAGAAATTACGTCAGTAAAAGATGACAGCGTTTGGATTTTTGAATGAACTATCCCTTTAATGCAAATGTTGAGTGACTTTTGGGTGGGATAACCAATAAACGAGAAGACGGGAGCTCACGTGATCCTTCTCAGCTCAGCTCCTGTAGGGACGGAAACTAGTAGTGAAAAGGCGCACTGGGGACCAAATCCAACTGTTTCTTTCTAGGTTCTGAAATCACCACAACAAACAAACCAAGCATTACATTACAACTTGATTTTTCTCTCATAATTCAATTAAATTAAAGGCATACCTCAGTGATGTGGTTCCTTAATTCATTCCCACAGCTTTTATAGGTTTGTTTTTAGGCATTTGTACAACTTCCTTCAGTTTTGGCACCTCATTACTTTTGTTATCACAATCAACATTTTAATGATCTGACATTAACAAGCCCACCAGGTTGTATTTGAAGGGCCTGTAGGCGATGCGAGCCGCCTTTCAAGAAGGAGCTTTCAAAATGTTTCATAAATAGCATTGAAAGTGACATATCAGGAGACCATATGTAACCGTTGGCTCGCGTATGCCTTGCGATACCAGTTATTAGATTAGATTCAACTTTATTGTCATTACACATATACAAGTAAAGTGTAACGAAATGTAGTTTAGGTCTAACCAGAAGTGCAGTTAGCAAGTGCAGGATATACAGTTAGAATAAATACTGAATACAATATTGATAAAATATTATACAGTTATGAAAATATTTAACAGTAGGTATGTTCTATAAAAATATGACAGTAGGTATGTACTATGAAAAATATATACAGATGACTATATACTATGAACATTAACACCATGAACATTAATGTACAGGTGTATATGAGAAGATAATAATTTAGACTAAACAATAGTGCAAGTGATTTAAGTGTGCATAGATTATTGACATTAGCTGTTAAAGTTGCAATGCAATAGGTGAGTTAATGCAGTTGTTGAAGTATCAGTGCAGTGGATGAGTTAGCGCAGTTATTAAAGTTACGGTGCAGTATACGAGTTAATAATAGGTTGCAGTCCAGAAGATGAGTTAATGCAGTTAATTAGGTTACAGTGCAGTAGATGAGTAGATGCAGTTAATAGAGTTACAGTGCAGTAGATAAGTTAGTGCAGTTATGAAAGTGGTCCATTAGTGCAAATGAGCATATTTCAGATGTGCAAGTGAGCAGTATAGAGTGCAAATGATGCTGTGCGTGTGTAAACAGTCCAGTAGAGCAGATAACATGAAGTACTGGTGTGTACAGTTCAGTCATGCATGCAGCCCTGTAGTGCAATGTAAACAATGTTATAGCAGCTTGGAGTTCAAGGTAAGAGAGGTAGTGGAATCAGTGGGGGGCAGAGTTCAATAATGAAACAGCTCTGGGAAAAAAGCTGTTTCTTAGTCTGCTGGTGGCACCGGAAGCGCCTACCGGGAGGCAGGAGAGTAAACAGTCTATGAGCGGGGTGAGAGGAGTCCTTGAGAATGCTGCGAGCTCGACGCAGACAGCGTTTCTTCTGGATGTCCTCAATGGGTGAAAGTGTGGTCCCTGTGATGTGCTGGGCTGTTTTCACCACCCGCTGCAGTGCCTTGCGCTCAGCAACAGAACAGATCCCGTACCAGACTGTGACACAGTTGGTCAGGATGCTCTCTATCGTGCATCGATAGAAGTTCACGAGGATAGTTGAAGACAGTTGGTTCTGCTTCAGTGTCCTCAGAAAGAAGAGACGCTGGTGAGCCTTCTTGACCAGGCATGAGGTGTTGGTGGTCCAGGACAGGTCCTCCGAAATATGACTCCCCAGGAACTTAAAACTGGAAACACGTTCAACAGCCATCCCAATGGGGTCGTGTGTGCCTCCTTTCGCCTTCCTGAAGTCCACGATGATCTCCTTTGTCTTGGAGGTGTTAAGGAGCAGGTTGTTGTCTGAGCACCATGTGGCCAGGTGCCGGACCTCCTCCCTGTATGCAGTCTCATCGTTGTTGCTGATGAGACCAATCACCGTTGTATCGTCTGCAAACTTGATGAAGGAGTTAGATCCATTCACAGGCCTGTAGTCGAGTGTGAAAAGGGAGTAGAGAAAGGGGCTCAGTACGCAGCCCTGTGGTACACCAGTGTTGAGGGTGGTGGTGGTGGAGCAGATGTGGCCTAACCTAACAAGCTGAGGCATGTTCGTCAGGAAGTCTATAATCCAATTGCAGGTAGAGACTCTGTCTACTTTGCGTTATGGGAAACAGATACGGGACAGCCAGGCATCAGTTCACTGGATCGTTTAATCTGATCGACGAAGAAACATACAAGCAGCCTCTCAGATTAAAAGGCTTTTATTGTGCTCTTTACCTTTGAATTACATAACAAAAGGGAAAAAAACTGAAAACATACCTGATCGACAAATAAACATACAAACAGTCTCTCAGATTAAAAGACTCTTATTGTACTCTATAAAACAAATGTGTTGTACATTCGTCACCATATGCTCACTTTCACATTTAAGAGAAATATAACTCAAAAGGTGTAAAATGACAACAATCATCACTCATAAGTTTGATGAAGTTATATAGATATAAAAGTAATAATTAAAGTAAAGATTAAATAGGATTATCAGAAGACCAAAAATAAACCTACCTCTCCCATTGAATTACATTACAAAAGGGAAGAGGAGGGGACAAAACAGGAACTTAAATCACCTAGCGATCATACCACATTTATAGGGGAATCACACATTGAGATCAGGTACCCACGGAACATACAAATGAACACTTTTGGGTGAATTATGAACATTTTGGGGTGAATTCTAACAATATTTAGTAGTACACTTCGTATACTTGTCAACATTCAAGGTAAACATTGGAAACAATAGAAACTTGGCATACCACAATTATGCACCTGGATAGGGTGGCATCACAAGACACTTGTGTTTACACTACACGTGTTAAATGTAATGTGAGTAATCACATAATTCATTTCGGACCCTATATACTGTATTTTATTTAGTGACTTCCATTTGTAACTTGGGCACCCGAAATGGATGCAAAACAGTTTGATAGCTGCATCTTGTGCTGTAAGAAGTAGACATTTTGTGTGTCCTGGGAATGGTCAAACCTTCGTAATGATTAACGAATCTGGAATTAACGTCTGAACGATTGAATCAGAACAAATGGATGCTAGATGTAAACAGGACCATTGAGTCACACATGAGACATGTTACTTAAATGTATTTGAATTGCATTAATACATACAGTATACTGTAGTGCAGCTGTTAAAGTAAAGTGTTTAGAAATCGCCAAATGGTGCATGTGAATTGGGAAAGCTTCTCTGAATTTTAAGTGCACACTCAATTTGTTACAAAAAAGACACAAACGGTTACCTCTGATCAAACATATCTCAAACATGTGTACATATAAAGGAGGACTTGAATAAAATAATTTCAGGCCATAATTTTTAAGAATTAAAATAGCAATCAAATAATTGAATTAAGGTTGTCTCTGGTATTATTAGTCCCGTTGTTTTTTTTATAGATTTCTTGTGACAGTAGATATTTTCAAATCAATTCAAATACACTGATATACATCAAATATATTTTCTGCTTAGGCATCCACGACTTCCTTGCATCATATTGGTGCTGATAATTAACATTCTAATGTTTTGACATTAACAAACCTGCCAAATATTTCAGAATGAAGCCTTTTTTCATTTTCCTGAATCTTGATTAAGAACATTGCATAGCAGTAGGCGGATAGGACCATCTGTGCTGCCCTACAAATCAACATCTTTTAAAATTAAGTTCTCAATCAACCTTATTATCAACATTCGAGGTGAACTTTTCAAAAGAAAAGAATGATGCTTACATAAATGAAGATAACAAAACTAACTTTTTATAAACAAAAATAGAATCAAAATAGACCATGTTATTTATTTGCCATTTATTGAGCCACTCTAATCTGCGCCTCATGGAACAGAGGTTGTTTTGGTTAATGATTAATAGCACAGTGGCTATCATCATCAATGATGAGGGTACAATCTCTTATAACTAGAATGAAATACAGAATGATGAGTGTGCTAATCTCAATTGAGAGGCACACAGCTGTTTTAATCATACAGTTACATTGCTTTATAGACATGGTTATGGTATAAAATGTTTTCATCCTTCAATGTGTTTATCTGATCTAAAGATTTTAGTCTAATCTTAATGCATGCATACAGCTGCAAACTGTTTTCTTGGAAAAATACAGGTTATATTTGAAAATGGTCCAAATATCTGCAGGGCTCACCCAGATGCCAATGACCCCGCCTTAACACAGGGCAATGCCAAAAGCTGACAGCTACAAATAGATAAAAATATCACATTCCAAAATTCAAATCAACGGTTTGTAATTCCGGGCCACTGTGTAAATTATGTTTTTAACGGGTTTCAGAAATCATAAGGTTGATCAACAAAAATGTATTTGTTTGACATCACCTGACAAATGACTGTATCCCAAACTAATCTTGAGAAAGATAATCATAAAAACCCATTTGTTGTTCAGAAATTAAAATGTATATGCTTGGAGTGGCAAAACGATTAAACAACAGCAAAACAGCACAAACAACATCTGAAAATAGGAAATAATTGTACAAAAATGTGTCATTTGTCGTTGTGAGGCATATGTTGCACTGCCATCGCTCACACTACGTTATGTAGCGGACCCCGCCCGAATGATGGCCAACGCTTTACTGATGTTCATGAGGATTATTAATAGAGTTAATAGAGTTAAATAGAGTCACTCTAACATCACCGTCAGACTTCATAAATCACCGTAAGAGCTAAACAAACAGAGTACAAGAAGCGCGAATAAATGACTAGTTCAAAAACTCTATCATACATATTAACATACAGCGAATTACACAAAAACAATCCTTACAACAAACATTTATCAAATATATACAGACCTTATGCCTTTTCGGGGGGTGCTTAAAGTTGCAAACGTTACGGCTGCAAAGCAACTCTGATCAACTTGGCGCTCTCTGCTCAACTGTGCGCTTTGTGTTTCCTTCCCCGTAAACCCTTCAAAATAAAAGTCTCTCCTTAATAATACAGATAATGCATTTCCTAAACCCATTTAAACTCACAGAAATTTAAAATGTATTCAGCTAGTTAGAAAATTTAACAAACAAAGTCTTTTACACTCCCACCAAATTATAAATGTTATTTCAACATGAATAATTTTCAAACATAAGACATTTTTACTTATAATAACCCTTGAGAATGTGTGTATGTGTGTAAAGCAAAGTCCTTTTGAAGATTTGTTCACTCCGCTTCCAATAATAAGACCAACTTTTGAGCTGGTCTCTCCACAACTGAGACCTTGTTTAACCGTTCTACTTTCTTGTTTAGTTTTGTGTCACCAAGTGCTATTGTGACCTTCCTTACTAGTCCATCTCGGTTAGTTGCAGTGTCTATGTTCCTTCCTAATCTCCACTCATTTCTCGGAAGGTTCTCATCTGTATCCATGACCACATCACCAATCTGAAAATTCCTTTTTGGGGTATACCAGCATTGTCTAGCTGTAATGTTGTGGAGATACTCTTTTTTCCATCTACTCTAAAACTGTTCAGTAAGGTACTGCACCCGTCTCCATCTCTTTCTCCCATAGATGTCTTCTCTTATGAACTTTCCAGGTGGTGGTAGAACTGGAGTCGCTTTCATGGTAATCAGATTAGACTGTTGACTATTGCCATAGCTTCATAAAATAAAGTGCGCAGTGAAGCATCGTTGAGCCTTCCTGATGAAAGGGAAACTGTAGCATTAAGAACACTCCGTACAGTTTTGATTTGACGCTCCCATACACCTCCTGCATGACTGGAATGAGGGGGATTCATTACAAAATCACACTGTTCATCTGCAAGGAAAGTGGTGAGCCTTTTTGGGTCAAGTTGCTGTTATGCTGAGTTCAGTTATTTTTTTGCACCAACGAAATTGGTACCTTGGTCACATCTGATCTGCCGTACTGTGCCTCGAATGGCAATAAAGCATCGTAAACTGTTGATGAATGCATCTGTGGACATATCTTCAAACATCTCTACATGAATGAAGAAAAGCAAGTTAGAAGCAAACCATACCTTTTGTGCTGTTTTCTTCCTTCTTTAGTCATGAATGGACCAAAGCAATCAATACCACAATACACAAACGGTGGCGATGGCTCTACACGTTCTGTGGGAAGAGCACTCATACGCTGGCCTTCAACAGGTTTTCTCAACCTTCTACAAGGTACACAGTTGCGAATGTAAGATGCGACAGCTCTGTTAATTCCAGGAATCCAATAGCCAAAAGATCTGATTGCATTAATAGTGAAACCCTTTCCTTGATGCTTTACACTTTGATGATAGTGTGCAATAATCAACTTTGTTACATGATGCTCTTTAGGAAGGATCAGTGGATGCTTGAACGAGTGAGTGCATGATGAGTGGCTTAGTCTTCCTCCGACCTTGATCATACCATCTGTATCTACGAATGCGTGCAGGTGATGAAGTTTATTAGTGCCTGGAAGTTGTTTTCCTTGACTCAAGATATCCATTTCTTTCTGATATACTTGTTTTTGAACTCCTTCTAGAATCAAGCATTTTGCATGTTCCTGTTCACTTACAGAAGCTGGTGAATTTGTTTTATCCTTCCTAATCCATCTCACAAGATGTGCAATGACTTTGACAGCATTAGACCACGATGAGAACTTAGACAAATGATCTACAAGATCTTTACTCTCTGTGGTTTCTGTTTGAAACGTCTGAATCCTTTTTACCTCTGGATCTCCTACTGGAAGCCATTGTTTGGGTGCTGTGCTTTGGCGAATTGTTTGGACTCTGTTGGATAGGAATGTATGAAAACGACGGGCGTCATTATTTATGTATCCCAAGACCACTTTTGAGTCTGTCCAAAAGAATTCATTGACATTGGTGAGGTCAATCTCTTCTCTGAGCATGTTGCTCATTTTGACTGATACCACTGCTGCCGTCAACTCTAACCTTGGTATTGTAGTAATCTTTACAGGAGTAACCCGGGCTTTGCCGATGAGGAAAGTGCAATGAATCTCATCCTTCTCATTGATTACTCTCAGATAAGAAAACTGACCATAACCACAGTTACAATTTTACCGAAATCAGCAGGCACGTAGCATCGTGGTATGTCCACCTTTCCCAGATTGACAAAGTCATTCTGCCATTTCTCCCACCATGGACTAAAAGCAAGGGAAAGTGGATCATCCCAGCCTGATCCCTGGTGACACATTTCCTGTAGGATCCTCTTACCATTGAGAACATAAGGAGCTACAAAGCCCAAAGGATCATATATGGAGGCAACGGTTGACAATATGCCACGACGTGTTGTAGGTTGACCTTTTAGTGGGATATGGAATTGGAAGCGATCACTCTGTATGTTCCAATGAATTCCCAGCGCTCTTTCAAGAGGCATGTCACTGAATGTAAGATCCTTTCTTTCAAAGTTTACAGCACGTTCAGATGCTGGTATGCTTTGCACTACAGTGTTGTCATTTGACACGAACTTGTGAAGTCGAAGACCTCCCTTTGCACACAACTCACGTGCTTCCTTTGCCAGCTGAATGGCCTTTTCCACAGTCTCTACACTTGTGACTCCATCATCAACATAGAAGTCTCTTAAGATGAACTGAGCGGCAAATGAATGTGATTGACTATGCTCACTGGCTAGATATCTTAGTCCATAGTTTGCGCAACCAGGCGAAGAAACCGCTCCGAAAAGATGCACTTTCATTCTGTAATCTTGAAGCAATGAATTTGGGTCTCCGTTTTTCCACCATAAAAAGCGCAGATAATCTCTGTCTTTTTCCTGGACTTGAAACTGGTGAAACATTTTTTCGATGTCACATATTACAGCTATAGGATGCCTTCTTAACCTGACAAGGACTCCGGTGAGATTGGTTATCATGTCTGGACCTGGTAACAAATGTTCATTGATACTTGCTGAACAATCAAAAACGACACGTAGCTTGTTTGGCTTTTTTCGATGGTAGATGCCATGATGAGGTATGTACCACTTTTCACCATCGGTTCCATCATCATTCACGGTTTCTACATCTCCTCTTTCAATGATGTCATTCATGTACGTAATGTAGTCTGTCTTATATTTCTCTTTTTTACAGAATCTCTTGTTCGAATGATTCGACCTTGGCAAGCTCTCTGTTATCAGGTAAGCATGGTCGTTGTTTGATCGGAAGAGGCATTTCATAATGTCCTTGAGCATTTTTCTTTATACTTTCTTTGAGTATGTCAAGGAACACAATATAATCCTGAGAATTGTCCTTTCATCTGCTGTGACATCCTTAAAATCCGACTCAAGTACATGGATGGCATCCATAGGTGTCAAAGCTGGAATCTCTGTTGTGGCTATTCTGTGACAAAGACTGACAGATGTTGATCCTTTGATACCTGGTGTGGAGCAGCCCACAACACTCCATCCTAAGTCAGTTAAAATAGCATAAGGTTCATCATCTTGTCGTAGTATGACTTGCCTGGGAGCTAGAACTTTGTGGCAGTTGTAGCCGATTAGTAAACCTACTTCACAGCTGAGAAGAGGTGACATTTCGTCGGTGATTACCTTCAAGTGATTCCAGTTCATTGCCGTTTCCTGCGTTGATATGTGATCACGATTGACAGGAATACACTCCTTGGTGTATACTGGAGGTAGATTGATGTGTACTGATGAATTGTACTCTCTCACACGAAGATCAGAAACTCTTTTACTTTTAATTATCATATTGTCTGCCATCATGGTGGTAAGTTTGAGTTTTATAGGCTGAGTATCCACTTGCAGTGCATTACTCACTTCTTCATCAATGAAAGTGGTGTCACTCTGAGTGTCTAGCAAAGCATAGACAAGCTGTTCTTTGGATGGATTTTTGACGGACGACACCCATACAGGTACAATCATTGATGTAATGACTGAACGACCTTCTCTTGTGATATTGAGCGACATGGCATTTGTAATCTCACTCTCACGTGCATGCTCATTTCTTACCGTTAGTTGCTTTCTGTTTACGTTATACTCATAGTTGTAATCATGAAGACATGTGGAATGTCGCAGTTTGCATACATCACATAGCACAGTGACCTGGTTTCATACAGCCAAAACAGAGTTTGTTGTCTTTGACATAGGACCTTCTGTCTTTCAGAGACTTTACCATGAATTTTGGGCACTTACTGAGTTGATGGCTGTCATCTGAACACAACATGCATTGTGTTTTTCACTGTCCTTTTACCAGTGTCTCTTTATCACCGTTTACTGTTGTTTGTGTTTTAAAGACAATTGCCTTGTTTCCTTTGGTTTCATTTGAGATTTTTCTCTGATAAGGTGACTCACGTGAATGAAGAGCGTTTAGAGAAGTGATAGGATTGCACCCTATTTCCGCTTCGGTTGACATGAATTTTACAAAGTCTTAAAAGCTTGGAAATTCCTTGCCGTCCATGAGTGATGTTGTAACCTGGCGGTTCCACCTGGAGGCTGCCCAGTCAGGAAGTTTCTGTACCAGCTTTTGATTCTCCTCACAGTCGTTTAATATTTCCAGGCCTTTAACATGAGGTATGGCTTGCAGGCAGGCATTTAAGAAGTCTGAAAATGTTCTCAGACCTTCTGCATCTTTGGACGATATTCTAGGCCACTTAGACAGCCTTTCACGGAATGCTCTTTGAATGACAAATGGCTGCCTTCAAAAGGGTCTCCATTGAACACGGAAGGCTCGGGTATTGGTAACCTGTTGATGGCTATGCTGTCCTGAACTGCCTGAGCAAGGTGAGACTTTTCACTGAGAGTTGTCGACTGGACAACACTGTATGGCTGTTGTGTCGTTGGGAAGATTTTTTTTTTCCGACTTTCACGTTAATTTTGTGTAGACTGACTCTTTGTCTCTTGCTTGAATTCTGCATCATATGATTTTACTCTGGCCCGAGCAACCTCTAAATCCTTTTCTAGCTGCAGCTGTTCTAATTCAAACCTTTGGGTTTCTAGCTCTTGTCTGAGCTGCTCTTCTAGAGTTCTTATTTTTTTCTTTTGCTGTCTTTCAGTTTGAATTATCTCGTATTCAGCTTCTTTCACAGCCAGCTCTGCTGCCGCATCTGCTCGTTTGCTTGTTGTGCAAGAAGATCTAGAATGGTTGCTGACAGATTGTGAAGCACTGGAACCATATATGGAACGAGCATAACTATGAGCTAAAAGTTCTTGTAGACGGCCCTTTTCCTGTTCTGCATCAAACTCGCCATCTATTGTTGTCAACCTTTCCAGCACAATTTTGACGATGTCATTGGTCATGGCTTCACATGCATCAACTTTGCGTCTTAAATCAGCAGCGGGTGTGATATGTTCTCTTATTTCACGGAAGATTTTTACAATACAGTTCTTTTTATCTTCAAGAGAGTCAGCAATGTCAGCAAGCTGCTTATCAGAGATGTCTGAGAAAGAGAAAAATCTCTTTTTGATAAGCAAGCATTTTTTCAGTAGGAATATGTGAACGTTCTGAACGTCGAAGGAGTTCCGCACTGTCTTGTACATGACACTGAATTTCAGTTGTATTTTTATCTTTACTGCTCCTTTTCCATCCTTTTCCTTTTTACCTTCTGATTCCATCTGCAGCTGGCTTTCAGATTCTGATTTGTCAGTATCAATATCCATATTTAACTCACTTTTATGACGTTTCAGCTCTTTGGACCATCAAGCTGATTCCATCGTGTTGCAATCCGTTAACGAACGTCACGTTTCTCCCATGAACCAGCACGTGCAGCGGGGATGTGAACCAGCGAAGGTGAAGCTCTTACTGTAGCGGACCCCGCCCGAATGATGGCCAAAGCTTTACTGATGTTCATGAGGTTTATTAATAGAGTCCTTTTTCACTCTAACATCACCGTCAGACTTCATAAATCGCCGTAAGAGCTAAACAAACAGAGTACAAGAAGCCCGAATAAATGACTAGTTCAAAAACTCTATCATACATATTAACATACAGCGAATTACACAAAAACAATCCTTACAACAAACATTTATCAAATATATACAGACCTTATGCCTTTTCGGGGGGTGCTTAAAGTTGCAAACGTTACGGCTGCAAAACAACTTGGCGCTCTCTGCTCAACTGTGCGCTTTGTGTTTCCTTCCCCGTAAACCCGTCAAAATAAAAGTCTCTCCTTAATAATACAGATAATGCATTTCCTAAACCCATTCAAATTCACAGAAATTTTAAATAAAATGTATTCAGCTAATTAGAAAATTTAACAAACAAAGTCTGTTACACGTTACATGCTTATTCTTTGCAGAACCAACAGTGTACACATTAATCACAGTTATGAAAGTAGCTCTCATGGCACACAAAAATGTTTCTGCACAAATTAGTCACATGGAATTTATTGGTAAAGCCTTACAAATAACTGCATCTGAAACTCTAACAGAACGCATTGTACATTACTTCTTGGGGGTCATGGAAATGCTGAACGATTTCAACAAAAAGAGCAATGCCACCGAGACACACAGCTCTGGGAATTCTTTAGGGAAATAAAAAAATACATGCTTACAAAAGATGTTAACAGAACAAGCAATTGAACTATCCGGAGCAATTACTTCTAACAATTAAGCATGTGTTTCTGCATCTTAAACAGGTTGCAATATAAAGGAAGCATCCCTGTACTAAAGCACTGCTCTTTGGTGTCTATGCCTCCAGAATAAAGACGGAAATATTAGATTCTTACTGGGTGTACACATCTTGGGTAGAGACCATTTGGAACTGTAACCTCATTACTGGTGCCAGAAACCCCAGGGTTTGGTTTTTGATGCAACCTTTGTTCAGTTTTAAACTACACTGCTAACAAAGGCTTTAGGTTGTTTCGCTTGGCATAGCAAAGCCCTTTGAGAAGAGGTCAGTATAGCTGTAATCTTAAAGGGCAGATCACTGGTCACAACATCCTATGTTTTCTCCACTGATCAATACGATGTTGTGCAAACTGTACTGCAGAAAACTTGAGTGGTCAATTTCATCAACATTCCTTTTTTCGGAATGTTTCCGATTTTGACTTGACTACGTTTGATCAATTTAGTTTATCAAATCAACACTTGGCTGGCCTGCAATAAAATCCAAATCTTTTTTTAAATAAAGATAAAACTCAATTTACTTGAAGCATATCACAATGTTAGTTTAATCGTACTAACAGTATTAACAGTAAAAGCTTGTGTTTTTATAAACGGAGATGCTTGGCTGCTTGCAACGGTGAACAATGTGCTGAAAACTAACGAAAATGTGTCAAATCTAAACTATTTAAAATAATATTAATAACAACGTGCAGATTATTTTAACCTGCATTTAGGCAACAATTACTAATGAAAAAAGTATAATCCCAAACAGAAAACGAGACACGGGTATAGCCACAAGAACAATCTCTTCCATACAACATGAAGTCGTCATTAGGATGATAACTGTAATCTATTTAAGGTGTATTTGTTTGGGTCCATTTTTGTTGTTCTGTTGGACTAATACATACAGTAGTGTTGGCCAATTCAGTTCAAAGTCCTGAATAAATTAAATAAAACGTTAAACAGTGAATTTACTCTGGTTCATGTTATATTACATCATAAATATGCATAAAATTCAGGAAAACGTCTGATGGGATCCGTCTGATCTTTAGTTTCTTACCAGCACGACTCGCCTCATAAATTTCTTACATCTTTGGAAGGTGCATCTGGATACTAGATCCAACCTCGTTCAAATTGGATTTTTTGCGGCCCTCCTAAATCTGTGGATCCTTAGAATTGGCCCCACCTTTAAGGAAAAGTTAAGTAAGAGACAAAGCTACAAAACAAAAGGGGATTGCACATACTTAGCAACAGATGTATAGGATAATGTTATTTAAGTCGCTTTGGATAAAAGCTTCTGCCAAATGCCTAAATGTAAATGTAAGCTATCACCACCTTCACTTACAGATACCACTGTCTACAATTGATGTTATTTAATATTTGTTGGGAGTGTCATGTTTTAGGGTTTAGGCACTGATTTAAAGCTATTTTGCTGTCCTCATTTATGTTACTGTATGAAATTAAATTATTACTTTAACAACACATCTTTCACATGAAAAATGGGTACCATTCTGGGTACCGTCAAAGTACAAGACTCACCCGTGACTCCCAGCATGCATTGCGGCAGTAAGCTTTTCATTTGTTGGTCTCCACTGCTGAGATTCATACACTGATTCTTGATGTCTGAGTCACAAATTAAATGCAGACCTTTTAACTGTTTAAAAACTATGTATACAGATTGTTGCAGGAAGTGTGGGTCTCCAATCAATATCAGCTTACCTGTAGCTCAGTGGTAAGAGCATTGCGTTAACAAGGCAAGGTTGTGGGTTCAATCCCAGGGGGTTGTGGGTTCATTCCCAGGGGATTGCAGATACCTAGGATAATGCTTTGTAAATTGCTTTGGATAAAAGCGACTGCCAAATGCCTAAATGTAAATGTAAACATCAGATGAATGTCTGATACAGAATCTTATCAAATTTTATTTAATTATTATTTGCTACAATAACAATGTTTTATACAAAGCAGCCAAAAGAAGGATGAAACAGCCCAACTAAAGCAAACACTGATCACAATAATGGTGACTTTAAACAACAATAAAACATCAAGTCATGGATATTATGCTGCAGTCCCTGTCAAGCAGAAGTGGGGATCGTCTTCATTATTTCCAAGATGAATAGTGGGTGTGGGTTGATTGGACGAATAAAAACAGGATGTTCCCGTATGTATATGGTAGTTTACTGGCAACCTTAGCTGCCTGTATTTTGCCAGCAAACCTGCATCCCATCCCAGCATGGAAAACATACCTTATGCTGGACCAGCAATGCATGAGTTCTTTACAGGGATTGCATGTAAGTGTGGCACAATTTTTAAGACATGTGTCCCATGATCTTGACCAACGATATTTCAAATGAAACCAAGTTATCCCTCATTCCAACAATTAGTTGATTATCTAAAGACCTACTGACAAGTTTGGTAGGTATCTCTTACGCTGTTTTGCTTGGAAAGGCAGTCATCGAGCCACATGGCAGTGTCTCCTCCGCCCCACACTGGTCCCTTCGTTCACCAATTATCTGGTCCTGGCAGCTGAGTGCAGATGTTATCTGTTCTTCATTGTAGCTGGAGCAGGCCACATGGGGCTGCCACTGTTCCCCACTGAGGTTCAGAAACTGCAGGTCAGAACGGAATTTCAGGGATGTGAGAGAGGTTGTACACACTATATCTTTGGAGACACGAAAGTAAACAGAAAGGTGTAATTTTCGCAGAACCCAGTGGAGTCTGGGCTGGGATACTACAGGCATCACAGATTGCTGCCTGGTCTCATCCTTTGCTTATCCCCTATAATAGGCATTCCTGTGCCATTTTTGTCGGTCAAAATTATAAACTGTTTGTAAGGGAGGGTTAAATCAATCGAGCATCTGAACCTCATGATGAAGCCAGAATTCAAATAAATAATAATGCAATTTAGGTTGCCTTGGGCGGTGTGAAAAGGAAGTGCGCTTCCCAATCAATTGGAAAGCTGCCACTATCAAGATTCGGCTTAGCTTTGGAGATGAGATAATTAAGGGCTTATTGTTAATTTCACACCAGATTTTTGCTCCGGGATGGTATTTTATGATGAAACTCAAAACTCTAATATGTCCAGTAATGAAGGAATTTAAGAAACATAGCATAGTCAGGGTACTGCACTCTTTGAATAGGAAAATTGCTTATATCTCCAGGTGTTTTTAATTTGCAGTCATCAATGACATTTCTGGGTGAAAGTGGCAAGCACTCTTTGACCAAAGAAAGAGCCTCTGTGTTTGAGCTTCCCCATCTCTTTCCCAGCTCTTGCATCCTCTTTTAATCCACATCCTCCAGCATGTGTAATGTGCCAACGGGATGTGTGCCCAGAGGGTAGACCTCTTAGACTGGATGAGGGCCAGCTGAGCCCCCCACTGGAGCTGCATTCTTTTTCAAAATCACTTTGTTTGCTAAGAAATCGGGCCGACTCCCAAAGAGTTTGTGGCCAGATTTGAATCTTATATATAACTAAATCCTGTTTTTTACAGAATGTACTTTTTCCGCATTGTGCTTCAGTCCAGAATGTCAACATGAAACAACCTTTGCAATCCATTTTAAGTTCATAAACATTTGCATATTTTTGAGCAAAGTGACTGATACATAATTGGACCAGGATCGTGTATTAAAAACTGAAATAGGAAAGATTTTTTATTTCAGGTTGACTTTAAAGCATTCAGTACTAAGCAAATTTTTTTGGAAATTTCTGATAATTTATTTCTTTTGAAATGCCCCAAAAGCATTGCGGTTATATCTTTGAGATGTTTTTTATTGTAGCTTCACTGAATTCACATGTATCTTTGATAACACTGCTGCTGTGTTTTCTTATTTTCTTTTTTTCTTATTGTATTTTTATTATCCTTACTTAGCAAGTCCTGAACTCTAAACTCTGAAACCATACAATCGCAATAACCAATCGATAAAGAAGCCTGACTGGCCGAAGTAGTGACAGGATTTTAGGCTTTTGTGCCAAGAAGTCAATTTCTGCTCTTGCTCATATTGCTGGGTTGACCTTCAACTTGTTTGCCTGATCTTTCATTTTTCTCATTACTTTGAAGATGACTATAACTTCTTGGTACTAGTTTTAATGTCAAACCGGTCTATCTTAACTTACCACCAAGGCCTGATTTGCTAAAGCACAAACTAGAATGTAAAAAGTAGCACATGCAATTTACATAGTGGTACATTTACCAAAAGCATTTCCATTTGTTATGTTTACTTTCACGCATACCGTGTGACATATTATTAAACATCTTGCCTTACAAAGCCATACATTTTATAGCTCATCGCATTTTTTATAGTGCATCATTGCAAACAGGTAAGAAGGCTCTTTTAGAACGGTTTTGGCCATTTTAACGGTTAACTGATATTTCATCTACTATGTTTCGATCTCTTTCCAACTTTCATCTTGTTCTGTCTCACCTAAATGTTCTATTTCTTTCTCACATTTAGAGCAGATCAATAAAAAAAAGCTGTGGTCTGTGAGCATCAGAATCCATTCAGCTCAGCCTTCAGACATCCCTTCATCTGCTCTATTACATATATTATATTAGCAAGAAACAAGTTTCAAAGAAGCATGCATTCTGAGATGCGCTGCCAAAGCCATCTTGCCTATTTCTTCAAGATTCACTGGGTTCCCATTAGTTTAGTCCCGGCAATACCTTGAGGGTTTTCCATTCAACATATTCTGATCTATTGTACCTCTGTACCTGTCACTTATAAAGGTATCAGGTAATTGTGTATATCTTTCTCAATAGTAGTCTGTAACATTCATATGAATCATAAACGTTATATATGTATTTTTCATTTTTTTACATAAAAGGTGTATTGATCTTTGAAAACTAGAGCTTGCATTTTGATGACTAAATTTTTCATATTGTTTGACTTAAAATCTGTAAAACCGTTTAAGCAGTGCATTACATGTGTAAGGTACATGTATTGTGCCATTATTAAATATATAATATTAGATGACATATTAGTGTTGTCATCCTGTCGTTTTACAGTGGCTTTGATGAGAACAATTCAGCTGACCAATTTATCTGGTCCCATGAGAGATGACAGATCTCAAACTGTGTACAAACATAAACAAAAAATTTTTTTTGGGAGCGTTATAAATCTTTGGACGACAAACAGAGATGCTGAGACCCCCGGAAATAAATAAACACAGAAAATAAAAGAATTGGTGCAAAATGTGTAAAAGGGCCAGAAATGTGAGACACGTAAAAAGTGGATTAGGAGATATCTCTGTGGTGATTAAAACAATGCCTCAGGTTAGGTGGCCCATGGGAGAGGTCAAGATGGATGTGAAGAGAACATGATGCCTGCATTGTTCTTATACTGCCCAACTAGCATGGAGCAGACCCCCAGGCTAGCAATTCTAATCTCCATTCATTCAATGGCCAAGCCACCGGCATCACTCTCTTGCACATTAATAAGCATTACTCTTTTGCTCTATTTATCCCATAACACCCGGCTTTTGGTTTCCTTTACAGAGCGGAGAATCAATTAATTGTAGGGGTATATTTCTGTTTGTATTTGTAGCTCATTATAAAAAACATGTCACATACTTCATTAGGAAACTCAAAATGGACATCTGTTCATTTGTGAAATATTTAATCACTAATGCCTTTCAACTGGTAAATAAACTGGAGCTATTTAGTTAAATAGCAAGATGTACCACATAAACTTTCACCTGTAAATCACTTTTATCTGCATGGAATACATAGTTAGTGTGCTTTGGGTTGTTCCGCCTTAAACTTTGTGGTTATTAATATTTACTTTACTTGCTAGAGTAGTTTTCATGGGCTTGATCACAGTTCCCAAATATATATCAAATACATAAATATAAATTACATAATTAAATTGGAAAAACGGTGGGCAAGGGATTATGCAAAATGTTCCAGTACTCTCATGTGCACCGTTGACATATGAAAAGTCTACCATAATAAAACAACAAAATTTATTTACTAAAGGAGCCATTTGCCAAACAACTGATTTGATATTGTTGTGTATGTGTGCGTAAATGTTCTACCCCCGACCTCAATGCGTTCTAGTCAATCATGCATTACTGCATATTAAAGAATGTAAAATCTACATTTATTTTTTCAATTTATAAATAAAACTTACAGGAGAACTTGTTTAAAAAACAAAGTTTGTTTTTATGTTTTAACATTAGGTGGTTCAAAGCTAATTTCACCGTAAGCATCGTTACTTAAAATAAGCTGTCAGGATTGATCGATCTGACCCCAGTTCAGAGCCCCATGTACAATTTGAAGTGCTGTTCAGGACATTTATGTCCCAGTTGATGTGGGAATATATTAAATCACAATTGTCTGGAACGCAGCATAAGTGCCCCCTCCCTGTAGTGTGATGTTATTACAGTGGCAAAGTACCGGCAAAATGTGAGAAGTGCTGGTACTTAAGAAACAGAGAAGGTACACTAAAGATACAAAATATAGAAATATAAAATATCGATTTGCGTACCAGCCCACTTCAAGCACTGCATTTACACCTGGGATGACATGCATGAGTATACATTATTTATGACAGAATTTTGAGGTCATTCCAAACCTACTAGCCTATACTGTATGCTTAACCTTCACTAGACAATATGTTGTAGTTGACTTGTTAAAAACTGTAATGTTTGAAAGGCTGTTTTCTCATGTTTGCTGTTGCCGTGGAGACTTTCATCTCAACCTTGTAAGGAGACTTTCATTTAGCATCAAATTACACAATATAGTCTCAATCACTGAGATGAGTGTTTTGGGGAAAACGTTTGCCACTGATGAGATAAACAGATTGGAAATGAAAAAAAGATCCGGTTAAATGTTGAATTAATCTCTGGGTTTCACAATTCTGTTGAGAGATACAGTAAACAAAAGTGAACACCTGCTGGTACGCTGTTATACTTAACAATACAAAACAATAAACAGTAAATCTGCATATTGACACAAAAAATAAGAATAATTCCGTCTGGAGTAATATGACTATAATAAGGAAGCTAATAATTGGGTAGAGAATGGCAACATTTTTCCACTACTAGGAATGAGGTGTGGCCTAGTGGTTAGAGAGTTGGGCTTGTGATCAGAAGGTTCTAATCTCAATGTCAGCAGGTCATGGCTGAAGGGCCGTTGAGCAAGGCACCTTACCCCTGATTGCTCTGCAGTAATGTGCCACTGTATAAAAACTACTTGTAAGTTGCTCTGGATAAAAGCGTCTGCCAAATGAGTAAATGTAAATGTAAATGTAAATCCAGGATTTTAAATCAAACTTTGTGCAAAAGGAAACATGGGCTTATGTGTTGAATCAGAGAATCAGTTTGTCCAGTCATTCTATGTATTGACCTTACAAACTTTCATCTTCCGACTTTTTGGTGGTGCCGTAGTGTTTGTGTTATTTAGTAAATGTCAAGTTCCCTTTGCTTCCTTTCACACGTTCTTTGTATGCAAATCGGTCCTATTCACAGTAGACAAATTGTATATTGAACACCTTCAGCTAACAATGCACTATTCTTTTTCAGTCCAGTGGTTTTGTGGCCAACTTTGATGAGTTGTATCCCTTCGCCCTTGACGCATCTGAGCGTAAATGGAAACAGTGCAACTCTCGATATTACAAAAACCATAAAGCGGATGAAGAAGCCCGTGTCCTTCAACGGTGTGAAATCTATCGTCCCCAATTCCAGTCATAGTACGGGATAGTTGCCGTTTCCTGGAATTATCTTAGACAGATTCAGCTGAACATTGAAATAGCCAGAGATAAGGTCCAGGGTGACAAATGGGTAAAAACGCGTGCTAGTGTGGGGAGAGGATACTAAATCTCTTAATACAAAATAACTCAAACAGATGTTGGAAAGTCTGCAGGCTTTTTTCTTGGGGATTGGTAAAAGAGATGACGAGAAGTGGGGGTTAGATTTATCACTGCTGGTGTTAGTTGACAGTAAAGGAAATGGCACTGTGTTTTATTGCGTATGTTTGAATAACAGTTAGACGGATGGCTATTTCTGAGTGAAAAGTGACACAATTTCTTCAGGTTTTTGCAGACCATTTCTCAAAATGCATCTTTATTTTCAAATCCTAAGCACTGCCTATTTGTTTTAAACCTGCTATTGCTTCACCACCGTACTTGGAATAAAATTCAGTTTACTATTTACTGGAAAACTTTAAATATTGTTAAAGAAATAATTAATTTAATCCACACATTTTTCACAGTCATACAGAATACTATCTTATTCTTTAAGTTGTACTACGTGTGGCATTGAATCTGCAAACTCTGTTCAGTCTGTAAGATTCACACCAGTAGACTACATTTTCCTCTCATGAGCCCTTTATGTATTAAACAAAACAACAGAAATTATGCAAGAATTGTATTTATTTATCTACACAATACATAGATGTTTATAAATTGAAGACCTCATAATTACATGTAAAAACTATTGGACACTGTGCATAAAAAACACAGGTCATAAATACAAACAAACAAATCAATAGCACAAGCATCTTTATTAGACTGTCTATTTGACTGACTGGTCAATAGACTACTGAAACCTTAAGCCTTTCATCCAAAGAAGCCCAGTAATTACTCTACATGAGGACTATAACCACTAAATTACACTAAAGACGGGAACTAGCTTGCAGTCATTTGGTTGGCAATTAACCTGCTTTGCCCTCTCTATTGAACATTCCCTCACACTGACACATGGAGGTATTGGGGGTTACAGTTTATTTGTTGCATGTCTGAACAATGAAAGAGATCTCCAATACTAATGTGCACACACAAAGCCTCTCTCAGAGTCATATTGGACAAAAAGATTGGATTCTTTGAACTACACTCTGCTGGTGGCGATTTCACAAGAAATGACCAGAAGAAGGTTGAGATCAAACTGTCCATAGCATATCTCTGTACTTTTACTGTATGTCAACAACTGTCTATTTTTCTGGTTCAAGTTTTAGACAAATATTTTAGCTGTATCTATTGTATAGAAGCACCCAAGGAGCATTAATTCACATGTAATATCTACTTTATAATATCTAGTACCGCTACAAGCAAGAAAGCCCTTTAATGTAACAAACCAAAGTCAAGTGTTTATATTCACACATCATTTCGGTTTCAATGTTGTTTTCAATTTTGCAGTTGTGCTGTTTTGGTCAGGCTTATTTAATTTCTCATCACTTCTGGTACAGTTTTATATTTGTGCCTCAGCAACTCCAAAGACCACTGTATTGTTCTGTTTCCCTTGGTAAAGATTGGTCAGGCAGTTACTAATATTGTTGTGTGCAGGGGATATTTGCCAACACACAGAAAACAGATTTGTCTCTACTGAAAAGATGTACTTTTGTCATTTTAGTTAGTTAGTGGAGATTAGACCAGATGGCGAAAGGTTCCAATTCCATATTCCTCCGATGTTGAGCTTCCAAACAAGCCAATTAACCCACTTCCCCTTGAAAGTTTGACTTTGCAAGCGACTATTTACAATGCACAATCTCTGCCTCACAGGTACAATATCCTGGCCAAAACAAATAGCTTAAATTATAACAAATTGCTATGAAACAGCAGGTTTCCATGTGGCAGTGCTGAGGGGACAGTGCGACATCTAATATGGTGTCTGTTCTTGCTTTTTTCTCTTTCCTGTTGACAAATAAGGAAGGTGCTAGTTCGATCACCTTGCCAGGAAATCTTTACCGCATCATCACTCACCCCGCAGGGCTGTTTGATACAACAGAAGGCTATTAGAGTCCAGGGAATCTCCTTGCTCCAGCCTGCACTGGCTCAAATGCCTCTGAGCGTTAAGCACCTGTTCCCTGGGCAACGATCCACTAAAAACTGGGAGCAATTATGGAAACTACTGGCTTCGCCTATTGGGAACCCCTCTGTTCTCCTTTGAAGTGAACGAGAGAGATGTTTAGTTTGGTTCTTTGCCATTTGACTGGGAAACCGACCAGCAGAGGTTTGATGTTATGAGCCAGAGGGGAGGATGTGTAGTGTTAGAAAAATGTCAATATTTACCCGTTTCCTGTGACGATTGCCACGTTCACATGTTTTTGTAGCAGTGCATGGTTGTACTTGACAGCAAAGGCCCGTGATGAGATCACAACATTAGATAAACACTCAAACAATGACGAACGAATTCACATTTTGCAACCCAAAACATGCAACCTTATTTACGAAACCACACACCAAGCAAGAAATGCAATAACATAGCACAGTGCCTTTGAATCAAGTCATTCATTCTGTGGATGTTATATCAATTTTAAAGAGGTTTTCCTGTACATTTAATTGATTTATGGCAGGCAAACACACTTCCTGCATGTTAAAAAGCATATTTAGATGTCTAGATCACAATACTGTACGATAGCAGTCAAGTGTAACAGATCAGTAGTCTACTGAATCCTCCACAGCCTTGCTTTCAGAACCAGCATACCAGGTTAGGAACCGCAAGGTAAAAATTGCAAATATGTTTGCACATATTTTCAGCATTACCTGATTTACATATAATTCCTTTTGTGAACTGTGAGGTGAACCCAAATTCAGAACGCACGGTTGCCAATGTTTGTAGGTCTGTGTATGGTTTTTCTTGAAGAATTAGCAGTGATTGATAATTTATGGATAATTTCTCCTGATGATCATTGAAAGTACCTACTGAATTCCCAAGTTACTCTCATGGCCACCTGGCAATCAGCAAGATGTCTTTTTGCTTCGCAGGGGAGCTATTATTTTCATTACTGTATATGTTTGTATAATCATAGCTTTTTCGCCTCCTTAAGGAGGCAAAGGGGTGCCCCCAGTGCGCCAACACCTAATTGGCGAGCTGTGACCAGACAACATCCAACTGAAATCAACTCAAGCCTCATGAGGGATGTAAATCCCTTGAGTGTAACCGCTTGTAAACAGCTAGAATGTTGAGGCCAGAAACAAGAAGTGCACCTCTGTAGATATACTGGTAGCATGCAGTATATTTATTGCCATTACTGAACAGAGCTTTAAGGGAATTTAAGCTTGTGTTCATCACGCAGTCTTCCATATGGTGCTTGGCTGGTGAAACAGCCGTTTGGAGAATTGGGACGGCTGTGCCTTGAGAACTGAGCTCAGCTGGACTGACTGTATTGTATGATACCTCAGGTTGTTGCCAGAAAGGGAGTCAAAGTTTGCTCGCTTACCTTTAACATCTCACGATTTCTCCCTATTCACAGATGGGATGGTTAATATTTATTTATTTTGATAAGCAACCATAAAATCATAAAAAAGATATTATGCGTGTTTGGCGTGCTGTCCTAGAGCAAGGGCTCAGAGTTCGAGGAGGATTACCGAGCTCGGAACCCTCACCCCGAGACAGCACACCAAACACGCATACTATCCGTCCCAGTTCAATAGCTACAAGGCGAACTCGTGAATGTGTAGTTAGCGAGAAGTATGAGTCATGAATAGTATGTCCGAAACCTCATTACTATGCAGAAATCAATATATAAGAAATACCCAGATGGTCTACTGCTTCCACCAAGATTTGTGAGTGTGTATTGGATGGACACTACTCTATCCTATGATACCAGAGGAGCGGAACAACTGTCAAATCTATTAAAAAATAGCATGCGGGTCACATGACAGTAAAACATGGCGGATGCAGTATGTCTGAAATGTATTCATAGGCTGCGTCCAAATACCCTCACTTGCGGTCTTTGCACTTTGGACCAATACAATGTGCAACACTTTCTTACGTTTTACTACGAAATTATATGTAATAGTAATTGTATAGTCAAGTCAGATTTATTTTAAAGCGCTTTATTTGTATTGAATCAAACCAGCTATTTTAACAGTCGATATGTAGTTGCTTGTTCAAATTCAGTATTTACTGTCACAGTATGCCATTTCGGACACAGCTTAAGTTAAGTTGGTAATGTGAATAATGGCTTTCCCTTACCGATGTAGATATGCTTTTTTCCCAATAAAGGTTCAGCTTTTACATTTTCTGTTTGTAATAAAGATGTGAGCTAAACATAGATTTAACAAAGACGAATGATTGCAAACTTTATGTGCAATATTTTTTTCATCCTCTGCACAGCGTTCTGTTCATAAATCCTGTCAATATGACACATAGGAACAACTGTGCTTTGATTAATTTCTCTATTTTGGCAGGTTTTATGTATATCGTAATGCACTACAAACTTCCTCAGCAATGTTGCCAGGAATTGACTGTTTCAGATCTGCTCTTTTTCTCTCCATATTAATGTTGTCTGTGGGTCATGTCAGGTAGCTAACTAAATATATTTAGAAGGTTTGGAAAATGTAAATGAGTTGATCATAAATAGTGACAGATTGGATATTATGGTTGATAACCAGACAAATCGGATACATGTGAAAAGTGTTAGTGAGTAATTCTTCTAGTATTAAAATGATTTCAGGAACAAAGCCCGAACAGGTGGAATAAAAATGTGATGAGTAAAAGATTTCCTGAGTATTTATTGAACATAAAAAAATGATTTGCACTTTACAGAGAACCAGTTCATGACAAAGCTTAAACATTTCCCAGGGTGACATGTTGAATTAGGATCAAAAACAAATAAAATGTTACATCATCCCGTGCGATTACACACCATTAGTTTAATTAATTTTAAAAGGCACGGCTGAAGAAATCTCAGAGGTCTTTTTTTAATGTCAAATATTATTTACTTGCTTAATAAATATTGACAGGAATCAATCATTCAAGGTATTTAAGAATCTAAAATCTGGAGACTGCGATTGAAATTCATTATGTATCCTTTATAAATCGTATTACAGTTATGAACTTCTACTTAAAGCTCAAAGAATACAGGACATTATCCAGCACAACATGTGACTGTATTGTGAGCTTTTACTCTGCATTTTTAAAGCGGCCAAATTTTTTAATGAAATATTGACAACTGAACTTTGGGTGCTTTGCTTTTCGGGGTTTTCATTTAAACACATTCACAAACAAACTGAATTGAAAGGTTCAAAGGTGTCAAGTCTCACGTTTTATTGCTTCATTTTCTTATACTTTACAATAACCAGGCGATTCCAAGTTGACACTATATGGGCATCATACATTTTTGCAACTTTACACTAAAGTTGTGTTTGCATAGTACATTGATTTCCTCAATTTTAGGAAATAAATGAAACATGTAATTTATCTTAGTAGTGGGTCTTTTTTCTTTCTCTCATTTTCCTTCTGTCAGTCCAAAAATGTGGTAAACTACTAAGAAAAGCTTTTAGACATTGTGTGGTATTCTAATGATGACCCCAAGTACCGAACTTCAAATGATTCCCAGCCCTTTTCAAGAGGTTACAGGATCAAAGACAATGAGAAAGAGTCTTCTCCATACTGCCACGGTAACAAATAAGACAAGAAGGAGGATTTCCTTTCTCTGCCTGAAAAAATGACTGACAGTGCAGCCTAAAAACATGTCTGAAGCTCAAATTGAAGCATCTAGGTCTTATGTCGCTTGTTCAGCTCTCCTATTCGGCTCTTTTGCACAAATCCTAAATTTCCTTATTTTTTCTCTCTGTTGTTTATATACAAGTCTCTTTATATATACAGAAGCATTGCCTCTCCCTGGGGCCCGGAGGTACAGAATAAAGCCGGAAAAAGGTACAGTGAGACATTGATCTAAGTGCATACATCTCTGCTTGGCCACATTTGTGGCGAGCAAATTTGAGTTTAAGATCTGTCATGCATGGAGGCAACCATGGATATGGGCTTCTATCACAGCATGTGTAGAGTTCAGAAGCTCAAGCTAGCAGGAGATACTCAAGTAAAATAACTGAGTAATTCTTTGTTCTGAGGAATCACTAAGGGGCAGAAATACAAGATGTATCGCTACAATATAAAAAGACACACTTGTTAATAGTTGATTTAGTGTTATGTCCTTGATTCCGCAGAAACGGGTAAAAGAAGTGGATGTTTTTTTATTTGCATATCAACATCACCAACCATAGAGATGGTACAGTATTAAGCATAGATTGTAGAATGTGACAATTGGTGGAGATTTGTATTATGGTTGAAATGAAATAATGTAAAGAAAAATAGTAAGATGTGTCCCAAACAGGTCAAGGTAAGGATGAACCTTATCTGTATGAAAATTCTGATCTTGTTTTGTTGTGTCATGTTGCAATATTTGCTTGCAGAGCAAAGGGGGGGCTCCAAAACGTAGGCTTTACATCCAACCATTTCAATTAATATAAGAACACAAGCAAATATGATGAAAGACCTATTCACGTGCAATGAATACCACATCATGTGTTGATTACAAAACATGAATATTAATAAGGAGTTCACTCACATGCAAACCATTTCATTATAGACTTCTCTTTAGGAAGAAGGGAATGGTCATGCGATGACAGAAACAACGAATGTGTGTCTAGATTTCATTCTGTACGAATACTGAACGCTTTAATGTACAGTATTTGTCTGCTATATGGACATACACTTTTAGCCAAGTAGTATATTTAATTCTTGAATAATAGGCATTACCACATATAACATATAAATAATTTATTTGGTAAATTGATTTATGAAACAAATAAAATGGCATGTACAGAATTTCACTGTATTTAAAAATGATGAATGATCCAAAGGAAATCTCTAGATCTTTAGTAGAAGCAAATGAAATGAATGATGAACGTCCTGCTTTACTAAAAGTGCTGTAATCAGTTTTGGTTTCCTCTTGCTGGGGTGTGAAATCAAAGAAATTGGAATCAGGTGCATCATAAACCTCAACAAGCTCAGTGGCGATACAGAGAGAGAAAATGAGGCAGTGGAAGTGCATCCATTACCCACTATTGCCTCAAATCCCAGTTATGTGACACCTAACACATGGTAGCAAAAGGCTACAATTACGCTGACGAAGCAATCAGATCTAGTGCTTTCTCTCCCAGGACTCAAGGCAATTTGAACACCTGTTGAATGGCCTGGTGGAGGCACAATTTTCACTGTTGTGACAGGCATCAAAGAGCCATCAAAAGGCATCATAAGAAGTTTGTGCTTTTACTTATTGACGAATGCCCTCAACTACCTCTTCATGCTGGGATTTGCACCTATACGGGTGAACATCACTGACTGGCATGCTTGCTCTTGTCCATGTGGCCACCAGGGAGTGTTGCGTCGTGTGGAGCTGTAGTCCCTAGGGGCCTGATACTGCTTGGAAAGCTGTCAGGTATAGCAGCAAACAATGTGATACCCCGCATTTGCGTCAGCCTGCTGACAATCGTTGACCGATGCAGGCTGACACTCTTGCTCTCCGGCATTAACAGTGGGCTTGCAGCTACATTGTGTCCTTGTTTTCAATTTCCATTGTACGGCAGCGCCTAACTTCGATCTCTGCCACCAAAAGATCTTAGCGAAAATGAGTTTGTCTGTGCCTGGTCATAGTGTTAGGTGCCATCCTATTTCAGACACAGTTCACCTTGCAGTCAAGAAAACGTAAATTTACAAAACATTTTGTCCTCTTAAAGGCTAAACACAATTACATGTTCAAGAAAGGGTGACGGAATAAATGGAGATTTGAATTGAAGATAGAGGAGAGAGGAAATGGTTAGAGAAAACAGAGAGAAAAATCTTTAAAATGAATTGCTTGCATTTTTAAGCCCTGAATCCAGAGACCGCCCCATGCAGAGCAATCAAGAATTAATTCAGCCGTCAATATCACCTTAATCACTGGAGTGCTGCCGCTTAGGTGGCATTTTCTGGCACGGCACAATTATAAATGAGCTCATGCTCTGCTTGCTTCCTGCTGGATACTTGCAGTTTCTCACCTGAGTTATAGTTATCCCACAGCCTTGCCTGTATTTTAGATTTATCTACAACAGCTCCAATCTGTATGTATACAACAAATATCAGAGAAGAGGAACAAAAATATCCACGGTCAAATACTGTAAATACATATCACTGTCACAACAACAACCACAGATTTTTCCATGCAGGTTTCCAGGTCTGAAACCAAATACTGTTTGGATATGTGGATAAGCATCAATAACAAGACCTTGCATTTTGCCGAAGGGCTTGAACAGTTTTGAATTTGCCACAAAGTAAACATTAAAACGCAGTAGAAGGGCTTTTTTGATGCAAGCACCTGAACGATGCAAGAAGTTCATGAAGGCAATGGAGGGCATAGCGAAGCAAGGACTGAAAGGTTTTGCCGCCACCGACACAAGTGTAAACAAAAAAAAGCTGGAAGCCAGCTGGAAAAACAAACTGCAAACAGGAAGTGATATGATAAAAGGTTTGTGGCAAGATGAAGCAGAAAGGAGCGAGAGAACGGGCGGAGGAGGAGGTGACGTCCATAAATTTAAGTTTTTGACAACATCAGTAACCGCATATTCTTCAATTCATCCAAAGTGGAAGATGGCAACAGCTTCACACCATATAAACTGGGGACAATAAAGGGTGTGGTCACTGGTGATTGTCATCGACTACGGCTATTCATTGTTTTCGCCTAAAATGCATTGAACAAAATTGTTATATCAAAGATTGTGATTATTGCCCGTGTCTCTGACTTTGGTACCTATTTAAAGAAATGATTGCCCCATCGGTTCCTATACATTTACAAGACCCATTCATTTTGTCCTTACCATCTGGAAAATTGCCTTTTGACGTGCAGAGGTACCCTAGCCATCTGATCCCTTCTTGTATATTTGGTTTCAATCATGGGTACATGGATACCAGCCATTGGGTTTGCTAGAGTCACCCATAAAGAGTCCAGACTGTCATGAAAATAGCATAATTTGCCGACCTAATGTCCCAGACATCTGCTACTCAATCATTGAGATAAAACTCCTACACTCACTTTGCAACATTCCCTCCCTCCGTCTCGCTGAACGCTTACGAAATGCATTAAGTTAAAGATGAGGGGAATGAGAAATGACACAAGTAATGCCTAAATCACGTATTCTGCAATCAAACTCATCTGTTCTTCTGGTGTGAACAAGACAAGCACAGTTCTTTAATAATTGATGTGTTTTTCCGAACATAGTTGCAATCTTTCCCCAGACTGACCATGAGAAGAGACTGCGGTAGACCACCGTTCAACTTTCGGGTTGTACGTTAGCCAGAATCCTTCTCTAACTGCCAATATCTTCAGTATTGACTGCCACGGGCATTACCCTTGGAAAAGGTTATTTCACACAAAATTCCCCATATTGCAGAGTTCCTATTCTCTCTGATGTGGCCCTAGAGGAGTCGTAGCTGTCTTTATAGTGTTTGACAGTAACTGCACCATTAGAGGCACTAGTATGCAACTCACTGTCATTCCCTTCAACCCTTTTCTGGATCACATACAGTATGGCCTCACCTCTGTCTGTCTCTTCTCAGGCAAAGACGAAATGGCTCACATTTTAGGGAACACACTATTACATCTTCAAGAATTTTCGAATGACATCTCGGTTGACCTTTTATTTTTTCACATAGATCATAAACAATCCAGTCTGCTTTGACTGAAGAGGCTATCCTGTACTTCCCGGGTCTGGACTAAGTGATTTGTGTTGGCTCACGATGATGAAGGTGTCTCTTGTGAGAAGATAGGGCAAGATTGCCTTGGCTGGGTTTCAATTAATATCCGTCCATTGCATCCCTGCAGACATTGCAGCTAGATGAACAGGTTAGGTTTTAGGATACATGCATCAGTTGATAAAGTGGGTGGATGTCTTTAGGGAATTAAAGAGTGAATCTATGCAGTTTTGCATTCTGCTAGCTTTAAACTTGAATGGTGAGGTGATGTTTTCTGAATTAGTCAACTTTTATGTTTCATTCAATAGGAAAAAAGGTGGTCTGTGCTGTGAGTTTAAATAGAAAACCAGGTAACAGTTTAACTGTATGTGACATAATAAAAAACATATTTTATTAATAAACATAACTTGCCTCTGAATCAACTCATCTTTATTCGGCTGAAGTTAGCCATATACCATAGCTGTGCTGTGTGGGAAGTTTAGTTAAATACCTATTTTGTCATTACTGTATATCTAAAGCCATTCTAAAGTTATTTTTAATATAATTTAATGCCAGTTAACATCCATGAAATTAAGTTTACAAGTAAATAATTCAAATTATTGAATTCAAATAATAAAACTAATAATTCCAGTTCGGAAAAATAAATGGTGCAATTGGGATGTCAGGTTAAAGCGTCACAAAACACTAAACAACATTTGCTTGCTTGGACCGCTGCTATTTTCCATTTACATGACATCCTTTCCATCTACACGACATTCTTGGAACCCATCATACGGGCACACGGCTCTTCGTATCACTGATATGCTGATGTCACCCATATCTTCATCCTGGCTTCCAAAATCATGTGGCACCCCTTTTCATCTCTCTCCATTGGCTACCGCTTTAAGCCCATATCAGGTTCAAGTCACTAATGCTTGCCTGCAAGACTATCACTGGATCTGCACCGGCATACTTTCACACCCTCCTACTCTCCTACACACCATCAAGAACCCTGCGTTCAGCCAATGAGAGGCGTCTTGTATTGCCTTCTCAAAAGGACAATAAATCGCTTTCCCTCTCATTCTCCTTCACAACTCCTTCCTGGTGGAACAATTTTCCTAACTCGGTCCAGTCAACCACATCTCTCATCTCTCACAATCTTTCACAACCTTCAAAAAACACCTTTAAACCCATCTCTTCGGTGAATACTTGAAATTTACAATAATGTACACTAACCCTCTATCTTTCTCTCAACAGGTAGTGCTCTAACTCTTGTTGAAACCAGTAACTTTGTATTAGCACCTTTTGTAATATTGCTCCTGTATGACATATTGCTTATTACTCCCTGAACTCTTTGTAAATCGCTTTGGATAAAAGCGTCTGCTAAATGACTAAATTTGTTAAGATGTTAACAGAGTTGGTTGTGTAAAACATCATTGTAAACAATGTTAGCGACTCTTAATTATTTCAGTAAAGAAAACTAGTTAATTTTGAACTTTTTTGCGCTATTTTTGCCTTCCGGGTTAAAAAACCTCATCTCGCCAACGTCACAGGTTGTGATATTGATGACGTGTCTGTGTCAAATAATTATACATGAGACTGTGTTTTCTTTTCCAATGAAAATACAGTTCTCATACTTATTCATGACAGCGCCTTATGTGTTTTTCTATCTGTCTGTGTTTCTTGTTGTGACCATTGTGCCTGTCCATTGGATTAATGCTTTTGTATTGCCCTCTTGTTTTGTCGTTTGGTTGTACTGTCTCATGGTTTTCGGATTTACCTGCCTGCCCTTGACTCTGATTTGCCTGCTGTCTTTGGATTGTTTCCGATTGGCTTTTAATAAACAACCTGCACTTGGAATCTCTACTCTCAGCAGTGTATCGTACGTTACCTTAATTTTATGTAAAATACAATACATGTGGTCTCCTGTATATGTGGGCGAAGGGCTTCTCCACTGAATGTGGAAACATGACAGTTATTGAAATTGTCGCGTACAGAAACTAGCGACAAATGTTAGTCTGCCCGTTTCCAACGCCGATATGAAGCCCGCTCATTATGGATGAGAGGAAGGCCGGAACAGTAGGAAATTCTGAAGAGACATTTTACTCGGGAAAGCTTTTAGAAATGGAGACAAGTGGAATATTGGCATGAGTAACTTTATTAAAACTGTACCACCACATCTACAACTTATTAAAGGAATATTCTGAGTTAAGTAAAAAAGAGCTTAACTATGGAAAATAGGATATAACACCTAAGTGAGTTTTACAATCTCATCTCCCTATTAAAACATTTTAGAAGATTACTTTATTAAAGAAATGCACTTATAGAGGACAATAAGTCTATAAATGTGTTGTTAATCTAATGAATTTGTCTTGATATTTAGGGTTATAATGTGTCTAAACCTTTTTCAAATGAGTATCACTTTTCATTTTATTACCAACTAAAGGACAGGATGAAATCAACTAGTCACATTACATCATTACTTTTTTAATGAAAAGTGCCATGTTCCTTTCACATGAGAGATGGCTATGGCTCCCTCTCTTCCATAGCATGTGTTTTGCTTGTGTTGCACTTTTTGAAATTTGTGTTCTTGTAATCTTTGTCTCTCTGGTATTGTACACATTAAAAAACGTTGAATGTACCATTTGGTGAAGCAACTGCAGGATAAACATAATACTTCAAAGATTGCTCAAGATTGGTTTTAACACAAAATGTTGTTATGCCCCATGCTACTTCACTTACAGACTATGCTCATTTTATGCTATTAAATATTACGCTATTTTATGTTTGCTAATCCGCGGGACAGACACAGTCTCTATTTTATGATGTTTGGGAGAAGGGATTATTGCATGTTGTGCATTTTGTGTATTCTGCAACGTCTAAAAGGAAGATGGCGGGCTGCATTCATTCAACTTGTTTGCTGAGGAACCTGAGAACCTGAGATGTCTCGACTGCTGCCTATTCTTCGCCCAATGGGGGGACTGATCCACTTAAGGAGGCAGAAGGCGCTTTCGCAGGCGTCCACGCCACCAGCCGCCGGTCTCACCTGGTGGTACCATGCAAGACTCAGGCTTACACCGGTTCCACACGGAGGCTGTAAAATGTTGCCAAGGTATTGGGCGTAGCCTAACCCGCAGCTCTGCATATGTCTGTCAGAGAGGCTGGCTAATAGATGGGTAGCAGTGCGGCTCCCTCCTTGGGCTCATCTCATCAGGAACGCTTCTTCTGTGTTTGGTGATGGGATGGTGCTTTCCTCTTTTATGTCTTCCTCCGGGGGGCCTCCTGGGTTGGGGGACGAGGCTGCTGGACCAGAATCACTTCCATCTGCTTCTTTACCGTCAAGAACTGCTGGGAGAGGTCCTTAACTGTATCACCAAACAGCCCACCCTGCGATATGGACATGTCAAGAAAGCGAACTTTCTCTGTGTCACGCATCTGTGCAAGGTTAAGCCAGAGGTATCTTTCCTGAAAAAATATAGTGTGGAGATCGTCTGACCCAGGGCCTGCGCCTTCACCTTGGTCGCCTGAAGGGCGAGCCCGGTTGCGGAATTCCTACATAAGTCCCAGGTCGGTCCTTCCCTGGTGCAACTCCTTCAACTTGGCCTGGTGGACCTGCATGGGGTGCAAAGCCGACACAGCTTGACCCGCGGCAGTGTAGGCCTTCGACACCAGGGATGCCGAAAACCTACATGCCTTGAAAGGGGAGCATTGGTGGAACTCTCCTGGGCGTGCCCTGGCGTGGAGGGAAGTAAGGGCGATCGAGCCAGTTTCTCGGGTAAGCGCTGAGAAGGGGGTGTTCCAGGTTTTACTAAGCTCCTCATGGACTTCCGGGAAAAATGGTACCGGGTGATATGGCAGCTTGGAGTCGTGTTCGGCCCTGAGAAACCAAGTGTTCATCCGGGAGCGTTGGATGAAGGGCGGTTCACTGCAGCCCAATACTCGCGGCAGCCCGGGAGAGCATGGTTCTTCTCATCATCTTTACATCCGCTTCCTCCTGGGCTCGACCTCCCGAGGGAGGGTGCTTCACGGAATCGTCAGAGTCGGATGCCATATCACCCTTGTTGCTCGCCGTAGGGGACGGCAGGGCTGTAGCCACTCCTGTAACGGGAGGCAAGCAACGCGGTTGCTGATTCTCTAAAGAACACTGCCATCCGTGACCACAACGTCGGATCATCATCCGCCCGCAGTGCGGACATGACGTATCTAAGAACACTGCCTTAAGTGCACAGACACTTAAGGCAGATGTCGTTTCCATCCCCCTCCTCGATGAGTGCGCTGCACCCACGAGCACAGTGGGACATGCCATGCTGGAGAAATATGCTCTTTTAGACACTTCAGGTTACTGCTGAGACGCACAGGGGAAGTCACTGACAAGATGGGACAATCTGCTGCACCACGTTGTATAGAATTCCAGCAATATTTGTAGCAGGAGACGTCAACATCAGATGCGAAGGCTCCTAAGAACAAAAGGTGAATTAATCCAGTACGCCATCTTCCTTATTTTGAAGGATTCCGATATGCAAATGTAATTCGCCCATTTCATTGGCCTTCTCAAGTCAGTCAAAGATGATAGGTTCTCTAGGCAAACCCCATTCTGTCGACACAATGCCGAGAGACCCAGAAAGGGAACAGTACTACTCCCATAGTGCCGGATACATTGTTATAGAATTATCCCAATGTGGGAAAAGGAATACATTTTAGAAGTATTTGTAACTATGGTATTTGTAACTAAACTAGAAGATGCTATTACTTTTAAAAAGTTGGTTTGTTTACAGTATAGCATAAAATGCCTCACTTTATAACGCTGCCCAACCCTAATAAAAATATAAAATAATATCTCAATAAGACATTAATTTATTATGCAGAATTCCCCCAGGCCTTTGAAGAATTGATGCAGCAAGTATGGACAGAATGAGCAAGTGCTAGCACTGGGTTTGATGATATGTTTTGTACAATTTTTAAACATATTCTGATGGAAACGACAGCAAGCAGAGAGGTTACTGAAAGTTGATAACCATGATATATGAGCCACTGTTGTATACAGGCAGAAACCAACAGATACAGACAGAGAGAGAGGTCAAAGCTGCAGTTCAGATTTATGAAGTGTCGTTTCACTTTTTAAAAGCTGGGCCTGTATTGCATTAACTCCACGATTATGGCGGGAGCAGAGAGGCGTAGCGCTAAATCACATCTACTTTCATACAGTGAGGGTATTTTATTGATGGATCGTGTTTGCGCCACAGTATTCTGAATGCCAAACAGAGTGCCTCTATCCCTCAGATACTAAGGCTGAAAAATGACATGTTTGATATGCTGTTTTGATCTGTATGTTTGAATGCAAAAGCAGTGTTATGATCACCTGTTAGTCAGCTTTTTAGCTGGATATTTCAAAGAGTACTTGCTTTCTTAGAGACTACAAAAAGCATGAAAGTGTATTTTTGTTTATTAAAGTGGTAATGCATTCGATATAGGCTAATGCAGGTTGTTTGAGCATCCTGACTGACAGACTTAATGCTAGTGGTAAATTTGGTGACACTGAAGCTGCATACTTCAGCTTTACAGATTTGTTTTTCTCAGTGCTTTTCATTTAAATCATTGGTTATAACGCAAGGGTTGCAGACATGATAAGCTTCTGTTAAGGTTTTTTTGTGTTCTTTTTTCTTTAGAACTGCATATTTGTCCAATTATATCTCATGGGAAGCATCCAAACACATTGACATTTAACTATTGAGATTTTATTTTATACTACATGATTTAGACTGCTTTTTAAAAATTCCATTCAAATAACTATATAAAAAAAAAAAAACACTGCTCTTGTTGATGTGCTGAGAAAACTGAAATATTTACAAGACATGAATTCCCAGTGTTACTAATTAACATTTAGAAAATAATTAACTTTGCTATTGCCAAATGCACTCAATCATAACATGCACTAAAACAATCCTTATATATTTATTAATTCACTTTTAATAAATATATACAGTTTTGCCCTGTGTGTATACTATGATGTTACTCTCAATAGTTAAGTACTCTCTGCTGTGCTGGGTTTTTGTAGAAAATTGGAGAAAATGCTGGAAATTGCTTAATCAATTATATTTGACAGTCTGTTCTTCTAATGTTATGCGTTCTTAGCAAATAAATGTCATGCTAATATTATTTTATTCTCTTTTTTTAGGGTGTTTACAGTGTGGTTTACAGATGTCTATACCCCAGCATCATCGTTTCATCTTTTTCGTGGGAACCACTATCACCATTATTACCCTCATCATTGCCATCATCATCATAATCTTCCATATACAAATTCAACATCATCTCTATCATCACCATCTTCAGAGTTATTCGCACCTCATTGCCAGCTTCATCATTATTGACACATATTATCTCCACTGTGGAGTCATTACACTGTCAAACCTTTTGAGTGTCTGAATGGGGATGTAGATCTTTTTATGAGCACTACTCTTAATGCCTGTTGGGTTGACTTCTGGAGTGGAACATTAGGACAGATGTTCTGAAAATAAATTGATGACCACGGTTTGCTTGCCTACGCAAAATCTGAGCCCCTTCACTTCTCAAGCAATCATTAAAGGAACAGAAGCGCCTCATTAGCTTTTCTGATCAATGGTGTCTGCATGACTCCAATGACTTACTCAACATCAGAGGTGATGAAGATAAATGCTTGCTTGTGAAGCGTTTTTAAGTTACAATTTAAGTGTTTATTTGAGATAATATGCCCCTGGAGGCTGAGTCACTGTTTTTTGACACATTTTCTTCTAAATTATAAGACGAGAGAAGTCTGAAATTCTGATGTAATCAGAGTGGTCTCCTCATATTAGCCTCAGATTATCCCCAAATGTAATATAGTTGTAAAGAAGACACCTATTCACCAGTTTATGATTACATCATGAAGATATGATGTGTTGCTGACAATTATAAGAACAGCACATTACGAAACAATGAACGTTTCTCACATCAGGTAATAAAGTGAGACCACCGGCCTTTTCATCACTTTTCTATGATCAACTCTTCAGATTCGTTTGTAGCATTTCACAATATTGATATTTTAATCAACATAGATACGGCTCTGTAAAAGTAACAATTTATAGTGATACTGTTTAAAACAACAGAAAAAGAGGGAAGGGATTCTGATTTCGTTCTGTATTCTAACATGACCATTAAACGTTTTTCATCTTTAATGGGCTTTGTTTCACATGTTTAATACTTACTGTATAGCTTGCAGGGTATTAAAGCATGGAAAATACATTCACAACAAATATCTAACCTTAATCTTCCTTAGGATTTAACAACCATCCCTGTGTGATGCTCACATTACCTTGGCATTAAAGTAGGTTCAGAAGCATATGAAAACGTCTTCAGCATATTTGTTTCCAAAAAAAAGAAACTCGTCTAATGAAATGGGTGATCCGGCTGCCCTTTTAATGTTACAGCTTTAAATGGGATATATTTTTGAATCCATGCGAGATTACGGTCATTGCACACTAAACAACAGTTGGCATGCTAATATTACCACAAAAGCCTACTGGATGCATCGGCAGTCTGTTCTCTATGTGAACTAATGGATCCTTTTAAAAAGTCTTAATATGTTTGACATCGATGTACTCACACTCCCTCTGAAATACATGCTGGGGTCCCCACTGTTGGGAAACACTGCACTGGACGGATTCAAAATGTATACTGTAATAAAGTAATGGACACATGGGATGAGTTCAGAGGGTCAAGGTCAGCCTATGAATTTGTTGCCGCTGTCAACGAGTCTTCAAGCACTATTACTATCGCAGAAGGCAATAACTGTTCTGTCACACATCAATCACCCACACACCTATAGATTTTCCTCCACTGACAGGAATGGTGAACTGAGAAAATTTAAAAGCCATAAATTTTGTTTCCCAGCCATTAGCTGGCCAAAATACAGTATAAATGTATTTGCATTGTTTTATTAGAAATACATGTTTGTTCTTACGACAATGGAATCACTTTATTAAACAAAGACCAATATCTTTCTTTCAGTTAAACCAGTAAGTGTCACAGAAACTAAAAAATCTTGTTTTTAATGGTTAAATATATTAAATATTCCATTGGTCTTTTAAACTCAGCATTATATTCTTCAAACTGGATAAAGACATCAAATATGAAAACTGACCAACAAACAGGGTTCACTCAAAAATGAAAATAATGTAAACATTTTCTCACCCTCAGGTTGTTCCCAACCTGTATAACTGTAATTGTTCTGCTAAACACAAAGGAAGGTATTTGAAAGAGTGCAAGTAACCAAACAGATCTCATCCACCATGTACTGCCATAGCAGAACAAATAAATACCATGGGAGTCAATGGGGGGCGGGATTTGTTTGGTTACTGACGTTCTTACAAAAAGCTGTAAGTGTTTGGCAGAACAAATACATTTATACAGGTTGGGAACAATCTGAGGGTGAGCTTTAATGTCCCTTAAAGCCATTTTAGCAAAGCTTTATGCAGTAACATTTGTCAAATCACCATGTAACAAAACAAATTTATTATTTTTGTTTCTCAAATCAGGCTATTTTTAGTGCACTGCACACAATCTAATAAAGAGATTCATGTAGACTTACAATGTCTTTACAAATAATACAAAAGGCCATTTTCAATGAAAATATGAAAGTTCCTTTTCTCTTTCCTATTCCATGAATTATTTGCACGACTCTGTAAAACTGTCCGGGTAGCCAGTAATTAGTAACTTTATGTACACATGAAAGAAGAGCTGTAGAAGAAATCTTGTCATGTGTTTGTGGTTTGGGTGACCTTTTGAGTAAAGGCAATGAATAAAACATTATGTTATTACCATTGTGATATAGCTTGGCAATTAATCATGCTTGTTTAATTGGATTTTCTGTGGCTTAGTGTGTTTATATGGGATCACTAGAAGGGATGCATTGAACATGGGAAATGAATTGATAAGAACTCTTAATGCCCTGGTTCAAGTTATCTATAACTGCATTGATGGGCTGAAGGAGTGTGTGTTTGTAATCAGGTGTCCAGGTTCAGGTCAGGTGACTCAGCCACACAAGAGCAGAATGCATAAGAGCTCAGTCAGGCTGCTGAAAGAAATCAATGGATCTCAGAAGCAGCATCAAGGTTTAATTCAGCCCTTGACAGTTCTTTTCTGTTCTTTCTTTCTTTACACTTTGGCAGGAATGTAATGATCCACCAATATCAGACAACTAATCAATGTATAAGAGCCCTACATCCAATCTTATTTAATATTGTAAGAGAGAAATGTTATGCTTTTGTCCGAATATGTTTCTATAGTGATAAAATGTTGTTTATAAAATTAAAGTTCATCAGAGTGGGTTTTTACCCCTGCTGCTATGCAAATGCCAGCAGAAGTCGTATTTACCTGAGCAGATAACCATAGCAACAATAAGCAATCTAAATGTTGTGTTAGGATCAGTATTAGACAGCACACTTACATTTTGCAAATGTAAATAAGAACTATGCGATATTTTTACATTATTATATCTTTTTTTGTCAGTTCCAACATATTATACTGGACTGCTGTTTTAAAAGTAAATTCTTTAACAGATTTTCAGAGATGTACCTTGACTTTTTTGTAAGTGCTCAAGGCCACAAGACTAATAGCTCATCAAAGGATAAAAGTATTTTATACCAGCCCATATCTCTGTTATGTCAACCCAAACTTGAACAAATTATTTATATTATTTATCATGAATAACAAAGCCGACAGTTTGTTTTATTTCAAAGTTTTTTTTGAAAATTCAATGGTTCAGTGCTATTGGAAGCAAAATATATATTTGCATTTATTCTAAATACTTGCACCAAACGTTGTTGTATTTATAGTCTTGAGGATGAGGGAATGTCAACCAATGTCAAGCACACTCTCCGTGTTGACATCTGTTGCACCTTTTAAAAGTGTTTGAAATAAAACAAATATAGATATATATTTTGCCATCCATTTAGCTTATGGTCATATCCCCCAGTCATATCATGTTGTCTCACTGTCTGATATTATAGAGGATCTGATAAGAACGAATGCCACTTGTACAACTCCCCTGATGCTCCTCTACGGGTAATTTAATTTATTCTAGGATTGCCGCACCGCCACCAAACAAAACCACTACATCATGTCCTATCAAACATGTCTTTTACTTCACTACTTGGTTGTGCTTCTTATCGAGCGTTTGTTGTTTGTTTATATATTTATTTAAAAAGCTAGTGTTCGGGCTGAGCAGGCCTGAGATTGGAGCACTGGGGCATGATAGGTGATGAAGGGTGTGTGGGTGCAGAGTTAAAGCTGAGCCTCATTGATCAAATGATGAAGGCCTCATGAGTTCTCAATGACAGAAGTTTATCCAGCCACGGGCAGCATTGTGATAAATGGAATGTGTCTTTTGACCACAGGCAGAAGGATGTTGGAATGTGAAGGACAGTGGTTGACAAATAGAACAACACAGAAATGTACATGTCGTACAATTTTGTGCATTGCCAAAAGCCTTGTTTAAAGGAAGTCAACATATTTCAAAATGAATTATTTGGGGTGTTGAAGGTTTTCTATCAGTTTATTCTGATCAAAAACCTCCCAATTTAACAGGATACATTTTGACTGTAAAGCAACCAGCCACCAATAGTTGTGATGTTTAGGGGTGAGGATATATCAAATGAATAATACCAAGGCATTATACTTTGGCGAGCAGCACGTAGCCTTAGCAGTAAGCACTTGTAGGTTATATTTTTAGCTAATTCATTATGTGGTAAAAAAACATAATTCATGACAGCCTGGCAAAATGTTCTTTCAGAGGTGGCTTGAAACACGATTTCTTCAGCTCCAGAGTGATCAGTCACATGACATTTACAATTAAAGTGAAAGGTTTAAAAAGAATGCTCGCTGGAACTGAATACCAATGATGTAATGATCCGGATGTCACTTCCACAGCACTATTTGTTTTCAGTTATAAACCTCCTTGACAGCCACCTGCACTGGTCTAATGTTGCACATAGTTACTTATAAAAGTTGTGCTCTGTTTACTATTGATTTTCTCCTAATGGTCATTTGGAATGATTAAAGTGTATATGTGCACCTGTGCTCCTTTGAGGCCCTCAAGTATTGGCTGGCTATTTCAGCCTAAAATTACCCATGACAGATCCTAACCCCCCAGTCGTTTTTTAGTCCAAAACAGACTCCTTATGCTCCCTGACCAATTTAGCTTCTTATTAATTAGCCTCATCTGGAAGTTAGAATGAGTAATCAAAGTATTAACAAACCCAGAAACATTTTTTGCAGTTGTGGTCCACACAGGCCAGTCAAACAAAAGTAGAGTTGATGTTGAATGTAAGGACTTGCAGAAGCTGTTGCCATTTAAATATTTTAAGGGCTGGGGACAGGGAGCACTTTAAGCCAAAACTAGGCCTTAGTTAAAAAATACATTACTGTGTGCATCTTGGGACAAAACGATTGCACTGATGATACAGGTTAGCAGCTGTATTTATCAAGACAACACTAACAGTTAGTTAGTATGAGAATAGGCTAAGGTCCTGTCCCGGAAAAACAATCTGAGAAAAATCTGAAAACATATAATTGAGTAGGAATGACAGGATTTATTGATCAGTTAGTTCAATGGAAACAAAGCAGCTGTCACTGTGATAGTTTAACAGATAAACAGTTAAGCCGGTACACTTCAACAATACAATGCTCCTCTGAATACATGAATTTTCAATTAGCATACTTTTCAAAGCCCACAAAGCATTAAGACAACAGTTTCTGTGGTATTGCCCGATGCTGGTAGAGGTGCTTCTAATTTACAGTGTTTCCTTTGAGTTGTATTTGAGAGAAGCGACAAACTACTGATTCCTGCCTGTCAATGATATTAATAATAAAATACAAGTTTTCAACCGTATACAGTGCATTTACAATGTAGTCCCTCAGTGGGTTATTTCACCCTTAGGCAAATTGTTCAGCGTTTCACTTTTATACTGTTTGAAAAAGCAAACTGTTATTACCTTGGATTACTGTATTTTTGGAAAATACAATCCATTCTCTGCTCCTATGCTGAAAAATGCTCAATTTCTTCATTGTAAAATGACCTTTTCTTCTGTACAAGCCAATCGTTGTGGACTGCGACGAGGGCCAGGGATGAAATTTGTCCTTAGTTGTCCTGTTGTGTCGGGCTTTAATTTTATCAGCCAAGCTAGCTAAGACCTGTAAATGGGGATATGTCTAAGAACTTATTTGTTTTGCTGTGGAGGTGCAAAACCCCGGCTAAAATCTGTAGGTCAAAAAAGAGATGTGATTGGTCAGATTTTCTATCATTAAAACGTGTGAATAAGATGGTTGGAATTCAATAAGCTACCTCATAAAATTGTTATGAATTCCTGTGAGATTGTGTTGGGACGACTTAATGGTCCTTTGTCACATATATGGAAGAGTTACTTCATATTTAGAAATGCTTAGATAATTCATAAGTTATACAAAATACAAATTTAGCGTGCAAAAACATTTTGGTTAAACGCTGCAATAAGGTTATTTTGTTAGCATTAGTTAATGTTACAGTGGCTAAAATATGAATTTAATTATTTGAAAAATGCAATACTGAAGCCACTCCCCTAAGCCCACCCCTAAACATAAGTGACTGAGCAAATAGTGCTAAAATGTGCAAATAAGATAAAAACAGATTCATAGGAATAAACCACCTAATGAAATAGTTACAAATTCCCCTGAGATTGTGTTGGGGCTACATACAAGTTCCAGTAAGCACAGATCATGTGCAGTTTAACCAAGCATGTTGTGTGTAAACATTGGAAGTAAAAACATTGTAAATATCCTCAAACATATTATCAAACTTTCCAATACTTTGACTAAAGTTTCCTATAGCCTAACTTGCATGGCATTAGCGAAACTGTGGCTTTGAATCCCAGAAAAAGGCACATACTGCAATATTTTATAATACTGATAACATTGTATAAAACCTGCATGCACTCTAAGACGCTTTGGATAAAATTATCTCCATCCATCCATTCTCCCGACCAGCTTATCCTCTGCAGGTTTGCAGAAAGGCTGGTGTCTATCCTAGCATCTTAAGCCACAGACAAGGGTACACCCTGGGCAGATGGTACATCAGTGATCATGGATTTAAAATCTTTAATTGGTCTGATTTTCCTTTAATAACTTTACACTCTTTTCCAGATTGCCGCGATAAAACAAGCCTCACCCTGAGCATAAGTCTTATTCCCATACTGTAATACAATTAAAAACACCCCTGATTGAAACTGTACCTTTGTTCGCAGACCGACCCATGCCGAAAAACTCTGGAAATTCCTTCGCTGCCCCCAAATATTGGAACTTTTCATGGATTGCCGAGGACGAGCTATCCTTCCCTGAGGACCCTGTATCAACTTCAGGTAAGTCACCCGCCATCAGTATCATACTGCATTTCAAACTGTGGTGCTTTACAGAATGTGATGCGGGTAGGCAGACAGGTGTCACTGTGGATAAACATCCACGTCTTGTTTCTCACATATTCTCATAGATTTTGACTAGCTGATCTTGAACTTGTGGCAAGCACTTTTGAGAATCAAGCCTTATGAATTTTAAATGGTGCACCTTTACACGCTAAGAATATGATGTGTTAGAGAACAGAGCTGAAAAAGTAAGTCCAAATTATGCATCCAGAATGTACCAATGCATTCAGTGCCTCTCTTAAGTGCATCTCTCTTGATATTGTTCTTAATTGTAATTGACAACTTATTTTATTGCAATATACAATACAGTTTATACAGTAAAGCTGTAAAGTATCGATGACAAAGGAAAGCTCTTGAACTTTGAGCTCAGAATGTGTGTGTCCGGTGTGTGTACCCTTGGAGTTGATCTATTTTACGACACTGTACCTTTGGCTCATCTGAAGTACAGACTCCTTTATGGTGATTTCACAGGTTCATGGTGGAATTTTCTAAAAACAGGATTCAATAGCTTTCATTGTCATGATGATGGAGTGTGAAAAAAACTGATGGGAAATTTTTGAAAATCATTTGTTTGTATGGGTGAATAAAACAACATTTGAATATAACCTGTGAGAGCTAATATGCGTGTGACTGAGAGGTAATGGCTTCAATAAAACACATCAGCCGCTTTAGATCAGCAAGACGATGAACGTGTAAGTTATCCTGTTGGGCTTTGACGACAGCGAAAGTCTCTCAGCAGCAGCAGCTTAAGTCAGAGGTCATTCTTCTCTTGCCAAACATCGAGGGAAGTATCTCCTAGCATGGCACACATAGTTATATTACCCCCACGCTGTCCGGGGACATTTGGTAATTGCCCTCTGTCCTATTACATTTCTTACACAGTGCCTGGTTTTGGTGAGGTTGAAGCCAGCCTCATCCACGTAAATAAATTCATGGCAAATAACATGGGCATCCATCTCCAATACTCTCTGTAACAGACAAAAGGACATACAGATGAGTAAATATGTAGTGTCTGAAGTACAGGAAGTAGTGTTGAATACATACCTCTACAAAGTAATGTCACAGATTCTTGACTCAAATTTTTATCTCAAATGGCACCTTATTAAGTTGTTTCATCATGACTTGGTGCTGTTGGAGGATGCGTTGTATGGTTGACAGGCTTACAGCATTGATGTTGTTACAGTTTTTGCCTATTGCTTACACACTTTTGCAGAATTTGGCTCATTGTGTTAAAACTCTACACACAAGCCAATCAGACATCAGGCACTTGGAGATTTGTTGTTCTCAATCGATTTGGTACATTTCTCCAAACTCAGGTAACAGCTCTCAAAACAGTTATCACAGCAAACTAAACACACTCTTAAGTTGGCGAAACAGTTAAGTATTCACTGCACAATTAAACACAGAAAGAGGATTTCATTGAGGAGGTTTAAAACATGTAGGAGCCTTGCTGTGTTGTATAGGAATATATCACCTATTATGTACCAATTCCATATTATTGGTACAACCTCTTCACTGTATCTTTGAAGTTACACAACAGATCCCCAGGGTACAATAATGTGCCTAAAAGGCTACAATGTCATTTTATTTTCTGTATACCTGTAAACGTACAAAAAAGAAACTTAGGGAACAACCCAAGGGACAGAAAAGGTATAGTTCCAAACCTTTTTTTCTGACAGTGAACAAAGCCTCAGACGTCAGGCCTGCGGACCACTGGCTAAACCTGTGATGCGCATTGGACATTTAACTAGAAACACTTCAGCAGATTCGAAGTCAGATACAAAGCTGTCTAATGAAAGAAGAAAGCTGTTTACATGAAAGCTTCCCCAAGAATACTTGAAAACTGCGTTTTAAATACGCTATAAGGGAGACAAAGAACAGACGTCATATGTACAAAGAAACATACTGTATGTAAAAAATAGTGTAACAGGTTTTAGACAGGTGTCAAACTTCCATCTCAGAAAGCCACTTTACATATTCTTCAGCCGTAATCAAACAGAATTAAACCATCTAACAAAGGTTTATTGAGGATTATTTTGATCTAAACTCTGGGCCTACATGGCTTTTCTGACACTCTTGATATAAAGCAATCAAACTAATGTGGATTATACTATGTGCACATTACATGGCTCAAGACCATCGCCTTTGATGTGGCGAGCAGTTAACAAGATTCCTCACTAATTTGTGATAACAGACAGTCCCAATCACGAAGTGTGCCTACATCCAAGATACAACCCAACAAGATTCAGACGCTACGGTATGGGTGGAGGAAACATGAGCAAATGTCTCAATTTGTTTGTCATTGCTGTCTGAAATAATCATTGAAGGATATGTTTGTGTTCTTATGGGGAACCTGAAACAGGTGAACAGAATCAAAAAGGGGAAACATGGATTAACATATGGCAAACATCCTATAGCAATGACAAACTATGGGCATGTTCCTTTCTGGGTTCAATCATAAATCTAGAGTTTAGGCCCTTGAGAAACACACATTTCTAGGGTTATTAAACAGTGCATTCTGTTTTGGTAATACAGTGCAAGCCAAGCACATATTCCGTTATGGCATTTTTAACAGCTACAAAATGAAAATGCACAATATCCTACCATGATGTTGTTGACAAATGATAGCTATGGTTTAAAGGTAACATTGTATTCATGATGCAAGTAATTGAGGTTCCCACTGTTTTGCGTATCAGGGTCCTTTAATGGCATTCGTGTTCTTAGAAAAAATAAAGCGGACAAGCCAGTGGAATGCAATACAGCTTCATAAGAAAGCCCTAAAACATCTTAGTAACAAATATTTAAAGGAAAGTATTTGTTGATCCACTCTAGAGCGTGCAAAAAATGAAAGTTTCCTCTTAAATAAACATGAATTTGTTAATTCATCCATCACTCACTCACTCACACACACTTGTTGTTTAAACTAATATTAATTATTCTTCTACTACAAATGGAGGAATTTCTAAAATATTTTCTAACAATGTGCCCATTATTCCACATAATGAAAGTGAATGGTCACTGAAGCTGTCAGTCCCAAAAATTTAAAAATAGTCCCACTTACAGACTACTGCTAGACAGAAAATGTCAGAATTGGACAGAAAGACAGAATAACTAGTATTGTGAGTACGGGCGAGTTGTAACCCGTGTTTTGAAGGTAAAGATACAGGAGATGTCACATAGGGACTGTGGGAGTAAATTCCAAAGTTTGTGAGCCATGACAGCACAGATCTGCCACCAAAGAACCAGAAATGTGTTACAATAAGGAGGGTGGAATCAAAGTACCTGAAGGTCTGGCCAGTGTAAGGATGAAATAGTTTCAATAGGGGAAACAAGGACATTAAGAGATTTAAAGGTCATAAGGAGGATTTTATAACGAATACGGAATGATACAAGGGGCCAATGCAAATTATATAGGCTGGCTGTGAACAAGAGAAATACAAATTTTGGCAAACTATTCCTTAAGGTTGGGACAGAAAAATAATGCACAAATCCCACTTGCAAAAGTTGTTTTAGAACGTCAGACCATTCACTACTTACAAAAGAAAAGTAACATGTTGGTTTATAGAATCTGACACTGCCAACTTTGATATAATCTGTGTAGCAAAATAGCCACTCACTCTTGAGCTCACAAATGAACATGATACTTCTCTGATGTCACGGCCTTCAGTCTTCCTGCAGCCCAAAATCACCTCATTCACCACTGTAAAATTGCTTTGATTCAAACCAAGATAGCTGAATGTGACATGGCCCCAACCCTAATAGGGTGTGCAAAGCTTAGATTTTTTGCCGGCAGCAGAAATTTGCAAATTAATTCAAACTAGGCCATCGGGAGAAGCAAACGCATCCACTTAGCTGAGCCCGGTTTTACAAGCAGGTCGAAGAAGCAATTGACGCACATGAAGTGAATGGTGTGCGCCACTTTAGGCAAGGTGATAGATTGCATGTGTCTCCACAGCTTCTATTGCATACCTGTGTTTATTACTACTGGGAAAGGTGTGGGATTGGGAGGGGGTCTTGTCTGAATTCTGCCATCACCCGCAACACCCAGCACTCCAAATTGAGATGAATCTCCAACTCCTGGTTCTCTGTCAAAACACCCCCCTGGCACAGCTACCATGCATGTGTGCCAGGAGACTGGCGGGTGCAGTCCGGTGGGGAAGGGCTGTGAATAAGACAAAACAAAAGGGGTGTTTTATCACACACAAGGTCGATAGTTACGGTCAGGCATGATCAGGTTGGCTGTTAGCGTTGTTCACTGCATTTGGCTATTGGGATATTCAGCCAAACCTTCATGTAAGTGTATAATCCATATACATTATCTGTAGCCATTTTGTCATGTGTGGCCATTACCTCTCTGGATTTGCACTTAGTACCTTTCTTAGAAGATTCCACACCTGTTTCACTTTTTTAAAGAAGGTACACAAATTCACCATTGACTACTTGCTTATTAACATGCACACTGGTTGTATATTAGTATGCATAAAGCACATATTAATGCCTTATTCTGCATTTCCTTATTCTACATCCCTTAATCATTCCCAATACCTGAACCTAAAAACTACCTTATAAGCATTACTTATTGAGGCAAAAGTCTTAGTTAATACTTAGTAAATAGTGAGAATTGGTCCCTATTCTAAAGTGTGACTGAAGATGTTGCTATGATCTGTGAAAGCAGAAATTCACACTTAAAAAACTTATGAATGCCCTATTCCTTACAGAAAAGAAACACGAAATTCACATGTGCACAAATACACATATGCTCAAATGTAAAATGTGTGATTGTGTGAATCCCATGTGAATTCCCATGTGAAACATGTGGTGTATGTCACATGTCATCCCATATTTTTCACGTTTAACATGTCGTACGCATGTAAAATCCTCGTGTATTTTCTGTAAGGAAGGATAGCAAAATATCAAAACAAATGACATTCATCGAATAAAAAGTAAGTGCCTGTAAATTTGATAAATAAGCGTATAAAACAATGGATATGATTTGAACATGTCTGGTCACTTTTTTTGTTGTCAAACTTGGTTACTATTTGACACACCTAAAATGTTTTAACATCTTTGTATTTTTGCACACTATGGAAAATCTTGGGAGCATCTGGTTAAAAAAAGCAAAAATGTGATCAAAAAGTGCAAGCTGTCAATTTAAGTGCTTTTCACAATTTTGCATTGTTGTTGAGCCAATTTACTGTCGTAAATAATTGACAAAACAATAAAAATAAATGACATAACATACAGTAACATGCAATTGTTCTTAATACATGATGAAAAACTGTAACACTTTACAATAAGGTGCTATTTGTTAACAATAAGTTAATGCATTAGCTAACATGAACTAACAACGAACAATACTTCTAGTTATTTCATGTTAATTTCAGCATTTAGTAATACGATTAAAATCCAACGTTGTGACTGTAAACATTAGTTAATGCACCATGAACTAAAATAATTACTGTGTTGACATCAACTAACATTGACAAGGATTAATAAATGCTTTTGTTGGCAACATGTTTTGGGAGTAAAAAAAAAATATAGATATACGCTACAATAGCAAAGGGATAGTTCACCCAAAAATGAAAATTGTATTCATGATTCAAATGAAAATGTGTTTACTCAACCGGTTGTCATTTCAAACCTGTATGACTTTCTTTATTCTGCAGAACACAAAATAAGACATTTTGAAAAGTTAGTAACCAAACAACAGCGGTACACATTCACTTCTATTGTATAGACACAAAATCACTGCAAGTCAATGAAAACAAAGTTTGTTCACTTACCAACATTCTTCAAAATAGATTTTTTCATTTTCTGCTCAAGAGAGAAAGTCATACAGCTTTGAAAACATAACAGATGACAGAATTTTTGGGTGAACTATCCCTGTAATACAAAATTGTATACAGTGTATCAGGAATATCAGCACCACTATATAGTAGCATTATATCAATGACCCTCCCATCTTGCTACAGTTAGTGTTCCGCATAATTTATAAATGAAACGATGAATAAGCATATTTGCTCCATTTGCCACAATGGAGGAACATTGCTAAGATAGGTCTTAAAAATGACACCAAGCACCACCTAACGACTCATTTTATTGTCATCACATCATCTAATAAAAGCAGCTATTTCAAGTTTTTACTAACTCTTTCAAGTAATATAGACATCTTTTATAATGCTGTTTTAAGTAACTCTCCTAACATTTACAGGCTCATATCCTATATCTACCATAGTGCAGCTGGCACTCATTTGCGCATTTCGTTAATTGGTCTTTTGGGCCTACTTTCATAATATGCCAAAATGCAAGATAGTAAAAGTTGATGGTGCAAGACGTAAGGGCTACGATCCAGTCCACACCTTTCCAACGCTTCTGTCCCGCATCCCAATATGCTTTGCTTTCTAACTGCTTGCCATTGACACAGAAGACTATGCATGATATATTAGCAACGATATCTGAATTCATCTGAAATGAAATGAGAGTTAGATTGATTTCCGTCAGCGGTCTAATACAAAAAGAAGGTAGAGAGGATTTGAAGGCATCGAAGATGAATATATTTGTGGTGCAGCTGTCTGAGCGTTATGTTTTATTTTATTTGGCCTGTCCATATCAATGTGCGTCAACCCGTTTGTCAACACTGAGTCATGACTCATACATTCATCCAGGTGCTCTTCCTGTATCTGACAGGGCGACAGGGGACGTGGGGCCATAAAACGGTCAAATGGATACATAAATAAGCAGGCCTGGTGCATATTTCAACAATATTCATCCTCTTCTGTAATAGACTTAACTGTTTTGTTGACATGCTTTTTGTCTTTCTGTGGTAGCAAAGGACAAATGCATTTAATAAATAAATTACAAATAGAAAAGAATATAATATTGCATCACAACGTATGCATTTCAAAGGTTTTTGGCTTCTCTTTTTGGTTTCTGTCAAGGCGGAGAATGGTCATTTGTATTCGGACAGCCACACCTGGCAGTGTTTTGGCCATCCTTTGTGTGGTAATGTTTCTTTCAATCTCTGTGCGTCTGATAAAGGAGGCCGGGGTCACTCTGACATTACAGCCTCATTAACTGAACGCATGCTCTCTTTATAGGCCTTACCGTCACCAAAAGCGAATCAAACTGTGCATCTGCAATGAGCAAACTCCAACACCTCGAATGAGTCACGTAATTTATCCCCCGCTGAAGCAATTTAGCCATGCCATTTATTTTTGTATTGCGTCTGTTCAGTTTCCATTGTCATCAACCAGTAAATTTATTTTGTGCATTGAAGGAACTCCATCGAAATGTGTTCAGTCATTTTGAAATGAGACAGCAATCACAGCTGTTAAAGCAAGAGAATCATAAATACCTTTCCAGAGAAGATAATCATTTAACAACCCAATAGACTAATGACGACAAATTGTTGAAATGGCTTTACCTGTGTATTTATAAAGCTGTCTATGATTAATTTATTTTCAGCATTCATGTCATGTGCAGCGCTCAGGGAGAGTCTTGGAGATTCAACACGCGGATCCGTTCACACTGGCTGCGTTTGCAGCTCATAAAGAAGCTTATTTTACTGGTGATGTAGATTGTATAACTACTTGTATAACAATGTTTTATCCACATTGTTTTCATGCTTTTTTTGGTTCGGGTAGTGCAAGATATATCGTAGATAAAAAGCCATTTTCTTGTGCTTAGAAGGAAACTAGAAAAGACCGATCGGGGGTTCACTACTGTGGGAGAGAGTGTTGTTTACAGTGTCATGTGATCATTTCCCCCTCACACATATAAGCCTACTGTATAAGATGATGTCAAATGGTTATGATGAGATATGCTGTGTACTTGTGGTTTAATGATAAAAATGTGATTTCAGAATGAATTTGATTTGTGGTTTGGCCAAAAACACATGAAAACAGTGTGTTTCATGGTGGCTGTTTACAAAACATTAAACGTCACTCACATGTTTTTAAACTCATATTGTTATATTTTTGTTATATTTATATTGTATACATTTTAGTTGAGCTTGAGCACCAGACCAACAATAGCCCCAAACTAGCACTGCTGTGACAGTGTTGCTCCTGCGACCTAGTCGAACTGCTCATATGTGCAATATAAATGGTCAAAAAATTCAGCCAGCACTTGCCATTTTGTTTTCCAATAGCATTAAACAAACAGTGAATGATTGTGAACGGGGCAGTGTGTGTGCTCCTGTGACCACATTTGCCGGACAACCAGTATAAAGGTTCTTCTATTGGAACATGAATTCCGTTTCAAGAAGTTTGGTCATTCCACCACCCACGGTTTTGTGCTTCATCTGTGTGGGATACAAATAGCCAAGGAATAATTGACCATTTGAAATGATCAAATTTATGGTCTGTAAAGGTTGAAATGGCTCATGGCTGAAAGCGTTTACAAGCAAACCCTCCCTCCTCTGTAGTGTGTCGAGACCTGTGTGAGAGCTCAAGCGTTGCAAAACTTCTTTTGAGTAAATCAAACTCTGCCATTTGCACTTTTTATGTTGCAATCATCCAAATGCACTTCTAAGTAGTGTAGTAGCACATACACTAAAATATGCACATATTGCAAAGCATTTGCCTTATTCCATTATAATGCTTTTGAAACAATGCTTGGAATTCTTGTGTATTGCTATTATGGAAATTGTATGCTAAACCCATACCCCTGACAAATAATCAGGTTATATGCAAACACTCAGGCAAATTAGAGAATGCAACAAAATGTTCAGATGTAAGTGGATTCGGAGGAAGTTGTTTCAAACTAGGACCCCTTTGCCCCTTGAAAAGGTCTTTTAATCATCTAAACAGTACATTGAATCATGTCAGAGCTGAAAATGTTTTGCATAATTGAAGTCTCTAATAAGCACAGTCAAACAGAACAAACAGGTCAAACTGTCTAGATCAGCGTTTTAAAAAATCCTTTGGAACTAAGCACAGCCATTCTAAAACAATAAAGTATTTTCACAAGCTTAATGGTTTAGACTCTTTAGAAATCCACGGTGATAGGAAGCAAGTGATATTTTCTGTTCGACACTGTACAGATCATTGAATTCTGTGCACCTTCAGCTCATGAAATGAACCTTGTCGTCTTGTGTTTCACACTAGTTGAGATTAGGAAACACTGTGATGTTGTATGATGTAAATAGACAGACGGAAATAAAGCTGAAATGAAACCGATCAAAAATATTCTGCGTTTAATTGTAGCCATTTCCAGGGTCCTTGTGACTGATCGGTCGAAGTGTTTTACTCAATGGGTGTCAAAGGGGACATGATCACGCTTTCAGTGAATTTAGACATTAGGTAAGTGAGGGGTATAAATGGGGATAAATGGGCAATAAAATCTGTGTCCTTGGCCATCTGGTAAATCATCAATTCTCCCTTAGTTTGCCACCACAGTGGGTGCATGAGCTGTGTGACACGTCCTCAACTTGTTGCAGGATTTATTGAATCATTTCCCCCAGCCCCATTACATTTTGCTACACTTACTGTTTAATGACAGTTGCTTTGCAATCCTACATTACAATGTAACAGGTTTTTTCCTCATATAATTTCTTATGATGCAACACATGTAAGACTTAAGCATGTTCTGTATTAAAATTGTATTCTATAATTTGATGAACATATTGCCTTTGGTGTACAGCACAAATCTAATAAATCCCTGATTATCAGTTGTATTATTTTGCAAACAACATTTTTCAATGACTTTAAGGCTTAGAAAATCATTCTGCAAAATCGAATTGCTGCTTTCACCCAGTTTTTTTACATCTGAATGGGTGAAAATAGCATATTCACAAAGATACTAGAAGAAAATGACATGCTGTTTGCAGTTCTCAGTGGATCAGCTTTTTTTACATGCAAACCTTTAGTACATCGGGGACTTTCTAAATGACATTAATAAGCTGCAACCGATTACGCAAATGTAAGAGTCCACAGCGCGTGCATACACACACACGGACACACAACTACCCATACACACACACACACACAGAGGGCAGGCTAACCAATACTTTCTGAACTCCACTAAAATTTGACCTTGAAAAGAATCATTGCAGCACATCATAGCTTACGACCTGCGGTTCATTCTGGCATTTAATCACCATTATCTGGAAACTTTAACAAATGAGTCACAATCATTGCAGTGGTGGTTGATAATCACTGAATGGAAAGAAAGATCTGATTTTATAAAAAGGCTCTTTCTAGGGACAGGCAATAAAATATTAACAAGCTCTAATGCAGCATATTTTCAAAACCCAATAACGTTAGACAGAGGGTGTCACTTTTGGATGAACTGTCACCTTCTTGAGCGAATGGATCAATGGATCACTCACATTGGCCAAGATGCACCCAGAGGGACAATAGTGAGAAATAAATATGTAGAAAGCTGAGCACTCATCATCCAGTTTGAGATTCACTGCTGCTAAAATAAAGCAGACATTTGTTTCATTACAGAGAAATGACAGATAGTCCTGAATTAGTATTGCAGCGTCTTACTTAAAAAGACATCACATTATTTTTGAGAGAGAGAGTGCGAGAAAACAGACCCTATTTACTCTCTTAATGCACATGTCTTATTGTGCTTGATTCATTGATGCACTTTATATCGAGTACAAAGTTTTTCTTCGTAGTCTACTATTAAAATGTAATAACATGCTTGGCCCAAGAAACTAATTTGCTTTTCGGCATCACAAATCAACTCTTACTTTTAAACTAGTTTCCATTCTGATGCATGACATTTCACTTTCTAAGCAATTTTTGAATGATGAAATCATAACAATTTTCTTGTTCAGATTATGGAAGTAAATAATTTTTTATGTTGGCTTTAATATCTTAATTTTAGTTTTGTTTTTTGTGTATCTCATTTGTAAATGTAATCTTTTGTTTAAGTCTTCTGTAGCTTAGATATTCTTTTCATAAACCCCAGTGTGTCTTCTTTAAACTGGTTTTAACAGGGGTTCAAACTGTGCTTAGATTTGCCAAATCCTTCCAAAACCAAATTATCTGAGCTCAGCTATCCAGTTATTTGACTCTTTCTGTAGGTCAACGTTGCTTTCTATTTTTATTTCTCCTAAGGATTTCTAGAGACACGTTTATATGAAATGTTATGAAACATAACTGAGAATTCCATTAGGTCTGAGCTATGGAAGTTCAACCTATCTACAATAAAATGTTCCTCTGGGATCTGCCTTCCCTAACAAGGAATGCAGCAAGTTGCAGGGAAGCACACACTCAGACCAAGCAGAAGACCAGAAAGTGTGTACATTTGTGCGCCGCCTGGGGTTTAAACCAGCTATCCGCTAATAAACAACCCGGTCCCACTGGAACTTTTAACACTCCAGTGAATACGAGAGCAATGTGTGTGGAATATAACACAGGTGGGATGTGTTTTGGAAGCCATTCCAGCAGAATAAATGAATCAAAGCATGCAAAAGGAAATGTGTTGGAACGGCTAGTTCAATTGGTAGATTGCTGCACTAGCAATAAGGTCAGGGAACACAAATTGACAAACTGCATACAAAAAAAGGATTTACTGAAAAATACACATACTATACCCTCATATTGTTTTAGATGTTTGGCCAGATGTGCTCCCAATATTAATGATATGCAACCAAGACTGTTAGAACCACATTACCAGTATTTTCACTTCCAAACTAATGCATTTAAAGTTTATTTCCAACCTACTAGAAATAAAAAGGAATATAACCAACTTCAAATGACCCACACTGTTGTTTCTAGAAAAGCAGAACTGCATCATACCAGCAAAACTTTTTAACCCTTAAAGTAAGGAGAGAGCATTGCAATTTACATAAATTGGAAATCCAAAGCGTGTTTAAAGTATTTTTATGCAAATCGATTTTCTTATACATTTTCATACAACGTGTGTGTGTGTAAGTACGATTTTGATAAAATCACAGTACGCCTACACATTATGTCACTACAGTCTGCGTTGTACAGAAAAATAGCTTTTGACATTCAGCATTATGTGAATGCCAGTGTTAAAACTATTAGCATGAAAGAGCAAAGTGATAAGCTCATGAGATAACATGTGCTAATGTATTTGACATCCTTAATAAATTTAAACTTTATGTGACACTTCATCTGCTTTAACATGACATTGCACTCATTCGATTTTTCTATATTTGCCAGCCTCTTGCAGGCACAGCCGTTCGCTTAAATAATGAGCATTGTGCAAACTTTGCATATGCAAATAGAGTCTGTGTAAGTAAAAATCTTATTTTTCTCTTTCAGATTGCTCCACAAAAGGAAAGTCATGTGACCGTGGGCATACTGGATATTATCCTGAGTTTGCATGGAGTTTAACATCAGCAGAGGACTCCTGGGCAAAGAACCACATGATGGAGAGTACAAAAGCGAGTACCCAGGGATGGGAGGAAGGTGAGGCAATTACTATTTTAATTTACTGCTGAAAAAATGAACATTGTCATGAATTACTTACTCCCTAGTTTTCCCAAACCTTTATACATTTCTTTGTTTGGTATTTTTAATGACATAATTTTTATTCTTGGGTGAACTGTCTCTTTATTATTATATACAGAGATACCTGCAAATACATGCGGAGAGATTTTTCCTTTAAGTGAAAACACTTTGTGCTTGAAAACATTGCTCTGTTTGTTTAAAGCACTGATGGCATGAGTTTAGTAGTAGTGTCAAATTTATATAAAATTGTTATCCTGGAATTAAACTAAGCTCTTTGTGTCTGGTAGAATTAATGTTGAACTTTTTAGGCAGTAAACTGAATTTTACTTTAAAGAATTGAGGTACATTTATCATGGTTGTATTAATTGATCAAACAATATTCACATGATGGAGAAAAGCATTATAACTGGGCATATATCCAAACATGTGATCTAGATGAGAGTCCATTTTTATCATTTTAACAGCCACTGTAGATACTGTACGTGGAGTGTAGTAAAGCTCTACATTCCCAGTAAAGTATGATTCTTTTTTCCATTACTTTCAATGATGCTGAAGGCACAAACATTACAGACTTTAACTTAAAGGGCATTAGGTTAAAAACTTAGAAGGTTGATGACTGCACTCTTTCAATTTTACAGTGTAAAAAAGGCATCCGTTATTTTACACGCAATTTCTAGAAACATCCGATAAATTAGACCACAAAAAAAGGTTTCGATTTATCGTGGCTTTCATTATCTCTCTCAGCCCCATCAAAAATAAATTAAAAAGGTTTTCCATCACAACTTTTTATGCACTTCTCTACTTCACTTCAAGTTTTAAACCCATTAAATTTAACACGCCATAGATGGGTTGATGGAAATGTGGTTTGGGGAACAGAGGGGAGAACTTCAACCTGTATGAATCATAATTTCATCTTTTCTCATTCAGCAAGAAATAGCTAGGTAGAGTTGAAATGATGCAGAATGGAGAGCATAAGAGGCAAATTGAAAGGCGAGAAGAAGCGGGGGCCTCATTAGATAGTCATGTTGCAGAGAATGTTGGGAAATTACGAACTCTTCCGGCACAGCTCATGCACTTCAAAGACAAATTCAGCAGTTCCACGCGCTGTTTAACGCATCACTGCGTCGCGTTACGCGTTCTTTTGTTCTTTTCACACATACATCAGCACTGTAGGAATGCGGCATGAAATGATCATAACTATGCTTATTGAAATCAAAAGAAACTACAACACTGGTCGATCAAAGGGAAGTCTTTCTTTCCAGACAAAACACTTGTGGATGCTTGTTTGCATCTAGGGTTTTTTAAAGAAAAATAAAAAAACAAACAGCCAGAAACTGTGACTGACAGCTTTAGCACTAACTTTTCCAAGGTTAGACAGAAGTGTATGTATGAAGAAAACTCGGAGAAAAAATTATTAATACTATCATTATTATTTATAATTTTATAATATATATATATATATATATATATATATATATATATTATTGTTTTAAACCTATTTTTAAATTACAACACCTTTTGCATGTTTAAAAAAAATGTCCACTGTACTGTATGTTGCACAGCAAGCTAAATTTGTACAGTTATAACCATCACATTTAGTTACCATACATGATTTATAAAGTAAATAATTACTGTTAGATGATGCTAATAATTTACTGTTCTGTTGCATTTTTTACTGTATAATCTGCATTATGGGTTAATAGTATGAAACATTTTGATGCACTTGGTTGGAAAGGAAATCCAAATATACAAGCCTAATCATTCCTGCCTTCTTTCACCGATAACCAAGCAATGGACTAGCAGTGAATGATTGCGCTCCCATCCTCTCCATATGTCCTCAGGCCCATGGGTTTATATGGGAAAGGAAATAGAGGATGAAATATTTTATGAATGTAGAGCGTGGAAATGCCAGGGCTATTTACCTTTCTATTGGCTGGTGCCCTTACATTCTTCAGGGATTTGTTGTACTGCATGGCTGTCACAAGGCAGAGTTAAGCGTTGTGGGAAGGGAGTAGATTTTTTTTGGGGGGGGTTAGTCCAATATGGTGAACTAAAGTAAAGTGAATAAAGCTGATCATTATGTAGTTGATTTGTATATTTGTCTCTTTTTGCTATAATTTGATATATGAGATACACATTTTGTAAACATTAAGAAGAGCTATGTAAATCTTGTAAAATTATGTTTTTTTTAAAGCACTAAACATGTTTTGCTTCAGTAGAAAGTATTTAATTACGGCTTTGCTTAATTTATGATTTTTTATTTTATTATCCGCAAATAATTTCATGTTTTTACATTTTAATTTCAATATAATAATTTCTCCTGTTGAACATTTACATTTATCCCGCCGTATCCCGCCACTCATTGGTGGCTTCCCCCAGTATGTTTATGTGGGAAAGTGATGTCAATGCATAGCCTCTATAGATATACCAAAATGGTTTACTGGTATTTCCATGCTCAGTATGTCTTCTCTAGTGTAGGAAATCTCATCATACAAAAGATTTGCAATTATCAATTGACAAAATTGGCACTTTTAGCGCAATGTTCACTTAAGCACAAATTATTTTTGGTACAGTTGGTGTCAGATTTGGTTACAAATATCTCTGTAGTTGGTAGAGTATCATGTTTTCCACATGAGAGTTTGCTGCCAAGGAACACTCTACTAAAAATATATCCACGAAAGGACTGTATATGTATGTCGCTTTGAATAAAAGCATCTGCCAAATGCATAAATGTAGCTTAAACCAAGAAACCAACTGACTAGTCATCTTTTCAGCTAAAGACATTTGGCGCATACCACATAGTTTTCACAGGCGTTACTAGACCTCAGGCAAAGCAACAGATAAGCTACAGTGAAACAAATCACTGACAAAAACATGACAAAATGAATGATAAATAATTGATTTCAGCAAATTCACACCTACATGATAGGTGGTGCGACTGTAGAATTATTCCGTAGAAATGTAGCAAACCAGATAAAACCCCAAAAATAATGTTAATTGACTTCTCTTCTTCCACCAGCAACACACATTGTTGTTTTTCTAAAATCAGGAGTTTCAAAGACTGCTACAAGAAATTAAGTTGTATCTCTTTACATTTAATAATGACTTGAGATAATATAACAAAATTATTCATTGTTTGCTGATGAACAAAACGTGTGACACACTCAATAAAATAACCTGGTTTCTAGGGTAAGAAATTATGTAAATAGCTTTCTAAAGATATTTAGTTTTGAATCAAAAGCTTCATCACCGCAAACATTTGTGATGTATGTTTGGTGTAAAAGAGCTTTCAGTTATAATAACATAGAGTGCTCATCGGGCAGTCTTTTAATTCGTATGCTTGATTCAATTTTTGAAGTGCAGCAGGCAAAGACGAGGATGATCACAGGACATTAATTCCATACCGGTTTTGGATTCAGGGAACTTTTCAAGCAGCATGCCCAGAGAACAGGTGGTGGAGAATAGAACTGGTACAGAGCCCTGCTGAGACGAAAGAATTTGCATAGTTCCTTAACGGAAGAAAACAAACCATTACTTAAGCACTTGGTAAAATTCCAGCCTGTAAACAAATCATGAGAGGTGAATCGTGTAATTCCTGCACCACTAGTGTGGTTCACCACGTGGAATTGCAAAAATAATGACTGTTTTTAAACAGGTTTCCCTGAAAACCTTTCTTCTCTCTTCCCTCCCTAACGCTATTGCTTGTAGCCTTCTAATGCTGCTGCGCCTGGCTTCCAGTCATCTGAGAAGGCTATTCACTAACATATGCTGGAACATGGCTGTAGAGGTTTGTTCCCTTTCAGATACAACACCATCAGTGAGGTCAGGCAGTGGGGCTTGGCTCACAGTGGGTGTTTCAATTTATTCTAAAGGTATTTAATGGGGGTCAGATCTGGGCATTGGACAAGCCACTCAAGCTCTTCAACCCCAGACTGGGTATCCCATTCTTTAGTTTTTTTTACCTCACATGGGTAAACAAAAAAGCCTGCCCAAATTGTTGACACATAAAGCTTGAACCAGCCTATTCCGTTTAGACCATGAAGAGACTCATGCTAACCCTTCACATTGTCCATCTATTGAACGATTTAATGTACAAAAATCAGTTGTAATTCCAATTCAGCTAGTGCCTTCTTACCTGACATTCATTAATCATAACTATTGGCTAAATGTCATCGCACCTAATAATTATTCATGAACCATGCTTATAATGTTTTACATGTGAGCATTGGTTTTCGTGCATGCACAGAGAGTCCAACACCAGCTGGGAAAAGGAAAACACGGAGTTAAAGCTTTCAATTATTACTGCAGTTCAATAGATTTGTTTACACAGGCTGAAGTGCTCGAAAACTGACCATCGCTCTTTATAATTGAGGAAATGGCCAGCTTCACTGCAGGGCTAAAGTGTGTTGCTACCTTAGTATCCAACATGTGTAAGAAGTCAATGAAGAGTCTATGTTGGGGATGTACAGGGGTAGAACTGTTGTTTATCTGCTTTATGAATCTTACCTGTTGGGTAAAAAACATGGAGCTGAGAGTTTTCCTATCTATAATAAACAGACGTAGTAAACACAGCACAGTTTTTTGTTTCTACAAGACAAAGCAACACCATATGGTGTTATCCTACCTCAGAAATATAATGATTGTTTGGTCTCTGGACCTCAGGTCTCCCATGGACTGCACAACCGTCACTTTGCCTAGCATAATATGTCCATAGATTTTCGGCTAAATTAACCTCATAGTGAAGATCAGATTGTGTGCGGCTGTCGGTTTTACTAGTTGGGTTGCGGAGGCATCAATAGAAATGCAAAGCGACTACTGTCACCTGTCAATCTGGTGTCCCACATGGGTGTGCGCTGACTTTCTTTCCACACAAAACCGTCGCACATCATAAAAAGTAAACATATGCTTAAATTTGCAGATGATATGACAGTTGTAGTCCTGATCCACAACAACGAGGGCCACATATGGTGATACGTCTGACAGACTGACAAATTTGTCAGAGTGCAGGGAGAACGTAAAAACATATGTTAATAGACATTATACCGAAAAAAAGTTACATTGAGTCCTTCCTTCATTAAAAATGTAATAACATTGGTGTATTGTAAAATAAAAATAATATATAGCCTGCAAGTTTAAGAAACCTACAACTTTAGTTATGCTTAATGTGTTTTGCGACACTGCACATAACTTAACATAAGTGTGGTTACTTGCTGTCTCTCTGTGATGCTAAAAAATATCTTGCTTACTGAGTAATATTTGGTTTTATTACTGTATTGTAGGTCATTGTAAGAGTACAGTTCATTTGTTGCATTCTTTCAAAATAACTTCTTTTATAAAAATTGTGTGCCTTTTTGAAAATGTTGATAGTCATTTTCTCATGAGTGCTCCTGACCATTCATAACATTCTGCCTAAGCTTTTTTATTTAACACACAAAAAAAGAAAGCAACACAGGTCGCAAGAGTGAATAAAGGATGACAAAATGTCATACCCTTTTAATGCTTCATATCAATTGTACTATCGACATATGGAAATAAGGGTTAGAAATGTATCGTCTACAAATCATATGGTGTACTATTGCGTGTCAATGACCTTTGCCTGCACCAAAAATATAAATCCTCAGTTCAAGTAAAGTCTGAACATTTTATTCATTGCAGCTCATCTGCACTTTTGAAACCATTTAAAATATGTCACTTCTAATAGATTTCTGCAGCTAGTTCCTAATAATACATTCAAAATATGTTCTGAAAGGCAGGGACCCATGTCAAACAACCGGCTAATTGAAGTTTCCACCAAACACATTTATTTCTTCATCTGCTTATTAAGTCATTTTCACAGAAAAAAAAACGAATGAGATCTTTTTAATTTGTCAATAGTTTTCCCCGCACGTAAGTCAACGAGATTTTGAGTGAGCTAATGAAGAAACTTGCTTTTCACATTTAATGTTAACGTGAACTTCTGTAATCTCACATGTGGATTTCAGGTGAGAATTAAATTATGCTTAGAATTGCCAAGATCCCAACGTTTGCAATTTTCAACTTCATATGAAATATTTCACATAATATTTGAAGCTGATACTTTATCAAGAAAGTCTCCTGATCTATGAAACGCAATATCTGTGAATGTTCCTGAAAGTAATCCGTTGTTGCATTAGAATATGCCAGTCAGGGGCGTGCAGTGTCCAGGGATCTGGCTCCCTCTGCTGAACCTGATCAACCTCTTCACCTTTGTAAACTGATTGTGACGGGGACAAATTAGCATGGTTTTGATACAGTGATCGAAAAAGAGGGGGTTTATGTATGAAGAGTTCATCACAGTACCGAAATACAGTATCTGGAAACAGAGGTTAGAACAGTCAAAGTCAAATGAGAAATATAATGTTAAAAACATCTCCTAAAGAACCATTGTCCAGCACATTATGTTGCTTGAAACCCATATAAATTATGGGTTTCTCTTCAGTCACATAATGTTGCTCATGTCTAAGAATGAAAGTGAACGGGTAGTGAGGATGGCAGCCAGGCTCTTAAAAAAAAAAGCCCTATACATTGAATCAATACAATTATGTGCTAAATTACAAGCCGTCTGATGCTATGCAACACATCTGTGAAAGTTATACCTCAAATTTAAGTTCACTGTGAATCCTTTCTCTCTGTTGTTGTTTCTGAATATACACATTTTAGGAACATGTTCTACGACATTGACATCAAAGATTTTTGGTCCTCAATCTTCACACAGCACCAATGGCACCATATTTATTGTGCTGTGCTATTTATTGTGCACCAATGGCAACATATTTATAGAGCTGTGGCAGAGAAGATATTCTAACAATTTAATTTTAACTGTCACACAAAGCTTCAGAAGACATAGAAAAATAGCATTCTAGGCACTAGGACTACTTTATGATATTTGCCATTACTGTAACTAATCATAAACTAATCATAATAGCTGTGCTTGGCCAAGTTAAAGCTGAGGTGTATAGTTCTTTCCAATATTTAAACACTTCTCCCATCTTAACTAAGCACCCAGAGACAGCTATAAATAAAAAAATCTAAAGTTGCTTTGAAAAGCCCATCCAGTTCAATATAGCAACACTGACTAACAACCTTTAGACGTGGATCAGAAACCTTTAGAGGTCAGTAAAGTCAACGGACCTCATTTATCAATCTAACATAGATGTGACCACATATTCCATGTGACCACATATTGACAGGTTTCACAAGAGATTCATGAAACATTATTGTTTGGTAAATGAGGGCTTGTGTGTTGTGTTATCAAAGGTATGATGTTGTGACAAGGAAAAGTTCACTTTTAAAGTTCTTGACTAGATAAATCCATTTGGTAATGACATCGGCATCACATGATGAAATGTGCAGTTATGCATCTAATAAAGATTTTTGACCGCCAGGGACGCAAGTCCAAAAGTGATCAAAGGTGCTTAGATGAATAAAGAAGTCGCCTTTAATGTTGCTTTTGATCATTTATACCAGCTATTTTACATTCATAAAGTTCCTATGTCAATAAATCCCTGTCTTTCACTAAAGGACACATTATTACTTAAAGTGATGAGATAATACTGCAGAATCTCATTTATTTTAGGTCTGCCAGTCAATTTAAATGTTTAATTGCATTTATTCACTCATTTCATGAAGACACCATTTAAATATTACTTAAAAATATATATGATTTTATATTGTCTGCTGTATCTATAATGGTGTAGTAGAAATAAAGGGTAGCGACAGGATCTAAATACAAGCTTTTAACAATTAATATATAAAAATCATAAAGATACACAGAAAGACTTGCTGACAGTCAAAACAACAACTCAACAAGGAAACATGGTATACCGTACATACAATGTTTGTCCCAATGAATGTTTTATCATGCTCATCATTTAATTTTTTTATCCAATTTTATTAACAATAGACATGTCTTTAAAGTATTTTATTGAAACCCAATAGACCAGATACCATATTGTCTTATCTGTCAAAATGATGGACATTTTTTAATTATAGCAATTATGGGGCCAGGCCAATTGGCACAAAGCCATCTTGCTATCTGCTTTATCAATGTGTAATCTGAAAAAAATGTTTTTGGTGTATTAAAAAGCTTATTTATTTTCCATCTAAGTGATTTTAGCTTCCTCGTAAAATGTGTGCATTTTAGTACAATTTGCCTGTGATGTTGGGGTTCATGGTGGGGTATATACCGTTAATTGAAAGGGGGTATGAATATTGAAAGTTTTGCTGGGTGAGATGATAAATTGTGCTGAGTGACATGATAAATTCCATGAACATGATTTGAAAAATATTTTATTGTCATACAGACCAAGCCTTAACCTTGTCAGGTATACTCAGTGCATGGTGGAAATTAACCATACCAAATAACTTTACAAAATGCATTTGCAATTGCAAAATATTACAACCCACAGAAAAAGTTTTAGTTGGACAGTCACAAAAATGTCAGACCAAAGAACAAAGACTATGGTTTGTCTCTGTAATTCCAAAGGAAATGTTACCTTGTGTAGGGGTTACCTGTACCTCTTGTTTTCAAAGGAGTACTTCAAAAAGCTTTTGATAATTTTCTACTGCATGTGTATTGGAGTGCATCCATGCAGTTTCTCTCTACTGAATTGCTTGGCCAGGTATAGCAGGCACGGAAAGCTCTCCAGCTCATGTATCCATGGAAACATAGGCTGAGTTCACACTCCAGTAAATGTACTGTGTTTAAAGCAGTTTGTGATTTTGCATAGACCCCATCGTAAATGTACAAAACATAATACAGTCATTAACCGTTAGAAAGGGGGACATTTTCAGAATTTGTGGCCTTTTTGTGGCGATGCTGACATTAGATATTATTTACTAGAATAATTGTATTTATTATATAACACACCATGTAGTGTGTTTTACCCTTTCTTGGGTTTTTCGTTTTTCCCCGGTAAAGCTGCTTTGGAACAATGCAAATTGTGAAAAGCGCTATATAAATAAAATTGAATTGAATTTTTGAGATATGTAAAATGTGTAGATAATAGAGCATCCTAACTGTGACCTTCGTAGAATAATTTATTCACTTTGAGGTCCAAATGACATTGTAAATAAATGTCACAAGACTGTAAAGCAATCACTATAACACATATAAATTATGCATTTATTTATGTTTTTAAATTAACTTTTTTTATGCAATGTTTCACTTAAAATTGACTTAAAAATGATTAAATTACAACCTTCGATCCACTAAGTAAAACACAGTGAAAAAGAAAAATATGTCTTTTGAAATATCAATGGCTACTAAAAGGTCACTAGCTTCACATCACTTGCTTCACATCAACCAATGTAGTAACAAACTTAACCTCTTACATTGTAGATTTAATCACAAATCAAAATGGTCACATTTTTGAAAAAAAAAAACATTTGTTGGGTGAGACTGCGCAAAGATCCCAAAATATGCTTACAGACAAACAGAAAAATCTATCAATGCTATAAGGAAAAGACAAAGTATGAGACAGAGTAATCATTTATTTGTGCTCCTACAGAATGAACTTAAAACCTAACTGCAACTGAGGTTGCTGTAGCAATGTTTTGTATGAAAGCATCAGCAAATCTTGCAATGGGACTTTGAAGTCAGTGTGTGTTCTGCACAGTGGCTGATTGTCAAAATGAAAAATAAGATAAGTTATTGGCTCTTTCAATTCTTTGTTTGTGTATGTGTGTGGCGTTCTTTATTGAAAAAAAATTAAAAGTGGATGTGTGTAATTGTGGGTAGCATTGAGGATTTAAAGGCTCACTTTGTGTATGATCTGCATTGTGTTGGATGTATTGATGTTTTTTGGATAAAAATGGGTGCCCAATTCCACGAGGCAAACATAAAGTGCTTTTTAGTTTTCAACCTCTTAACATTATTGAAACAAATCCAACTTTGTTTGTGTGTGTGCTCATGTGGCAAACGTAGGAAAGGTTGCCAAGACAGGAAATCGTTTTTATTCGAAAACAAAATGATTTTGTATAGCTCTTTTTAGGGTTAAATATATGTTTTGAATTTGTTTCAGTTGGTGATTCAGCTCTATTTGTATTACTTACGCACTTTTCAATTCGAAATACCTAACCAGTTCTTTAAAATCCTTATACATTTGCCAAGTAGGTAAATGCTAAGATCCCAGTACAAAAATGGATGAAATTGAACCCTGTGTCCGACCACTGTTTTTCTTGTACTATATAAAACGGGCAATTTACTGCATGCAGTGAAGACAGAAATGCCCCTAGGAGCCTTTATTTCCACTGAAAGATCTCATCAAGAAAGACAGCTGATATCACAGATTCCAATCCTCAGGTGGAGGTTGAGGAAGTTATATTAAAAGACATGTATGAGATGAGAACTCCTCTGATGGACAACTTCAAAGGCAATTTCCTCAATAGTTTGATTGTTTGCACCGTCAGATTCCACATTTTCGAATAGTTGTATCTCTAGCTAATATTTTCCTATCCTAACAAACCATACATCAATGGAAAGCTTTTGACCCTTATGCCTGTTTTGCTGTCAAGGGTCACATATCAAATTAATATCTTATGTACCATATGCCATCAACGTCAGTAGTAGATGTTGTATTTGAGGCCCATTTTAATGTGGTGTATCAGATTATCAGGTTATATCCACCGTTTATATAACTTTCATTACCCAAATGCAGCGAACAAAAAACACAGCTGAACTTTGTGAACATGGTGCTCTCTCTCTCTCTCTCTCTCTCTCTCTCCTGCACAAAAGTGAAAGTGACTTGTGCGCATACTCCTTCTCCCGCTCTCCATGGTTGATGCGTGGGCGTGCCGTGTGCTTTTCCAGGAGACAAGACTAAGAAAAGTTGTTACATAACGATTTTTCATGTTCGAAACCTGTGCGAACACTAGGGGAGTGTATCGAGCACAGAAATACTACGTAATATTCTCAACTCTTTTTTTGACAAGTTGACCTGTTAAGCATGAGAAGACAGCACGTTTAACAATGTAAAGAAGTCAGAATGCATGACAAACCATTGCACCACTTTAAGATTTGTACATTTTGCTTTGGATATAAACCATCTGCAAAGGTTTTAAACTTATTAATGGTATATTAGCTCAACTTCTCCACTAAGAGGGTAGCAGAATTATAAACACATTTACCATGCTATTCTTCAAAGAATGTCATAGATCATAGGATAGCAGCCTTTTGCAAGCTCACATGTATAAAACATTATAAAACATCACGTGTTTATTTGTAGCTTGCTAACAGGCTATTGGATGATAAATTATGATATTCAACAAGCAAGATTCCCATCTATTCTCTCAATTCATGGCAGCTTGCACAGAAACCATTAAACACCGTCAACTTTTTTAGTTGGGCGATGATGATCCATGATAGGGCCTTCTTTTTCCAATGCTTAACTACAACTAGCACCCAAATTGACAAACACGTCTGCCTGTCACACCACAGCGGAAGATAAATATGACAATAAGCCCTAATTACAGCTACAGCGTACCTTTCAAAGAAGAAAATAAGACCCTCATTATCCCTAATGTTCATGGTGATGTAATTAAACCTCCGTCTGCACTTTGTCCAATTAGCGTGAATATGCTACTGTATCTCTTTTGACCTTGTTTTAGTCCGTGTTAGTCAGTGTGTGTTTGTGAGCATGCACACTGTTGATGGTGTTTACGTGTCGTGCGAATATTTGATAATCGAGTCTGATTATCTTTCGATTTTTGGCTGACAGCCGCTAGTGAAGTGGAAACTCCATTACTGGTCAAACAAAGCTTGTTACTGACTGCTTCGTGAGACACTTGTCTCTTCCCTAAGATTTCACAGGTATCGTTTAACCGTTCTGCATGATAAGTAATTTACTGCCTTTCCAGATGGTATCATTATGAGCTTTTAGTAAGGTTAAAGTGCTTAATTTGTAAAACTTATGTTTGGTTGTGGATCCATGAATGAGATTTTCTGTTCAAATTGTGTTGTAGAGATCTATCATGCCGCAACAACGTGATCTATTTAGTATGCCGTTCTAGCAAACATACATTTCAGAATGTTTGGGTAGACACTGAAATGTATCAGCATACACTATTGATATCTAAATAGTAAGCCTTTTAACCCATAAAACAACCATAGAGTATTTTTTGTACATTTGTATTAAATAAATAATGATTATTTAGAATAGATTGTGTTGTATTTAATTGTATAAATAGCCTTCACATTTATTTGACACAGATTACACAGATGCATACTGCGATTTAAAGGTGTCATGAACTTGCCTTTTTATACTCTTGTCTTGAACTTGCCTTTTTTTATACTCTTGTCTGAGGTCTACTTATGACGTCCGCATGGTTTTAACATTCGGAAACATAAAAATCAATAAGTAATAAGCTATTTTCTACTCTGGTTTTGAGGCCTGCTCAAAACTTCAACCACTTATTCCTAATATTAGAATCTAACTAAAGTGAAAGGGTTGCCAGATCTACACAGAAAAAATAAGCAAATAAAGACAAGACGAAAATAAACCTTAAAATGCAAATTGTTTATATGTATTTTTTATATGTACATGTGTTGTAATGTTGGTCCATATGGGACTGGGGGCACTGAGCATTCATTTCAGTGTAGGCAGTCATGGCCTAATGGCTACAGAGTCAGATTAGTGACCAGAAGTCTGCAGGTTCGACTGGTTGAGCCGGATGGGCACAGCATGAGCTGCCAGATGACCATGCAATAATGCAACACACAGCCAGGTCTGATCAACCTGTGGTGGGCCTCCCCTGGCTAAGGGTGTCTTGTGATAAAGGGCCGAAATAAATCGTGAGACAGAATTTATTTCTTAATTCATGAAACCTTTAATTGATTTGTTATTTGGGTCACACTTTAGAATAGGGACCAAATTTCATTATTCACCAACTATTAACTACGACATTTACTTTAGTAGACTCCTAACTACATCTAATAAGGTAGTTTTTAGGTTTAGGTATTGGGTAGGATTAAGGGGTGTTTAAATACAGAGAGTTTAACAAGATGACAAGGCACCTCAACTATCTTGATAGAGCACCCCCAACCCCCCCCCCCAAATGAGCGCATTCCATACGCTCACAAAAGTCCAGGAAGGTCATGTAGCGGAAGCAGAAAAGGGGTAGGGACATAGGGTAAGGGCCGTGTTGCAGTGGGCGAACCCGGTGGATTTCAAGGTGGAGCTGGAGCCGGCAGAGCAGGAGGCCTGGGCATGGCGGGCAGAGCCAGAAGTCTCAGTGTGCCGGGAGTTGCCGGAAGCCTGGGCGTGGCGGGCAGGGCTAGAAAAATGGGAGTGGAAGGCAGGGCTGGTCCAAAAATTCACCACTCAAGGACCATTACGAATGAGCTGATCATGAAGTGATTGATTTAATCCATAGAAAAGAAAAAAAATTGCAATGTCCAGAAAATCTCTAATATGGTCCTCGAGGGTATGATTACATTGGTGCATGCTGGATCCATGCTTCGGTAAATCGTTCTTTCAAGGTTCATCAGAAGGAAAACAAGGAGAGGATCCACGTGTATAAAAGTTTAATAATAATATCCACAAAGAAACACATGGGTAAGCACATACAACTAAGATTCACACCAGACAACTGAACACAAAGGCTAGAATAACATGTCAATGTTCCCCCTCACCAAGGGGAATGGTCCCTTGGAACCAGGGCGAGGCATTGGGATCCAGTTGTGGAGGGAAGGGTCCGGGGTCTATGGGGGCAGTCCCGGGTTAGGAGAGGAAACAGGTCTATAGGAGTAAGGATGTAGTCCAGGGAGAGCATGGAGCCTGTGGGAGAGGACCCGGCAGAGGACCCGGGCAGCGACGGCACCAGGGGAGGCTGTAGTTGGCTCCACGGCCAGCACAGAGGACGGTGCAGCTGACTCGGATGAGTGAAGCGGCATTGATGGGGTAGCTTTTTCGAACGCTGGCTGGTTGATGCGTGCTCTTTCTCTCACGCTTGCGCATGCACTTTCAGGGGCGCGTGGGCACACTTTTCTGGGAGAATTGTCCGGTAAGGGACCTTGTTACGAAACAGGAATCCATGTTCGAAAACGAACCCCGGCGGAGCGAATCAAGCACGGAAATACTACGTCATATGTTCAACTCATTTTTCGAAGTTGACCATGTTAAGCATGGGAAGCCAGCACGTTTAACAGTGTAAAAAAGTAAAAATGTGTGAAAAATCTTGTTACCCAACCTTTAGAAACTGACACACTGGGGTGATTCATTCATAAATTCGATATTGTCTGTTCTTATTGCAATCCACCAAGAGACACATACAGCATGTTTACTTGTTGGTGTAAATATTGTCAAACGTGTTTTTTTGAGTAAAACTGTACTATAGTGCAAAGTATTTTATTTGGATTTGCCTTATGGCTCCCTGCAATTACCAAATATGTTTGCTATTAATTAGGCTACCATACACTCTTAAAAATGAAGGTGCTCAAAAGTTTCTTAACGGTGATGCCATAGTAGAACCATTTTTGGTTCCACAAAGAATCATTCCGTCAAAGGTTCCATAAAGAACCATCTCTTTGTTACTTTTGAAACAGCTTTTTTTTAAGATTGTAATACTAGATCCCTCCCCATGAGAATTTGTTTCACTTTAACGACTGATGATTATTTTTCATTAAACAGACTTATTTACATTTAGGTATTTTGCAGAAGCTTTTATCCAAAGCAACATACATAGCATTATCCTATTCATTTTACATAGATATCTGCAGTCCCCTGGAATCAAAGCCACAACCTTGCATTGTTAGCGCAATGCTTTTACCACTGAGCTACAGGAAAGACTTATAGTCTTTGTCATTCCATCTCAAATCTGTTTAGGTATTTTATGGAACACAAAAAACAATACATATTTGGAAAAACATGAAGGGTGAGAGGGGTGAACATGGACTAGCCAGATATCAGATTTTCACAACACGATTACTGTTGCCAAAAATTGCAAGAACAGTACTATCGCCATGCCTATTGAAATGCTCTATAATAGGAATTAAATTATACAACATTTGTTTCATTTTTGCCTGTTATTTGGTCAATTAATCACATTTTGTTTGCAACGATTGGGGATTTTAGGGCAAAATCGGTGCTGAATTATTTATGGAATAACACTACATGTCAAATTAACACAATAGCAATAATCAAGGTTTTCTATATCACGGTTATTGACAATATAAATTGTGAGACCCTTATAGAGAACTCTTCACGAAGCAACTGTGATTTTAAGGCATGCCGAGACTAAACTGCCAGGTCAGAGTGAAATGAGGATGCTATAAATATCACAACATAGGCTAATAAAATGATGGAGGGCGTGATTATGAGCAGATAAGCAGAGAGTCTGGGGCGAGTGAAGATACTGATTGCCCCGTGTCACGCTTTTATTATATCTAATGGCTAAGCCAGACAGAAGAATATATTGATATTGTTGAGAAGTGACCCAAGATAAATCAATTAATTAAACACTACTGGGCCTATTGCTACAAAGGCCATCGCTGAAGATAGTAATTATTATTGCAAAATTGAAAATGAAAGCCAATTGCTGATGTCTCGGTCGATAAAATTTAATGAGCCTGTTCATTGTGTAGATTTAATAAGATGGACTTTGCACCTTCATTGTGGTCTAACTGCAGTCCCTGAGGTTGAGCGGCTAGTAATGTAGTCAGCCTACTATACTTGCATACAAATATTATTTGTGCAAATCGTTGACCACATCTGAGGAAACAGTAGTTCCGATAAACTCTGACCATTTTTTGACATTCACAGGCCTTGCCTGCTTGTGGGGTTGAGCAAACACATTCCAAAGCACCTATTATAAATTCTATTTAAGTCTCTTTTAGCTTCGCTTCTTACCTTGTTGAAACAAACATCTGAGTGCAATTTTCTGAATAATTTGGATTATTTATTCATTTTTTGAAGCTGAACTTATTCTCTACTGGGAGCACTTTGAGCATTGTTTTGTTTTAGCAATGCCAAGGAAAGGCCCACTGGATGCCAGATAGAGTACCTGCCATCCATCGAGATCCAGCACAACATATGGAGAAAAACTTTGTTCTCAGAAAATGTAAATGATATTTTTTTAGCTACAAAACTATCGCAGGCTGGATGCTGTTCAATATTACATCTTGATAAAAGGTTAAAGCGATTTTTTTTTAAAGATGGCATCTCCTGTAATTATCATTTTATCCTTCAAAGAAGTTAAATAATAGGGAACATACTGTATGCATGTTTATTCAAAACCTTGTCAACAACTGTGAATTCCATATACTCTTGTCCATTGTACTGTGTGCTGGAACATGTAAAATTAACATAGTGTTCTTTTTAAGATTAAAACATTAACTCGAAATTTGTATAACTTTAATTTCTGGTTTATAAATTATAGCATAATAACAGCTTGAGGCTCGCGGGTGTCTTTTTCTACTTATTTATGATTTCCACTTTAAACTTTGGTGTTTCTTTTTTGTTTTATTAACAATTGTTCTTTTGGAAAAAGGCTGGCTAGTACAGTTGCATGCAACTTAACAAACTGACATTGGAAGATTGGAAGACAATTTACACACCGACTTTTAACATAGAGGTTTGGAAGTTTGTTCAAATCTCTTATTTTTGCTTTAGCAAGCACGACTAATTAAAAAAGCAGAGCATGCTGGTTGTTTTTAATGAATATATAGAATATAGCATATTTCCCCAAAACCATTTTATTGTTTATTCACAATTGATAACACATCCCATTTCGTGGGTTTAGAATGAATAATTAAAGATGTTGCTGAGAGCTGTTCCAATTACTGAGCAAATGTCTTCAAACTTGGAATTCTTGCTGAAAAGAATCAGCGTCTTTCCACTATTTCGTCCATTAGAGCTGATGGATTGAAGTGAACTCAAGCACTCTGCTCTCTGCGAGGCAAATATTTACAAGGCCGTGTAATCTATACTGCATTTTCTGTTGTTATTTTCTTAGTAATTTACTGGAGCAGCACAAATGCTAATCTGTTACGGAAACATTGTTTATCATTATTTAATAAAATAGGCAAGAAATAGGCATGAAAGCTAAATTAATTAAATTCATTACAGATGTAAATACCAAAGTGAAAGGGAGTGGTGTGTTTCTTTTATGCAATTTGTTGGTGCTGTACTAATACTGTTTGTTCAGGCAAAATGGAATGTCACTTTATAAAATGAACGGTCTTAGTGTATTTTACTATATTATGCTTACAATACGGACCAGTGGATCCCTTATAGTAGGCAGAGGATTAGAACCGGGTGAAAGAGTTGTCACATTGGACAATTCTAAGTACAAGCAAAAGCACACGCATAAACACTTTTGCCATTTTTTCCTTTAAAATAACATTTTGTATGTTTTTTAAGGAGTAACTTCATTTAAGGAGTGGACCTAGGAAATGTCTACGTTATATTTAATACACATATATTGTCGTGTTTTTACATTACTCGCACCCTGTATTAGCTTACAGATATTTACTTTTAGATTACTTATTTCTGTTAAAGATCATCATCAGACATTCTGTGGGATTCTCTGTTAGCTGTTATATAAAATGATACCAGAGTCGTTTCACCAGTGATGTTGGTTTATATTCTTGGCCAAGGATTATTCTAGTTGCAAATTTACATAATCATGTATGTATTTCTTACCTATTTTCACTCAGCTTTCTCGAAAACATCATTTGTAGAATTTATAGCATGCTATACGTAGTTGCCATTTGTAATTTATGAGTGTGGATTATGCTGATTTTGAATGAGTGTGCCCAGTATGTACAAACGTTTCAACTTAATTCATTAACCTACACACTATCAGCGAACTAATTTGGCATGTATGTTACACATGTGGCGGAAAGCTTTCGGAAAGGTCTATTTAACTCACATATTGCTTACAGTTCATTCATACTGTATAATTACATACTGTACATTTTGAAAATGAGGCATACAAAATAATATTAAAAATAACGTTCAGAATTGTAGACAATGAAGATTCCAGCTAACTCATGAAATGATTCTAAAACTGACCTATCCAGAAAAGGGTTTTGTTATTCTCCAGATTCTTGGTAAACCAGTTTTCCATCTGCAGTGACTAAGGCTAAATCCAGATCATACCGGATCACAGCTTATCCCACAGGATCAACCGCTGGAGTGTCCCTCAATACAAGGATGATTGAAACTAGCACTGGTGCTGGACTAGCACTAAAATACTTTAACATCCGTCTATTTCAGCCAGCAAAGTGTTTATACAAAATTCTCTTTTATTTTTCAAATTGTTTTGTGCTTAAATAACCATTCTATGAAAATCTTCTTTCTCTGAAAACCCATTTTGTGTTTCTTTTACCTCAACTTGTGTTGTCCCTTTCATTTATGTAATCTACATGACACATAATGTCCCTTCACAAGAGTACTAAGGCATTACTATATATAGTACAGTAATAATGATATAAATCATTAATACTGTACTGTGTATACCATGGCACAAAATGATAGCCTTATTTTTGGTAATCCAAAGCAACATTCATATGCTGCATGTGTTGCTTGGAAATTGTACTGGTACCAAACTCTAAGATCAGAATTATCCATACCAATTACAACATTACAGCAAAGGAGCATTTCATTTAATAAGGTCATTGTTTAGTAGTGTCCCCCTTTAAGCAGCAACATTGCAGCACACACATAAAACAATAGACACTTTAATTGATATCTGTGCATCGTCTTCTTCAAGAAAGCCCATTGGTAAACCCTGTCCACATTATTGCAATATAATGGGACTTTTTGTTACTGGAGCAGGTATTGTAATGAGACAGAAAATAAACTATAAAGATGGACTGGGTCACTACACTTTAAACTATGCTGGAATCAGAACTAAAATTGTCCAATATTTGATTTGTGATGTTTTTGTAAACACTCATTTCTTTATGGCGGGTTTATCGACCCTGTTAGCAACGGCAAGCATGGCCTTCTGTTTATCATCAGAACGTTGTTCCTCCAGGCTAAGACAGGTGGGCCCTTAAGATCACTAAGAGTGCCGTTGTTCCAGACTTCTGCGATGATCCATTGGTGTAGCAGGTCTGATTGGGGAACCATTTCTCCTCTTCAGGAAGTCATTAGCACAGCAGTGAGACAGTACAAAGCAGAAACCTCATTTTTCCAATGCAGAGATGATCTATTAAAGACAGCATTGGGGGGAAATGCAGGTAACCTGATTTGTTTGTGCCAGTGAGAGAGAGACAGATAAAATGAATCATCCCTTTTTGCACATGATTATGAGTAATACTTAACGGCTTCCCTTCTGTGGGTAAGGTTTTCTGCCTGGGCATGAGGATTACTTCAAATAAGGGTCCAATATATATTTCTGGGCATATAGTAATCACAAATATAAAGTGGATTTAGAAGACTAATGAATTCAGTCGACTAACAAATTGAATTTTCTTTTAAATAATGAGATGAGTAGATGCAGACATGGGACTATAGGCAGGAAGAGTTTGGACAAATAAAGTGTTCAGTTGTTTTTTCAAAATGTCAGTCTCAAGCTAACTATTTTGCATAGTTCCCATTTTATGCAAAAATGACACTTCTGTCAATACTCATCCCAATGAGGTTCTAAACTCATATGACTTTTTTCTGGGAAACACAAAAGAAGATATTTTGACCGATATCCAATTTCTACACAACGGCACAGTGGCAAAACTTTCGAAAAGGAAATAAAGACTTGGAATGTATGTACCACTCACTTCATATGTATCAAAATCTATATCACATTCTTTCTTGAGCTTTGAGGTCGGTTTCAGCTTTAAATCTATTGTGAGGAGAGCAGTAGTTAAGGTGTTCTTCAAAACATCTGTTTCGTGTTACTTTTTGCACAGAAGAAAGTAATTTGCCACATTTACAAGATAACAATGTAGTGTAAAACGGAAAAGTTTGCCCTTGCCTTTTTGAAAAGTTACACGTACACACAACATTGTCAAAATGATCTGCCTTTACACAGATTTGCAAAAACGTCCGAAAACGCTGTATCATGCATGCCAGACTGGTAGATTGTGATATCACTTTGTAAATAAACACCCAGTTTTAAGTCAAAAGCACTATTTAATGTCCATTGTCAGTGTGTATGTGTTTGAAGTTTGGTATAAGTAATATATCTCTGTTGGTTGCAGTAAAATCTACACTTTAATGGAGAAGCTTTAATGAGTATATTGAGTAGCACAAACACATGACTCCTGAAAGCCTTCTGGATGCCTCCTGTATGCCACCATTGTTGTTTTGGGTATACATGTGCATGCAGAACACATAATATGAAGGAGTGTTACGTCAGCGTTGTCACAGAGTTGTGTTTGTGCCCATTTTCCCCGAAGCGCCGGTGTCGTGTAAACGAACAGCCCAAAAGCATATTTCTGATTGTTGTTTTTTGTGTTTGTGAGAGAAACAATTTGGGGTGTTTTGACATACTCTTGACATGCCTGCTTCGCTAGCTGTTTTTGTGATTTTTCTTTCCAATACACTTCCATCATTCAGTATAATGAAATGAAACGTGTAAAGTCCCCATTGTAAGGCGTGTGCTTTTTTGTGAGCTGTGTATTAAATACAGAACTTGGGTGGCACTGTCTTTTATATTCACTTAAAAGAAATGCTTCCAAGAGGAAATATTAACATTTATTTTTCTGTTGGGAGCAGAATATCAACGAATTTGCTATCTTTGTCGTAGTAATGCTAAATCAGCTCGGAAGTCAACCATACGTCCAGAAAGAAAACGATTTAGTTCCCTCTTTACTACAATAAAGGTTGTTGCCCATTTGTGGCTCTTGCTTGTAAATGTCAATTTGTCCGTCGTTTGTATGCCCATTATTGCAGATTGGTATGTGTGTTTGTTTTGGCTGAGCACCCAGTGACATTGGCACCGCTACTGAACATCTGGACTGTGAATACACTTTGCCGCTGCTTCTGATTTCATTTTTCGTATTATTGTCCATGATGTCTACACATAAAAAAACATCTAAACTTTTATATTTGAATGCAGGAACACAGCCATGTACAATGTAAATGTATACATATTTAAATAGCTTATAATTTTTTTAAAGAATGCAGATTTCTTACATGAAAATTAAAATGGAATGCGTCATAATCACCTCAACGGCAAGGCATTGAAAACCCTTTCCCACATGCGCTTTCACGTAAGCTCAGGACAGCATTGTGCTTCTCCCCATGCTGTGGCCGCTGGTTCCGGACGTGTACTGATGGGGTTGTCAACATGAGGTTGTTCACGGTAATCCAGTTGGGCTTGTTTAAAGAGGTGCTGCTTTAGCTCACAGCAGCAGGACTAATTTCATCAGCACACATTGCTATGCATCTCAGCAAATGGCATTAGCCTCAAATGAGCTGATAGAGCCAGACGCTCAGTTGATTAGGGGTAACTATTACTCATCCTCTGCATCAGCTCCCTCTGCCCAAACCCAGCCGAGCGCACAGGCATGAAAGAGCACTGGGGAGCTCGAGGTAGAAAGGAAGAAGGGGGGGGTGTATCTTTGTGCTCAGAGGCCATATGGAATACGCTGCACACTAACCGATTATGCTTTTGTATTTTGGCCAATTTAACACGATAGAAAAATGTTTATATCAGGGATGTAACAATATCGAAATCTCACTGTACATTAATACCTTGGTATGATGTCCACAATACGATATTTATTGCGATATTTAAAATGACCAATGATGGCATTCTCTTTTCTTTATCCTTTAATCATAACTGTTGCTCAGAGGTATGAGTTATTGTATGAGAGGGGTCAAATGACCTAAAAATCCCTTTTATAAAATAACAAAATTGCATCGGATGGACCTTGTCAATGGGAACATCTATTTTTTTTACATTTTCTATATTCGGTCCGGAATATAGAATTCTATATCGTTTCATACAGTCATGTGACCATGATAATATTGAGACAATTTTACTTTAGCAATAAAATAATATTTAAATATTGTTACATCCCTAGTTCATATAATTACTAGTACTTGTTTTAAGACAAGCATCACTGTTACTGTTGCTCAACTGAACAAACCGCCAACCCTAAACTTCAGTGCATATATTTTCTTGCACCATTTGTGGTTTGCATATTGATAGATATTACCTTATTATCTTAAAGCAGCTGATATAAAGGCCAAATCTCGTAGATTTTTCTTAAAAGAGCGACCAGAATATAGAAGAAAATGCTATTTTAGTGGTGGGCTCTTTTGACTTGACCAGTTAGCAAACTCCAACAACTTAAAAAAGTGAAAAGCAATGTGAAATAACCACTCATCAAGCCAACATGAAAATGTATAACATCATAACATGGTGAGATTACGGTGTTGTGCGCATTTTTCATTACATCAAAGTTACCTAATCATCTGTTTCAATGCGCAGAGAGGGAATATATTTCGTAAAATATGAAAGCTCCAGCAGTATAAACCATTTAGAATTATGGCCAGTTGCCATCATCTTTTATGCCTACATCAAACAAAGACCAATGGCCTTTACCTCTTATAGAATGTAACAAAGCTTTCTTTCTTCTCCCTCTACGTACAATAGCATACCCATACACACTTCTACCAACAGGCCAGTGAAACCGAAATTGACAAACCAAGTTGAATTGAATTGAAACAGACTAAAGAAAATAATTAATTTAAGAAATAATTACTCTACTGGCGTAGTAGAACATAGCTTCTTGCTTATTTAGAGCAGGTCAGCTTTTTTCTGAATAATTTGTGGATATTTCTCAAGTGGTCTTCTACTCCATCTACCTTTGTAAAATCTTTGAATATGTTGTTAAAAATACAAACAAACATTTATTTGTAAGTTATAGGCTAATGTGTAGTGATTATATGTTCAATAGAAATAGCCCATAGTGTCTGTTGAGCCGGACCTATTTACACCCTTAACGATGGGCTTTGGGCCACTTCTCATGTCATCTCACATACATGGGTCGTGCATCCGGCCTGTTTTAGGGAACGATTGTTCCCCTCCCATGCCAGCAGGAGTGCACTGACATTGTACTTAACAAGAATTCGGATAACCTGCTGGACAAGGTACAGGCTACAGGCAGGTTATGGCGCCTAAAGGGCTATGGTAAGGCCTACATTTGAGACCTGTGTATTCACTTAAATGGATTATCAGGTTAGATGTGTATTTTTTGTTTTAATAAAGGACTTAAAAACAACAAGCAGTTACTATAACATTTCCTCTCTGCATTGATCGCACAAAGCTTCCCAACCTCCCAATTCTCGAACTTAGAGAATGCACTAAGCAGCTCCAGAGAGCATTAGCTTCTTTACTGTGCCAGAATAGCAGCAACAACACAGAAATGTCAAGCTGGATCACAGAAGAGGAAGAACAGAGCTCAAATTTCCCCCTCACAGTTGGCTTAAGCTCTACGACTAGTCTTTAGGGACAGAACACTGCCTGCAAAGCAGGGTAGATTTATCCCCCCCAGGGTCTGTGGTGGCATATCTGTATTTGTTTCTGGCTGTTTTTATGTGGATTATTGTAATATCTTTTCCAATATTATGTTTCTCAGAGATTCTAAAAACAAAGCAAATATAATAAAAATACAGCTCTTGCTGACCAATGGCTATTCGATTTAACCTTTTGCATGTACGTCCCCCTCATCTGTTGTTTTTGTTGTGTTTCTGTCTGCCCTATTTTTGTACATTAATCTGAAACAAACTTTAAATTGGCAAGCAGAGGCAGCCTATACAGAGTCTATGCTTTGAACTGTTAATTGTGAAATCGTTGGTTTTTAAGGTTTGGAACCTGAATGTGAAATACATGGTTTTCAGACCTGAAAAAATACACATCATGTGCATTTTTAATCAGTTTATTTTATTCAGTTAATTCACTCTTCAGTCAAATAAGTCGTGCAAATATTTTAAAACCAGACAGTGTGCATTCTAAGCAGAAAGAGATTTTTCCCTTGCTTAAGGAGGATTTCAAAGTACTGGGAGTCAAAGCCCCAAAGTGACTGTTTAACAACCTAGAAGATCTTACTGGTTTTATTAAGTAAAAACAGGCACAAACTTGGCGAAAGACACAAAAAGGCTCCATGTGTCTTAAAGATTATACACCCATGTGAATGTTGTAAAGGCAACACTATTGAACCGCACACATCCATGGATTGTCCCTAGGTGAATGCTGTTATCATTACCGTGGCTTATCTTGATATGCAGCTTCTAAAGTTAGCTAAAGCTAAAGCATCAGCTGGCAGGGCCTTGCGGCTGTGGATTATGTTCAGTTTAGGCTGTCTTTACCTCAGGTGCTACAGTTCTGGCCTGGAATTCTCAGGAGTATGATTTGGAGCATGTTAATATGATAACCAAAATGTACTTTCTTCTTGGCACCTGCTCTTAATCACTCTTTTTGAAGGTGCTGGATAGATAATTTAGTACCTTTGCTTTTAGGCCCTGCAATTTGCTGAGAAAGAGCTCGGCTGACTGTTGCACACCTGTTGCTAAGCCTGACAAATCTGCCTACCAAGAGGCACTCACTTTGCTAGATTTTTTGCACTTCAAAAGGTGGTGCCTGGGCAAATTTCCCTCTTCAGGAGTGCCGCTTATGCTGGTTAATTGAGTCAAGGGCTTTGATGGTGTGAGGGAGAATAGCGAAATTCAGCTCTGACAGTAATTACTCCAGCAACACCTCCCTCTGCTCGCATTCAAGCCTCCACTACTGCTCGGGAGGAGCTGGAAGGATTCAGATTGAAAATCTCGCTTCTGTTTGTCTTTCCATTGAGACTAGGTTGAATGTATTACCACTATCCCTCAGTATCTTTCGCTCCGCTGGTTAGAGAGAATTCTTTCTCAGCCGTTCGGAGCTCAACGGAGTTCGAGAGTGCAAGTTTTTAGGCCCTTAGGAAAGCCAAAGCTTCACTGGGGTCTCGCAAGGACATCTAAGATAATGAACAATGACTGCAGGGAAGAAAAAGTAAACCAAATCACGTGGCATACTGGAAATCATCTAGATGTATTAGTGTAGACTTGGCAGATGAATTGAAATATCTAGCCTGGCTTTGAATCGGTGTTACCATGTCAGTCAATAGAACATTGAGATTGAGAATCCTCTACCTCACCTGGAAAACCTGTCTATCTTTCACACAAATTGGATTGGCTCAGAAGTTGACTTGTGGGAAATGGAAGGCCTTGACTAGGAGTGATTTGCTGTCTGAGTTTTTTAAGTTTTGAAATTGCATTTACTATATCTTAAGATACATTATATTAAATGTAAATAAAATTCATGAAATCATTCAATTTATCCCAATTACATTCTGGGCAAAATTTATCAAATAAGTACATTTTCATGTAAACACAATAATTGATCAAAATGCCACAAATTTACTCCAAGAACTTTGTTTTCCATCCTTTCGGGTAATGTGGTGATGTGTTATGAATGTATGTATATAAATATAAATGTATATATAGTTTTAAATGAACGTGATTGGCACATTCTGATAAAACAAAAAAAGCACTGTGTCCCTGTTTACTCTTATTTTTGACTCTGATGTTTTGCATGTCAGTGTTTGTAGCTATTTGTGTGTGTGTGGGTATGAGAGTCATGCCACAGTGCTTTATTCTGTGGTTTATGATTGCGCTGCCTCAGACTTATAATATATTGAGTGCCAGCGGCACAGAGAGCAACTCTTGACGTGAGAAGAAAGAATTCTGGGTGATATCAGTGAAGGCGTTTTCTTCAAGTCCCTTCAAAGACGCAGTCGCGGCATGGGCCAAGGCAGACATATTCAAGAACAGAGACCAAGAGAGAGTATCAAGGAATATAGCAATATGTGATATTAATGGCAGATATATTGAATGAGACACAGTGAAGAGACAATAAGAAACGGATTGACACAAACAGAAATGAAATGTGAGGGAGGGAGGATGGATGGAGCAGGGATAGATTCAAAGAAAAAAGGATTTGATATTTATGCACAACCTTGACAGAATTGAACTGCATTTGAAATACTCTGCAATAGCAACCTAAGTTAAGACATTTTTGGAATTAAGAAAAGTTGATATTGTGCACATACCGTCGTAACTTATCCACATGATCTAATCATCATGTCCTATTTTACGTATTTTCTGCGTATTTCTATTTTTTAAGTACCATTTTAACATCCTCAAAAGTTCAAATGTTATTTCCACCAAAGTAAGATATCAAACACATTATATTATTTTGATATGTGATATAAATGGCATTCGTTGAACATCCCTCAGAGAAATGGCAAATACATTAATACGTTTCGTTGTAATGTACTTGTATGTGTGTAATGACAATAAATTGAATCAAATCAAATCAAAAATTCTACTTTTAATATACAGCAAAAAGTGTAGTTTAAGAACCCCCCATATGCATCATGTCTGCATGAATATTCCAAAAATACCGACGTGATATGAACAATGACGTCACCATGAGCATCACATCTGTTCTGTGGATGATCCAAATCAAAACTCTTCATTTTTTATCACTGGCAAAGCACTTGGTCCCGCTAAATGTCATAGCAACTGACTTAATGTTGAACAACTGTTCCTGATATGATGATGGTTTCTGGATGAGATGCTGATTCTCAATCTTTCAGTACCCCTGAAGGAGGAGCTGTGCACAAAATTGCAGGCTCTGTTCAGTGGGTATAATTGCAATCGACATGAAGAGCACCATTATTGCCTCAGATGACAAGAGAATGATGAGAAATCAACATTCACTTTTTATACAGGCCAAAGCATTTCACTCAGCAAAGAAAGATTCTGTTTTACTGTCGTTTTTGTAGTACAGGCTTCTACAATAATATATTCAGTCACAAAATTTGCCTTCAGAGACCCAAACATTTATATTTTATAATGCAGTCTTTCAAATCTCTTAAAAAACCTAAATGGTGATACCATGTTTATTCCTATTTTTGTTTTGCAACGTTGTGCTTTCAAAGATGCACATGTGTTCAATTACGTGCTTAGATTATCTTCGCTTTAACTTTCTTTAAAGGCAAGCTCTATCTCTATCATGTTGTCTCTTTTAAGATGTTTTATTTTTTTCTCTCTCTACACTATTCATTTAATATGCTAAAGTACTATAGTATGGATCCAAAACAGTTATTCTGCCGGACACGGTAGCTAAATAATTCAATGAATAAATATGTTACTGAAATACTTGTCCTTACATTTTAGTGTAAGTTCTGTATGTAGGGATGCTTAAGTGTATATAAGAACATGTATTATGATTATCATAATTAAATTGTAGTTTTCCTTCGATGGTCTTCCAATGCTTTCCCGTATTTCAGGAGATTACTGGGCTTTGCGAACGCACTTGAATGACGTTTGAAGATTGCAAATGGTCTAATACAACAATGAGTGCCAAACACTAAACATGTAGAATAAATGGATGTGAATGAATAGATGAATTGACCGACAGACATGAATTAATTGCTTCTGCGGTTTCCTTTAATTATTATTCTTAAGTGACCCCTTTTTTCACGATGTATTGTCCAGTACTGCAGCTAATATTCACTCGCTAAGAAGCTGTTTTGTGTAAGCCACTAAAATGGCCTGAGATCATTCGATGCACTCACATAATCCACTACTGCGGAAAAGGACACATAATTTTTTTCCTTTTTGTCTTTATTCGGATGAAAATGCATTTTTAATTTATATGGCAAGATACTAATTTAAGATCCAAATTAAATTAGATCAATCAAACAAACAAACAAAAACAATGCAATCAGGCTTAACTTCCGCCTGTTGTCAATAATTGATGGACCTGCCACCTTAAAACATCAGTTTCCTGTTAGGAAAGTTAATTATTAATCACCCAAGAAAGGATCTTAAATATGTGTCTCTATATGTCGGGTGACATGTTTCGCCAAGCAATACACTTTTCTCACCCTCTTTTCCCCTCGCTCTAAATCACCGTGCACACCACGATGGCACTGTATGTGTCACGCCTTTGCTTTCCCCATGGTTGAGCACGTAGGGCACTTGCTCTCTAAGTCAAATAAATGAGCATCTCTTTCCATTTGCTGAAAAATGATTGGGTTGAGGAATTTGTCTCTGGGGTGTTGTTGGGATGTTGAAGAAGCCCACTTATCAAACCTGCAGGTATTTGCATGTCAATTACCAGAAAAGTGCTCTATAACATATAATTTGTCCATGTCCAGCCCATGCATGATCTATGTGCGATACTAAAAGGGCACATGATATGTTAGTATGTGTTTGGATTTTATGAGGGGACGCTCTGGATGTCGTACTTGCATTCTTGAGACATTGCTCAGAGATCCTCGTGTTTTCGTGCACTTGACAATTTTAATGTGTGAATAGTAGCATGTCTCTTGGGCATGCTATGGTGTTATTAACTGTATAGATGTCACGACAGATTCTAGTAGCTTTAGGTTATCTAAGTGTAATGGAAATAAGTACTTGGGAACAGACTCTAAAACATATTTGGACCGGGCTTTAAATAGGAATATGACACTTAAGTTATTTTCGCATAAAGAGGAAAGGTGAAATAACAAATAGGATTTTATCTCGGCTCAGTCTCACATACTGTTCAGACAGTTCCACCAAATTAGTAGGTTGCATGTACAATAGCAAACATTCATTCTGCAAGGATAAACTTCTGCTCATCAAACATTTATCAGCAACATTGCTCTTGCATGTTTGTAACCCTATAAAGTTTTGTTTTCATGTTCGTTCATCAAATAAAATATAGTGACAAAGTCGAAAGATATGTCTTTGAGGACAGCTGGTTCCATAACTAGGAGATGAAAAGGTCTGGAGTCCAGATACAAATTTGATACTCATGCCTTCATCATAACCGGGTGCACAAAAGAGCTGAGATGAGCTTTCCGGTGCTGAAAGGAAGGCAAATGTTTCACCAAAACTCAAAGATATGTCCCATGCTGTAAACAGTTCGTAAAATAATTGTAAACATAGAGTCAAATAGTGAAGAGCCGCTATACACAAATTAATTATACTATGGAAGTGGCACAACAACATCAAACAACTATAGACATGTAAATGAAAACAATACGTTGTAAAACACCAGCTGTGATTCAGTTCAACATTGAGCAAACCTAAAATCACAACTTTCTCTCTTCTTTATGCACATTCCTTATCTTGTTGAGAAGAAATCATTATAGCATCAATTGAAAGTCTTCATAACTTTTTTATTTGATCTTTAATCTGTTTAATAACTTGCTCTGCCTCTGAAATGACTTTTATTTATCAGATGACCTCACAAATCCCTCGTGGTTCTCAACCCTTGGCTCAAGCCTGATATAACAGACAGACTTTTAGCAGACCAGTACTTTTCCAATTAATGAAATCATATTTCATTAAATGTACTGTTTTACTCAACAAACAAACAATAATTTCGGATGTAAAATGTTTTGCAAACACTGACTTTATAGTTCTTTTCTTTTATAACAACAACAACAACAACAACAACAAAGTCAACTCAAAACGTATACTTCTCTTTACTCTTAAAAGGTCCAGTGTGTAATTTTCGGGATGGTGTATTGACAGAAATGCAATATAACATACCTTACATAGCTACACTATGTCTTCAGATGTGTATAAAGAGCTTACACAATGAAGTGTTGTGTTTTTATTACCTCAGAAGAAGCTATTTCTATCTACATACACCGCCGGTCCCCTTGCATGTAATTCGCCATGTTCTGTCAGCCGTCGTAGTGTTTCGAAAGGGAGGGGTGGAGTGAGCGTTTGGTTGCAGTTCGCAACCTTGCCGCTAGATATCACTGACTGGACCTTTAAAAAGAATATAGTTTTTCACGTAGATGCAGAGAGGGAGGATAATAGTTCAGAGCTATAACTCTACCTCCTCTAATCCTCATTGGTTGATGCTACAGTACATGTCTTTAAATCAAATGTGCATGCATAGTCATCTTCTCATCTACACCATCAGAGATGTGATAAGGACAGGGGATTGGATCCTCTTAAGTTTGGTTTCTCTAGCTCCTTATAGCTTCTCCACACACTGTTGAATAATTAAACTTCTGGCACAGTCAGCTGGCTAATTAAATCCACCGTTGTGTTCTGGATGATGTGAGGCGCCTGCAGCATCCTCGGAGGAAGGGAGAGCTGAGATGAAGGGACGGGGAATAATAAACACCACACTAATTAATCCGATCACTCATTTCAATATTGAATATTGCACATCTGGCCATGGACATAACTTGCATATAGTGCATCAGCAACACCTTAGTCTGTGTGTTTGTTTGTACATTGGATTTCCTGCACAGAAACAGGCACTTGATAATCAAGTGGGAAGCCTGTTGAGCATGAATGAATTTGGCGGTAATGGTGTCCAATCAGTGGTAGACCAAACTTTATGGTTTTAGTGGTACCCTGCTGAGTTGTGCATGCCTGATCTGCAATTCACAATAAATGTTTCTATGTAGCTTTTCTAATATGACACCCAAACACTAATATGTAATGATAGTAGAAACACCGATATTGTCACGAAAAAATATAAATGCATAGTTATTTCACTCGTTACATTGATTGTTAGATGTACTTGCATGAATGGATGATATTAAATACACTGTTAATTCTTCACTAAAGAAAAACATAAAAATGAAAAAATGATGTGGAAGAACGTTAACATTTAAAGCAGAGTTTACTATATTTGGAAAGCTAAAGGGACATCATAGAATCCTACACACGTAATTATCTCATATAAAATATATAGTTCACCTAAAAGACATTTATGACCTGTATAATTTACGTTCTTCTGCAGAACTTTAAAGAATGCTGGTAACCAAACAACCGTCATTCCTTCATTCGTTCGTCCGTCCATTCATTCATTCATGAAAGACTTTTCATTTTTGGAAAAACTATTCCTTTGATATGTTGTGCAAAAAAACTAAATATATTCATAACTAATTAATTACAGCGGAAAAAACATCAGAATAGACTTACTAAATATAGCTATGCTGTGTTGTTGTTCTGTGAGGTGAGGGTGAAATCTCTGAGAAATCTCTTTCCATGCAGTTTGTGTGGCTTGTTTTAAAAAATCTCATAAACGTTGGCTTTAAAGTTATAATTTTTTCAAGATTAAGTTACACGTTAGGTATCTGTGGTGGTACCGCTTCCATCTCCTCATTACCTAGGTGTGTAAGCTGCATGTTGAGCACCGCTAAACTAAAGTGTCTTCAAAGTCAAGATAAAATCTGAAATGGGAATAGGCCACTGATACTTAAGCATGGATAATTAGAGCCCGCACTCTTCAAGATAAAGGTTTCAATAAAAATCAAAAAGGGTTTTACAGCCTGATGCTGAGAACCTTATCCAAATTTTTTTCTCTAGTTCTTATAATCATAAAGATCAAAGAGTGTATTTAATCTCCAAAGATCTTGATAGTCAATTGAAGAACCCAGACAGCAAATTTGTATGATAAGAAGTGGATTCTTTGCAGAACACAGAACCAAAAACACACAATCCAGCAAACCATGTCATAATCTTAAAATAACTTTAAGACGTGAAACTGCACAATGATAATTTAGTTATTTTCGTTAGATTACCTGATTATTTAATAGATTCCTGGTTATGTAATAGATGCCTCGAAAAAATATAGAAAATTTATGCAAACAATTCTACAGGTAGAGTTCTGGCCTCTTAATGTATTATGTATTTATTTGGAGTTCATTTTAGTCACTCTGTACACTGCAGTACAGGATGCCTCCTACCTAATCATATCTTATTCAGTAAACACTATGTTCCTTATCACCCGTTGATAATCATAAAGTGCACAAATAACTCATAACTATAGTATCAGATTTCCACTGAGCTTCCAAACTGTGTGGCACCATATTGAAAGAAAACGCTGCAAAACATCTCCATGGCATGCAAATGTGATTAAACACTTGACTATTTATGATCCATGTGTTAGCCGTAGGATATAGCTATAACTAATTGTTATTGTCATTTTCTACTCACTGTTAAATCTCTCTGGATGGTGCATGTGTAATATAATTTCTAATAGGCATAGCGGAAGCATTACGTTTTTAAAAAAATGTCACAAATGGAGTTATTCCATGCTTTTAATGCAATCGTATCAAGAAATGACTCATGGGGGGCACAACGTAACATTCAGCTTTTTAGTCATAGTTTTTTTGTAGCCCTGTGATTCTTTAGTTGGCAAAATGGGCCCAATGGGACTTTCAGCTGGCCTGGTGAGGGCCAAAGGTGTTTGTGCTGTACGGGGTGTGACTAATTTATGGATCAATTTGTGATGAAAATTGTTCTCCCTATAAAAAGCCGGAAAAAGCTGTTTGAGGTTACACTACATGTCACTAATATTTTTAATGTGCTTCATTTCCACCCGCTGTGAGATGTCGACTGGTCTATGACACCCTCACACATACAACTCACGGATGTTTTTTTACAGTTGCACTAACAAGTTCTCATTTCATTTCAATTTCATTTTGCAAATGGAGGCAGAATATGTTTTTCTCCCATGACTCAGTTAATAGTACCGGTGTCTTTCATCTAACTCCGATAAATCAAGCTGACCAGCAACTGAAAAGACAAAAGATGCCTGGGCAAAGCAGCGAACATTAAAGACAATATTTTTCATCCACAGTCGCTAAGTTAAGAAAGGTCTTTATTCAGCCGATCAATGTACTGTAGAGCAGAACTTTGCCCACTCTTCCCCAAAATCCTCATCATCGTATAATGTCACAAAGATCTGAATGAGGAGGGATATTACCTATTGATTTTATTTCTCATCCAAAGATGGAAAATAAACTCACTGAAATTAGTTTATAACACCAACAATGTGAAATAGAAACCATACGTTACATAGCTAATGGATGAACTCCGAGGTGCTTTATTTTAAAATGGAGTGTAAGAGGTGGTCTATTACAATTGCCAAAACACAGTGATGCAAAATCCATTACTTTTCCTATAGCCTGAAGCATGGGAAACTGTCAACTGTCATGGACAGCTTGTTTGCAGCCTTAATCACCATTAAAGACTTCCCCGTGGCCATGTGTTTACTTAGATACTGTCGTTCCCTACAGTGTGTTTTCATTGACCGTCTCCTTCTCTGTACACAGCTGAGAACACATGGAGGATGCATGCCATGCATGCGTCAAATATCACCACCTCAACTTTCAGTGTTGCTATGGAGTTGAAACTGATGCTATATCAGGAATACCAAGAAAACTATTTCCTTATTACCTTGGCATTAGAGTTATTTTTTGATATAGCACAGATAAACATTCCAGTGAAAACCTGTTGTGGAGATGCCTGGTCCAATCTTTCCATCAAATAAATGATTTCATAATCAAAAAAGCAATTCATTCATGTCCAAAAAAGTAGATCCAAACGTCAGTCAACAGCTTACAGACTCATATTTTTGAAGTCTCTTTATTAAATTAAATTACCGCTGCGAATGTTTGTGTTCAGAATGGAAGAAAGATTTGTTTAATCCAACCGCTATTGAGAGATGCTATCAGTCCTTACAACATGAAAGTCTCAAATGTGATTAGCGACATTACTTTAAGTCATTCTGAAAAGAAAAACATGTCCTTTATGAGTGTCCTTTTTTCAACAAACAAACCTTTGCTTCCAGTAGAGACCCTTCGTGATAGTGTGCATTTTCGACAATATGTTGCCTATTTTATGTGATAATACATGTTTTTCCTGCACGATTTTTGGAGTTGGCTAGTGTTTTTGCAGTATCAATGCTGCACTTTGTTCTTCTCCTTTGTTTGTGGCATCACAACGCATCTGGAGATCAAAAGTTCCCGGTGTCAGCTTAGGAAATGTCAAAACAAAGAAAAGAAAGGAAGAATCAAACAAACAGGTGCTCAGGGTGAGGCTGAGAGAGTACAAGAGAGTGCTGTGTTGTCTTATTAGCCTAATGAACAACACCAGCTGTGTTCTCTTTTAACAGTTGTGTTCATTTACCAGAAGACTGTGTCATATAATATAATATTGGTCCGCTTGTTACACCATTTTCAAATTTTGTGTAAAAACCATTGGCTTTTTCGTATTAAAGTGCCAGACATTTCTGTCTAATCATTGGTAACATGAGAAATCATTTCAGTGGGACTTTGGTTGTACAAATGGATTTATGAAAGAGTCTATACTTAAAGGGATGACCCTTTGTTCCACCCCTGTTTACTTTTACGAAGAAAAAAATATTAAAATAGCAAATAAACAACTGTACCTGCTAATTTCATAAACTGTATCCCAAATTGCCATTACATTTTAAATGCAACTGCCATGTGTCCATTATCTGTTATCATTGAACGCATACAAAGCCAATGAGTTGCTTTGAAGTGAAAAAGTATTTTTAAAGTCTACTGTTCACACTTTTCAAGGTTTTTCTAGGAAAAAGTGACATGGTTGCTATTCTGCGAAGTAAATGTTTTCTGTTCGTAGAATTTCTCGGGCTGCAAAATTGTTTTCTCCTGGTGTATAGTCATCACATAAGAAGCTACTTTTCTCCTTCGTGTTGACAAGAGCAATCGCAGTAAGTAGCTTAGTCTCTAACCTGTGCTAAATATGAATTTGCCACTTAAGTGCATCCAAAGTGTGTTAAAATATCTTACTGTAGTTCAGGTTTTATGGCCATTGTAAATTGAACACAGACATGTTCATAATGTAAAGTGAATGTAAAATAGGTTTGACATGGTCTATTATTCTAAATAAGCGCTTGTTGTGTAGGTTACATTGATATTGGGACTAGATTAAGTTTACAGAAATGCTTGTCTCTTCTGTGTTTATCTGTTCTTTAGTCTCTGTGTATATTGCAAATATATCTGCGTATGATGATAATAATAATAATAATAATAATTAATTAAACAATTAAATTAAAAAAAGTTTTTTACAATATAAAAAGATGTAATTAAACGTTAAGATATAATATTAAAATATTGGCGTTGATATTAATTTTATGAATAGTAGGCCTATATTATCAGATACAAACTAACTAGCTACTTGAGTAGTTTTCTTCATTGCATACTTTGTATTTTTAAAATAGTGATTTTACTTGAGTAACAATTTCTTTAGTTACTTGTACTTTTACTTGAGTAAATATTTTGGCTACTCTACCAACCTCTGCTGTGTTGCAACCCTAAGTAAGTGTTGCTAAACTCTGAATAGCTTAAAGTGTGTGGGAGCTGTAGGCTTTAATCATAATGTGGTTTTACAAATCCACCAACATATTTAAACAGCATTTCAATTTATGAAGATCTTGGTCTATATTATAGAATATTAATATGTTAAAATACCAGTTGATAGCTGATATAATATACAGTATATGATATATAAATATATGGTTACTGTAGGGTTAGTTTCCCCAAATCTGTATTACTCATCACAGTTAAAAAACGTGTTATCATTACTGTAGATACTGTTGATGTAAATGTACACTGTTAAAAAATTGTAAGGGTGTTTGTGTTAAAGAATGAATCACACCATGCTATTTAAATATTTCACTTGTTAGTTATCTTTACTGACAAAACAGCCATGGGTATATTTTTATATTAGGAGTCTTCATTACATTTAATTCAATACATCTATACTTCAGATGTGTGCGCTGAACCAAAAACGAAGTAATGCTGTGGGTATGAGCCAAGCTTTCCAATCCTAAAGAAAGTCTCTGTGGAAATAAAGAATGTCAGAGCAGCTTTTTAGATCGCTCTGTGTATATTTAGCTGATAACCATGGCTGATTTTGCTAAATTGTTAAATTTCATATACAATTCATATCAAACAAATGTTCAAGCTCCCAGTTGTTTAGCTAATGGGCTATTTAAGAGTACACGCTTAAATAAAGAAAAAATAAAGAACTCATCAAAGGTTTTTGACGTAGACAATGTCTTTATATTAAGCTGAGTTTCCTTATGACATAAAATAAGTGTTTAGAACTAATATAAGATAGCACAATATGCTTGCAATTCTTACCAGATATAATAGATTTCAACGAGATGGAAAGAGTGCAACACTCCATGGAGTACCTAAGAGATTATGTATTTGTGTATGGAAACCCTGGAAGCAAGTTAGCCTTTTAGGACTTCCAAGTCTATGGGTTTTTGATAAATCATCTGAAAAAAGGTCTGTGGTTAACAAAACCTATAGACATTAGATATAATTCGCATATACATCTCACAAATAATGCAACATGGGCACAAATCTCTAAAAACAGTGTTGGGGGTTTATTCCTACACTGGCAACACGTCTTTAATAAAGTTTGAAAATGTTTTAGAAGGCTTGGTGGTGGTGACATTAATATTGAGCGACCGTAGCGTAGTCTGTTTATAGCCTCATGTTAGCTTTTTACTTCTGCCGATTGAATGAAGGCTTCAAAAATAGCAAATATTGTGTTAATCTGTAAAGATTATCTTGATAGACAAAATGTGTAAACATCATCAACATTTGTTAATCACAGATCTTATTTTTTGCGTTCTTCCAAAAGTCTATAGGAAATATGCATAGGCATTCGGTCGATGGAACAGGCGCGGTGCTAACTTCAGGCCTTCAAAAATACATCATCTGAGGTACTCTTTATGGCCGCCCAAGCAACAGAAGTCCCACCTTCCGGCAAAAACAACCATCGTGAATCGGTTAAGATTGTCTCTGAGGGAGAAGCTTTGCAAGGTCAGCAGTAGCTAGACTAAGCGAACAGCTTGCGGCAATGCAAACGCCACTTTTGGCATAAAAAAACTTTCGGTTATGACTAAAGGCACGCAGAGAAAATGCATGGACACAGCTGCTTTAGCAAATTACCTTATTGCATATGCATTTCCTTTTTAGACGCAAACTTCATGGGAGGAGATTATTAAAATGAATTATGCAATTTAGGTGTGCGCTCGTCCCTGCGCTAATTTGCGCTGTTCTTGGTAGATTGCGTTGGTCATTATGGGATTGAGATATTGAGCCAGTGTTTTTAATGTGCACCTTCTTAGCAAATCACCGTGGAAATTTCCACTCCCATCTACGCTTCTTTGAAATTTCGCTCTCGCTTTATTGTGTATTGTGGTACAGTTGTAGTAAGGTTTAATAATTGGTTAGAAATATGTTTGGTGTGATTCTAGTCAACATTAGATATAAAGCAGTGTATGGATTTGTAAATAAATTACTTTAAAGGTCTTAGTTACAGTATGTCGAAATGTGCAGTTGTTCACCTTATAATACATTTACAGTCAGAGTGCCATGATGTAACTATGCAATATATCCAGTATTTCTCTAGTCTTCTACAATACAGCTTCCTCTAGAGGTAAACGTAAACAATATGATACTATAACGAGTCTATGTGGAAACCGATACGTTGTAAATAGTTAAAATGATAAATTCCAGGACATCTCTTTCCCATTTTTCTGCTGGTATTGTTTTCATTTCTGTTTTATCAAAAGAAGGTCTTTGTCTTTTTCTCTTGCTCTGGCCCTGTGGAAAAGTTCCTGATTGAGGAGCTGAATGAGGCTGTAGAGAGTGGGGACTCTCAAATCAAAGCCCACAGACAGAGCTTTGATTTCTCTCCTCTCCTTTATTATTTATTTCGTTTTTCTCTGGTGACATTTTTCTCCCCCACTCATCTATTTTGGTTCTACACCGGCTCGCTGTCTGCGGCTGGGGCCATGGATTTCCACATTCACACATGCTCATCCAATCCAGATACTTGCCAACTGTCTGAGAAGAGTACAGAGATGGTTTAAAGGAAGGCAGGCCACTTGTTTGAAAATGAATGGCAAAACACTGAACGGGGCATCTGTAAAAAAGAATTTTGTCTGTTATGTATATACTGCAAATCCTTTTAAATGTAAAATACATTTTTGTTTTACTGGTAATACTTTACAACTGGGGTCCAATTAAGGTTGCACCCCCTAGGATATTTACGTTATTGTGAATTATGCACTGAATTGCAAACTTTTTTTTCTCTTGTTCTGTGTATAGAGTATATATATATATAGACATTAAATGTTCTTTCTCTTTGTTTCAGGCTGGTTTCTCACCGTGAATGGCTCCTTTCTGACAGGGCCGTGGGTTTTGAGCCCATGGCTACGTGCCGCCCATCGGCCCTGTGGTTTGGATTTGACTGTGTTTTTGCACCCCAGGCAGAGTGGACGTTACACTGTCTGGCTCATTGAGAGGGACAAGCCACCACTTGCTCTCCTGACCACAGAGCACCCCCACATCATTGGGTGAGTTTGCCATCGGCACACTCTCACATCAAGTCAAATTTATATTAAAAGATCTTAAACCTTGTGAAATGCAGCATGTACTTGCCTTAAAGCACTGAAATACACACCATTCAAACTCTTTAACTAATACTAGCCTAATACTAATACTTAACTACTAAATAATTAAAATTCTTGGGGCAGACACTTTAAAAACAGCATTTATTTGATCAGTGTGTGTAGAGCATTTTTGAATCCAGCACAAAGTATTCATGAGTTGGGAATTTCTTCACTACAGTGAACTAGAAAACTCAAAAGCAACGCTTCTTCATCTTCTGCATTATAAGGCAGTTGAAAGCTGCAGTTGTGCTAAATTTCAACTAGAACACGTGCAGAACACACAGTGATTACCTTCCTTTACATTTGACCTTCTGTCCTTGAAAGACTCATACAGTCCCAAGCCATTTCCTTTCCATTTGTTGGATTTTGCTCTACTGCAGATCTCTGCCTCTTCCATGACTGAGTATAAATGCGTTCAGTCATGCGTCACAAGTTCCGATAAGAACGTTTCTCCTGAGGTTATTATTTTTGATCAGCCAACCAGGCCATAAGCCTGCATGCAATGTTGGCCAAGTCTGGGGTCAAACCTTTTACCAGGAAATGTCTTGTGAATACGGTAAAATCTTAACTCTTAAATCACCAGGTTTAAATGTCCTTACACTCTCTTGGGTATAGGGCTACTTTATAGCCTATGCAACGTAATCCAGTCACTGCAACATGTACGCGCTCACTCAATGGATCCAGGGACAAACTGACAGGATTAACCAAGTGTGTATAGTAAAGATAAACTGATTGTATATACGTCTATAGATGTCTGCGTGTACAAACAGTGACAATTGTAAGCAAATGCATTTACTTGAACACAAACCTGACACATAACATGAGCCTTCTCACTTGTCCCTCTCCCTTTATACTAATGCACTTGTGATAAATACAGAAAAAGAGAACACAAGCAATTTACTTTTATGTTTAGTTTCTGGCCGATAGATAACTGCTAATTGTTTTACTTACAAAGTTAGCTAGCATACCCTATGCGTTCAAAAGTTAACGCTAAGTGAAAAATAACCTTGTTCTCCAGTTTCTGATTTGGGCATACGTGACATATTTTTAGACATATACACAAATCATAATCCACATCAACAACAGACAGTAGTTTTTTTTATCTTAAGTGTTATGAAGTGAAACACGAGCATTTTTGATAATCGTTTCTGTTCAGACCACTCGTTTATTGTGTTTAACTATAGCTGTTGTTAGTGTTTTTGTTTTGCAATGGCAGCAGGTATGTGTTAAAATATCAAATCGGAGACTATGTTCTGTCGAATGTGGCACTAAACAACTCAACAATATGATAATTTAAACTCCTTATGAGGCCAAATCTCTTATAGCTTGTGATTGTCCGCCTCCAGTTTTGCCTCCAGCTAATTCCTTAATGTGACGTCAGTGCAAAAGGAGTCTGTAAGACCACTGTTGTATTTGCATTTGCTAAACTAGGTTATAAAGTTCTGAGCAGAATGAGGGACGTTTGCGTGCTTCTATCTTATATTTTGGATTGCATTGTGGAATGAATTGGTGAGTCAGGAACTGTGAACGAAAAGTGTGTCAGACTGCAAAATTAAAAATATATGGAAATGAAAACATTGAAATACCCTGCAGGCTCTTTTCGCTTGAGGGATTACGTGTTCTAGAAAAGGAAGCACACCTCAGCGGCTGAGACAGGACGCTGTTCACAGCTACGCAACTAACTGAATGTTGTGTCACAAGATTAGCTTTGTGTTCATTAGCTATTCCTGGCAGCTAGCAGACAAACACCCCAGAAGTTTGCGAGCGAGTTTGCAGAAACACAAAAAGAGGATCTGTCAAAGATCACAAATGTGGAAAAAAAGCTTTTTTTTGTTGAAGGCAAAATTCCCAACAGCTCAAATACAACCTGACAATATTTTATTTTTGGAAAGCTAGTTCACTTATTCTTATACGTGTTTTTGTACAATTTGCATTAGCCTCAGTTCATTGAATACTTTATAGGAATATATTTTGTTTAAGAGTTAACCTTGAACAGTTCATATTGCTTGTGTTATATTTATATATATAAATATATATTTGTACAGCTGGAGTTTTGTTTCTCTGACTGTACAGTTTTTTATAATTTCACAGCTGAGAGACGTTAACAGCTCTGGTATTAGTGATTGACAGCAAAGACTTAACCGCAAAGCACATGCTGCTTGTTTCGTTGAAACATGCTCTTAAATGTAGATGCCTGAAAATTAGTCACTTTGATTATATAATAACATTTACATTTGACATTTATGCACTTGGCAGACGCTTTTATCCAAAGCAACTTACATTGTATTATACTATTTGTTTCTGAGTACGTGCAGTCCCCTGGGATCGAACCCATGACCTTGGCTTTGCTAGCGCCATGCTCTAACCACTGAGCTTTTATTATCAATGCTTTCGTCAGTCTCTTTCATAACCAACGTTTTTAGGACTGAATTCTAACTATTCTATTTCTTCTGCTGGTTTTGAATTATGTGCAGATAAATACAAAAATATAAAGGTAAACGGGTGTTTTTTTATACTTTGCATGTCTTTATTTCATCGTGCCTACAGAGTTTAATACCTGCACAGCCTTTCTTCTTGGAGTTTGCAAGTTCTCCTTACTTTTGGGTAAGTCCTGCCAAGCAGGTTGAATTGGAGACTCCAGTGCGAGTGTGTTCGTGTGTTATCCATGTGGTAGACTGGCTACCTGTCCAGGGTGTTTCCGTCCCCAAGCCCAAAATGGCACTCATATGCTCCAATGACCCTACATGGAATAAGTGGCACAGAGAATGGTTAATGGACTGAACATTTATTCCGGGCCAGAGACTATCAATTAAAGAAAATGTCTTTAGACTAGAAATAGTTAAGTCTATGAATTTTTTAAATGCTCGGGTTGTGGCTGTATTCCATACTTAAGGTTGAAATTGCATTCTAAAACATGTATTAAACATGTAAGTCATTGAAAAGTGGTCTGTCGGGGATCTTGTCATGTTTAAGCTTTGGTATCATGTTAAACGTTTGTAATTCATGTACAGTCATGCACAATATTATCAACATATGCCATTTCACCATACCTATCCCAGAATTTATTTAAGCTCTGATCTTTTTCCTGCACCTGAAATTCTACAGTGGTGCTTACTAAGCCAAGTCATTTCTGCACACACTTTTCTAATGGTATGTTCACGATCACAGGCTCGAATCATGTGTTGCATCTGTTTTGCTAATTGGTCTCTTCATATTTTAAGATTAACACCTGTTTATAATCCATTTAAAAGGGCTGTTAAGTTGGCGTGCAATAAACTTTGGTGAGTATCTGATTAGATGTTGGTAAGAGATGGCTTACACTTTCTGGCACTTTCCACAAATAGAGCACACAATGCACGTGCATGTGTATAGTCATGGGACATTAAATGCGTTTGTTGTTTATTGTATACTGCACTCATGGAATGTGCCTTTTATGAGTATTTATATGTTCAGAGACACCTGCTGTGTTTTGATCATTAGCAGGAGTTACATAAAAGAAAGACAAGCTACAAACATCCACATTTTCTGTCGTTTTCATATGCCATTACTCTCGCTCCCATAGGAATGTGAAAAGCAAACAAACAAAACAAAATACATCTCTTTAATATGTTAGTTGTTTTCCTAGAAAACAATGAGATTAATTGCGGAGCAAATTGAGAATTTTGCTAAAATCTTCTCATGGATATTCTCTCTGAATAAAGATTCCAGTAATCAAACATCTCTAAAGTTTCAGAAGATATTTGAAGAACGTGCTGTGTTGTGTTAAGTTTTGAAAAGACAGCAAATTTTTTGATAAAATAAATTGAACTGCATTTGCAAGATTTAAACGTCATATTAGGACACTTGAATCAGAATTGGAAAATCTTTATGACAGACCAACATCTGAGCAAGCCTCAGCCCACAGTTTACATGCAAGCCAACTTCAGTCAGACAACCTCCACCGGTCAAAGGTGTTTGTTTTTGTATAGAATATGCGGCAGAGTTAAGCACACATAAAAGCTGAAAATGCCAAACATCTGGCTCTGCAAGACTACCTTTACACAACAGAATTTACCTTAAGGCTATTCTTCTTTGCAAATGAAAAGTTTGTTGAGTTACATTTGAAGGAAGATTTGCTGGCATTAGATAGGGGTCAGCCAAGCAGTAAGGGCTCACAAACAATCCCAGTGTCACTGTGAGCTGAACCTCACAATGCTGACACAAAGCATTAGCTTCTCATTATTTAGGGAACAGTTAACGCCAAGGAGGCTGTGGACCACAGTGGTGACTCTTGCTGAACCATCACGTAGAAGAGGTCAAAACTTCAGAGGATTGTATATACCCCCCAAACCTTCTCTTTCGTCCCTTGCCTCTCTCTATCTCCACTGTGGTCTCCAAGGGCTGGAGGCGTCAGACAGCTTCCATTTACTGAAGGAAGCAAGAGGCATAAATACTTCACTGGCAAACATGTAAATCAATAAATCCTTGTCATCCATTAAACGTACTTGCTGTCATGAATGAAGCATTTACAGCTGCTCTGCCACAATGCACATAAATTACATACATTTATGTATTTTTCAGTTATTTATGTTTATGTAGTCTGTTGGCCACCCCATGTGGTATTGCATTTGGGATCCCTTCAAACCAATCTTCAGAAACACTGATGGGAGGGTTACTTTTAAAAATGTATTTTAGTAAAAATGAATAATTACATAAAAACACGTGAAGTCCTGAGCAAATGAAATCCTGCATGTATTTTTAATACTAGGATTATATTTAGGATTTTGTAACTCCCAAAGTTTGATAATAATAATATGTTAAGCTACACCTGAAGCAAAATCAAGGACACATGCAGATTAATTACATTTTTGGTGAGGAGCTAACAGCTTTGCCTGGATGTTGGCATATTTCATGGGATATTGTCTGTTGCTGGCCTTGTGACTCTGTTCCGTAGCTCTCCTTTTAGCATCTGTCGGAGCTGACCCCTCAGTGCTGATGCAGAGCCGCCCATGCACAGCGCTGATGGGCTGGAAATGACTTTCACAGTCTGGGAAGAAAGCCAGCAGCTTCAGCATACAAGAGGCAAATACTACCTAACGGAGGTCTGCCAAAACTATACACACCTAATCCCATTCATGCAATGAAATAATCGAGCAGTGTTAGCCTCTTAGGCTGTTGTGTATAGTAAGGAGTGTTGTGTAATGTTTACCTGCCTCTCATGTCTTAATGAAAATTTGAATAGTAAACAAATTTCAGCAGTTTCAGATTTGACTCGAGCTTTAAGTTAAGTCTAAGGCACACAGAAGTCATTTCTGACTTGCATAAACAAACGGTACTATACCAGCCGAAGTATCACAATACCAAGTCAGGGTACTGTGCAACGTTGCTATAATTCATCGATTGAATCAAAAACATAAAATAAACTGCAAAAACATTTCCTAAATACACAAATATAGATGAAAACAATCACTGTTACTACACTTATTTAATGTACTCTGCTGTACTTTATAACTATAGTAAATGGTTAAACTGTAGTAAACACTGTTGTTTACTCAAAAACACTATAGGAATTTATTTGACTATGGGACATACTAAAGTATACTACAAAATGTGTCAGGTGGGAACTAATTCAAGAGTCAACCAATTTGTTAAAAATGGCTGATATTATCAAGAACGAAGCACTTGTCTTTTTGAACGACTCACTGAATTGTCGACTCTTTTCAGGATGGATCCGCATTATTTTGACACTTTAGGATCTGTATGCAACCGTAGCACCGATACACCATGGAACCCAAAATCTGAAGTCTTTCGAATACATGCATAAAGCATGGAAAGAGCCCACACAAATTTATGAACCTCATCATATTTAAGTCATTACTAACTACAAGTGTTGACATCCACCCCAGCTCTCCTTATTCACTTGATGAAAAAAATTGGGGTGTGCATGGTTTAAATATAGATTTGTTCATGTGGTGTGAACAATCTTGATTCTTAATGACTTTCTGTTTAAAAAATGCACACTGGATGTGAACATTCTCAGTGTCTCAATAGTGTCTCAATAGTAACAATAATTTCAGTTTGTTTTCTACAAACAGCGACCAAATGACTTTAAATATAACTTCGCAATAACACACAATGAGTCGACACAAATCTGTTGTATACTAATGAAATAAAGACGTTCCAGTTCGGAACATGACAGTTAAGTAAATAATGAAAAGAACCCCTTTTCATGTGGATTATTTTTTAAAGGGGGACATTGGTCTTGTATCAGTATTTATTTTACAAGATCTTTATCCTTTACAAGCACACAGATCATAAAGACAAGGTGAAGTTAAATCTCCCTTAGTGTTTTTCCATATTTCCGAAGAGCTCCACTGACGACAGTAATGGATGTGTTTACTGTGAAAAAATGGAGACAAACTAGTGAAATATGTGCGAGATGGAAATCTCAGGGTAGGCACATACAGTCATTGTCACTGCCAAGCAAAACAAAAGGATAGTTTTGCACAAAGTGGGTGTTTTGTATGGCCCTTTTCTGCTACAATTCAATCTAGAAGAGAAGACACACTAACTTCTCCTCTTCCATACATCAGGAGATCTCCAGGTTTTTTTTTTTGCTCATACTCTCTGCTCTAAAAGACGCTCCCGTTTGAAGTGTAAATACCCCATCTCGCTTTCCGTGCAGTTCAGGAACCCCCTAAAATCCCTCCTCTCTGCTTCCCTGTGGCAGTAAGGTCTGGGCTCCCAGAAGCCATCATCTGCTTTCTGTCGTTTCATATGCAAATCCACCTCCCCTCGGCATCAATGCTGCCACAGTTACCACGGCACCTCTGCTGATGAATAGCGGACGCTAAAAGGACGTGGGGTTTAGAGAACGGGCACTTCACAGAGGCACGTGCCGTCAGGTGCACGTCGAAACATTTCAGTTGCTGAGAAAGAGAGGCAGGCTCAGTGCGTCGGTGCAGGTGTTTGTACTTTGTTATTTACCATGCTTGTCCCCATTCTGTCCTTTGCGGCACGCTCGCAGTCTGAATCACTTGGCTGCTTCCTCTGAGAAACATAAATGAGAATGAATTGGAGAAAGACCAAAAAACAGTGAGTCCATTAAAATAGAGGGTTACTTTTTACAATAGCCAATTAGTCTATAAAAAGGTGTAATTTTGTTAACAAATGTTGAATGGCATTTTGAAACTAAAGCTTTTTGGAGAAAAAGTCCTCTAAATGGTTGTGAGGCCTTGGATGAATTTACTACCATTCAGAATTGTTTGCAAGTACAGCAGCCAAAACTTAAAAACAAAATCATGTTTTTTCTTCCAAGAGTTACAGCATATTATGGGTTTTGAATGTAATATCAGGTATATATAGCGTGGTTTATTTTTAACATGACATTGATGCAGACACATAAAAAACTCACACATGGGAGCAAGACTGATGTTTATTCACATTCATGTGAAAAACTGTTGATATTAAAGAGGGTTTGCATGAACAACTTTACAGCATGCTGCAGACCAGTTTCAACAGGATACATTTAGAAATAAGTTAACACTGGCAGAATAACAAGATCTTTAACCCATGTTCTACTTGAAGTGCAAAGATTGGAAAAACTTAAAATGATGTTGCTAGGCAATCATTTATAATAATCATGGTTACTTTTACTCAGATTCAAGTGTAAATCTCAAAAATCTTATTCTTAAAGTTTGAGAATCTTAAAATTTTTCAAAAGGAAATTATTAAAATGAATCCTATTTACAGTGTCTCCAAACGGACACTTACAATTGGACAATACAGCAAGTCACACAATAAAGTCAAAAAATGACTTTATTATTTAGTATTTTAGTATTTGTTCCCCTTCAGTCGGTCTCTCGACGTTGTGAGAGACTGACTGGGGTTTGATCTTGAGAACCTACCTTCTCCGAGATAATTAATTAATAAAACGCCAATGGGCTTGGCGAATGGCACGCGCACGCCAGTCTCCGCCCCGTGCATACGGGTATAAAGGAAGATGGCGGCGGTCATTCACTCATCCTTTGTTCTTCGGAACCTGTGTGTTTGCTGATGCTACACGCGATACTCGACTTCGAGAAAAACCTGCTGGATTTATGACGCGGAGCAGTGGACTTCTCCTTTCGGTGGACTTCCCCTGGGCGTTTCGGCAGAAGGCTACAGACCTTAAGAGGTAAGTCCCTCCGGCTACGAGCATGTTTCGTAGCTGCATCCTTGGGTGCGACAGACTCATCCCGGAGTCTGACGACCATGATTCCTGTGTCACTTGCTTGGGGCTCAAGCATGCTGAGGCAGGTTTTCACTGGTGCAATGTCCCGTGTGTGCGGACATAGCAATCAGGGTGTTGCGGTCACGGTTGGCTACGTTCTTTCGAGCGCTGCCACCACCCCGTCTGTTTCCCAGGCGTGTTCAGCTGCCGTTTCGGCGAGGTTGACCGCTTTGGCGAGCGGCGGGGGTGATTTAGGGACGCGATAGATGTCGCTCCGTCAGCTTCACGCTCGCGGACCATCTATACCTCTTCACGCTCACCTGGTTCGTCCCCTACGAGCGGCAGACGGCCGTCTCATAGTGGTAAGACTTCGCACACGGATGATGACGCTATCTGTGTCGCTGCGTCGGACAGCTGCCTGCTGGCATCGGATGCGGAAGAGAGCTCCGGAGGAGACTCGGGCTAAGATGTCGGCCATGCTTTCCCGGGCAGCCGCGTGCATCGGGTTGCAGGGTGTAACAACATCCTCGCCGGAACGCTCGCGGCTAGATGCGCGGTTTCGGGGGCGTGGTCAAAAGCCACTGTGTCAGCACGTCTCACCAACGAGCGTGCACAGTCAGTGCTGCGTTGTCTGAGGTTGATCAGTCAGAATCCCTCGACGCCGCTGAAGAATTTTCAGAGGCTCCTGGGGCACATGCCGTCCTCGACGGGGGTAATCCCTCTCGGGTTGATGCACATGCGGCCGCTTCAGCACTGGCTACAGAGTCGGGTTCCCTGGACGGCGTGGCACGCCGGCACCAGGCGGATTACGGTAACGCCTCAGTGCCTTCGCACTCTCTTACCCTGGTCAGACTTGACCTTTTCTCCGAGCGGGGGTCCCGCTCGGACAGGTTTCGAGGCGTGTCGTGGGAACGACAGACGCCTCCCTGCAAGGGTGGTGTGCGGTGTGCAAGTGGGCACGCAGTATCGGGGCGGTGGACAGGTCCCCGACTGCGTGGGCATATCAACTGCCTAGAGTTGTTGGCAATCCTTCTGGCACTGAGGAGGCTCCAGCCCCTCGTGCAGGACAAACACGTGCTAGTCCGGTTGGACAGCACGACTGCCGTAGCGTACATCAATCACAAGGCGGCATACGCTCACCGCAGTTATCACAACTCGCCCGACGCCTCCTCCTTGGGAGTCAGCAGGTGAATCCCTGCGGGCCACGTTTCTTCTGGGCAACCTGAACCAGACAGCCGATGCGCTCTCTCGACAGTGTACTCCCCACGGAGAGTGGCGACTCCATCCCCGTGCAGCCCGGCTCATGTGGGAAGCGGTTCGGCAGGCACAGGTGGACCTGTTGCCTCCCCGGACTCCACCCATTACCCGCTATGGTATTCCAAGACCGAGGGTCCCCTCGGCACGGATGCCCTAGCACACAGCTGGCCGCGGGACAAGCGGAAGTACGCCTTCCCCCCCAGTGAGCCTCCTTGCACAGGTCCTGTGCAAGGTCAGAGAAAGGGGCATCAGGTTCTGGTGAGTGGTGCCATACTGGCCCAACCAGACCTGGCTCTCGGATCTGGTAGATCTGACGACAGCCCCCCTGGCCCATTCCCCTGACGAAGGACCTTCCGTTGCAGGGGAAGGGCACGTTGTGGCACCCCAACGCAGGCCTCTGGAACCTCCATGCCTGGCCCCTGGACGGGACGAGGGCTTGCCCGTTAGCGGTCCGGGAGACTGTCTTACAGGCTAGAGCCCCGCCTCTAGGCGGTCATACGCTTATAAGTGGCGCCAATTGTCCTGGTGTTCTCCCCGGGAGGAGAACCCGCGGAGTTGCCTGATCGGATCAGTGCTGACCCGCAGGTAAGTATCCCCGTCAGCACAACCTGGTCACCAGGTTCCTCAGGAGCGCGAGAAGGGTGTGTCCACCCTGGCCGCGCTCCGTACCCTCTTGGGACCCTAATGGGGTCCTACAGGGCCTTGGTACGGCCCTGGTGAGCCCCTAAGTATTGCCAATCTTCCTCAGTCGGATGAAAGATGCACTCTTTGTGGCGCTCACCTCCATCAAGAGGGTGGGGGACCTACAGGCATTCTCTGTGTCCCAAAGGTGCCTGGAACTCGGGATCGGTAATTCTCACGTGGTCCTGAGATCCTATCCCGACAACGAGCCCAAGCTTCCCACTACTCCCTTCCGGGACCAGGTGGTGAACCTGCAGGCGCTCCCCTCCGGAGAGGAAGACCCAACCTTTCTATGTGTTGTGTCCAGTACGCGCGCTGCGCCTCGGTCTGGACCGCACACAGAGCCTCAGAAGCTCTGAGCAGCTCTTTGTCTGTTCTGGGAGACGGCACCCGGGGGGGGCTGTCTCCAAACAGAAGTGGCGCACTGGGTACCAATCCCAGGATCGCCGTGCCCGCTGGCAGTGAGAGCCCACTCCACTCGTGGGCACTGGCACAGGGCGCCTCTCTGGCAGACATTGTAGAACTGCGGGTTGGGCTACGCCCAGTACCTTCACGAGATTTTACAATCTCCACGTGGAACCAGTTGCAGCACATCCCTTAAACGCCGCCAACGTTTAGGGTGGGCTCCTGGTTTGGGCGTACGCCTGCGAAAGCGCCTTCTCCCCTCACCAGGTGAGACTAGTGCGCTATTGTAGCCTACCTACTTTCCCCTCTCGGGCGAAGTATAGGCATTCCATCCATCACTAAGCATTGCACTTGGTAACAGACTGGGCGGAGCCGTCTGTTAGAACCAGGTCCGTTACAGGTAGAGTCATCCCTGCTCAGGCAGACCCCTGTATTAGGACTAGTGCCCCATACGTAGTGACTCCCCTTTGGGTCGTCCCGTGTGTTGAATTCCTCACTCAGGATTTCCCGATTGGTGAATCTGTGACCTCCCCGCCGGTGGTAATCCCACCTGGATTGTCCCCCTATTCGGGCTAACACCGTTCCGCATGTTGTTCTCCCCGCCGGGGAGACCATGTCATGTCTCCACATGTACCTCCCCTCCGGGTAGGATGTGGCCTCCGTAGCACACTCTTCTAAGAGGAGAGCAGTGTTTCCCCAGTGTTCGGCTCCGGACAGCTCCTCGCTACTAGAGGCGTACGCCACTGTCCGTGAGGCCGTCAGTAGAGGCTTCTCGGTATGACCAATACTATATGACTGGAAGATTACGTCTCGCGGTAGCACTCTGGGACTCGCTAGCCCAGTCAGGGTCGCTCCGCTAGAGGTCGTGATATCGGTGCAAGCGCTGTGGCGTTTAAGATTGATCCCCAGTCAGTCTCTCACAACGTCGAGAGACCGACTGAAGGGGAACGTCTCGGTTACGTCTGTAACCTCGGTTCCCTGATGGAGGGAACGAGACGTTGTGACTTCATGCCACAACGCTGCACCGAATCACTGCAGTGAACGGGAGTGCCCTCTCAGGTTCCTCAGTACAAAGGGTGAGTGAATGACCGCCGCCATCTTCCTTTATATCCGTATGCACGGGGCGGAGACTGGCGTGCGCGTGCCATTCGCCAAGCCCATTGGCGTTTTATTAATTAATTATCTCGGAGAAGGTAGGTTCTCAAGATCAAACCCCAGTCAGTCTCTCACAACGTCTCGTTCCCTCCATCAGGGAACCGAGGTTACAGACGTAACCGAGACGTTTTCCAGTACAAAAGTTTTAAAACATTATTGACTCAAGATGCATTTTCTTGATGAAAAAAATGACCTAAGAAAACAAGTCTTGTTTTTAGACAAAAAATATATAATTTCAGTGAATATTTGCTTAAAACAAGCTAAAATAATCTTCCAATGGGGTAAAAAAATTATATTGAATTAAGGTTTACCTTTTTCCTAGTAACTAAATTCAAGATAATTTTTCTTACCCCACTTGTGGATTTTATTTGCTTGTTTTAAGCACAAATTCACTTTGTCAAAAAACAAAATTTATCTTCTTAGGTCATTTTGCTCATCAAGAAAATGCATCTTGACTCACAATTTTTTTAGACATTTGTGCTGGAATACAAGACAAAAATACTAAGTAAGAAAGTAATTTTTGCCATGAATTTCTGCCCCCCCCAAAGAAAACTTTAATACAAATCAAATCTTGAAGAAATGAAAGACCTCTAGTCTTGAACTTTTCTATTAGATTGAAATGTATGGTTAAATGTTGGATCCCAAACACAGAAGGTTTACGGGTTTTTAGTGAATGGTGGGATTTTGGAGACTGCATAAAAAGATTTACATAAAGCAGCTTTTTCAATTCCTGCAGGAAATTGATGCATTTCATTTTGGCAATTAGATCAAGCTGTGAAATAGGACTTAGACCTGCACAGAGAAAACAGTGATTGGTTTTGTGACGTGTCTGTTTTGTTAAACGCTCTGGCGCATATTGATTCTTTAAGGGTGCTGACACAGCCTTCAAACCAATTTGTTTCTGGCGTGATTTAAAAAATCGAATCATATAGGCCTACATCACTTCATGCACACATACAAATGCGCATTTTATGCATTTTAAGCATTTAAACAGCTGTTAATAACAGTTCATGGATCACAGGCATCTGTTGTTTCAGTGTGCATTACAGGGTTTGGATTTGACAGCACACAACGAAAAAACAGACAACACAAACAAATGGTGTAGAGAAACAATGCATAATATAAAACAATATAAAATCCTTGCAAATTCTTCTGGCAGCCTGTTACAATGCAATACAAAATTATGTGCAGCATGATTTATGATATACAACAAAAGCCAGCACGTTTGGATTAAAATACCTGAAATACAACAGTTGTGGCTAGAACGTTGTACAAAAAATGTAATCATGTTTTATTTAACTTAAGTTTGGTGTGCAATGGCAACCTTCGACAAGGCCAATGGCGTCAACTTGAAGCAGAAATACCAGTTTGTCAAACTGAGACAGGTGAAATATTTGGGAAACATTACTTTTGCAATTCCTTAGTGGTGCAATGATAACAATTTAAAAATATATACATTTTCTAGGAGAACCAAGTGGGACAGCTGTTCATGTATAATAGTTTAAAAAGCTTAAACGTGAGGAAAAAGGAAATGTGCAATGACTAGGGTACACAGCAAAGCCAACACAGATGTTTATTAATAGGTAAAAAAATGCCTACATGTGTCATGTACAGGTTGGCTCACTAAATTGCATGCATAAAAATGCTTGACATTCCACTGACAGTTAATTTGTGTATATTAAAGAGACAAAACATTACATTGTATAACATTAAATGTATGCATTTGGCAGTTGTTTTTATCCAAAGCGACTTACATTGCATTATACTATACATTTGCATCAGATTGTGTTAAAACATAATCAACATGATAAGAACAATCATACAATAAGAGATTAGTAACTATCAATGTTAAAAAAAGCCTGACATTGCACCTTTGTATTGAGGTCGTCTGCAGGCAGTAATAAGCATTCACCCATTTTCCATAGGTCCATGGTTTTGATATAGTTTCAAAGCACCTAAAGGTCAAGGAACATGTATATTTGATAAAAAAAGATACATCTTGATGGTAGCCCTTTGTGTTTTTTCTTCTCTTTCCTACTTTTTTCCCTTTTATTTCTCTACTCTCATCTTGTGAAGAGACTGCAGAACACACCTCAAAGGTAGCTGAATGTTTGCTGAGGAACCCTGCTGGAGCCGTATTTTATGCTAGTTTCTTGTACACATAAAACAGTGTCTTTTCTTAATGTATTTGGGTGATGGGAGAGGGAATGCACATCTTTCAATGCTTTACCCCTCATATCTCTGATGGATTACAATAGCCTGCATGGTGCAAGCTTTCTAAAGTGCTCTGCAGAACATAAGCCTTTGAGATAAAAACAACGTATCTACAAAAAGTCCATTTCCACTTTATCAGAGTCTTACATAAGTCTTACATACTTGTATTTTCGCACTTTCTCTCCTTTCTGATCTCTACAATCTCTAATTGCATTTTTCCAACATGTTAAACAGGTTCCCTGCTGCGTTTGCCCACTGAAACTGGAGAGTGTACGGAAAAAGTAGCAGAAATAGTTACAAAGCTTCTCTTGTTGCAGAAGCAGAGTAAGCCAAACACCTTTGGCTAAACTTTGTAGTCTGTTGCTCTGAATAAGTGAAGTGCACTGGTGGATTGGCTTGTGCTGAGAAAGGCATTTTCTGCACCCTGTTCATACTCTTAATCCACTGTTCTGGTGACTTGGCACAGTCTTGCTGAACTTTTTATTAAGCGCATGACAAAACACAGCAGCTTCAGGAGAACAATAACAGTGCAATATGTGAACAATAGATGTGTTTTAAAAGCAGTTGTATGGGGTGTTGACATATATTCCTGTGTTCTTCTTGCAAACACTATTACGCTTGAAAAATAAGTTTAAGCTGGTGTGTTTGTTTAGCTGGTTCAGGATGTTCTGGCTGGATTTTCAGACAAACTGGTGTTCTGCTTGTCTAGACAAGTGCCAAGAAATCATTTGAAACCACCAAACCAAACCAACAAGCAGTTGTTCTGTTTCAGCAGGAATACATAACTGGTTTGGTCAATCGGTGGTCCATTAAATACTTATTTGTTAATAACATTTTAAATGGGTTGTCATAAGATTTTTTTTGTGGCTTTTAATAAACAAGACTACCGATTATATTCTCTTTTCCTCCCTTTCTTCACTATTTTCCTAATGTGGATTTACTGGAATAGTTGGTATTCAGTTCTTCAGTTCTATAAAGTCCCCATTGATGAGGCTCTCACTTAATTTGTCTACATGCATTTTACATTACATTACATTATATTTAAACTTCATATGTAATACATCTGTGATTTCAAGGGTTAATGTTAAGAAGATTTATATAATGACAAGTACAGCACATAATGAACACAAATATGTCACTCCATAACTGCCATAAGTGAAAGTGATCTATTTGTCAGTTATGGTGAACCATACCTGAAATGTGACCTCTGCATTTAACCCATCCAGAGAGTAAGGAACACACGCACAGCAAGTCGTGAACACACGTACACCCAGAGCAGTGGGCAGCTATCACAATACAAAGTACATGAATATATACGTAATTACGTAAGAGTTGTTTCCTTTTTGACCTTTTTTTGTTGCTAACTTAAAAACCAGGGCAAGTGCTGGGATTCATAACGCAGGGGTAGAAATCAGCTCACAGTCGCTTGAGACCTTGACCTACTGTAAGGTGAAATGTATAGTGAAAATAATTTCTATGCATGTCTGTTCTTTTCGAATAATATTATTAAAATTGAAGAAAGGCTGTCACATAATTATAATAGCTAAAACAAGCTAAGTTTACTATTTCTTTTTTATTATAAATCCCTGAGCGTAGATTGAATTTGACTGTATGGTTAAATCGTCCCTTGACACAGGATTGCAAATCAAATCTAATTCTAACACATATATTGCAATGTTTCTCCTTTGGGCAAATAATTCCTGACTAAAGCTTTAGAATGATGATTTTGTTTCAGCATCTTGACAGATAAACAGCCGAGTCTTGATCATTATTGAGATTAGGGGGGACTGTTTCTTACTTTGATAGGAAATTGTGCTTGAGGCTAAAAGCTCAAGTGACTGATCCAGACAGAATTCTCATTCAGATACAAAAAAATACATATGATAGCTTCATACAGGATCTGGCTAAAACCATCAGATTTTCCTTCTATTAAGCGTGGATCTGAATGTATTCATTTTAAATTGAGCTCAAATACAGAAAGAATAATACAACACAATTTGTGTATGATTTCTATGCCAGTGGGCAAGTTTCCTTAATCTGTGTTCAATTCTTGTCATGTGCCTATATATTTCTGACTATATTCCCAGTAAAGCATAGTAAGTGCTGACATGTATGCATGTACCAATTCCAAAATATTCCTGTTTATAAGGAGAAAATGTGGTGTTTCAAGCCAGTAAATTCAGAGGTGTGGAATAGTTATTTACTGTCTGGGTACTCACATATATTTAGGGGCCGCTCGCACTATGCACATTCTTTCACAGAATCCCCCCCCCACACACACATTTTAAACATTATTTGAGGCATCCTAAGATATAATGTAATTATAAAATATGATCTTTTATCTGACCTTGAAGCGATCTTAAATGAAAAGCATGTCTTACCACACCCTCTCCACACTGTAAAAAAACAACTATAAGATTTACTTTTGTAGTTTTTAAGTCAAATTTACCTTTTTAGTTTTTTAAATTAATCTTAGTAGTTGTTTTTACAGTGTACTGCAACACCTGCAGCTTTCCAAAATTATTACTTATGGTACACAGTACTGGTAAGGGTCAAGAACCAATGTAAAGGGACTATAGTTGGGGATCTTTTAAATCATATTCAGAAAACGTCACATTATCTATGTATAGATAGCGTTGGGAGGGATTTCATTGGAAACATATTTTTTTACAGCATTTTAACACTTTAAGATTGAACTCTGCCCCCTGCTTTTCCTCCATTTCCTATCCCAGCTGGTACAGTAGAACGGCTTGACTCACAAAAGTATTATTTATTTTTAACATACATTACAGTACTAAACAAAAATATAGCATAATTATGGAACAGCTCAAATGATACACTAAAACTGCTGCAGTCTGTTTTTTTGTAATTCTAGCAACATGTACTGTAATTGCAATGCTAAAAATTAAAGCAGAGAGCAAATTTCAATCCCAAAAGAGCTGCAGAGGTATCATTATACTTAAGGTTGCTGGTTCACTTTGAAGTGACCACTGGGGTTGTGCGATGAGCAAAGCACTTAACTTTCACTAAGGCTGAAGAAACATGGCTCCCGTGGCTCCACTAACCATGAGCCTATAATTGTGTGGAGGCGGCTCTTTCAATTTATGAAGAACATGCAAGTTCCCAAATAAGAAGGCTTACTACATGATAAGAGAGGGAAGGGAGATTGACCGGAAAGATTGGATGATAACGCCTATTACACGTCAAAGAGGCAAAGTTTCTCATTGAGAGGCCATTCTAACTCTGTCGCACTGATGAAAGGAAACCCCTGTGAGGTTTTTATGATCTGTAATCTTACAATGCAGAGAGGCAAAGAAGAAAGAAGAGTACAGAGTGCAGATTGCATTAAAACTAATTAGCTTACAGTGTCTTCAGATACAGATAAGAGTCAGGCAGTCTGATGGCTGTCATGTGCCATTACCCTCAGATAACAACTTAAAAATGTCAAGCACTTTCTCTACCTTTTTTATCATTTCAAATGCTTAAGAATATGATAAAGCTTTGTTTTTTTCATGTCAGTCTCACTTTTTATAGGATCAGCAGCCACTTGCGTTTTAAGGTGGACGGAAAAGGGCTCTGTTCACAAGCTTTGAGCTAACTTAGATGACAATAATGATACATTTCGGAGTAGGAACAAGTGCTTTTCCTCTTCCAATTACCCTGTGAACATTTGTCCCATCTGCCTCTAGAGAAAAGTAGCCGGCAATAACTACCGTTGCATTTGCCTGTTTACCTTAAGGGGCATTTGTCTGTGAGAATAATGGACAGATTTAGCACATTTTGAGATTGTGCTTTTAAAGAAAACTTGTTAGATCGATAAAGTAACAAAATATACTGAAGGGCAGCTCTTTTAGACTTTAAATCATTTTCTCAAGCATTCTGTCTGAACAAGCATGGTGTGCATCGATAAGGGCCAGGTATTCACTGCAACAGCTTTGCAGTGATAGCCAAATTCACGGTTAACAGTGATAACATCACAAAGGTGTTGGTGTTTGATGGTTCAAACTAGAAGCATATATCCCAATCCGTTAGAAATATAAGCAATTGCAGATTATGGCCAAATTGGCAGAGGCACCATGGTTCATGCACTTTATTATACATTATTTCACTGCAGGGCTGGTGGGAGGTAACTGGTTGAATACAGTATCAAAATGTGCCAACAATTGTGCAGCTGCATCTATATCTGTTGTTGTCTTGCATATCAGGAGATTAACGTGTTGCTCAGTTTGGTTCCGTAACAATAGATTTCATGAGAATTGGGTTGTAGAATGTGATCTACACCTCTGTTAATAAGCAGGCAACGTGAGTACAGAAAGGGATTATACACTCAAGAGATGTGACAACATTAAAAAGCTGCACGTGATCTTTGTATCCTTAACCTAATTCGCACAGATACGACCAATGACAAATGTGTTGCCCTTTGTCAGATTAGTCAGAAACCATAATTGCCATTGTTTACGATAAAACAACATGTTATACTTTATTTTTTTCGTAATTTGAACAGTATTTTACTGTAATATGCACAGTATAATACTGTTAAATGGGCAAAGAGTATTATACTGAGAATAGCAAAGGATTTTTGAATCCTGAAGCCTACACACTGTGGCTCAAAGTTTTGTTTGAAATCTAAATGAACTTCCTGGATGTCTTTGAAGAGCTCAAAGTGGTAGATCAAGAAATGGATTCGTCTTCTTTTCTCCTTAGCATCAAAGTGATATGTACTGTAAGAAGATGGTCTCTAACCCAAGATGCAACTGATCGGCTGAACTCGATGTTTGAGCATATATAAGGCAAAGGTTCACTTGTCTACTTCATTCACAACATGCTTATCTGAGTCTGTTCCACCTTAAATATTCTGGGACATTGAAGGCCCAAGGAAGAGTACGCCAGCGATATAGCCTCGACTATCCATTTTGACAGTCTATGTTTCGAGACCGAAGACCCTCTGGTGCGGTCACCGAAGCAAAGAGCTGTTCCGACCGTCTGAATGGGGCGGAGCGCTCAATGTAGATTTTTAATGCTCTGACTGGGCAAAGCAGGTTAGGCTCTGGGTCCCGCTCGGAGGAGGGGAGAGCAGAGAGCGTAATAACCTGTGCTCTGAACGGAGTAGAGAGCACCTTAGGTACATAGCTATGCCTTGGTTTGAGGACGACCTTGGCATCGTTAGGCCCAAATTCAAGACAGGATGGGCTCACAGAGAGAGCCTGTAGGTCGCCCACACGCTTCACTGATGCTAAAGCGAGAAGCAGAGCGGTCTTGAGCTTTAAGGAACGGAGGTCCACAGATAGCAGAGGCTCAAAAGGGAGGGCTCTTTAGAGCCCTCAGGACCGTGGGAAGATCCCAAGTGGGAACTGTAAGAGGGCGAGGGGGGTGTAGCCGCCTGGAGCCCTTCAAGAAACGAACGATGAGGTTGTTTTTGCCCACTCCTTTTCCCTCGATGTGGGTATGTGAGGCTGAAATGGCTGCCACATAGACTTGAGCGTGGAAGGGGCACGGCCGTTATCCAACAACTCTTGCAAGAATGACAGTATCAGCGATATGTCACAGGACACCGGGGCAGCGCCGCGTGTTGTACACCAGGAGGCGAAGACAGACCATTTGAGGGTATAGAGACGTCTAGTGGACGGTGCTCTAGCCTGGGATATGGTGTTCAGGACGCCCTCGGGGAGGTCCGTAGTCTCCCGTCGAGAGGCCAAAGGTGTAGAGCCCACAGCTCTGGCTGGGGGTGGCATATCGTGTTCCCTGCCTGAGAGAGGAGGTCCCGCCTCAGGGGAATGGGCCACGGGGCTGCTTCTAGCAGCTGAGAGAGATCTGCGACCCAAGGCTGGTTTTTCCACAGAGGGGCTACCAATAGCACTCAGTGCGCTTGATCCCTGATCCTCCTGATCGTCTGCTGTAAGAGCGCGATCGGGGGAAAAGCATAGAGGAGCCGGTTGGGCCAAGTGTGGTACTTCGAAAAGTACGTTGGGCAATGAGTATTGTCTTCTGAGGCGAAAAGGTCGACTTCTGCCTTGCCGAAGATTTGCCAGATTCGCTGAACCGACATGGGGTGGAGCGTCCATTCGTCCGAAGGAACGTTGCTCCGAGAATATCTGCCCCCCGGTTCAGTCTGCCTGGCACGTGAGTTGCCCTCAGTGAGCGCAGATTGGACTGGGCCCATTCCAAGAGGCATTATACCAGGGAATACCATAAGGCCCAGCATTTTCTGAAAAACCCTGAGGGGGCGTGAAACCCCGGGTGTGAATGAGGCCGCAAGCCGTTGAATAGCCAGAGCTCGTTCTGGCGATATTCTGGCAGTCATGCGATTTGAGTCGAAGACTGCCCCCAGGAACGATATACGTTGGCTGGGGGACAGTGCACTCTTGGCAAGGTTGATCCTGAGGCCCAGGCATTTCAAATGGCTGAGGAGGAGGGATCTGTCGGACCGTAGTGGGGCTTGACTCCCAAAGACAATGGAAGAGGAAGATTGCTCTTTTTTTGACAATGTTTGTGTTTTATTAAAGATTTTGCGGTATGTTGTGTGGGCATTAGGCCCCGCACTTACAACCTTGCACATTATCAACACTTTGCCGGCACCCGAAACTGAACGGGGTGACTGGGCAGACATGAGAGCTGGATCCGGTTCTTTTCGGCAGAAAGTGCTTCATGGCCTGCGAAGACTTCTGCGCAGCCGTGAAGCGTTCTGCGAATCCCTCGACCGCCGGTCCGAAGAGGCCGGTAGTGGAAATTGGAGCATCCAGGAAGGGGAACTTGTCTGCCTCCTTGATCTCCGTGAGCGTCAGCAACAGATGACGCTCAAGCACTACTAGGCTGGCCATGGATCTTCCTGTCGCCTGGGCCGTGGCCTTGGTGGCGCGTAGGGCGAGATCCCTTGCGCTCCGAAGCTCCCTGAAGAGCGCGGGGTCCGGGCTGGACTTGTCCATACCTCGGAGGAGTTTGGCCTGGTAGACCTGAAGCACTGCCATGGAGTGTGGTGCTGAAGCCGCCTGGCCGGAGGACGAGAATGCCCGCGCTTCCCCGAGCGTTTAGTACCTCTACCCCGCTGCTTCATTCGCACAGCGGCCTGTGCGGACAGAGGCGGGGGATATCGAGGGGCGGAGTCACTTTCTGAAAAGAAAGCTATCCGCGACAGCAGAGAGGAGAGACTCATACTCTCGCAGTGAGAGCATTGCGTCTCTTTGAGCGCGTACTCAGCCTGGGAGAGATCCAAGCATGAGACGCACTCTTCGTGCCCGTCAGCGGCGTGCAGGAAGACCCCACACAAGTGACAGGGACGACGCGGCATTTGAAACAACGCCGGGAAATTGCTCTTTTAGCGTCGCCGGATAGCGGCAGGGAAAAGACCGTACCTGAGTAGCGAAAACCGCTTGCTAGCGAAGCCGCCAACAGAATCCGCCAGAGGCAAAGCCGCTGAACTAAAGCTGCTGAGCAGGAGGTCGAATCCTCTGCAGGTGCTCTCTCGACGGCGAAGTCAGTCAGTCTCGGGAAGCAAAGAAGAGTCGTCGCTGAAGGAGAAGAGATCTGAAGACCCTACGGCGATGCGTTGGCTTATATAGCCGTAAGCCCCGCCCCTTCTGGCGGGTACCATCGCCATTGGTCCGGCAGCTCCGCTACCATTGGTTTAAAGTTTTACTTTTTACCAACCAATGAGCGTGCAGTTTTCACTGCGCTATTGAATTGCTTCAGTCATCGGAGAAAAAGGAGTTTTCCCCATAGCGTCCAGCTACGCAGCACGAGTGAAATATCGATAGGGAACTTCACAGGACACAGTGAATTTGCTCTGTTCTAAAGCTCAGCCACCCATTGACTGTCATACTGAAAAGGCAACTTAAACAGTTAAATGGTAAAGTAGCTTTGAGCTCTTTAGGGAGCATGTGTGAAGTCCTCTCGCGGGAATCTGCTCTATTATGAGTTTCATGCAAGTTGACTAGAAAATGATATCAGCTGGGCAAAATTCCAGCTCAACCCAGTCAATTAAGCGTTACTGATGAAATTGAATTAGTCATTACATTTGGATACATCATTTGCATTTCATCTTCAGGAAAATGACTGCGAGTTAAAGTTTAATTTATGCAATTAAACCAAGTAAAACTTTTTTCCCTGAAAAAAGTTTACCAGACTATGTTGTGATGAAAATGTTTGTGGGTCTTGTAGATTCCAGTTTTCCAATTACAAGCAACATATTCACCATATGGGCTATGTTTACCATTTACCTATTAAACACATTCATGAGAAAAGTGCTATTCATTTGCGCACAACGCCTAACGCCGCAGGAAAGGAGACCAGAGGGTGATTATTTAAATGGAAGTCAATGGATGCTTCACCTCACTGAATTAATCACTTTTGCGAGGAAACAGATATTAATTTAAGTAATCGAATTCCCGTTCATTAATGTTCAACAGGTTTTATACCATACAATCATTTCGTTGGGAAGGGTATGTCGATTTTACTATAATAGAAATGTTAATTTTAATGAGAAGGCAGAGGAGCGAATGTTGCGACCGGAAGGACTCACTTTCAGCATTATCATGGATTTGAGCATTTATGAGAACACATACATATGACGCTGATGCAATTTGATGAAAAATGTTAAATAAATAAATCAAATGTATGGATTCTATGACTTCCATGATTTCAACAACAAAAAAATACATGTACAATTACTCATGTCTATTTCAAACTATATCAGGATAACCAACAAAATATATTTGTTGAGCATTATGTATTGGCCATGTAAACAAACAAATCCACGCGAAACTGTACAAAGTAAACTGTTACCAACTTTTTTCTAATACCGACTGCTGTTAAACTGAACCTGGCCCCTGACGCCACTGCCATTATATGATTGGCTGAGGATGCCAATCGGAAATATCCATTTAAGGAATAACAGTAGTGTCCGTAAGTAGTACAGCAGCTGTACTGTAAACATATGGAAATATCAGTTTAAAGAATAACTGTGTAAGAAGTACAGAAGATGTACTGTAAATTTACAGAAATATAAATTTTAGGAATATCGGTATCGCTATTTTTTTTCATTTTGAGCCATAACAATGTATTTGGCTTTTCCTAAAAAAGTTTCTGTGCTACTTAAGACTGATTTTGTGATCCAGGGTGACAAATGTTTTGCAAAAGCATTGAAAATAATTTAAAGTCTTCCTCTCCTCAGACAGCTTTAAAGACAATCATGGCACATATTCTATTTTGAGGTGTATTTTGAGCTAACTGCAGTAGCTCACATCACTCCAAAAGTCAAAACTGCCCTCATTATTTTAATGCATCCCTAAGAATCCCATGCATCACATAAGCGTTGTGTTGGTAAATTGGTTTATTCGTTGGCGCTGTTTAATGGTAGGAAGATTTGTGTAAGCATTGTACTGTGATACTCATTGGATTAAGAGGACAGTGATGTATCGTTTGCATGAATAAATATTGGATGGATTAAAATTTTTAGGGCAAGGTTATACTGCAGCTGTGTAAGTTGTGAAGAGGAAGTCAGACAGGTTTGCTGGTGAGGGTGTAAAATGAGGGTGTAAAAATGATGAAAAAATATTTTGGGGGGAATTGTCCCTAAATACTGGCTAATAATTGATTGCAAAAAAATATATATTGTTAAATTTTAATGATTCATTTTTGGTTAGTTATCAATGCAACACTTACCCTGGTTTCAACCTGAATGCGTGAGCAGGGCGTTCACGTACAATATTGGATATTTTATACATTATTTACATTATTTTCAGGACATTAATGAGCAAAACGTCTCCCAGAAAATCATTAAATAGCTTATCTTACTGTAGATTGTATTTGTCTTGTTTCATGCAGATCAATTGAGTGCCAGTTATAAACACTGTAAAAAGCCATTAAGCTTGTGCAAGGATAATACGATTACAAGTCAAGAAAATAGAGGGTTTACTCACCATTGGAGGGAGTGATTGACAGCGTGATGCAATCGCTTTTCTCTCACACATATGCAATATTAATGCAATATGGATATTGCATTTATACAATAGTTCAACAGCACAAGTGTGTAGATAAATGAGAAACAACATCGGAGTCATTTTTAAAGGAAATGAGAAACTACTTTCTTCCACCACGAATTTGAGCCCAACATAACTGTTGAACGAATTTCTGCTACTAATTCCAAACCGTCACATCTTTAAAATAAGTACAGTGCTGCTTCAGTGAAGTTATTAATAATGAGACAGGGAGTGTGTGTGAATGAAAGAGAAAGAGTGTAAAAGGACTGTCAGACACCAAACAGGACGAGGACCACAAAAGCGTCACGTTCAAACGTTTATTTAAGGGTTGGGGGTTCAGGGGGTTTCAGGGGTTCCGGGGGGGTACAGGAGTTCCAAGAGTCTGCGTGTGTGTGTTCCCCCAGTAGCCGAACAGCGATGGCAGGAGCTGGATGATCCGGGAAGTCCTAGGGGAAAAACACACACAACAGCAATTGAAACGAAGCAGCAGTACAGTCAAGGACTAGGCGGTATTCGTAGAAGAGGGATGGAAGGCAGGTCAAGATTACCGGGGCTGGAGAACACAGAAGTAGTTGAGCGGGTCCGGGATCACAGGCAAAGAGTCAGAGACGTTTTCCAAAACAGGCAGGTAACGGGTGCTGGTTGCAGACGATCTGACAAATGTGGACTGAAAAGCAAGGCTTTAAATACAGGGCATGATGAGTGGTGAATGCAGTGCAGCTGGTAGGTAAACGAGGGTGAGGCAGAGCAGAGCAGGAACAGGTGGAGGTCATCAGACTTCAATCAGCGTGTGTTACCAGGCAGAGAGAGAGCTCATGACAGAACCCCCCCCCTAAGGGACGGCCCCAGAAGTCCCCAAGAGTGACACCATGTCGGGAGGGCGGAGGGGAGCCGGTGGAGGGCTAGAATTCCTCCGAGCGGTCCGAGTGAACCTCCTCATCTCGGAGGGAGCTGGAGGGTCGTGGACAGAAGACGGGACAGGTACCGAGACAGGGTCAGGCACAGGACAGGAAGCCGGGCGGGCAGGACGGTTAGGGACCCCTCTGGGGCGGCCCCTACGGATTGCAGGTTGATCAGGATGCAGACGGTGGAAGTCGGCGATGAGTGTCCGGTCCACAATCCGACTGGCTGGCACCCAGGTTCTCTCCTCAGGTCCATAGCCCTCCCAGTCGACGAGATACTGGAGGCCCCTACCTCGCCGTCTGGACCGAAGCAGGCGTCGAACGGTGTACACCAGCCCACCGTCAACGAGGCGAGGAGGAGGAGGAGGAAGCGACACGGGGACCAGCGGGCTTTCATGCGTCGGATTGACTTTCGAAACATGGAAAGTAGGGTGCACTCTCATGGAGGTTGGCAACTGGAGCCGGACTGCGGTTGGGCTGATGACCCTCTGGATAGGGAACGGGCCGAGGAATCGAGGTGCCAGTTTACGCGACTCCACCCGCAGTGGGAGATCCTTGGCTGACAGCCACACCTTCTGGCCAACACGGTAGGCGGGTGCCGGCGATCTTCGGCGGTTAGCCCCAGTGGCATAGCTGACAGCTGACTTGAGTAGCGTGGCACGAGCTTGTGACCAGGTACGACGGCAACGGCGGGCATAGGCGAGGGCAGACGGGCAGGACACATCTCCTTCCTGGCTGGGGAACAGGGGGGGCTGGTAGCCATACACACACTGGAAAGGTGACATACCAGTGGCAGAGCAGGTGAGGGAGTTGTGAGCATACTCTATCCACATCAGTTGTTGTGCCCAAGCCTGGGGTTTACGGCTGATGGAGGGCTGAATGTTCATTGAGCTCATCCGGATTCCTCCTACATCTGGTGAGCTCCGGCTTTTGCTGGACAGGTGGCGACTCGATGACCATCACCACCACAGTACAGGCACAAGTTGGAGGTGATGCGTCGCTGGCGCTCTGCAGGGGTTAGGGAGGCGCGGCCGATCTCCATCGGTTCAGACTGATCCGGCTGGCTAGATGGTGTGGCAGGTGCGGACAGAAGGGCAGTTGGGACACTCCGTGTGCTGGTGGATGGACTCTGGCGCCCTCTCTCACAGCGGCGGGCCTGGATCCTGCGGTCGATGCGGACAGCCAGAGCAATGGCTTCATCAAGAGTGGGGGGTTGATCATGGGAAACCAGCTCGTCCTTTATGTAGTCCGCCAGGCTGTGGAGGAAGGCATCCACCAATGCTTCCATGTTCCAGGAGCTCCGACTTGCCACAGTTCGAAAGTCAATGGAGTAATCCGCAACAGTCCTTCTGCCTTGGCGAATACTCATCAGGGTCCGAGATGCCTCTGCTGTTGTGGATTCCAAATCGAATACCTTGAGCATCTCCTCTGCGAATAGGTTGAAGGTTGCACATGCTGGGGTCTGGCGCTCGAACTCCGCCGTTCCCCAGAGTCGAGCTCGGCCCGTCAGGTGAGTGATCACGTAACCGACCCTCGCCCCTTCAGTGGCAAAAGTCCTGGGTTGCAGGGTAAACTGGACACGGCAGCTCGTCAGGAACGCCCGTACCTGGGTTGGGTCGCCGCTGAACCGCTCTGGATTGCCGATCCTGGGTTCTGGGGCTCCGGCAGCCACGGCAGCAGTGGACTGGGCAGGAGACTCGGGTACTGGGCCGGTGAGCAGGCTGGCTGGGGCTGGGCCGGTGGGACCAGGCAGAGGAGAAAGGTTGGTGAGAAGTTGAATGATCATTGCAAGTTGTTGCTGTTGCTGCTGGAACTGCTGAAGCTGTTGGTAGCCGGCTTGAAGTAGGGAGGCAATGTCAGTAGTGTTGCGGTTTACCTCTCTCTCTGTCTCTTCCAGGCGTTGCATGGCGGTGGGTGGTTCTGGTTCGTTGGTTTCCATGCTGGTTCGACCGTGCGCTGGGTCCATGTTTGGTCAGATCGTACTGTCAGACACCAAACAGGACGAGGACCACAAAAGCGTCACGTTCAAACGTTTATTTAAGGGTTGGGGGTTCAGGGGGTTTCAGGGGTTCCGGGGGGGTACAGGAGTTCCAAGAGTCTGCGTGTGTGTGTTCCCCCAGTAGCCGAACAGCGATGGCAGGAGCTGGATGATCCGGGAAGTCCTGGGGGAAACACACACACAACAGCAATTGAAACGAAGCAGCAGTACAGTCAAGGACTAGGCGGTATTCGTAGAAGAGGGATGGAAGGCAGGTCAAGATTACCGGGGCTGGAGAACACAGAAGTAGTTGAGCGGGTCCGGGATCACAGGCAAAGAGTCAGAGACGTTTTCCAAAACAGGCAGGTAACGGGTGCTGGTTGCAGACGATCTGACAAATGTGGACTGAATGCAGTGCAGCTGGTAGGTAAACGAGGGTGAGGCAGAGCAGAGCAGGAACAGGTGGAGGTCATCAGACTTCAATCAGCGTGTGTTACCAGGCAGAGAGAGAGCTCATGACAAGGACACTCGCAGAGAATGGTTAATTTTCATTGTAATGCTGCAGTTTCTATATTTTTTTATGAAAACATACGCTTGTTTACAGTAGCAAGTTCTCTCTCTCTGTTTATATGGCGGGTCGGAACCAACATGTTCGAGAAGCTGAAAAAGCTGTTGTATAAAAGCATGTAACATGAGATCTATGTAGTTTTATCTGTTTATCCAAAGGTTATGATGAGGGTTGTATTTGATCAGTACAGTATAATTTTATTGCTTTCCCCCCTGCACCTAAAATAACGTTACAAATCCTGCTCTCGCTAGGATCATACCATCATTCTATAGTTCATTTAAATATAAATTAAAATAATTACTTTTTCAATTTAATTTAAAATAGCATTTAATCAAATTTTATTAAAGGTTTCAAAGAAAACGTAAAAATTCTAAGATCAACCTCGAAAAAAATCCGCTGCCTAGAATACTATAATATAATCTATTCATTTTACATTAGCCTGACAGGCTTGCATATCAACAAGGGCATTGCAACCCAGATAGTGTCCTGCATAATGTTGCTTCATTATTAATAACTACCCCAGTGCTTGTTAGTACCACTGCATCAAATCTCATAAACATATTTCAAATTCTTCCTATCAAACACTATGTTCAATAAACAAGATCATAACAGCATCCATCAAACATTTTATGAGAGCAAATCTAAGAGATTTGCCAAGGGTTTATGGTAATTACGCACACATTAAGGCTTTTTCTGTTCTACATATGCACTATTTAGAGTCAACCTGCAGAATACAGAATTTGTGGTTATAGGTGATGTTTTTGCTGTAGATTCTGACACATTAAAGAGTTATTAGAGCTCGAAAGCAAATTCGATCCGTTTCTCTTTACTTTTAATAGTATTATCACTTTAATCCTTTCCTTGATTGTTTGTGTGCTTTATACAGTTATACATTTTTTCTTCATATTCTTTTTGTCTTTTGGGAAAATGCTAACAAAAACATTGATCATATTTTTAATAAAATACTTGCTAGTATGCTGTGTCCCAATCCGCCTACTTATAAAGTAATAGTATATATATAAAGTATTAACATTTTAGTGCGTAGCAAAACAGTATGCACACACTGAGACATACTAACGCGAAACGGAAGTGGTCGTTGTTGCCGACATTGTGATCCTTAACTGTCACGAACATCAAAATACAGCTCTTCCTTGTATTTAAATATTCATTCTTTCATTATTTTGTTAGTAATGTTTACTGTAAACTTACATTTATTAATTTAGCGAAGTATCTTTTATTTAATTTTATTAATGCAGTCTAGTGTCACTATTCTCCCCTCTTGTGGGTTATAACAGCCGTTGACTCTCCGCTCAGATCGCCAGCGACTGTGTCACTGTGTATCGCTAGTCTATTGCCACGATGTCCATAGAAACTTTGATAAACAAACCCTGCAGTAACTGACGAGAAAAAGTAGACAATCCAGGTACTTTGAGAATGCAAATTTCAGCAATCCGCAAATGTTGTTTATCCAGGATCGTAATATTATATTTAGAAATAAATATAAATTTAAAAGAAAATAAAAACATTTGTTAATATCAATGAAACTGTAAAACATAGGAAGAATGCTGTTGCATTAAATATAAGAATAGGCTAAATGTAATAAAAGTTGTTTTTATATAGTACAACAGTATGTTTGAATGCGTGTTGCATGTTACTCTCATACAACCAATTTTTTAAACATGTTAATATCAAGCAATCTCTATTTGGTCAGTTAGTTTGTATAATCGTCAATGATAAAAATGCTCCAAAACAAGCCAAAGCACCAAGATTTGTACGTTACAAAGCAGTCTGTATATAACAGACGGTGGAATGGAACGACAGCCCTTTCTTCTCCCTGCTTTCTGTAAACACCCTGTTCTAGCTTTAGGTTGTTTGCCTTTCCCATTCCCTGCTCGCTTCCCGCTCACTACTGAGAGAAACCTTGCTCAGAGCCGTTCATGAAACACAGCCCCCCCCCTGACTTTCAGAGCAAATCTTGAATTCTGCTCCTTTTTTGGTGCACGGTCAAGGCCATATGGTCATATATCATCAAGGCCAACATATTGGCTGATATTTGGCAGTTTATCATTATGTACATTGGCCTGTCAATTATTTTATGTGGTATGCAGTCCTTGCTTACTTTCTCTTTTTCTCACTCTTGTTTCTCTTGTATATATGAATGAGCTCTCTTTGGCAAGTCACAGTTAGAAAACCAGACAATGTAATGGTTTGTGGGTGAATAACATACAGAAAAATACCATAAAATCTGCCAAAGTGATGATATTTATTTTAGAACAACATCTGTATGTATCATATTCTTTCTGAATCTTATATACCTAATTTGTTTGCCCTGTTTAGCAAAGCATGTGCACATTTATTTTCAATTTCAGTCAAATTGAAAAGCATGCCTTTAAAATTAACAAAACAAAAAATATGCAATTATGTAAATGGAACACTACATAGAAAATGCAGATAATGCAGACTCCTACTGACTATTTGCTTGTTCTGCTAATGGCCAATCACATTAGGCAATATACTGCCCTTTATAGTTGACTAGACGCCACTGCTCAAATCCTCTGGTCTGTAACAGTGCAAATACAGACACTCAAAGTGATGCAATAATCAAGTGTCACAGTGCTGTTGTGCACTGCACTGTAAGTGCCTTTGAATAAAACTTTGATACTGAAAAAAACGGGGAACCATGTTAGAAGTTCGCATTACATTTAAATTAATCTTCATTTTTTTTTTTTGTTTAATACAAGAAAACACTGTCTTTGTCGTATTCTTTTCATCCCACAGGGTCTGTGGTGTCTATCATGTGTCTAGAGTGTTTAAGCATTGATTTGGCCACCAATTGATGTTGTGTGACAAACCTTACTGCCCTTTTCCATTAACCAAGTTTGGACACCGCTTCCTATACCATTAAGCCTTCTTTCTGCATTATGCCCTTATTGTGTATACCTCTTTCACAAAAACATCATCAGGGAAAAGGACTGTTAACAATAGGATGTTTGCACATAACGTTGTGGCATTGCGCAAAGTGACCATGGAGGGCAGTCAGTGATTTTCTGCATAGGAATTCAGTATAACAAACTGAAAATACCTGTTTTGCATAATTTTTGACTGTTCAAATCGATCAAACCACGAAAGGGATAAAATGATAAATATCATCATAATGAAACAGCTTAACGTACCAAAACAACGACTACTTCAAACCACATTTCGATTAAACCTTAATTGTAATAAACACTTGCTACTTTTAAAAGAACAAGCATTTATTCCAGGAATAAAAATAGTTCACTTGGTTGCTGTTTTGGTATGTTAAGCTGTTTCCTTATAATGGACTTTTATGGTGAAGAAATGCTTAATGCAAGATTTTTCACTTTCTCAATTAAATAAGGGCTCGATCTTTTAAAGGAAGCAATTGTTTATTACAAGTAAGGTTAGATAGAAATTTGGGCTTACCTGGTCGTTGTTTATGTCATTATACATAGGTTCTTTGAGTTTGTCATATTGAATTTCTATGGAGGAAAATCACTTGCTGCCCTCCAGCCGCGCCTTGCGCGTCCTAAAAACCAAGTGACCGTACACAACCTATTGGCAAAGGGTTGTTGTTAGGTGTTTTTATACCAGCACCTTTGCAAGTTTAGTTTCCCAGTACGTCGAGTAACATGTTGGGCAAGAGGGTGGTCTTACAGTCTCTATTCCTGATGCAATCGGGTGACATACTTCAGCACCAGCTTTGATGTATCCACTGCTCACATATTTGCAGTGTAGTAGAACATAAAAGAGCTTCCATTTATTGGTGAAAGACGGGGTAGTAAAAAATCGGGGGGAAGACACTGAGCTGGGAGGAGGTGTGACTGTAGACAGAAGCCAATGTTTGTCATTAAAGAAAATGGGAAAAAAAACTATGAATCAATCTACAGTATGGCTCACAGATCAATGACCCACAGACATTAGTAAGGAGCAGATACATCTTGCAAAACATTTCTAAGATGAATAAATTCCCCTTAAAAAAGCCGATTATCTGGTTTCTTAAAGAGTAATGCATCTTAAACCTAGGCAGATCCCACAAATCAATAACCCAGAGCTTCGTAACACACTCACAGCCTCCTGTTCACTTGAGTTGTACCAAATCATACTGAACCCTGGCGTTCCCTTTTTCTTTTACGTTAAGGCACCATAATTATGACATCTGCAAACTTCCACATGGTTAGGGATAAAGTAAGGCAGTATAGATAAATGAATCAATGTATTAAAGATGGAGAATTCTGGGAAGTGTCATGATTCACGTGGACAGAAACTAGATTTAGACAGATCTTAACCAAAAAGTCTTTATTAATACAACTTGAAAACTGGAAATCCCTCGAGGGGGGTAAAACATAACCAAAAACATAAGTTAAAATACAAAACTCAGCTTTAACTAAATGAACTCACGGGGCAGACAAGACATCACGGTTGGATGATATAACGTTAGGATCACAATACGTTGCAGCACAACACAGCAAACACAAGGGCTTTAAAAAGGCAAGCAACTAAGGAGAGAGGTAAAGAGGGAGACAGGTGTAGGGCGTAAATTATTGGCAGGTTAATGAATAAGGAAAGAAGGGGCGGGGCTAAGAAGAAAAACAGGAGAGCACATGGCCATGTGCTTCCAACACAGACACAATACATGGGACTGTCATGATCCTCAGCCGGAACAAGAAAAACAGCTTCAAGGAGGACAGGATCATGACAGGAAGAGTCTCTTTAGCCTATGAAAGCTTAAAAGCTGTTCTCTAAAATATTTTAATTCTTGAAATCTTGTTTTTTTTATTGTAGTCCTTATTTAGAAATTTTTCATAAATTAGTTCAATTAGTACGGTTCAATCCACAGGAAGCATATAATACATTGAATGCCCTGTTATTAAAATAAAGTGTTATGGTGTATCCAGCAATAAACAGTTAAAATAAAGCTTTAAATGGTTTTTAAATTAAATAAGGACAAGTTAGCAACCTTCTGGAAGTTTATAATAAAGTGTCTGTAAGTGTAAAACTTTTTAATCAAAAGGCTATTTGAGTTGGTTATTCCTCAACAGTTTTCCTTTTGATATCCTCTGCATTTAAATTATTTTTTTCTAATAGGAATGCACTACATAATCCCAGCCCCAACAGCGTTCCTTTACACCCTTTCCTTGACTAAATGTGTTGTTTTAGAGAATTTGTTTAAAGGGAATGCATGGAATACAGATTTGGCTGCAAATTAAGCTTTCAGAGAATGTTGGGGGATTAGCGTGTGTCTAACACAAAAGCCTTTTCCTTTTGGTGAACTCAGTCAAGACTTAATGCTCGTATACTGATGTCACCTGTCCAGTTCTGAAAACATTCGGCTTACCTGCTGCATCAACAGGCTTTTTAGGAATGGAAAATAAGATACGTTATAATTTTAAGAGTGTAGGGTAACATTGATAGTAAAAGATGAAGAGAAAGTTTCCGTGTGGTGAGGGGATAAGCCTATGTGCAAGAAAAAAATCTTACAGGGAGTTCAAAAGTGCACCACATCGGCATCACTCGACGCCTCCCACATTGATTCTCATCCACAGGGAGACATTTCACGTGAGCAAGAACACTGGCAAGGTATGGTGCTGCAAAGCTGAGGTAATGTTATGTTGGGGTCAGGATAACCACATACGTAGGTGTTCTCTGATACAGACAAAGTTTATAAAACTAAGTTGATGATAATGTAAAAACAAAAAAAGAAAGGTAAAAAGACGACAAGAAAGTGACTAAACTGGCAAGACATTTTGGCAAACTGATGGACGCAGGTGTGCTCATGTAAAAACAAAAACTGGCAGAAGAAAATCCAGTCTGCTGAATGTATATTAGGCACCTAAAGTGGGTAAATATAGGTTGGGCGGAGTATGATTCAAAGCTTGTTGTTTGTAATTATGCAAGTGAGGCATTTATACCCGTATTTGCAAAAAGAAGGTTCTTTTGAAAATAAGATTTTTTTGTTGAAAATGCAATTGCCTTGCTTTTAGCATTTCATCAATACTGAAAACCTGTCTATGTGCATCGCACATCAGTATACATCAAATCAGTTGCATCAATTCCACTGATGCATGCTGGGTATCCTTTGTATATATTACCCTGTGTAACTGATTGAAGTGATGCAACCTTTCATCCTTTTCCTATTTTCTTTTTAAGTGTGATTTTAGAGACTCCAGCAGTAATATTTTTCAGCTGTATATCTGCAGGCATAAATCAATGTAGTCCGCAGGGCAGCTCACAGCAAGGCTAGCTTTCATTCTGTCTGCCAGAGCAGAATAAACAGATTATGCTCCTCACATGGGCACTGGCCAAGATTAACTTTATTGGGAACAGTGCGATTTAAGATATCACAGAGAGGTGCTGCCTCAACATGGATTTCTGGCAAGGTTTATCTGTCAGATGATGCCTGTTGTTGTAAGCCCCTCCATGTCAGAGAGCTTGGGTTCTGTTGAACCACCTGTTTTATTGCTGTCAACAAGATTATACTCAACTAGGCTGCACAGTCATACCATCGATGGAGATGTTTGGCAAAATCATCTTATCATTGCCAATTTAGGACAGCATCTGGCATCTGTTGTTTTCATTACAGCATAGCAGGGCAAAGCTTATCGGAACTCTGCAAGGCTGCCCTTTTCTTTTTTTAGCGCAACATATACAGGAAGTGACAACATTAAGCCTCTAGAGTTTAATTTCAGACACAACAATAATTCAGGTTCCGTGATCGTAAAAGCACCTTGTTTTTGGTGACGGACTATTAAATCGAGAGGGGTGGATTTGCTGAAAAGGATTCTGCCATCTAGAGTGCAAAGGATACAGCAGATTACAATGATCTAAGTACAGTTTTGTGATCACATTACTCAATCACTGCAGTCCAAATATCCAAACATACTCTTTAAAGGCCAAAAATGCATATATGTCTTGTCTAATGCTCTTCTGTATCACTTGTAACAATTTGTTTAAATACAAATGCCATCTTGAACAATGGAAAATTCCCCCAATATATTCTTTTAACACAATTATTGTGCTATATTCCTGTATAAGTCATATTTAATGGTAATGTGAAAATGGTCTGGCAATTGTACCATTAAGCATTTGCATATGCTCCTAGAGATGCAGATATGTACAGTTTATTAGTCAACTGCAGTGCAGAGCCAAACATCATACATATTTAGAAGATATTGTGATTTTGCGATAACTGTATGGTTTGGGATGGTGTTTAATAAATTCGGTAGATATAAAAGATCAGTAACTTTGGAAACACTTGGTAACAAATGTGGTTGTATTTGTTAAAACAAACTAACAACGTACAATACTTCTACAGCATTTTTAATCTTTGTTCATCAACGTAGTTCAAATCAAAGTAAAACAGGAGGAAGAACCCAAGTGCAGGCAGCGGTGAAGAGGTTAAAAAAACTTTAATATATGACAAAACGCAAAACAAACACCCACGATGGGGGAAGACACCAACAAAACAGAAACCAAACGCTTCCCACAAGGGGAGCAAAAATAACTAAATATGGACATCTGCACAACATCATACAATACAGGATAGGAATGGCAACGGGCGAGGCGAGGAACATGGTGTCTGGACCACAAGCAAGGAAACAAGTACAACAAACACAACAAACAAGCACAAGACAATAGACATGAGGGCATTAAATAGGGAAACTAACAAAGGAGATAACAATGGGCAGGTGTGGGAAATGAGACACAGGTGGAAAGCTATACTTGGAACGAGAGAGGCGGGGCCAATGACGAGACCAAAGATAACACATATTATGTCCTGATCGACAATAATGTTTTTCTCCACACAAAACAGGGTCTGTTACGATTCTGCCACTAGACTAGAAAATCAAGACAGGAGAAGGCAGAATCATGACACAAATATTGTAACTGTTTGCATCAGTTAATGTACCCTGAGCTGTTTGTATTGACATTGCCTAACATTTATAAATGCTCGAATTAACTATATTGCTCATAAGTTAATGCTTTTACATTTGTAAAGTTTTACCAGATTGTCAAGTTAATTTACTGGCCTTTGTGCTAATAATTATGAGCATCATGTCTTTTTTTCATTATCATTTAAAACAGTCTTTATGCTGTATAATGATTTATTCTGCCTACTCATAATCCAGGTTCCAGTTCAGTTGTTTTTTGCACAGATAGTCTAATAAAACGAATTGGACAGGTCACTGAGCCTTCAAAGTATCCTCCTGTGGAGATATGCTTGGCTATCACAACTGACCATCAGTATACTGTACCTTTTTACCATCGAACTCATCCTTGCAGAACTTATGTAAATGAACTGCTAATGTCGATAGAGGCCAAGTTGACATACTTCAGCTTTAAGACAATAAAATCAAAATGTGCATCAAAGCGTCATGCATGATTTTCATACTCATCATAATGTGATTTGGTTTTCTCTTTGCAAGCTCGATTTCGCCCTTTTAGGAACTTATTTGCATTCATGTGCTAGTGTCAGAATGCTTAACTGTATATCTGATACAGATTGTGATACTATAAGCGGTTGTGTAATATAGCCAGATCCAGTAACCTTGAGCTTTTACAACCATGTGCAGCTTTCATTCATAAATTTCTCCTTCAACCTCCTAGCAGACTTGGTGTATTTCTCCCAGTGGCCTCTAGCTGTACACAAATAAAACTGTGAAATCGATTAAATGTGTCAACCAGATTTTCCTACTAAATTAGCCAAGAGGAAAATGCCCAGGATGTGATTACTAAACTTAGAATTATTGGTATTTGTTAGGTTAGCGAATGTCTGATGTTGTCACATCTTCTTTTGACCTCTGGCTGAAAAGCACCTCTGCCCCAGAACGTTCCTCCAGCAGCACAAGGATCTGATGTGTTTAGTAACCTCATCTTTATGATCTTCCATCCATACATAACCTCAGGGCAGACGGTAACAACCCCAACTAAAAATAGGTTCTAAAAAATTCAATGAGAGCAGCAGTTATGAGCCTGTTAAACATGGGGAGACAACACTGAATATTAACAACCAGGTTCAGCTATAACTGTCAGGTCTTTTATACATGTACAGTGTATCTCGTAAATGCATGTGAAGTCATTTAGATCCCCATTAAAGTTGAATCGAGAGGCTTGGTTAGTTTTCTCACTGAAATATAAATGAAATCGTAATTGCAAAAGACTCTGAAATAACAGCGATTGTGAAGCAATCTATTTGCCCAGTGTCCTGGGGCAGGTGTGAACAAGAACTACTGCAATGTACTTCATCAACCAATTTGAGCTCATCTTATAATGTCATTTACATGCACAATTTTACTTTGAAACAGTAATATATTTGAACCGAAATTTATTTTTAACCTTTATTAACAGTATGAATGTTTTGTATTACAAAACAAAACATGATGCCGATTGATCCATTATTATGCAGTTTTTTAGTCTTTCTGAACCCAAATTGTAAATATAACACTTTATCTCCGACAATACATCTGAAATAGCCAATAATAGCAAACAAGCTTCAACTGAAACGTTCAGACATTACAGCCATAAACATGTAACGAATGATTTCAAGATTTGAAAAGTGTCTAGCGTGTCCCAAGTCTCCATTTAAACCGACACAGTTTTCATAATAGCTAAAAAATCTGCAATGTTTTTTCTAAGCGGGTTGCTTTTCCTCAATGTTCAAGTAAACAATTTAAAAACAAATAACTAAATAGTTTAAAATATGTGACAATTATAGAAAATGTACTTTTAGCTAAAATATTAATGAATGTGATTTATTAAAAATGACTTTAAGGAGAAAGGTAAATGAAGAAACGACAATTGTTTTATTTACCTGAAAAAACCCACCCTGAATCAATCACATGTTTCTTCTTTTAACTTGTTGTAATAACTGTGTAATTCTACCTGACCCAGTGGGCCCTTTGTTGAGATATTCTGCTAAAGCCTGGCAGGCCTACTGTACAGTATGTAACCATTTGCAATGGTTTCCAGCAGGCTCTAATGAAACCCTGTAGTTAGTCATGCTCTGTATAAGCCACAATTGGGGGCTATAAAGCAAATTCATTACTGGGGCTCATTATACGGAAGCCGAGACCAAAAGATATTTGATGTGTGTCAAATAAATCAGTACGACTTGGTAAGTATAACTGAAAAGAAAGAGAGAGATTATTTTAATGATACCATTTTGGTGTCATTGGTGAACGCACCCTTGAGCTTTAGAGTTTGAAAACCAGATTAGCTATAAAGATCAGTCAGGATGTATAGTTTGTGGTTAGCTTTGGGTTTTTGCTTTTGTTAAAGCTGTAATTAAATTCGATACTGTTAGTTTTTTTCAATGAATGCTTGTTGTGAGCTGCAGTTAAAAAACACATCCTTTGTGCTTTAAGGTCATGTAGTCTTAAAGGGTCATATGACACGGCTAAAACGATTACGAATATTATCGTTTGTTTTAGATGTAATGCAATGTGTTTACACTATTTAAGGTTCAAAAATGCTGTATTTGACACATACCGTGCATGTTTGTATCTCCTCTATGAAAAGTTATTTTACAAGCTCATCGCTCTGAAAAGCGAGGTGTGCTATGACCAGGCCAGTTAAACAGTGCGTAGTGATTGGTCGAATACTGCAAGCGTGTGAGGGAAATGTAAAGCTTCTTACCATATTTGGAAGATCATGTTCCAAAGCAATTGTACTGACCACCTTACTAGCGTATACTGTACTGTTGGGCGGTCTTAGTCAAATCATACCATGAACAAACATAGATTTTTTGGGGTGTGGTTACACGAGGCGTTTCAGGCAGGTCTGGGTGAGCATTAGCTTTTAGATAGAATGCATCTTTTGTTCCGACACTTTCATTTTTGCAATTTTACGTGTCTAATACGGTACATGCATGGGCAACTAACAACAGAAAAAAAGCGTCTTGCGCCACATGACCCCTTTAAAAGACCAAAACATCAAACTACATCATTGCTTTTTCACAAAATAATCAACCAAGTGCTGTTTAAATTCTTGCAGGGGTCGTTCTTAAGTAAAGCTTCACATCATGCAACTGATACTTCCTGTTTTTTTTATTGCACAATTCACCTCCACCAACTTGCATTTGGAAAGTTATATATCGAGACAGAGTGCAATTAACAGAATTAGGTGACTCGGAGTGTATCTCTCCCTGAATGCTTCTGACACCAGCCAGCTTTCTGGTGCCAGGGTCAGAGTCACACTGCATTTACTTTAATGGCTTCAGCACAGAAGCCTTCTCCAGTCAGAGCAGTGGTAAACAACACCTGCAACCTCCAGTGCCATTATTCAGAGTGTTTCTATATATGCCAGAAACAAATTAGATTTTCTTTTTTATATCTAATGACCAGCGTTACATTGACTTATAATGAATAGTCCACGCAGCCATCAATTTCAAATTCTGGTGCAATCATTCTGATACAATTTGCTTTCTTGCTATTATCTATCAAATATAAAACAAAATGATGCAAAATGTCTCAGCATAGTATGGGAACATCTCAAATGTGACAATTACTTAGAGATAATGAACTGTATGATAACGCATTGGTGCTTTAAAAGTGTTTTGACTAAGCTATTCTATACTATACTGCAAGAAGACACTCTGGACCAAAGCCTGTAAGGTTGCATGCTTCTCAATAATGTGGTTATCCTGCACAGCTTTCACATACAGTAAACCTGGGGGAAGAAGAAATATTGTCAATAAATGACTTCTGACATGACCTTATCATGATACTGTTCTTAACACTGTGTTACCATAGTGTCATCTACTGATGCAGCATCAAAATTAACCTAAAAAGGAAGTGTTTAAAAAAACAAGGCAAAGCAAAGTTCCACCTGTGTTTTGGACTAAACAAAGTTTACAAAGTACACAAAGTGCACATTGCAAACAACAGCAAATGTTTGTCATCTCATAGTGCTGTTCTCTATTTTGTTCTATTTTCTATGGAACAGATTTGCACTTGTGATTTGGAACGTAATTGCTGTTTGTGTTAATGCTTCTCGCACCTGTGAGGCATTTGCTTTGCCAATCACTGAATCATTTTTGACAGGCAGAAAAGACACTGGTATCTAAATCTGTTTATAATTTGTGAAAACATAATGAATTGTATTTTAATTAAGTATAACAACAGATTACAGTTTACGAAAGTACCACTCATTTTCAGATCTTTCACACCATTCACAAAGTTTTGATTATATAAAATAGTAAGGTTGAAACCCTGGAAACTAAAATATTGGATAAAATGGCTGCCATTTCCAAGCAATATTGACTTGATTTTGAGTGTTTTTGTGATATCAGTCTGTTGAACACAAACGTAAAGCCCCAAAATATTTACAAGCTTTAGCCATACATAACATTGTTATGTTTGACACTGTTTTGTCAAATTCTGTAAAACTACAACTTAATATTGATTAAAAATGTCCTTGTGACCAGTAAGTACCGGTTTTATATTTTATCATTAGATTGATGACATAACCAACACAATCCGTTCCCAGAAGAACTCCCTGTTTCCCTACATGAACGTTTGAACAAAATACAACCAACAGAATATGAATTACCAATTTAAAATGTTAAAGAAATATCTTTAAAATTCCATTTAATACGTAAATAAATAAAAACCGAAACCGTTAGTGCTTCTGGATCAGTGTTTACATCTTGCGAAGTGGTCTATATAATCCAATACAATTTCAGTCTAACTAGCTGCATTCAAAAAATGTACCAGCACTATTTAAATTTGGAAAACAGTTATCAAGACTCTTACTCAGTATACAGCATGTTAGACAGGAGTTGACAAGGTAAAGCAAAGTTATGTCAATCATTCAGACTTCAACAGGGCAGTCACTTACTGCAGGATGATGGTCGGATGGTGCAAGGAAAAGAAAGAGCAAGAGGTTGTGGATGGAGTTGGACAGGGTAGCAGTGATTGATAACACACTGATGTATCTGGGCCTGCGTGACAGCTACCGGCCAGGCTGAGGAGAATTGTGAAGCAAAGAAAGTGTAGTGAGGAAAGTTAGAGGTGGTGTGTGAATGAACTGCTGAGAGAATAGTGTTTGGAACTGATAGAGGAGCAAAGCGGTCAGTGTTCATAATGGAAGGGTCAGTCAGCTGTGAAGAACATACAGAAGACACTGAAGGAAACTAAGAAGATCGAATGATAGTTGTGTGCTAAGAGAATGGAATAGGCCCAAAAGGGTGGTTTAATGTTCTAGCTAAAGGAAAAAAAAAATTGTTAGATAAACAAGTTAGACACAGAACCAGCCCTGAAGTTAGTAAAAATTCACCAATGTATCTCAGATCGTAAACTGTGATAGCCTATGAAACCAAGATCAAAGGCTTGGTTTTAGATATACTGTGTAATCCAGTTTGGCCCAGAATGCTGGTAAATCCTGCGTAGAATTTATACCTGTTCCACCATATACTATAGGTATAGAAGATTTAAGTCCTAGTCAGGGGTACAGGTAAAAGCGAAAATAAAAAAATTATGTTGAAAAATTATGTGGCATGCCTAGTTCAGTCCACAGGAGCGAGATTTAAAAAAAAATCTTGGATACTGAGGACTTATTGAAAGTTTTGGTTTGAACATTGCTAAATTGTTAGAATTTGCTCAACAAACAATTGCCGCAGATATACACAAAATGTTTTAAGAACAAATGGCTGCTTTATTGACCCTTCTGACAAATGTCCAAATGTTCTTTTTTCTTATTCGTTCTATTTAAATGCATGCACTAACTCAAAAGTTGTTAAGTTTTCTTGTTTATAGTTTAGGATTGTTATTCGGATCGTATTGGTTGCCCATTGCGTCCTGCTATGCGGTACGAGTGAAGTATCGATAGAGAAGATACCGGTTACTTACGTAACCTCGGTTGCCTGAGATACAGGAACGAGTACCGCGTTCCTTGCCATGCTTTCATGCTGCATGGTCGTCGCTTCAGTCAAAGTAACCTGAGGACACTGCGGTGATGTGTCTGCTTATATAACCATAAGCCCTGCCCCCTTTGGCAGGCTTCATCGCAATAGGTCCGTGAAATTTAGCTGCCGTTGGTTTAAAGTTTTATTTTTCACAAACCAATGGCCATGCAGTTTCACTACGTTATTGGAAAAAGCTTCAGTCATCGGAGAAAAAGGAGTTTTTTACGAAGTACAAGTGAGGTATCGATAGGGAATTGACAATAATGACCCGAATTTCATTTCACACAACAGTTCTCTGCCCTCTGTCTCCCTCCCTGAGATGCCCACCTCTTTCACGTGCCCTCTTCTTTGACCTCTCTGATGGGCTTCTTGTACACCAATGCATTGATTGGTTTCCCTTATTTTCATTCTATCCTGACTTTGTGGATAAGAAACACATTACCATACAAGTTACATTGGAAATATTCTGGAAAAGTGTAAACTTGCTTGACTGTCCAAAACTAAATTTTTAGTTTACGTACTACAGACAATACATACTTAAGTGTGTTGTAAAATATTTGTAGTATATATATATATATACTGTACTACAAATATTTTACAACACACTTATACTACAAATATATATATAAATAGTTTTTATAGTCAGAACACACAAATACACGGTAACAAATATATTTAATTTTTCCAACAAAAACAATGTACAGTGTACATCCCAACCAACGCAAAGTTGCACATACAGTGGTCTACATACAAACAACAGAAAAACATACAGTTACAGTAAAAAAAACTATGCTGCATCCTCTCTTTGGTTTCGATCTGGCCACAGCACAAGCAATGTTTTCCCTGGCCAAGCAGCAGGGGAAATATCGCCTAGCATGGCGAGTCCAGCCATGAAAAGCCTCAACTGCTAAATCTCCACGTGCATCTTCCATAGCTTGGAGAAGGGGTATACACGTTTGTGACAGGTGTTTGCCCATGTGATGAGTCAGTGTGGATATTTGAATGGCAGTGTGTTGCTTGTGAAAACAAGAGATTTTTCTGCCCGAAAATTGTGCCAAATCCAGAGAATTGTGTGTAGTGTTTTGAAATTTTTTTATTTTAGAAGTGTAATGTGAGTGTAAAGCAGGAATTGTGCTTGTAGTTTAGCATGTTCACTTGAGTATGTTCACTTAACATGCAATTGTAGCAACTTGGCAAATAGGGACTGTTAGCGCCTCTGGAGGTTTACACCCGAAAGGGCCTAGTTAAAGAATTTAATAAAATTCAAGACTACTAATTTAAAATTAGTGAAATCGCATGGCCACACAGGCACACGTGATTCCATCTGCTACACAGTGTTATTTGCTTAACACAGAGTTCATGCTTATGCCCGAGGATGTGTTATGACATATTGATTTAAATGAATTTGTATTGTAATGAAGGTTGGCATGTATACGAATTTTGCTGGAATGAAGGTTATTTAAGATAAAGTAAATTTTTAAATCTTAACCGATATGTTTGCATATATGTTTGATAATGTTTCTGTAATGTTTCCAATTTGTCCAATATGTAATGCTTTAGCAAATGTGTGTGTATATAATAACATATAAACCATACGCAGTCATTCTTCATGGAGTTAATCTAATGCATGCAAAGAGCCACCATGGAAAATTTGCAACTTTCTTCTGAGGGTGCCTTTGTTAGCACGTTTTACATAATAAATTCTTAGGTGTCATGATTCTGCCTGCTCTTGTCTTGATTTTCTGGTCTAGGGGCAGAATCATGACAGACCCACGTGTTTTATGTGGAGAGAAACATATTATTGTCAATCAGGACATAATATGCGTTCTCTCCTGTCTCGTCATTTGGCCCCGCCCCTCTCGTTCCTAGTATAGCTTTCCTCCTGTGTCGCATTACCCACTCCTGCCCATCGTTATCTCCTTTGTTAGTCTCCCTATATAATACCCTCTTGTCCATTGTCTTGTGCTGGTTGATTGTACCTGTTTCCCGTACATGTATCCTGCCTTGTTTCCACGTTTCCTGCCATGTATGTATGTAGTGTTCCTAGTTCATGTATGGTTTCAGAGTTCCTTGTTTGTTAGTCCTAGTTGTTTCTTTTTGCCCCCCTTGTGGGAAGTCTTTGTTTTCAGTTTTGTATCTTAGTTTTGTTAGTGTTTTCCCCCATCGAGGGTGTTTTTGTTCTTGTTTGTATTTATTAAAGTCTTGTTAACCCCTTCATCGTCCGTGTCTGCCTGCAATTGGGTTCTTCCACCACGATCACGACACTCAGGTATCCTTTAAAGGAGCAGAAAAAGCTGGGTTCGAAGTTGAACACCATGCACTACAGTGGTTTATTAATGTGGTCTCTGTGAATCTAATTCATGCCATGACTTTAGCTTCTTGTTTCTCAACAAAGGGACACAATAGGAACTAAGTTGCTAAATTGTTGAACGTTGCTGTGGCATGTTGAAATGCTTTGAAAATCTTTGACTGACAGCACTACATCACTTTCTCAAAAGCATCACATGGAATATTCCTCACAAATGCTTTTGTGGGTGGCCAAAGCATTACAAAAGCTTTCAACTCAACAACACAACTTTATCTACTCTAAACAGTAAATGGAGAAAATGCATTTTAGCTAATGTTTACTGAGAAATTCACCTGGACGTGTACTCCGGAATGCCCTTGATGTCTTTTATGAAAACAAACTTGCCAAATTCATATTTGAAATATGCTTCGTTTTATGTAATAGGGCTAATGTAATCTGCTCTTCACATTTGCTCATTGAGTCAGGGCTGTCCAAACCTGTAAAATCAACCAAGCTCTAAATATCCAAATACATATAGCTTGATTCCACAATTTCTAAACAACGAAAGCACTAAAACATCACAGACAGATTTATATGGTACCTTAAGAACTAGTCTTGGAGAAAAGAAAATATAAAAAATAACAAGGTCCAGATAGAAGAGGGTACTTTGAACTGTGCTTAGACAATCTATTTTAGTGCTTTGTTTTAGCAAGGAATAAACGGTTCTGTGTAGGCAGATGGGTTCAGACACTGCCGTGATCATGCCACCTGTGAATAGGTCATTGTGCATCAATGAAGCAGCATCATTAGGGTGCTCTATTTTCAGCCTAACAACGGTCAATTCAACACACATCACGGATCTAGCTTGTCAACCTGACAAATACTTACCTAGAAAAATGTATGTTTACATATTTGTAAACATACATAGTACAGTACCATTATACAATACAATACAATTTTATTTACATAGCACAATTTAAAATCACCTGAAGGTTCTTTACAATAAGACAATGACCAATTACAATCCAACAACATAAATTTACAATTAATAAAACACAATAATTAAACAGTAGAGATTAAAAAAATCAGTTCTGATGTGAATTATTATCACTACCAGCAGATGCTTCCAAAATATCATCCGGCCTTGTCCAAACGTACACAGGTATTTAAAAAATTGAGTTCGTGTAAAAATAACCCCTGCATCCACAAAGCGCTGTCAGAACCATGCCAAACCAACAGGTGGCGATATAACCCTAACCATAAAGCTTTGTTGGCCAATCAGAAGCCTGGAATCTGACGTCAAACAAAGGTGATAGCGGCACGCATTCCAGCGTCATATGGCTTATAGAATGTTGAGAGTAAACAACATGACTGTAGGTATCTTATTAATGTAACCCTTATCTAATGTAATGGCCTAAAGCCCAGTGACATATATACAATCTCATCAATAGCAACACAGAGATCCTCTAAATAGTACTTTTATCCTAGTACTGTATAGATTTCTTGTCTGAGTATTTTCCAAATAACTGACAACTGTGTCTCTTTCCTTTCTGCACCAATGGGCAGTAGGAAACAGCTTGATCTCAGTGCAGTTTTCCTGGAGGCACATATCTCATAAACCACAAAAAGACCTTTGCTGTGGTGTCTACTTGTTGATTTGTAGCAGAGTACAGACATATTTTCATCAGTGATGTCCAGCACTATACAATTCGAAGAGTGACTTTTCGGTTCAGACATCATTGACCTAGTTTTTCAAATCCTCCTACATACAACAACACATATGTCTCAGTTAATTCTCTGTACACTCGATTTTTTGATGCCCCATGTGGTCATATAGATTTTTGAGGCATGACCTCTCAAGCACCTTGGTTGCAGTACCTGGTAGTGTTAATCATGAAAGGGTTGGCTATGACGACTCAACAAACTCCTATTAACTTCTGGTTCCTATTCTATGAGACTACACTGTTTGAGAATACCACGTACTACCATGTCTTTATTCCTTCTTATAACAGCTGTTTTGTATTGACTGAGAGTTTCCTTGTGAATTGTGATGGCTTCCTCATAACAATAACTCGTCATTTAAAATAGTTTCAGAAACAAACATTGAAAGCATATTAAAATGTTTACTGTGATCTTAGAATAAAACAAGTATATTATGTTTCTCCAGCTCAGTGTCCGTAAGAGTCAATCAGAATAGAAGTTGAAAAATTTCATTATGTGCAGATTCGGAAAGTTTTTGACAGACTGTAGCTATGAAAAATGGAAATGAAAATATAAGCTAATATACCACCTCCATGGTGACACGATACTAAAGCAAAGCTGAAATGGATCAGCCTCTGGCTAATTTGTGAGAGAAACCTTTGTAAAAGGGATGCTATACAGCAGGACCCCACATATTACGGTTATGAAGATGTATTGATTGCTCAAGGCTTTCTCTCAGGTTTCTTTGTTTCATCCTTTTATGCCTCTGATTTTCAATTTCCTCTGAGTTTAGCATTAAATAAAAAACATACAGGTAGAGGAGCATATTCTCTATCCCACACAACACAGGGTGCATTTACTAAATTAGTGCCCCTATTGGCAGAAGGAGATGTCGCAGAAATTTTAGCCTTAATGCATTGTGGGGTGTAATCCACTTGAGACTGGGGATTCCTGAAACTCAGTTGCCCTAGCAGCATGAAAACTAGTATCTCTTAAAAATGTATCCCTTGAATGTACTCCAAGTCACTTATCCAAAGTGCATAAATATAAACAAAAATGTGATTTTAGTATGGGGAATAAAGGTTGAGAGGACTATATACAAGTATTATGTATTAAGTAACTTGCCTAACTGTAGCAACAAATACAAGGAAACAACACGCCCAACACAACATTTTTTAGAAAGGTGTTAAACTTTTAAATGTAACTATGGTATTAATAAGCTGCTTGCACTCTGTGGCTGTTTTTGCAGGTGGACAGGCTCAGACAGAGACACCATTACTGCATAACGCTTTGATCAAGGAATCAAGTTCCATAATGCTGGTTTTGCAATGTAAGAATTCATTTAACGCTTTGATCAAATTCTTGTGGTCAGTGACATTTGTAAACCAGAAACCAAATTATTTTCATGATGTCAAGTGTGCTGTGGCGTATGACGTGTGCTGATAAAACCCAAAACATGCAGTATTTAAATGTTAAGACTGAGTATTAGTGAAGTAGTCACAGTGCAGCATTCTACACAAATTCGATATAATAATTTATTCTAAGGTATTTATTATTAATTCATTTACTGAATTAATGAATGATTGATCAATTAGTCGCAAAAATGACATCCTGACGATGCTGATGGAGCTACAAGCTACAAGTACAGTTCTTTGATAAGCAATGTCTAGAGCACAAGATGTACGACAGAGTGTCGGGAAGTAAAAATGTTGCTATAATATGATCTGTACAATGTTACTTTTTCACCGACACTGTCATGAGACATAAAATAGTCAATGTTTCTTTAAAGCGGAGCCACCAATTAGAATATCACAGTTCAGAAACCAAGAGAAAGAGGAATACTCAGAATATCATTGGAATATACTGTATAAGAAGAGATAAAATGAAGTGTTGTTAGAAGTCATTGACTCTTAGGCTTATATAATTCTTGCCTGTTTGTGTAAACACAAAGAAAAATTGGATGGACATGAGGACGCAGACTGCAGAAATAGAATTTGAGGTGCAAAAAATTGAAATAAAACAACATAATGAGAGTGTGATTGATGTCACCTTGAGTATTGTAGCATTAAAACGGCTTCACAAAAATGCCCAAGCTTTCCGTTTATTGCTACAGTCTGATATTCAGATTTTTTTCTTCTTTCTTTTTAAGTCTGAGGATGCTGGGTAATTGAATTCTGTACGTAATTCACTAATTCAGGCTGCGAGAACATGCCCAAAATAAAAACAAAAATGTTCCAGTACATTGTTCAAAAATAAATGCCCGTATGATAGTAGAAGTTTGTAGTTAGTGTAGTCGAAAGGTGTATTCGAATCTGGTTGGTAGCATCAAAACTAATATCACTTGCGGCTTCCACACTGCAAGTTGTTTATGCAATCATATTTTTTGTGCTTCCGACGCCCATAATCCTAATTATTGGCAGTTATTTATAAGGACCAATTTTCATTACAAAAATGTACTATAAACTGACTTCCATTCTGGACCTTTGACAGTGAGGGGTGGGTCATCCGGGCCTGGGCACAGCGGCAGTTCTTTCATTACAGGAATTACACATGGACATTGTCTTGTGAGGTAAAATAACAACACTGTTTTTTTACCACTGTTGTTATTCAGTATTATATTATGTGAATGTAGCACAAGAACGGTTACACTCTCTTTGAACTAATAACCCTGAAAGTTGTGACATTTTTGTTTCAGGAAAAATAATACAAAGGAGACATTTTTATTAGGACAGATATGAGATTATTTATATTCTATTTTTATCATAATACATTTTTGGATTAAACATTACTGGATATTAGCTTTGTAGAGTCCGAATTTATGTGATTATAGACAATCCACGGGGGTATCATTTACCTCAACAGATGGTTCTGTACTTTAATAAATGTGAGATTATAGAAAAATAGATACATTTTCCAGAAAGCTGAATAGTCTGGAAGAAAATCGGGAAATTACCGTCTGTTTTAAACAAGCTGTCTTTACCCTAAATTAACTTGAATGACATGCTGGTAGTTAAATCTATTACGTCTAGAAAGAGTTTGTAAAAAAGACCCAAAATGTCAAATTATGTGAGAGATTGCAGAGATTACAGAAATGAGTATGAACATGTCTGCACAGCTGCACAGAAGTCTATCTGAGCAAATAAACAGCCGGAGCTTCTTTTTGCTACTATCTTGTGTGCCGCGCACATTGCAAAACCAATTACAGGTATAATGTGATTAGCGCTGGCAGAGTAATGCAGTCGAGTGGATTTGACCTCTCACACACACACTCACAAACACACGAGCAGCATAGAACTGCCACATTACATTTGGCAGCTGGCTGCCAAAAGCCTGATTTGTTCTGCTTCTCATTCCTTCACAACTGGCATTCGTGCCATGCTTTAACCCTGCTCCATCCATCCGGATGGATGGTGCAGGAAAGTGAGAAGCAGTAGCTCATCCATGTCCAGTGACAGTTTAATGATGTCAACTTGGTTTCATTCCACCTCCCTTCACAGACCCACTGTGTCCGGCTCTTTTCAACCTTACGATATTTACACACCTAGCCAACCGCTTTAACATGCCCTGAGAGCATCTTGGCTGAACCTGCATGGGTAATGTGGGCATGGAGGAGCAGAACTGAGATAACTCAGGTTGATATTCATTTGCTGATGTTGGATCATCATCTTACGTCAGGCTATGGGTTTGTTGGGCAACACAGTGGTTAAGACCCAGATCAGTAATCCAGCTTGCCTCTTTGCGTTTTGTTTAAACCATAATAAGTAGCTCCTGCATTTAACTGTTCAAGAATTACATTTTTTATGTGCTGATTGACATGTTAAAGACAACATTGGTTCACAATGCATGTCTTTCCGGATTTAAAATTTTAGACTGACAAGAATATTCATAATATAACTTGATTTCATCTATCACGATTTGACTGAATGTAATATAATTTTAGTGTAATGACATTTATATTGCAGTAGACAAGCATCATTACTCCCACTGCATAAAACAGGCTTGAACAAATTCCTTAACCTTCGTATTAATATTTAGTGACTTATTCTTTCCTGCTCTGTTTATGCTATAGACATAAATGGCATCTCAGGTCTGCTATCTATTTTTTATTCTAAAAAAATACTGAATATACCAGGAATGTGGATCGTATGCGCTTTTGACTTCAGGTCAGTACCACCGATCAACTATACCTACACTATCGTCACGGCAGCAACTTGCAAGGGCAAGCACAACTCAGGTTTTTCTCCGAAAACAAAAATCGAATTAGCTTGTATTATTTTCCCCACTCATGCAACCTTGGTTATGTCAGCAGAAAAGCCATTTCAGAGAAGGAGAGAGATATTACATTTTGATGAAGTATTTGATGAAAGATTATGAAAACTAAAAATTTTTCAAGCACTGATGAAATGTGAACAATGAGATCAGACACTTTTATTAAGAAAATATAGGGTCAATTCTGATACCATCTTATTTAAATTAGGCGACTTAGTACTTTATGACAAATAACTACAATAACCAATTCAATTAATTGAGTTTTGTAGACACATATATTTGCAATGTCAGTGCCAGTTTCCATGTGTTCCCACGTCCCAAGTAATGTGCTACAAGAAACCTGAATGCCAAAAAGGTATTTTTGTCTCTAGCCATAATTTGCGTCAGATCAGGAGACATATGCCAAAGGTGTAAACGCATGGTTGTTATTTTTAGCCTCAGGGAATTATGACTGTTGAGCTATGTATTCGGAAATGTTGTCACTGGGTATATTATTCTGTAAAACAGAGCCTGGATTTAAATGCATATCTGAAAATATGATTCTTGCGCTAACTGTTCATTTGCAAGTGATTTTGCAAACCAATTAGCCTTGGTGAACCCTGTCATCACATGACAGTAGTGCACCCACACGCATATACAGTTATGATGTGACATCTGAAAAGCAAAGAAATATGATGTTTTGAGAACTTCTAATGGAGTTGTGGCCTGAAACATTTTCATAATTTCATTTCAGAGCATCTTTCTGCAGTAAAGATATTACAATGTTAAGGTGAAGCACATTTGATCCATACAAAACTGCAACACATCCTGAGAAACTCAGAGTAACTGTCCTATTTGCTGTGACCAGAAAAAAACCCTCCTCTGACAGTATTCAAATATGTTCCATTCCATTTGGGGAAGTAGCATTTATTTGGCCCTCTTCGTCAAAGTGGTGCATCTAATCGACAGTTTGTGCACACTATCTCTGCCAGTTTGACATGCACTATGCGATTTGACAGTCAAAATCGATGGCACTAAAATGGGTGTTGCGATTCTCTAAACACTAGAGCCACTGGTCTGCCTCCTCCCTTATTGATCTCATCTACCTTTTGTAATGGGGACGATCTGCTGCTTTGGGATCCAGTTGTCATTCATCCTAGACATTGAACATGTTTCCTTTTTCAAGCCTTGTGTGTCAGTATTTAGGCGTGACTTAATGGGATGTTATATGTTGCAATTTAAATGTAGCAGAACAAGAAAACAATGCTTCTTTACCACCAGACCAAGAGAAACCATTGTACACACATTCACAGGCAAGATGAATAATAAAAATAGTAAAGCATCCCAAAACAGCGAAGCATCCATGGCCGTACCCACCATTTGTGGTCCCCGAGGTCCAGACCTCCGTAGTTTTGTTGTGAAAAAATGCCCAATAGGATAAACTGTATTAAGTGTTGCCATTGTTGTAGAAAACGTTAAGATAACTGATCTCAGATCTGATCTACATTTAACAGCGCTCTTAAGTATCAATCTGATTGAGTTGGCCAATCAAATGAAGAAAGGCAAGGATTACTGTCCAATCAAATTAAAGAAGGCGAGAGTCGCTATTAGGGCTGTTCGAGATGGCCAAATTTTGCGCAGAATCGATCACCGGTGATCAGCGCAAAATGCATGCCGGTTAGAAATGTGTCCGAGTTACGTCCGCCTTGCTCAGGGGCGCCTACTATCATATTATTTTCAGGAGAGGCAAGGGTACATCTCTAACAAGCCTATTGACAGAAGTCGAGCTCGAGTTCAGTTAATACTGTGAAAGAGCGCGATGTTAGTAGCTAACGGTTTAATGTTTTATCTGTTAGCGGCCATTCACATGACGCTGACTGCATCGCCTTTTCCCATGTTTAGAGCTTGCTTGACGTGCGTCAACATTTATACAACCAACCTGAGTAAACGACCAATCATATCCAGTTATCCAAACTACAGAAAGGTTTGGATATAAAATATAATTTACGTATGCATATAATCAAAACAAAACGGAACGATTAAGCAACGACAAAAGATCGGCGAGATGGTGGAAAAGCGCTCTATGTGTCTTTAATGTGTTCTTCAGGAAAATAAACATTGCGGAATGGCAGGTGCATCTTTCTGAATGCTGATGGACTGTGTAGCAACCACAAAGCAACAGCCTTGGTGACCACAAAAAATATTGAGATTTAATCAAAAGAAATCACGGACTAAAAACAAGAAAATCTAATTAGAGAAACTGATTAACTGTTAACATGCATGATGAATTGACAATATACCATAATTCATGTGTATCTATTTAAAAGACACTCAAAGGTCAGCGCTGGTCTGGAAACCATCAGGTAGAATGATTCATGTTTAATGAGTTTTAATGCTAATAATAATGATCGAGGCATTATACTTATTAGTCATATTATTAAATCTTCATGAGAGATTTTTTTCTTTTAGTTAAGTCTTGATTAATTGGATCAAAATGTTTAATTGAGGTGCTACAGAAATGCCCAGATACTTATCACAGCGTTGGTGAGAGGTGATCAAATCAAAAATTTATTTTACCTCTTTATCTCCCTCTGTTTTCCATAATAATCTTCAGAATTCATTAGCAGAGGAAATGAATACAATAATTGGAGTGTTTGCTAATTCAGCAGATGGTGATAAACCCAAGACACTTCCTGATTAACATGTGAAGGCAAATATGAGCAGTGAGAATATCTGAGCAGATTGAATTATAATTGTGACCCTTAAATCACACACTGCGCTATTAACAGATACAAACCTTGCAGGCCACTGTAAACAATTATGTTCACTTTTCTGTACACAGCATCCCTCTCTCTCTCTTTCTCTATCTCTCTCATAAATGTTTGTGAGCCTCAAGCTGAGATCTACATTAAATAGTATGTTTTGTTTGTGTTGAATACAAAACAAAATGCTGAATTTGCTGAGCAAGAAGAATATTATGAAATACTACTACAATTGATGCATCCCAAATCACACTCCTAGATGGCACACTATCTTCTGTGTAAGATTGATATCCGCATCTCTGCATGCGGTTTCAGATTTTGTTTCGTTACTTTTAAAGTTGACTTTTGACTGATTTAGTTGTAAAAATAGGCTGATGCAGAGGAAAATACGCAGTTTTCTAAATATACAGTATGAACCAAAACCAAAACCAAAAATATACAGTATGAACCAAAAATGTTAGAGATAGGTAAAATTATCAAATGACATTAACCATAAAGTAAATACATTCATTTTGTTTATATGTTAGTCTATGTTAACTAAACGGTGTATAATACAAAAGTATTGTTTGGGTGTGAGATGTAACTTCATAGGAATAGGTATGCTAAAGAGGGCTTATTTTAATCCTAACATGTTTTTTTATTGGCTCAGTGGAAATGCACTGAATTGAAAATCATGCAAATAGAATGTGTGGTATGCGAATCATTATTCCAAGCATTTTAAAATTGCATGTTAATTATATGGAAGCAAGAATCTACCAGAACAAAGTTGATATTAGAGTAAGTCAACTCTGATTGTGAGAGGGTGTTTTTCCATCTTGCAAAAGTAATTTGAGGTTGACTGCTAAGAGCATTGAAGTGATTTTCCAAATGCAACCCTAATGATAATATATTACACATTTGTACGCATTAATATGTATTATTCTGCATCTACAAAACAACATTAGCAATGATGAAAACCAGAGGCTTTGATGGCAAGTTCAACTCTCCATTCACTCAGTCAAATACGACAATAAACATCACCGAACACATCGTTGTTGTGCTGTCTTTCTAGGATTTGCATGCACAAACATATATAACATGTATACTCTACAGATTTGGATTAAGAAGCACTTAATCAACTGAAATTGGTCGTAAAACACTACCAACACTAGCTCATTGAAAACTTTAGGGAAATGTAGAACAATATTCTTTATTCAAGTGCATCCAAGTGCATTATCCGTGAAAGAGAGCTGCCTGTCTTCATTTCCCTGTGATTGCTAGCTGTCTACATGTTTTTTTAGAGAATCACCGCCCACTTAGTCATGGTTCTCAACTCCTGTTGTTTGAGCAAATCAGACGTCAATGCAAATCCTGCAGTGAGATTAGAAACAACACAACAGGCAGGTTACTGGTCCAGGGAGAAGAAAAACACGGAATAGGGCGGAGAGAAAAGGGAGGGGGAAAAAGCCATTGGTCACTAGCCTCTAGCAAATTGAAATCTAAGCAATTTGCTTAATAAAATTAGTTAGATCATTGACTTCCTCATGAGAAGTGATTTGTTTAAATGCACACAAACCCGCAGAGCAACCGCACATCTCTGCCTTCTTGCACAGACACCATCCATCGGAAAACAACATCTATAAACACTTATTGACAAATACGTTCTACGAGGGACTAGGCTTTGACTTTTGACTTTCGCTAACTCGAGGTTCCACAAACGCAGTTGGTATCTGGAAAAATGTGTGATGTGTCAGCAAACGATGACCCCAAAATGGCAGAGGGCGCTGGCTTGGTGTCAGAAGTGCAGCCGACTCCCTCTGTGAGCTCTCCAGAGACTGCCGAACTAACCCGAACTGAGGAGGGTCTCCCAGGGGCTACCCTGACCTCATACAGCCCACTGCAGACACTGCACCAACCCTGCTGTCTGGTCCTGGTGCTGATCTTGCTGGTTCTTTCTCTTCTTTTCAGCTGGGCGGTGGTGCACCTGAGCTTGGGCGCTCGTACCAAACCCTTCAGGATTTCTTCCAGCTACAACCAGCCCGGCAACATGGAGACAGCGACCTATGACTCCCGTTTCAACACCAATTGCACCATAGGTAAGGTTTTTATCTCTTGAAACCTTTTTTAAAACCTCTTTGTGGTCCTTACTTAAATGATCATGTATTACTAGAAATTGTCCAGTAAATTGCCTGTGAGGGTGAAGATTTTTCAGCATGACCTTTTTGTTCTTCAATACAAACAAGTTTAACTTTTTTCTATACTCGGGATTTACTGTTAGTATTGTTGCGTGTGTTGATTTTCAAGCTGAAATGGCTAGCTGCTTTTCCTGAGATTTTACATTTCTGCTGTATTTCTTTGACTTAAACATTGTTCTTTAATCCAAAGTAGAGAAGTACCTTTAAAGCTTCAATGTTCTGTTAAAGGTCCAGTGTGTGATTTTCGGAAAAGGGTTATGTTTTATTACCTTAGAATAAGCTATTTCTATCTACATACAGCGCGGGTCCCTTTGCTTGTTATTCCCCATGTTCTGTCAGCCGTCATAGTGTTTCGAAAGGGGGGGGGGGGTGAGATATTACTGACTGGACCTTTAATATCACATATTGACATGGTCTGCTTTGGTGTTTGTTCTTATTTTTTTATTTATCTTATGTTGCAATAATTGCCAACTGACGGTTCACTATGGCGTTTATTACATAGGTGCTTTTAAAAAAATAAGTAAATGGACATGCAAAATTGTTTGAAATGTAACTTGTTGGATTATTGGGAAAGACTAAAAGCACAGTGTGATATTGCCAGGGACGTCAGGCAAGTATACAGTTCAGTGGTCAATATTCAAAACGTTTTGTCCACAGAATGCTGCAATTGACAAGAGGGTCATGTGAATAACCAAGACATACATTACTACAATAACGTGACTATATGTCCATTTTGGAGAGATCAACGCTGCAGCTTTGATCGTTTAGATATACATTTGTACTTACATTTAGTCATTTAGCAGACGCTTTTATCCAAAGCGACTTACATAGAGTTCAGTGAGCATAAAAGAGCAATTGTACAATAGGAGCTAATAATATATATTGGTACAATATACAATACAGAATGTTGACTAACTGCCAAGTCACATTATACAATTTAAGTTATTTGACATTAGTTCTTTATTTATTTAAATAACATTGCTCAATAATAAACAATGTTTCACGACGTTTATTAATCTAGTTTAATTTCTACATATATTATTACACAATCCCATTTCAGGTTTATTATTGTTAAAAATTAACAATAGAATTTTTATATAACATGGAGATCAGAATAATATATATCGAATAATACAAAAAAGCATGCAACTAATGTTAACTCAACGAACCAGATTGTAAAGTGTTACTTATTTATCAGATAAGGTCAATTGCAAAGGTAGAAAAAACACATTATACAACAGTCTGATGCCTTGAAACAATGCTTTCAGTATTCCCCTGACTTTACACCCATGCTTGTAGAGCAACGGTCTCACTTCCTCATTTAAACCACATTTTCTGCACAGCCTTCATGCCTTATAGAACAACTGCAGCAGCAACTCAAATTTTTCTTCTCACTCTTTTTTTTATTTTCTCTTTTTTTTCTGCTCCGTGCTTCCTGATTCAATAACTGGCGGGGAAATTGCCCATGTCTGACCACAGGGAACAGAACGCTGCTTGTCATGCAAATTCAGAAGCAGACAGATCTCTAATTGTTTCAGGGTGGTGTAGCTCAGTAGCCTAGTTTCTTGTGTCTGCCCAAACAAATCCCTCTGGGGGTCACTACGTTCGACAGGCTGTTCCTGTTCTAAGGCACGATGTGTTCGTCTGTTCTTGCTGCTAAATGCCCTGTTCTCTCCTTCTCTAATCCGTTCTTGCTTGCCATAATAGATATTAGCAGATTGACACGCTTTACAGCGTGGCTTGTCTTCCTGAAGCACCTGCCACTAGATCTCGAATTACCTGCCAGGCTGCCACCAGAAAAGGTGTTTGTTTGACGAGCTGATTTGCAAAGCTGAGGCCTGAGTGTGTGTGTGTGGGGGGGGATAGATGTGCTTGATAAGGCTTGAAATTCTCTTTTAATGAGATGAAGTAATTGCTGTAATCTAAGAAGTTCTAAAAGTAGCCAGTTGGTTGTTTTTGTTGCATCATCTTGGCTAAATTATCAAGAGCGGTCATGAGGCAAAACAATGACTTTTGTTTTTGACGAAAATGTGCATGGGGCAAAATATGCCACTATGTGTTCTGGGTGTTGATGTCTACTCCTTTAACAAAGATGATTTTGTGATTAGTTACAATTGTTAGTCTTATTATTTAATATTGTTGGTTGATTTACGCCAGCTAGAAATGGTTTGACAAATGTTTTTTCCTCCAATGTCACAATTCCATGCCAAAATGTAGGGTGAAATTATATGAATTTGACCCTTTATGCAAAAACTAATTGCAGATTTTACAATACAGTACGACATTTTGACCCCTAGAAACTTGCTCAATATCAATGGATAAAATGTTGTATTCACCATTTTATCCACCAGGTGAAGTCGTCCAATTTCTGCAGTGTGATTTAAGGAATGATTCATGTTCTTACCACAAAGGTGTGAGATATACTGAACTGTGATACGTCCAGATAGGAGTTTGTTCAAATGAGTAATAGTGGAAGTGTTGCTTGATTTTGCAAGCACTGATAAAAAACAGCGGTGAGATTTTCTGGTTCTGTTTAATTTACACTCCTGGTAGAGCACTCACTTCTGTAACCATATGTTCAATAACACAGTCACCCTCTTGCTGCCCTCACCAAGACAATGCAGAGGTGTAGATCATCCAATCATAAAATGTTAACTCGCTCCCTATTTTTTCTGTGTGTGTCATCTGCTTTTTGCTCCCTCCGGCAAACCTCATTTTGATTACAGCGCCATCATAAAAATGTGGCTGGCAGGCTGAGTCGAGTTCTGCAGAGGTTTGATGAGGTCCATTTATATCCTTTGAGTTATCCTCTCTTTTTCTTGTGGAAGTGCGTGGTGAAGGACCACTGCAGTGTCGTCGTGCAAGTGCAAAGTGTTCAATTTCCCATCATCTCTCACTGTGAGTCAAATGACTTTCGGAGAAAGTGTACCTCCCCGTTCGATTCTTTTTACGGTCACTTTTGAAGTGGTTTCGCTAATTGACTCGCTTGCGCCAAGGGGTGAACCATCCTTGAACAAATCTAGCTGAACGGTTACGAAGAGGACAGGTTGTGGCCATCATTTCTTTGTATGAGTGAACCAGACAAACAACCATGTCTCAGAGCAAAACAGCAATGCCATTTTAATGAATAGCGTTGCTTTGACTTCCTTTGCGTTTATTTATTTATATACTGGGTTGTAGCCTTTTTCCCATCGTACGATTTGTTTATTTCTTTTTTTTATTCAGATAAATAAAGTATTAACCTCAAGGTTATGTTTGTTCCATTCTTTAAAAAAATACATTTTTAATGATTAAGTTGTTCAAATCTTAAGGATTGAAATGTTTATAAAGTCGCAACACATCCATGAAGATAACATTTTACATAACAACAAAATATCAAGATACCACATGCACAAATCCCTCCCTTTCTCTGAATGCATTCTTATTTTGGCAACAGCCATTCAAGGCAATGAGCTTTTATTCATTTATTACAGCAACTGGCCTCTATAGGGGTTTGAACCAGCAACCTCATCTTCCCCAGGCTATATCCTTCCCTATTAAGCTGTGCAGTTGTCAGGGTCTGACACTGGTATACCTGCTGCTTTACAGCCCGGATGGACCGTGGAGCCTTTCCCCCAACCATCAATCATTCAGACCCACGAGACTGAGTCAGTGAAATGAGCTGTGCTGTGAGCAGAGTGAACACGCATCTCAGGAGAAGTCCTGTGGGGATGACACTCAGGGGTCTTCTGTGGTGGGGAGTGCGTGCTTCAAAGGGGCTTTTCTATGGCATTTGATGCCAAGCTTTAAAATGGTATAGTGCAGACAAACGCTGCATTGTCCCATTTCATTTGGCTGCTTATTCTGCAAAAAACACTCACATAGACAGAAAGGGGTTGTTTGTTCCTCCATAAAATGATTAACTGTCCAGTTTTTTAGTAAAGTCATGGACAGAATTGCCTTTGTGAATATCACCGTCCTCACAAACTTGCAAATTCAGTAATTCACAAATTATGATTTGTAGACCACATCTTGTATATATTTTGTCTTTATAGGGCATCTTACATTTAACCTTGCCCCTGTTGTCAGGCCCCATGTGTACACAAATCAGTACAAATTTGTACACAACGAAGCTTGCAAAGTATTTGTGATATCATCCCTTAATTTGCCAGCTATTAAAATGTCACCATAATTAATGGTTTGCCTGCTGGACTAGCCCACTGCTTAAATCAACAGGGGCAGATGTTCTTGGACTGAGCTTTGCTTTGGGCACTAATGACAGGCCTCAAGAAATAAAACAAATGTCGGTATATAAATAAACTACCAGCCTCTTTATTTGTATTTTAAAATTAATAAAAATTGGCGGTGATAAAATGACCAGAAGTCATCAATTGTTAATGAAAGTGGCCAGTTTAATATGGTGATTGTTGCTATTGAGAGTCTCTGTCAGGAACGCGGAAAGAGAACCCAAGTGCAGGCAGCGAAACGGGGTTTAAACAGGATTTTAATAAATAATAAACAGGAACAAAACAAAAACCCACGAGGGGGTAAACAGGGAACACAATAAACTGAAAAATAACACTTGACAAGAACTACAACTACAAAAACACCTAGACTAACAAAACACTCACACTGACTTGACTTGACTTGACTTGACTTGACTATCAATAACAATGACAAAGACTCCAAGACATGGCAAAAAGCATGAAACATGTACAACGAACGAGCACAAGACAATAGACAAGAGGGCATTAAATAGGGGAACAAACACAGGATAATTACTAAGGGGCAGGTGAAGGTAATGAAACACTAATGGGAAGGCTAACGAGACAAAAGGCGGGAAACACTGACGAGACACGAGAAAGCACATGGCATGTCAGAATCAAAACAAAGCCATGTCTTTCTCACACAAAACCTAAGGCTATGCCATGACTCCGCTGCAAGACCAAGAATAAACATGACATGATAGCGGAATCATGACATAAGCCCCCCCTTAAATGAACACCTCCAGGTGTTCATCAAGGGGTAGACTGACAAGACAGGGCAGACTGGGACAACGACAAGACAAGGCAAAACATGGAAAACAAGATTAACGGCAGACAAGCATAAATTACAAAGGGGTTGGGGTGACATAATAAAAATAACAAACAAGGGAGGGGGGGAGGGGGAACAACTGAGTTCATGGGGGGAACAAAAGAGTCCATGGGAGGAAGTCCAAAGTCCAAAGACAAGAAGTCCAATGACTTAGGGGACATCCTGGGGGGCGGCGCTCGAGAGCGCAAAGTCGCCGGCAGGGCAGGACTTGACGCCGGCTGGAAGGCCGGCAGGGCAGGACTTGACGCCGGCTGGGCAGGACTTGACGCCGGCTGGAAGGCCGGCAGGGCAGGACTTGACGCCGGCAGGAAGGCCGGCAGGGCAGGACTTGACGCCGGCAGGAAGGCCGGCAGGGCAGGACTTGACGTCGGCTGGAAGGCCGGCAGGGCAGGACTTGACGCCGGCTGGAAGGCCGGCAGGGCAGGACTTGACGCCGGCTGGAAGGCCGGCAGGGCAGGACTTGACGCCGGCTGGAAGGCCGGCAGGGCAGGACTTGACGGGACCACCGGGACCACCGGACTTGACGGGACCACCGGACTTGACGGGACCACCGGGACCACCGGACTTGACGGGACCACCGGGACCACCGGACTTGACGGGACCACCGGACTTGATGGGACCACCGGGACCACCGGACTTGACGGGACCACCGGACTCTGAGCCGCCCTCCATTGCCTCTTCTTCAGCCTAGCCACCCGCCTGGTGGTCGGCTGCAGGAACGATGTGAATGGGACGGGCGGCTCGGGATTGGAGGCCTCGGACGAGGACCCCCAAGACTCCCATCTCCCCCGCTTGCCAGTGAGACTGGGCGGTTGTGGAGAGGCTGCAGAGGCTGGAGAGTGGTTCGTGGCGATGCCCACAACACCGATCTGCAGAGGACCACTCTCTGGTATCGCTACCAACGGAGATGAGTAAACAGAGTTTGATGAGGTCGCGGACTCCGAACGCGCTGCGGCAGTTAGCCACACAGCGTCGAAGTTCAACGGCCTCATCGCCTTCATCTCCGAGCGAGAGAGTGGCTCTCTGAGACCGGTGTTGAACAGCACCGCCAGCTCCCTCTCCCCGAAGACGCCCTGTTCAGCTATGTCCAGGAATCTCTCCACATACTCGTCCACAGTCTCACTTCCTTGGCGAAGACTGCAGAGTTGGCGGGCCAAGCTGGAACGGTTAGTGTCCATGCTGCTGCTGCCTACTGGGTTCAGTTCTGGCTCGTTCGTTCTGTCAGGAACGCGGAAAGAGAACCCAAGTGCAGGCAGCGAAACGGGGTTTAAACAGGATTTTAATAAATAATAAACAGGAACAAAACAAAAACCCACGAGGGGGTAAACAGGGAACACAATAAACTGAAGACTAACACTTGACAAGAACTACAACTACAAAAACACCTAGACTAACAAAACACTCAGACTTGACTTGACTTGACTTGACTTGACTTGACTTGACTTGACTTGACTTGACTTGACTTGACTTGACTTGACTTGACTTGACTTGACTTGACTTGACTTGACTTGACTTGACTTGACTTGACTTGACTTGACTTGACTTGACTTGACTTGACTTGACTTGACTTGACTTGACTTGACTTGACTTGACTTGACTTGACTTGACTTGACTTGACTTGACTTGACTTGACTTGACTTGACTTGACTTGACTTGACTTGACTTGACTTGACTTGACTTGACTTGACTTGACTTGACTTGAAAGTTGCCAGTTCGATCCTTCGATCCTTAAGCAAGACACCTTACCCTACTTGCTCCCCAGGCACTGCTCCGGGTGTACGTGTGCGTTCCTAACTGCTGCACCATAACTGACAAATAGGTCACTTTCCCTTTTCACTAAAGGACACAATCTTTCTCATGTATAGTACTTCAAGTATTCATGCTGCAAGTATTTGCTGACGTAGGGAATACTGTAACAATAAAGCTGTTTATGTGGATAGCATTGTTGATGGCATAAAAGTTAGCACTGTTGGAAGCATTTATCTGAAATATGTTCGGTGTGAAATCTGAATTTTGTTTGAAGACGTTGGTGTCTTGGTAAATCCGAGCACAGTCAAAAACACTGTAGAGATTTTTACACTGAAAGTGTAGGAAACTGTTTCATTGGCAAAAGTCTGTTTGCTCATCTTATTGCAGTTTAAGAGAAACCGTTAAGGAGATCACACTTCTTTCTTATGGGTTGTTTCATTTCCTCATACTATTACATTCCATTTGTTAATATTCATACCACCGTAATGAAGATGATTTTTGAAATAAAGCTAATAGAAAGTGCAACTTCATTTAGCCGTAAATAAAGACATCTACCTTTTTGTGTGCCTGTGCTTCAGCTCTTTATTTTCTACCCCTTTCTACATCACACTTCATCGTCTCCTATGTTCCTGCCCTGTAGGCACTTAATTCTAAACTTGTGAAATTCGTGTTCTTCTTTCAAAGACTACAAATTATTTGTAAAAGCCTGCATTTATTACCCTCTCTTGCCCCAGGTCTTCCACAGATATATTAAAAAAGTCTACCTTCAGCGGCAGCTACGATCATCACTGAGCTACTGTATATTTAAGCTTCTTTAAAAGGACCTACACTTGTGTAGGCGTGTGTAGGTTGCACTTAGATTCATTTCCTGTGATAGAAATCACAAAAGCTGTAATTCTTTTGATACGATTTAACGATTTATTTAACTTGTAGTTAAAAGTAAATCTACTAATTAAACTGAATGTGCTGTAAATCACTTAATACACTTAAATAAATAAATGCGAAGGCAGATTTTAAGAGTGGATTAAAACTATGACTTCATTTTAAGTTATTATTCCGTGTGAATTTTAAGGGGCTGTGTCTACTGTGGCATTTCTGCCTGCGGCCAGACTGCTTTTTGCTTATTGTTTCTCACAGAAGTGCCTCGTTTTTTGCCTGCCAGTTTCAGCCACGTAAATATGACTTGGTATCATCTGTAATGTAAAATAACTTGTCTGGGGCAGAACATTAAATACAATTCTTAATTCATAAACGTCCTTTTATTTTTCTTAAATTTGCAACATTTACGATATTCTGCAAGGCGTATGTAAAGTTGAGATTTCATTATTAAACTATTTATGGCTAAAAATAAAAATCGTGAAATATGGAGTTACGAGGTTTCAGAAGGACAACAGATATGTATAAAGTTCATATATTATGTACAAACAAACCCTCATTTTGATTGGTAGCGATGGTCAAACGTCAAAGGTCATTTCATCATTTCACACAACTTTTTTAGAACAGCTAGTGTGTCTTTATCTTTATAACATACTGATAACTGATGTGTTAACTGATGTCCCCTTCTTGTACAACTTTCCCAGCAAGAGTTCCTTGGTCAACCGGCTTTGCCAGAAAGACCATATGGTTGACCATTACGTTTTGCATGTGGAAAAACAGCATAGCCATTTTCTAGGCTAGAACTAGCATGTAAATCCATGCAGGTCAAAGCTACGGCTGTTTTTTCAGCTGGTAAATAAATATTGGTGGCTTGTGGGTTATGTAGATTTTGTCATCAGACCTAAAATGCAAAACCTTTGTTTTCTTATGCTTTACTGCGGTAGCATACCATGAGTCCAATTCTCTTGTTGCCACTGAATTCACCATATAGCCTAGTCCATTTCTCCTTTTCAATCATCTTCAAAATGAAGCAGATTTAGCCTTAATGTGACTATCCAGCTTTACCAAACACACAGAATACACCAAGGCACCTGGCTACCTTGGAATCAAAGAAGGTCTAGGCCTCTGAGATGTCACGAAGCAGACAGACTGCCCTCTAATCTCTCTTGGGCAGCCTTTGATATAAAGCTGCTGGCCTACACACTGGCCTGTCTCGACTTCATCTAGAACATGAGACAGCCATGTCAGGCATTCTATACCCTGTGAATGTATAGCTTCGGGGTTTTCATATTGTCTTTGACTTGTCTGTCATTCTTCCACATGAATGGACCATTTAGTAGCAGTTTTTTTAAATGGTTACAGTTCAAAAGAGGGTAGCGTTTAAAATAATGTGCAGACAGTTGTAAAATTGTTAAAAGGGTTTTCTTCAAATTCACTGTAGGATTTCAAAACAGTAATTTATCAGTAACAAAACATAGGCTTTCATAATAAAAACCCTTTGATACACTGTGGGTGGCAGCTCTGTTCATCACAAATATGTGTGTTTTGAACAGCAGATATGATTTGTAACACAGCACATTCACTGTCGGTAAACAGAAGTATCAATTTCAGAAAATAAAACAGGCAGGCTTCTCCTTCAGATCCACTCGCTCCTCAGACTGACCGCCAGTGGGCGGAGCCAACAATGTGATAATGCAAAAGTGGGTGTTGATATAGTACACAGCTCGTATAAAAATGAAACCACCATGTGACATCACATTTCAACCATTTTACATTCATGTTTATCCAGAAATTGATTACACAAATGCATTTGTTACTGATAAGGAAGACATTTTAAGCTATGAATCTTGCAGGATGTATTAATGAAATCAAGACCTCTTAAATGTCAAAATCTCATCACCCCTTTAATGTTTTTCTATAGTTACATAAATAACACATCTTGTAAAAGGAAAGATGACTCTTTAAACCTCCTCGAGTAAGGTTTATAACTGCAACTCAAGATTGTATGTTGAGCATGTTCAATGTCTGCATGTACAACGTGGCTGCATACTTGCAATGTGTTGAACACGCATTTGCAGTTTCTGGCCGCAGTGAAAAAGGTTGAAGAACTAAGGTGTGCTTTGGCTCTTATATATTTATTTTGCACGAACACATACCACCTTTTACCAATAAGAGCTTTGGTTTATCAGCTCACTTTGTCTTCCTCACCGACTTGTCTCCTCTGATTTGTCTGCTTCTCTAATGCAGCAGCCTCAAAACGTCTCCAAAAAGTAGTAAAACAAAATGAAACAGTTTTCCTTTGCATGCGTTTGCTGCTTAGGCACTGTGTGGAATAATCTGACAGAGACAAATGATGCCACGAACCTCTGTCGGCCAATCAAGCATGGCTCCAAACAGTTCATTGAATTCCTAACTAGATGCCCCCCATTTCGACTCTCGTCCTGAGGGAAGGTGGTGTGTAATCCGAGTGCATAAACTCCATGACTCTCCTCATAGATCAGACACATTGGCTTGGACTGCACAAGTTCACATTCTCATCTAAGCACCTCATAATTAAATGATATAAAATTTAGAAGGTAAACAGATTTTACTTAGAATTGTCTCATTTATGACATATTGGATTGAAGTTAATGATTCTTTTTCCTTAATGACCCTATGTCTTTTCTACCATGACCTTTCTTTTTCGTACCAACACTTGTACAGTAGATAAATCAGTTACATTACAAAGGTGCAGGAGATTCAAAACAAACTAGAGAAGATTTTCAGCAAAGAAAACACAACTTAAATTATCTTAGATTTTTTATTTTATTTTAGTATTTCGTGTCACGTCTTGTTCAGTTTTGACTGTAATTTCACAATTACCATAAAACAACAATAGTTTAATGCGGCTCAGTAGTTTCTGTGGTGCAATGAAAAATGAGGGAGTATTTAGGTATGAGGTTGTGTCTGCATCAGAGGAAGAAAGTAGACATTGAAAACATTAGCAGAACATCATATAATTTGGTTACTTTATATTGAGAGCACTGTATATTTGTAATGGCTACAGTTGAAGTTAGGGTCAAAACATGTAATTGAACGTTATAAAAAGATACGAATAATTTAAAGGTCAGAGGAAGGAAGAAGTGCAGGAAATAACTGATAAGTGATGGAAAAGATAGGAAAATGCTGGTATGAAAAAAAATCAGAAGGCATCAGGATATAAAAAATGGTCAATGTCTTTGATCTAGGCCTGTGCAGGTTTACCATTATCTCGCTTATTTTGAATATAATAATTACTTTTTTCCATGCTTTATTTATCAGAGTCCCTTGCTAGAACAAGAACATCTACAATGTGCAATGAACTTGCAGAGAATCACCATTTGTTTCTTTTGTCTCATCCCATTAGCCAGATTCTCAGAAGCAGGACGCAGAAAGCCTCTTTTTTTAATTTTACCCTTAATACTTTTGAGAGAAGCACAGTGTGTTCTCTATGACTCAGATGCTTTACTGTCATCTCCTTTTCATAGAACACATTTTGTACAGTCTTATAGCTGGATCTGTCTACAGGGCACAATGCAAACGATGATCTTCTGCTATGGCGAAGGCTTATCATCCTTTAAACCTACACACAAAAATCCTTTTCATCCATTGTGTTTATTTTCCCCCGTTCACTTTAACATCAGGGTCATAGCTGTAGTGTTTAATCAAGGTCAAAGTGGCTTGAAAAAACTTTTAATTAATAATATAGTTTAAATAGCATCCTATATAGGCTGTTTAAAGTTTGTAAAATAGCTGGTCCCAATGTTTGACATGGTTTGTTTTATGTGGAGTAATATGTGAAATATGTCATGATGCTGAGTGGCCTAGTTGTGGAAGATGAAAAAGGGATACAACAAAAGAATCTGGGCATGCATGTGCATCTAAAAATATTAACATGATATGTATGAAACCCTTCTAGAGTTCCATTTGTTATGCATGAAGTGTGGTACTTACTTTGCAAGATTCTTATGCAGAGGAAATAATATTTCACAGTCTTTACATGCTGTTCATTGGTGACCCACAATTAAGCTGTTAAGCAATATTTAGTTTGCGTTTGAGTCCATGCGCAACCATGATGGCCTTTAAGCCCTTTCCTCATGTGCATTGACAGATTTCGAATCTTTTATCTTAGCTTAGCTTTCAGGGCATTGATATGATGGTTTCCTGGCAGTGCTATGACTCACTGTTACGGGTGGCTGTCAAATGCCTGCTGAACAATAATTAAATCATTTTAGTATCTACACACTGAATCTAGTACGACATATCCATAGTACGACATATCCATAGTACGACATATCCATCACGTCTTTGTTCTTTTATCACAAAGCCTCTGCATGAGAGGACATTGGTGTATTAATACCTTTTCGACTTTTTTTTCTTTTTATTTTCTCTCCACATTTACGAAGAGTTTGATTAAAAAGACACATTAGGTTTTTTTGTCATTAGCAAGAGTGCCATGCTGAGCTGTAAAACAGAGCTATTAATTACTATTCAATTACATGAGCCGATAGGTCTCGCTCAACGCATGCAAATGTGACTCTGCTCGCAAATTTAAAGACGTGTCACTAAGAGACAAACGAAAGCGAGTTCAGACAGGTTTGAGAGGAAAAAATAATCTCTCGCTAATGTGTCACCAAGCATGAGTGAAAGAGAGAAAATAGACTGTACTTGCCAATGTCTTCTCTACTAAAGGGTGATTTCATATCCTTTGTTAACCCTATGTAGACACTTGGTGTATAAGCTATGATCCAGGATCCATCATGGACACTGAAGGGGATTTTTTTAGAATGGTGGTTGATCACTGATAAATGTATCTGGGTCTCTGCAGTAATAAATATTTGGACACGTCACTCTTCGTTGGAACATTTTAATCTCGGAGAAGCAGCTCTCGCCGTGTATCTTACCAAAAATGTATTCCAGATCAAGGGCACATTATGCCTCTGTAGCAGCCAATGATAAAAATCACATCTTCCTTGTTTTATTTTTTAAAGAAGGAAGTAAAAGTGAATCCCATCAGTGATTTCTCGCTGTACAATCAGTCTTTATCATTGAACCCCTGGTGAGCGCGGCCCTTTGTACGGCTCCACCAGCCGACTGTCTGCCATTTGCATAGATATGCAAAATGCGGCTAGATCGTGTTCGCTGTGATGCTATAAGACACTCAACTCGCATAAATCCAGTCACCACACGCTACTTATCAAGGGCCATTGTTCCATCCCACATATTCTAAAATGTGCTAACGCTGAAAAAGCCTTTAATATGGAGCCTTTGCAAAAAAGATCTACAAAACACAACACGTACAGTGATGTAGAAAAATGTTTCATATCACAAAACAGAAAGTGGCATACATTCATGTTAAAATGTAGCCCATGCCTGTGTTTTTGTTTTGTTGCCACATTTTTAAGTGCCTATAAAAATCTTTATTGGACGGAAAAGGGCTTTTGCTTTGTTTTTATTTGTTGATAGCCTTTGTCAGTATCATTTCTTTTTGCTGAAGATATAAAAACAAGTGAGACTTTGCTTCTTTTATGTCCTCTTTCGGCTCATTTACTTTCACAAAGTGCCGAATTTACTTGATGTGTTTGTGTTTGTCTGTGCAAAAAAAAGCTTTTAATGTATCCCTCTGATTTACTTTCTTGGCAGAAACTCTATTGGAAAGACATAAAGCAATCCTCTTTCTGTTATAGAGACAGCTAATGTCCTGCTGTTAAAGAAGATGTATGATGAAAGTGAGGTGGCAGTAGGCTAATGGTTAATGATTTGAGCTGCTTGAGCAAACAGTACATCGCAAGTAGAGGTGACCCTGGAATCGTAGAATTACTGGGATAAAAAGTTTTATCACTATTGTGCCATTGAGGTATTGAAACCTAGGCTGCTTTAGGGGAACTGTCTCTGTAATTAGCGTCTCTGATACCCTCTTGTCTTCTTACTCCCAGAAACCTCTCGAAACGTCACTCTCCGGGGCCGCTATCACTGCAGAGAGGGCAGAGAGATCAATGTGAGCCAGCTGTGTGACTTCAACCATGACTGTCCACAAGGGGACGATGAGGGAGAACATTGCCGTGAGTATTAGTGTGGTCCATTTGGAGGACGGGGGAGCGAGAGGGTGACTTTAATGAAACCATTGGGTGTTTAATATATAACAGAAGTCGTGTTTATTGGACGTTGTGGGAACTGTTCTGCCTTAGTAGCCATCTCTTTCTGAATAAAGTGTCTGCGATAAAATGACCAGTGACAGGTAAATTAAGCAAATGTCCATATTTATTTATCTAGAATTATTTATTAGGGGTGAAGTTAATGCCTGTCCTTTTATAGATACCAAATGTGTTGTGGTTTTACCATGCATCTTTAAAAATACTGCAGTATATTTTTTCGTAGTTTGAAAAGGGACTACTGTTTGTAATGTCATGCTTGGATCATAGCATTGAATTGCTAAATCAATCAATGTCACTTTTTAAATAAAATATGAATTTTCCACATAGCTAAAAGCTAACAAATTATCCCTTTTTCTCCTACAAAAAATCTTATGAGTATACAATATATACGATATCATTCATATCACATACAAGGTCATTTATAAAAGCATAAATAATAGAATGTAATACTTTTCGTAACGTTGGTTTTACTGTATTTGTATTTGAGAGTTGATACAGTTGATTTCCCTCACACTTCCACTGTAATTTTCTCACATTATACATTTAAAGGCTGTATAGCGGTAGAATTAACATTCGGATTACATATATCCCACACACATTTAAAGCATTTTCCTCTTTGTAATTTCCATAATCTGAAGTTTGACAGCCTTACCTCTTGACTTCACTTCCTGCCGCTTCATGTATTTACTACTCTTACTACTATTTGACCTTCAAGATTAGCAGCTCACAAAATCCAGATCCTTTATTTTCTGCCATTTCTTCTCGTTGACTATTTTGATTGATGCGGGCAACCGTGATATCACTACACAGCACATCTCTCAAACACAGTACATATACTGCCGGATGCGATTTGAAATGGAAAAAGACAAAGAAAGCAACCACTTCTTCCTGTGTAAAGAGCAGTGACAAATCGAACAGAGCATAGGTTCTCTGACCTATAGGTTCTCACCAAGTGCTATCAGTGTTTTGCGTAATTTTTCTCACATTGAGAGCAAACTTAAGGATTGTGTGGAACACACACATTCTGATCAAGTTTAATTTATTAAGGGAGAAATTATGCTGCTGAAGGACTCAGTTTGAGATCAGTAGGACCCCACAAGAGGAGTACCTACACCAGGCCCGGTGCCACGAGGGGTCAAAAGGGGGAATTGCAGGAATTGGGGAATCCCACTTAGTTTATTTTCTGCATGGCAACATTTAAAACGAGGATTTAAAAAAAATTAATTGCATTGTGTTTGTGTTACAGGCTAAGGAAAATTTCTTTAGATTTCATCTTTGTCCATTTATTCTATATGCGATCTGCCTACGCATCTCCATTTTCCAATGAAGTATAGATGAATAATCACACTACAAGATGATTGGACAGAAAGGGCATGTGACTCTCAAAAGGCAAAACTATTATAAATAAGATTAATGGTAATATAGAATATTTAAATATGTATGTAATAAAAAAATAATCTGGTCGATTTGTGAGTGAGATAAATGTTTCCATATTAGGCATTTGTGTTCAGGCACACGAACAACACACAAACTGAAATATTCCAATTTGTTTATATGGGTGTGGTTTTATCCCACATTTATTCGCACTTTTATCAGTTATGATATCAGCGATAATAGTTTGAGCTACACTGCGTGTGGTTCCTCAAAAGGATTTTCTAGGCACGCGACTGCAAAAGAAGACTTAAAATGCATGGCTCTGTGGATGGAAATGGGAATCACAAGTTACCTTGTAACTAAAGATATTGTGAACGAGGTAGGAATCTGTGGTACACACTGAAGGTGGTTGGGGCCCAAGATGCCATAGGCTGTGAAAACATTTCCATCTACATTCGCTACCTGAACGAAAGTAAAGAAGCTTTCAAAGTATGTGACAACCTGTCTACATTTGTGAAGAAACCAACAGTGGAGGCTCAGTACAATGGCGAAATATTGAAAAGACTTCTCGATCAAAGGTGGACTGGTCACCTGGCAACAGGTGCTTTGACAACATTGTGGATTTTTTGTTTGACTTTGGTCTGCAAGCAGAGCGTACAGCACATAAAGCTGGAGGCCTGGTAAGGTCGATATCCGAAGCGGATTTCAAGTTCATTGCTTTAATGGTACATAAGATCATCCTTCTCCTTGATCCTGCAAACAAGATACTTCAGGCCGAATCAACTGATGTCTACACTTGCCTAAAACTTGTACATAGTGTGTGTGCGCGAGTGTGTTCACAATCTCAGGTATGACAGTTTGAAGCACTGTGGGCACAATGCAATGATGGGCAAGAAGTGCTTTTTTCCAACTACAAAAATACCTGAGTAAAGGTCTCGAGCACTTTGTAGTCGAAAGTTCCATTGGACAGCGCGACAAAGGAGATAAGACTGAATGCCAAAGACTTTTCTTCAGTACTTTGGATACAGTCACTATGCGCACTCGACCCTGGAAGCAGTGACAGTGCTTTGGACAGTACAAGAGTTAAACCACTTTTGGACCAAAACAGAACTAGTGGATGCTGAAATTACTGTCGCTCATCAGTTTATGCAGACCAAAATCGCTCGTTCGAACAGGGATAAATGGGCCCCTCTTGATATACTGCAACAATTTTCTGGGACTCTGACTGCAATGCCATGGGTTTAAATGCACGGAATAACATTTGGGGCATCCAACTATTTTCCACCCTCACTAATGTGTTCACTCAGCACAGACATAGCATGTCGGACCAGAGGTAAGCACAACCCATTCAACTGGCATTTGAATATGACCTGACCACAAAATTTTGACAAAAAGAATGGAAGGACAAATTGATGAGGAGATTCAATGCCAAATCAAGAAGACTGCAGCTCTTCTAAAATTGTAAGATGTCTGTTAAATTTATTCTTAAAAAAATTCACATTTTCAGTTTAATTTGCATTAGTTTGGTCTGTTTGATTAGTCGTGCAGTGTATAATATTTTAGGGAGCGCTGCTTTGAAAAAGTCTTTAATCAAATCTTATTTTTGGTTTAAAGTTAAGCCCCCTTAATATTTTCACGTGCCCCCTAAGTCATTTCCTACTGCAGCTGGGCCTGACCTAAAGTTAAATACCACAGTAGTATCTGACTTTTTCAAAGTTGAAAACATGAACCTGAAAGCACTTTTGTTGGGTGTCTACACATTTAAAGCTCTAAAGTGTCTTATAAACACAGGTAGTCAAAAATAGTGACTAATCTATCCTTATCCGTAGATTGATTTGTAAAAAACTATTCTTTATTGTATGCAATGCATGTTGCTTTTCTTTACGCAAAACAACCAATGACTCACATTCGGTATATTGTGTTAAATGTAAATTTCAATTATTTGAAGTACCAACTACTATATAGACGAAATTGTTTACCGCATTTACATCCATTTGACAACTCAAAGTCTGTTCACACTGATAACGATAACTATATTAGCATCCACACTAACAGAGGATAATATTATGTTTACACTCACAGAGTTTTTAAACCCCTTTTAACCCTTGTGTCGTGTTCATATTTTTCAGTCAGTGTTTGTGGGAATTGTGGACCCACTGCAGTTTGGGTTTTTTATTTCAACACAAACTCTTTATGTTAAAATGCTTCACAGATGTTTACTTCATCCCAATTACAAGCAATATAAACAGCATGGATACATTTTGCCCTGTACCTTTGTTTGATCGTAAAGTTCATACGCATCTGACTTTATAACTCAGGTACATTAATAAAGACACTCAGCTTGTGCAGCATGCATTGTATAAAGAAGATGAGTTCTCGCACTGTACAGATGACACACACCTTACTTGATAACTGCGCAGCTCGCTCTGTATAAAGAAGACGTGTCTCTGCGCAGCTCGTGCCTAGACGCCAAGAAGACAACAATGTCATGGTCTATCCCGATGGTTAACTGTAGACATCGTCGATGCCAATTTGGTAGACTTCACCCAACCTTATTCACAATAGCTGAAGAACTTCGAATAAGTTCTGTCCACGTCCAGCTGGCCTTGAACGTGGGTATGTAGATGCAACGTGGGGGCGTACATCCTGACTGTAGTCTGTGTTATGTTGGGATTGGCCTCTTTTTCAGTGGTCTTTTGAATGCAAAAGATTTACATAAGCACGAGGAAACAACAGTGTTGGCCACACACGCACGCGCACACACATATCCCACTGTTTATGTTTAATATTTGTAACAAATATTTACATTTAAATACATTGAATATTTGAATGTCACTTATGTTTAAATATAAATATACAGTATATTACTAATTTCTTAAATAAATACATAATAATTTTCATATAAAAATACATGGCACACACACAACCATTAAACAAACACAAATATTTATTTTGTAATCGGATATTGATGATTAACCTATTTGAAAGCACAAAATATATATTTTCTATATAGATGATAAAAAACTTATATATATTGTTATTACATTATACATATTTAAAGATGTGCTGCTTAAGACCTGAGGGTGTGCTGCAGTTTTAGAATCACTGGTGCAGAGTGCTGCTTCTCTTATGTTGTCATCGCTTCTCATGCTAATCCTCATGAGTGTGGTCACGCCGGTCGATGTGTTTACTGGCAGTTAATGGTGGTGAGTTTAGTGCTGCACATCTTCCCTCGGCGGATGATTAGGTGATCCTACCTCACACCTCTCAAATCAATACACCACAAAAGCGGAAATCAAATTTCTTTGGTCTGCCTGCAGCATTCAAGACAAAAACAAAGGACACCCACACCAATGTTTAGATTTTAACAAGATTCTAAGCATTTATTGTTGTTTATTGTTAGAACAAAGCTGAATGTCACAGTTCTCGCTCAATATGCCACCACAGATATTGCCATCGATTAGCAACTTCCTAATCATTCTCTTTTGACATACATTGAACACATCTCATTTGCACAACAAGGTTTCGGTGTCTCTTTAATTAACTTTGTTACCAAGCTTGTTGATAATAGACCTAAGAAGACCAGATAAGATGTGTCTACATGAGTCTCTGCAGTTTTGACGATATATATGTAATACATTTTACTTTGAATTAAAATAAGGGCACAGATATTGGTCTATAACTGGTCTATAAACAACAAAGAAATTGATTAAAGTAAAATATTGATTTAGAAGCAGAGGATCTATTTTAATTTAATTAAAACAAGAAAGTTATTGCAGTAGGACCTCCAGCGACCCGAGTTCGAATCCTGGCTCGTGGTCCCGGTTTCTAATTTCCTCTCTCTCGTCCCATTATTTCCTGTCTCACTCTGCACGGTCCTATCCATATATGCAAAAGGACAAAAAACTACAATAAACCATGGAAAGTTCTGACAAGGCCAAATACTAGCACAAAATCTGTCAGTCTTAAAGCTAGGACTTTTTCCTATTTACCATTTCAACCGTTTTTAATGTATTGTCATGTCATGCTTCATCCTATAAAAGCAGACACTGCTTGGAAACATGTCAACGTTGCATGTCATTTTATGCAAGTACTGTTGCATGCGAACAGGCAATTAATCTTTAGCAATGCAGTGAATCACTGGAGGGAATCCATGTTTTTTTGCTGCATTAAACCTTCAACATAATTGCATTTTATGCATTAGTAATATATTATGCACATAACTGGAAAAAACGTTTTGGAATGATTGTCAAGAAACCGATAAAGTTTATTTTTTAGACTATTCTTATTAGGTTTTCTTTTCAAGAAAAGTCTGTTTTAGATTAACAATGTGTTTCTATTATCACTTCATTTTATTTTATCATGTGTATAGAGACACTGCATCTTACATGTCATTTTATTCGCCTAAACTCAGACTATATGATCACTTCAAGCTAAACCTATAAGGTACATGCTAGCAGGCAATTTATCCTCAGTAATGCAAGTTGATCGCTGGAGGGCAAGCATGTTTCTTCTCCCCATGTTTCTTAATGAAGGTCAGATCCTTGCCTGCAGCCCAGCGAGGGCTTGAATGAATTGTCTGTTGATAGGAGGGCTTGGGGGACTGTTGCTAATATGGCCTTTCTTCATTTCATTCCCTGTCTTTCTGTTGCTTTACCTAAAAACCATACCCTCATTTACACTCCCTTGTCTCTCAGCTGTCCTCTTGTGCCTCTTCAGACATTTATAAATGGTCGAAGACTTTTTCATCAAGGTCTTCAAGCAATTGAGCTGGATAGTAGATAGTAAGATTGTTGGCCCAATATCTCTTGCTTTCTCCTTAGTGTTCTTTTCTTTTAATTTCTTTAGGTCAGTTCCTCAATGGAAGCTATTGCTCGTTTGGAAGGGAAGACTGCAGCTGGCAAGTGGTTCCAGGTAGCGGTCCCCAATGGCGGGTCCATCCGTCCATTCCCAAAGGCCTAAGGAACAGCTGTCCATCATCAGGTGCTCTGCCCAAACATCTTCAAATTAAATTCAAATTGTTTAAAAAGTATTCTATAAAAGTAATGTATACATTTTTCTTACTCGTTTTTGTAAGCTCCCAAGCCATTTATTTTGAAGAAAAAACTTAGAGGTGGATCATGGTGTCAATCTTCTATGCTTTTTCTTTTGGTAGGATGTTTCCTTTTGTGAATTTGTTTAATGTCTTTCATCACTCTGGCAGGAGCGGTGTTGGCCATTGACAGTCAGCCCAAAGGTCAGCAGGGATCAGCCCAAGTCCGAAGTCCGCTTTTCTTCTACCCACTGCGGAATGCCCATTGCATGGTAAGAAGGCACCACCATTTTCTGTATTACACAAACAACCGTAGCTGAGGCATGCTGTGATTGTGCAATAGGCTGGATGATGTTTTAAGCAGTTTTTATTAAGCCTAATTTGGTGTTGCTAGCAAATGTATTCTTGCCTGTGCACAAAGATCTCAACACTACACCTATAGCCTTGCGCAGAATACAAATATGACTTGAGCAGTTATGGCAATTTTAGATTATGGCCAGTAAGACAAGAAAAGAGAAAGGCTACAGAAACTACTGTTTCTGCAGATACCATGTGTGTTGTGTTTAGTTAGCAGTTTTTTATATATATGCAAATCTGAAAAAGCAATCAAATGCAAAAACATCCTTAATTGCTGTCTGCTTTACGTTTGAGAAGCAAGCTTGTGATTTAAATCTGCGAAAACTTTCCTTTTCCCTCTAGGTTTTTTTTAACAACTTGTTCATGTTACATTTTAAAGGGCTTTTTGAAGCTACTTTATCTAGTCAAGAGCAATAATTCTCTCTTTCTTTTCAATTTCTAGGTTTGATTAATATTAACAAGATATTGGACAGTGGAAATTCTATTAGAATATAATATTCCACCTAGTATAATAAATGGTTGTGGCTTCTGGTCACCTGGGCATGGCTTCTGACATCACCCTTGGATGTGGGTGGAGTTGAATGTCCACCGTAGGCTACAGCAACATTCAACTCCACCCACATCCAAGTGTGATGTCAGAAGCCATGCCCAGGTGACCAGAAGCCACAACCATTTATAATCCATAACATTGGGTGTGTTTGACTTCATGCAGCCTTTTGTTAGTCCCCACCTCGATCTGCCCATACTGTACATAAGCATGGCTTCTGACATCACACTTGAATGTGGGTAGGGCTAAATGTAATGTGGGCCCGTGTCCTGAAATGTCATCTTACCTTCAGATTGTCCAACCCGGCTTCCTCACATCAATGTTACGTAATTTTTTTTTGCGCTGTAAAATCCTCCTACCTATTAATTTTATACTTCTACAACAATCTTGATTGGTTATTAAATCATTCTACATTTTTATTTATTACTGGTAGGACAATTTGATAGGGGTTTTGCACTGTAAATGAATCCTACCTGTTTATTTTGCACTGCGGGAGGAATATCTGACAGGGTAGGACAATTCGACAGAACACAGGGTTGGATATAGACCCCAGGATGCAGTGAGCTCACGTGGACAGATCTCTTTTGACTCTTTTTGTTTTGTCCTAGAGAACTCTGATGACCTACTTAATATTTTTTATTATATGTATCTATTTCTTGTATGATAAATGGGCCAGAATTAATATTAGCCATGATTTGTAATATGTATTTGTATTCATTGTTTAATTATGTATTTGGACATTTTATGCATACCTGCTATGAACATATTGTGTACATATAATGCACAATATCCATGCTAAATAACTTAAATATTGTAGTATTCTATTCTTAGCCTTTAAAAGATAATAGGGTAACAAACTAGTAATGATCCTAAATGAATAGTACTGCAGTTTGCAGTAAGCAGTGTTCCATTCTGAATGTGACTAAATAATCTAGAGACGAATTATTCTATCCTCTTCTTTTTTTCATGTCACAATAACATCCCACAGTGTAGTTTCTTCTTATCATTTTCATGTTTCCATGAAATGTTGTAACAAAAGGTTACATGCCATTAATTTGGTTTTAGCTGGTACTTTTTCAATGTTTAAAGAAATAAGTGACGTTTTAAGGGTGCATAATAGCTCAGGAGGTTATTGTTATACCCTCATTTTAATGTTTCTTGAATTTTATTACACAGAAATTTGGCAACCAAATGTGGAATGTTAATGTCCATTTTAAAGCATGGTAAGATGTCTGGCTTTAGTCAGGAAGTTCCGTCCATGTTAGATTCTGAATTAATAGACCTTGAACCCATCGTTCTATGCCTCACACACAAACCTGCTGGGAAAGTTAAATTACACAACTGCAAAACACTTCAGGAAAAACACTCAAACGGAGGGTTGCAAAGGGAACAACTGACAGAGATGGAGCAGAGAAACAAAAGTGGGATAAAATACTGAAGTAAGAAAGAAAGAGAGAATGTCAGAGAGAATATGGAGGGTAGATAAATAGGGTGGAAGAAGGGCGTTGTATTGGGCTTTATGAGACGTCTTGACTGACAGCGTTGGATGGATGTGCAGTAAAAGCTGCTCTTGTATGAACGGAGCCCAGAGCCTTGTGAAGGCACAGCGGGCCTTGACTGCATTGTGGACTGGACCCAGACACGGGACAGGACTCTAGACTATGACCGTGATCGTCTCTGTCTCAAGACGTTGTTCTCAGCATTACTTGTGATAGGAAAGGCCTCATATCCTTTTTACAGCTGGTCTTTTCATAAGTCCGATGCAAAGGACATAATGAGACTGACTGATGACATTAAAAGCAAGCAAACACAATTATATTGTTTCCCGTCTTTGAATATTGAACACACTACTTCATGAAATAAATAAGAACCGATATATGGTATCACTTTATTTAACAGTCCTGTTTCCCATGTACATACTGTTTACTTATTACTGTAAATACAATAACTGGGTAATAACTAGGAACTAAAACTGAACCTACCCCTAAACCTAAACTTATACAGGTACAGTTTAAGTAAAAATAAACTTTAAAATAAAGTGCAACCTGATATATGTAACTGTTGAAAAAATTACAATGCAGTTTCCGATATATAAATGGTTATTTAGACAGCATCATGGAAATAAGAGAACATTTCAATTTATGTTCTTTCGATTAAATCAGGTAACAGCGGGCCATCCTAATAGAATTAAACATTTGTGCTTCTGCTGTAGATCACATAATTCATCTTAAAATATCCACAATTTTGGAGACTGAAAACACAGGATTATGGCGTCATTTTGGCAAAAGAGCGGTGCTTAGTTCAGATTTTGTAATATCTTCTTTAGGTCAAGTTTTGGATGTGTGGATCTTCAAATGGAGTGCTATCCCTCTGGATTATAGAGAACAGCACAGGTCCAGAGGCCCATCGCAGTCTCTGGAACTCAACGAACGAGGCTGATATGAAGAACGGATGGAGACTCATTACCTTACCTCTTTTTGGATTGGTGGATCTGTAAGTCTTGTCGAAAACTTTAAATTTATTCTTCATGTTGTCTGTGACATAAGTATGGAATTGGGATTTAAAATAATCACACATAAACTATGGCAAGTACGTTCCAAAAAATATTAATGCAAATTGAGGTTTGAAATATACAGTTTAACCAATACATTTTCACTTACTCTTGTGCAAACTGTTCTCATTTGCTTTCAGTTTTGCTCAAACCCACAAGTTTACCTAGAAATCATAATTGATCCCACTGGTGCCATGTCCCAGCCTATGGGCCCAGTAGAGCGCCCGCATCCCTGGCTTACCATATCACTCTCTTTAGAATAAAAAATCAATGAAGAGGCCCAATATTCAATCGTCACTTTTACTCCAATTAATAACTGCTCTTGCCTTGTAGACGTAAAGAGGGGTAGAGGAAAATAGTAGGCTTTTACATATCTACATGTTTGATTGGACTCTTATCAACCCCTCCCAAAACCCCCACAATTCCCATCGCCACAACCTTTGCTCCGTTTTTCAAGCCATACTAATTCCGGTCCACAGAGAGTGATAAAAATGTCATTCCTTGCCCCTTTCCCCTTTCTTGTTAGACTTTTCCCAATTTATGCAACCTTTAGACATCACAGCATACCAGTTAACTCTCGTGTCCTGAGAACCAATGAGCCCTTTTTGACCCAATAGTTGTTAGGTGAGATAATCATATAATAGAGCAAGTAAATGAAACTCTTTCCAAAAATTATTCAAAATGAACTAGCATGAAGAACATAAAGGATTGAGGGAAACCCTTTAGCGGAGAACAGCATTTACAGTACATCTGTAAATGTACTGTAACATCAGTTCACACAAAAATGTTTTGTCATCATGCAGTGAAACATTGTTCCAAACCAGTATGTTTTCAATCTGTACCTTTCTGTAATCTCCGTTGTGCATACATTCAAACACGATTTGAAAATGGCGTTTGACATCATTGCGTGCATTTACATGCACAGTCAAAATTTACAAGTGTTAAAGAGATTTAAGAGCTAACAAATGGTGTTACTCGCAAGAGTAAATGATGACAGAATATTTTTGTTTCACAGTGTGTAGCAAAAATTTTAATCCATTCTTCTGATGGGTTATCATCGTGTTATTCAGATTTTATTTATTTATGTCATGAGTTAAAGACTATTTAAAATGATTTTTTCTCTGTTGTTATAACTCTTTCACACTTTAGGTTCTACCTGCAGTTCAATGCAGATATTTCTTCTGGTGCAGGAAATGCTTTTGCTGTGGACAACTTTACTCTAAGCATGGAATGTTTCCTTGAAAGTAAGTTAATTGCATTTGTACTATTTTTAATATCTGAGATTATGGCATTTTAAAAGGACAGAATGAATATAACTATTAATCTTTTGATAAATAGTTTTTAGTTTCTGGCACTCTGGCACCTTTAGTGCACTCTAAAAAGGTTGGGTTATATCAACCCAGTGTTAGGTCAAAGACAAAGTCGCCCTCCCTTTTGCTAACTAAGCGGAGGGTACTCCCGAGGGGGTACCCCCGAGACTGCTCTCATGTAACAAACATCCATAAAAGGAAGGAGGCTGGAATCGGCGAACGCAACATAAGCTTTTGATAAAATAAACAAACAAACAACAAAACTAACTTAAAATACAACACAAACATAAAAAACACAACATACACTCCAGCCCTGGTCCTCTCTCGCCCTTCCTGTTGTCGCTCCTCTCTTATGCTTCCCGAGCTCCTCCGTGAGAGATGCGAGACCGGTGCACGCGCAGCTGGCGCTTGTTATCACTCACGTCACCGGCCTCGCGCCGTTCCCCCACGGCTCTCGTCCCGCCCTGCTCGCCACAATTGGATTTGTTTGATTTAATGTGTGCATGCAGATAATCAAACATTGATTAAAGGCCCTAGTCAAATATAGTCAAACCCAATCGTTTGGTTATAAATTACGAATACTGGGTTGTTTCAACACATTGTTAGTTTAAATATAAAAAAATATGGAATATAATATATAGCTCAATTTAACCCAACAGTTAAGTTTGTACATTTTTTACCCAATGCTGGGTTGAAATTACCCAACATTTTAAGAGAGCAAAGAAAATGTTGAGGTGGCATGTGAATGAATAGTGTTTGGAACTGTTCTTTTCAGTGAACTTCCTTTATTGAAAACCTTATCATTGTTTGTAATAATTTGAAAAAATTGACCCTGTGTGGGTGTATCATGAGAATATGATGACTGTTTGACTTTTTCTGGTTGATATCTAGTTTCGGTTTCAGCGCAGTCCAGAATTGATTGAATTGATATATTCGGTGTTAGCTCTTTTACACTTCGATCTACAATTTTACTTGATGTTTATCCATATTTAACAGTACATCTGTTATATATGTGCAAAGATTTGTACTTCATTACAAACTTCATTATTTAAGAACTGCCCTTAACTAAACTACAGTGGTACAGGGGTGCAGCGATGGCATCAATTGGTAGTACCAGTAATACCAAATTCATGTCCAATGTTACATACAGTAGTATGTCAAGAAAAACACAGTTTTAACATATTAGACATTAATATAAAAAATTTGGTTGTTACTAATCTGTTAGTAATAAAGTGTAAATATATGTCATGACTAAAATATATTATTGAGTTTACACTCAAAGTTCTTCAGACAGAAGCCTAATTCATTGTGCTATGAAATACAGACTTAGAGACATAGCTTGTGCTTTCATATAAATCACCTTAAGCTGGAGGCCTTTTCTTTGTGCAAAGACTCAGTCACATGTCAACTGAGATTCCAGTTCAATGAGGACACAAGAATGACAAGACCTTTAAGCTAGTGCTAAGTGGACATTTGACAAGCCTCTCGAGTTTCATGTTCTCTTCACAAAACTGTGAGCCGCCTGAGCAGACTCTTTAGACGGTTTTGAAGATCAGCTCAGGATACAGTGCAGATGGAAAAATACCAAGAATTACAAACAAAAAGGCAACGATCAAGGATTAAACACTATACAAATCACTCGTTTTGGTAGCTTTGGTATGTGCTCTGAATTATCTACTAAATAATGTAGCTCATATTGTAAAAAAATTCTCCCAGACACTGGTAACTTTGTAAGAAAACCCAAGTGGAATAATTCCAGATTGAGTGGATAAGGTTTTTAAATTGTTTATTGCAATATCTAAACTATAATATTAAAATATAATAATTTGTTACTGGTTTTGAGTTTTAAAACATGTTGTTTTGCATTATCAACCTGTAATAAAAAGCAAAACAGCTGAACGTGAACTTATATTACATAAATAATACATGCAGGAAACTACGTTCCAATTTTAAGCGCCATTACATCTTCAATTGTCATATAATGCTGTAATTGTTCTGTATAACATATAATTATTATGGGATGGCAGACTATACGGGACTAAAAGTAAAAGGTTAGATCAATGAAAATGTAATTGATGGTTGACACTTTGATCCTAACAGTGTGATATAATATCATTATACACAATGAGATTTTCATCTTCTGAAGATCTAAGGGTGGGACAACAGCATGTCTAATATAGAGAGAGTGCTACTGACGTAGAATGGCTCACTTGCCCAGCAATTTGTAACTGACATAATTTTCTGCCACGCATTGATTCAACGTGGCACTGCGGCATCATATTTTTACCCTCTCTCTCCTCTCTCCATTTCAGATGGCTCTTTTGAATGTGCCAATGAATATATTCTGTCCTTATTCCATGCTTAAATTAAATAGTATAGTTGCAGTACATCACAAGTCAATCAGCAATAGAGTCTGAAGTGAAGTATCCAGTCTTATTTCTTGGGGTAACAATATATTGGGTTCTCTTAACATTCATAATATGGGGGAGATGCCTATGGGAAAGAACATCACAAATGAGACTAGATTTATTTCGGTTGGTTGGTGTGATTGCTGGTTAAAGGTCACAGATGGTATCTGGAAATGTGCTTCGGACCCTTACGGTTTATAAGCCAGGACAATCGTTCATTTGAGTAAACATCTTAACCCCAATTTGCTCCAGGAGGCGGCCTTGCTTCTAGATTAAATTTTCTGTAAAATACCATCAATTCCGGTCACTGTCCTCCAGTTGAAGCAGATGGCATTGGTTTCACTTTGTAGCTGTTTACCTCTATTCCTCAGTTCTGGCATGGCTACAGACTCTTTTATTCTGTTTTTATGAGTTTGCTCGCCAGAACAGGGAGTCATATCAGTCTGAAATTTGCATATCCCACCCTGAGTGGCAGCCTCTGATGGCATAGTTAAATAAAAAAAGATGTCAGAAAAAGTCAAAAAAAAATTCTGGATTTTATGCCCAGAGACACTCATTCTGCTATACTACCTGTGGTGCCCAGACCTCATAAAATCAGCCAGTGTTGCTTTTATGACAATGCCAGCTGCTCAGCGATGGTTTGGTGTTTCCCTAATGAGCAACGTGAAATGCGAAAGTTCCCAGCAACATGAGTGGAATGCTCCAATGTATCTCACAGGGGTTGTGTTTGCCAAAGATGCCATTTGGATAGAAATTCTGAAGCTCTGAACTGTAGACCAAGGGAATGGCAAAGAACAACTTGCTAGGAATCCTCAAAGTGATAGGTTTTGATAGCTTATATGGTATATAGTAGTCAACATGAATTGGGCAAATCCTTTGGAAAAACAAACAGTATTGGATTTTTGGCTTCACTAAGTATGTACACTAAGTATACAAATAAATTAACTTACTATCATGGCAAGATACTGTCTGTGTGTGATGCAGATGTACAGCCTAGACTCACCGAGGCATTGTTGGGGAAAAAATCAAGCCTCAAGCATAAATATAAATGTTACTAGCGATTGAGTACAGATATTATTTGCTCCAATGGTAAATGCTCTGAATTTTGAATTTAGGACAAATGTTTCAATGTTTTTGTCCTTCCTCTTTCAACTCCATATTACATAGACGTAAGTTCAATGGATGCCTGCCTTGATCCACTGTTCTCCCTGAAAATTGCAATAAGCACTGCTTTCTAAACTACAAAGCACATACTGTATATAAAAGCCCTCATCAGGCATCCCCCTTAACAAAAACTGACAGTGGGCCGGACAGCTCTGGCTTTCAGCTCCATCTGAATTCATTCACACCTCTGGGTATAAACAAGATTAGAATACTAACGCATGTTAGAGTCATGGTTAAGCGGGTGCAATCTGGCACATCGAGCTGCAGTGCTCAATCGAAAGACACAATATTGAGTCTGGCTTATGCCATTATTTCTCTCAGTAAAAAATCTTCAGGTCAAATATCAACAATATTGAGAAGTATTGTTGGAATAACTACAATGTTTACATTTTGTGACGCTGACTCTCTGATTCTGTCTCTTTGGTGTTAGGTGGTCATTTTTAAGCTTTAGGATTTGGATTATAGTAGACCTACCACAACTGGCCAATTGGATATGGAGACATATTGAAGTTTTTGAGGAGTGATGACTAAGCTCTTTCCTGATTGTCCCAGCAGATTTAAAATGAAACTTTGCTGAGTGACAGTTTTTCCTGAAGCAAAGGATTACATTCTTCCACAGCTGAAGGAACTTTAGACTACCAAGTCTTGCCTACTGCAGTGTCTGCTTCCTGTATCAGAATACTATGAATAGTCCATACATTCTAACAGTTGGGGTAATGCATGCAGTATGCATTATGTAATAAATGTACATAATCTAATTTTCTGACAAATACTAATGAACGTTAGTGTAACACAGTCATATAGGCCTGCAACTTTGTTGCAAGATATTAAGATTAAAATGTATTTAGGATGATTGGATAAAATTAGTCACCTGGGACTCAGCTTCACATGATCAATGTCATGCACAGTGATATCAGGCAGATAAAAAACGTTATGCAAAGTCTGGTGAGTGGTGATTGGGAAGTCCTTCACTGCATTCTGGGCCACGTCAGGCATGTGAAGTTTATTCATGATCTTACTTCTGCTAGTGTTCACCTGGGATATTATAATTTGAAGTAATGGTTGCATACTTTTGTGCTTTACGTGAGACACAACTTTTATTTCCTTTTTGTAAATAGAGGCTTTTAACATATTTAGGGTCCCCCATCCTGATCCCTGGAATGGAAGGACAGGTAACAATTCGAGACGGTGCATCATGGGAAGGTGTCAGCAACAGGGAGTCCAGATTGTGATGAATGATACCAACTGTAGTCAGAGTGGTGCAGGAGTTTTGTGAGAGTAGATGAGTATTTTTAAAGCGATAATTATGGGATGGAGATGAGAGGCAGCATTTTTCACAGAGTCCCAGTATTGTCTGAGGAGGCTACGTGTGGGGAAAGGGATGATTTGTCTTCACAGAGAGTTGACAATTGGAACAATGCAGGAGCGCATGTGGCTTGTCATAGTAATTAAGAAACATGAACTTGGCTCTTGACACCCTTGGCGGTGGTTGTCTGGTTTCGTGGAGTTTAGCTGTATGTTTTATGTTCAATAAAGGAAAGTATAATGTGCTTCATAATCAAACCAATTCTATCTGACATGTTGTACTTGGTAAGTACTTGGTTAATTCACAGCTGTTTAACCATATCTCTCTTGCTTTATTCTGTAAAATAAGTAATATACATGCTTTAAAATCCATTTGTACATTATAAAACCAGTGTCGAAGCTTTGCACTATTAGAGAAGTTAAGTGGCTTATTAAAATATCATAATATATGTCTGATATGTCAGAAATAGTTGACTACTGACAATGAGACAGGACTGGCTGAGAGTAGAGTACTGTTCTGCACTCTTTGATGCAACAAATGCATCAGTTGTTATTGGAAGTGTCCCTGGTTCCGCTTGATCTAACTAGTGCAGCCTAGATCTTTGAAATATATATATTATGATAGTGTAGTGCAAGATTAAAAAGATGCGTCTTTAGTCTAGATTTAAACTGACAGAGTGTGTCTGCCTCCCGCACAGTGCAGGGAAGACTGTTCCAAAGTTTAGGCGCTAGATGGGAAAAGGATCTGCCGCCTGCACTTGATTTTGAAATTCTAGGTATTACCAACTGACCTGACACCTGAGAGCGTAGTGCATGTGATGGACTTTAATACGTTAGAAGTTCTCTCAAGTATTGAGGAGCTAAACCATGCAAGGCTTTATAGGTAATAAGCAAGATTTTAAAGTTTATGCGATGCTTTATAGGTAACCAGTGCAAGGTTGACAGAACCGGGCTAATATGCTCATACATTTTTTATACGCGTAAGAACTCGAGCTGCCGCATTTTGGACCAGTTGGAGTTTTTGTAATAGGCCTGCAGGGCAACCACCTAATAGTGCATTACAGGAATCTAGCCTTGATGTCATAAAGGCATGTATAAGCTTCTCTGCATCTGATGGTGACAGCATATGACGTAGTTTAGATATATTTTTAAGATGGAAAAACACAATTTTACAGGTGTTGGCGACCTGGTTCTCAAATGACAGAGTACTATCGAATATAAATCCAAGATTCTTAGCTGAAGATGAGGGTTTTATGGAAGATCCATCAATAGTTAAGCAGTATTCTTGGTTGTTACGTAGGGCAGTTTTCAGTCCGATAAGTAACACTTCAGTTTTGTCCGAGTTCAGTAATAAAAAATTGCTACTCATCCACTTCTTTTTTATCGACTATGCATTCCACTATTCGATGGAATTGCTGTGTTTCATGAGGCTTCGAGGAAATATAAAGTTGCGTATCATCAGCATAACAGTGAAACCTTACTCCGTGTCGCTTTATTATATCTCCTAGAGGTAGCATGTATAATGCGAAGAGCATAGGCCCTAAGATTGAGCCCTGTGGTACACCGTACTGGACTTGCGATTTGCGTGATACCTCATTGTTTATTGCTACATATTGAAAACAGTCGCATAAATAAGATCTAAGCCATTTCAAAGCTATTTCCTTAATACCGACATCAATTTCGAGTCTATGTAGGAGCATGCTGTGGTCAATGGTGTCGAATGCAGCACTAAGATCTAGCAGCACCAATAAGGAGATACAACCTCGGTCGGACTTCATAAGCAGATCATTTGTAACTCTGTACTGTACATGCGTTTCTCCCAAGGCATTCTGTACATTTCCATCCCTGAATGGTTCTTAGAACAAAGTATTTTGGTTAGAAACAGTTCAAGCTGTCATTGCAAGTAAAAAAAGTTAGTAAGTCAGTATGAATCCCATAAGAAAGATCAGAGATGAAATCTCTACAAAGTCCCTATTGTCTTTGCTAAACAGAAAGTAACTTGAAACTTTTGTCTCTCGTGTCTGATTTTTCTGAGATGAGAAAATACGATATTTTAAAATGTTAATAACTCAGCTCAAATGTGGTCAAATTTGCATTTAAAAGTAAGTATTACTTAATATTTTCGATATAAACTCAAAAAAATAAGAAACATCTGAGTCAAAATTAGATGGTTTGGTGTTTCCCTAATGAGCAACGTGAAATGCGAAGCTTCCCAGCAACATGAGTGGAATGCTCCAATGTATCTCACAGGGGTTGTGTTTGCCAAAGATGCCATTTGGAATAGAAATACTGAAGCTCTGAACTGTAGACCAAGAGAATGGCAAAGAACAACTTGCTAGGAATCCTCAAAGGTATAGGTTTTGATAGCTTACATAGTATATAGTAGCTTCACTAAGTATACAAATAAATTAACTAACTATCATGGCAAGACACTGTCTTTGTATGATCCAGATGTACAGCCTGGACTCACGAGGCATTGTTGGGGAAAAAAATCAAGCCTCAAGCAACTATTAAAAGTAAGTATTACTTAATATGTCGATATTAACTCAAACAAATAAGAAACATCTGAGTCAAAGTTAGAGACTTAAGGTTCTTAAATGGAGCAGGAAAAAAGTCACTCTCCCATACCTTCTCTGGATCTGTTCCACATTGGTGGAATGATCTACCTGCTGCTAGAAGATCAGTAGACTTGGTTGCCATCTTTTAAAAACGCATTTCTTCCGTCAACACATCGCTGATTGATTTATCCTAATTATTTTCCCTTTCTTTCTACAGCTAGTTCATAGCGATGCATATGTACATCAGCCTTTTAGAACACAGAAAAATACTACCCCATGAAAATCCCATCAGATGGTAATAAAAATGTCAAAAACTCTCAAAAGAGAGAAAGATATCTGGTTGGCTGGAACTCACCTGACATGTTATGGGACATGGTAACTTTACTGTTAATATAAACGCACTGTCCATTGTTCACACGTACAGGACTGTTACCAGGTGTGATGCTTTCCTGTGGCTCAGTGGTAAAAGGCGCTAGTAACGCCAATGTCATGGGTTGGATCCCAGGGATTGCACATACTTTGAAACAAATGGATAGTATAATGCAATTTACGTAGCTTTGGATAAAAGCGTCTGCCAAATACATAAATGTCATAATCTTACCATGTATAAAGTTCCTTTTCAAGATTTTAAGGTCAACCTATTTGAGACTTCTACATCATCAGCAATCAGTCTTATTAGCATATCATTAACATTTATAGAAATGTGAAGGATATTACATTAGAAAAAAAGAATTTTGGTTGTATGCATATTCAAGTAATCTTTTGAACTTCAAGATGCTGATATCATTTCCAGTTTTATAGCATACCGGTATCATCCATCGCCATAAAAATTTTTTTTTTGTGAAAGTGTTGTTTATTTGAGTTGCTTCTGTAGGCTCACAGTGTTGGATACGGCGCTTTAACAAAGCCCGGGGCCTTTTCTCTGGCTGCAGTGGTGGTGTTGGACTACAACCATGTATTGTGTCTTTTCTCTCATCCTCAGCCAATGGAGAATTTCCTCCGGTTGTTCCTACAAGCCCTACCCAAGTGTCGTTCACACCAAGCAATGAAAACATCAAGACCACTACACCACTTCAACCAGCATTTTCTCTTCAACCTACATTGACAGAATGTGAGTTTTCTTTTCAACTTTTTCATGTGCTTGAAGTGTTTGTCTCGATTCCAGATGATACTCTACTCTTTTATAGTGCTTGCTCTTTGGGAATTTTACCAATGCAATTAAACCTTTCAATTTTTAAAGTACAGTATTTTGGTAAAGAAAACAAACACTGTTTAGTTGATCAAATGGAGCTTTATAGATGTTTAAGTGACGAAAAAGAGAAATCCTCCAATTCCAATTTACTTAACTGTTCATGCATTAAAAGAAACTGGAATTTATGTTTTCACCTAGTTATGTAGTCCAAACACCAAGCATAATTCAGTCTGGACCATGTATTTCCTTCTGAGCACAGAAGAAAATGTTGAAATGCTTGAGTACACCAAATATGTTGGACTTCTAATGAATATAGAAGATGAATGCTTATGAACAGAGTCTATGAGACTGCTTCTCTCTCTGTCTTTCTCTCTCTCGTTCTGTCACACTAAAAGGAAGAGCAATGCAGAAAAACTAAAGTGTGCCATCTACTGGACTTTATGTACATTATTACTAAATTTAAAATCTGAAAGGCCATCAGTAAAACAGTATATCTCAGTTATTAATTCTAGGGACCTACATCTCTGCACATTTTCAACATGTTCCTAATCTGCATTTTAGCCAATGGAGATCTTTTCTAATGATTTGAATATGGTTTGTTGAAATATGCATTGCAGGGGTCCCGAAGAGCAAATACATGTTGACAAGAATTAATAAACAGGTTTCCATCACCCTAACGTGCATTTGAACTAAGGTAAACTCAAGATAAAATCTGCGTCTAGCACGTTCAATTGATTTGATAATTCTGAGATTATCTTTGCTTATCCTTTTCCATTTAGGCTTTCTATGCACATTATCAAAACATCTAAATGGTTAGATAGAAAAACCCTCAGAGATTGCACATTCCATCTCTTCTCCCCACCCCGTTAATTTGCCGGATCTGCCACGCCCCCTTATTCCGGCACCTCGGAATTGACAAATTAAGCACTGGATATTAGCACAGTTAAGCGGGAAATGAATTATAATCTAATCAGTTTTTTTTCAACAAAATCTATTCAGAAATTAAAAAAAAAAGATTGATCTTTTTGGCATATTCACGTGTCCCTCTATCCTTTTTTAAGTTAAGTGTCAATAAATGGTGTGCACTCGAGTGTTTATGTAATGACTCTCACACCATTTCATTTAGAAAAAATCTGAATAAGGAGATACTCGGCTATTCATCAAGACTCATTAGCAGAGCCTCACTTACGCAAGGTCCTCTACGATGTTATCCAACTTTGGTGGCATGCACGATTAAAGCACTTTATCAATCTCCTGTAGCTCAACTGGTAGATTATTGCCCTGCAGACAAACCAAGGTCATGGATTAAACACGTTTGTTTTCCTGATAATATGCGTACCTCGAACCGGCGTAAACTGATTTAGATATGAGTGTCTCCCAAATTAATTAACTCTGTTAACTAAACCGTTGAAAGAATGAAGGAATTTTTGGAACTGATTCTTATGTATACGGTTGCTATTTACATATGCAACCATATTTTTGCAGGAAATGACCAACTCATTTCTTCATGGCGATGGTGAGGAAATTCTTGTTATAGTTTTGAATTTGTACCATTGAACATACACAACCAATATCTGGTCTCACCGGCAACCAACGGTGTGCCTCATTTGATGTTCTTTTTATGTTATAGTTAAATCCCCCAAAAGTAAACAAATAAATAGTAATTTTATAACACAGTATATCTCATAAAATTGTTCTTTCTGCACTGAGAACATGATTTGGACAAGCCCCTACTTTACACCTAACTTCAAACAAAACCTTCATACAGCTTGCAATTTTGTGCTGTTATAAACCACAACTCGAGCTAAAGACAATTACTATTTAAAGACTCTAGGTGTGTGAGTTTCTATACCAGACTATAAAAATACATTTGACTTGACTTGACTAGAGTATGCAGGTTATTGTATATGTTGCGTTCATAAGCTTAGGCATCAGACTTGTTTCCTTGATCAGGCGTTGACGGAGGCAGCGTTTGTGCACAAAACAGCCAATCACAATTAAAAGCAATACCATTTTCTTGCTACCAGTTTCTCGGTCATCATTTTATTTATTCAAGGTTGACCCTGCTCGACCAATCACCTTTTGTGTGCATGCAATTGCATGGCATTGTGGGACGTGGAAGGCAACAAAGTATGCTTTCAAAAATCAAACAAGTATCTCAGGAGACAGGCAGTAAAGCAAACATTTGATTTGAAAGTGCCTTGAAGCCTTTCTACCTTGGAAGTACCCCTAATGGGGTAAGCTAAAAACTTAAACACTGAGAAAAATTATTTCCTTTATTCTTGTCAAAAAAGTTACATATTGCAGCTTTAGAATTTATTTTATTTTATCTTCTTAACAATTTATTAGGCATCTGGGCCCATCTCACTTGATCTAATTTTGCCTCTTTTCATTCGCCCCCCTACTTTTCTATCAACCTCCATCGATTTCTCCCTTTGCCATCCTGGCACCTCATTTTGCCTAGTAAATCCCCACCGAAAGAGGGAGTTTGCCGAAGCTTTAATGCTATGGTGAGAGGGAGCATGTTCTTCTGTCAGATCAGCTCCCTCGGCCTTTGTCTCCTTGATTACTTCTTCCGACTTTGTCTGCGGGAATGCGTCCTCTTATGAGAAAAAAGAAACGGACCGCTAACCTCATGATGGACTGAGTTCCGCCGCTCGGCTTCCGATGACTCAGCCATTTGTACCAATCAAATCTTTGAGAAGTCTAATAAAAGGAACTTGTATCATGAGACCATAATTGGTAATATTTGTCAAGCCCACAGGATCTGTCTCACATCTCGAACTTTTTATTTTGCTTTAGATCTAATTACAGATCTGTGTAGTTTATATACCTTGCACAGATTTTTTTATTATTAAAAAACAATATTAAAAACAGCAGAACAATAAAAAAAAGAGTATGACATTCTTGTAACACACCATTTAACTTCTTTCAGACTTTTCTATGAAAGACAAAATTGTTCCTATGCTGTTCTTTTCATAAATACTTTGACATTTAGCATTGATCTAAAGGTCTGAAAAACACCTATAGGTTTTTAAGCTTCTGTTGCTTTTATGTTCTTATTTTATGACTGTAACTGTTAACTACATTGGATGTTCAATGGTTCAGACATCCAAACATGTCATATAGCATCTTTTATGCCCTTCATTTAAGAGTACATAGTTCATTGTATTCTATGTCAGTGTTGTGTAGTAAGTGTTGATACTTCTGCTGAATGAGAAGTGGGCTTATAGTATGAAGATAAGGCTTGTTTATACTAGAGCTGATGTATCTGTGTGCATTTTTGTATGCAGTTGTCAAGTGGATATTCCACACATGCGGAGCCACAGGACAAGATGGTCCAACGCCAACCCAGTGCAGTAACTTCTATCGCAATTCCAATGTCAATGTCACTGTGGGAACTAAGGGACCATTCAAGGGTATCCAGATGTGGCGGGTCCCAGAGACAAGGAAATACAGGTGCACAGAACAACACACTTTCTCTCTCACAATGTCCCGACTACAACAGGCCAAAATATCCACCTGAGTTCTCCTTTAAGAGTTTAGCAGTAACTTTGTTGACAGGTAATGTTTAAACGTTCTTAGGGACAATTGCAGCCTGTTATCAAGCTCCGACAGGCTATTTAGGTAATTGTTGTGAACGAAAGGAATAAGAATCAGCTGAATTGCTGAGGTAGTATGCAGGCTGATAATGACATTCCCATAGGAAACTCAGTAGAGAAGTCTAGATATCTCCTATACAAATAAATGAAAAGGATACTTAACCCAAAAATGAACATTCTGTCATCATTTACTCACCTTCGAGTTGTTCCAAATCTGTATAAATGACTTTTTTTCTGATGAACACAGAGAATAGTATTTGGAAGAATGCTTAAAACCAGACAGATTTTGCCCCCCATTGACTACAATAGTTGGAAAAAATACTTCAAAATATTTTTTTTGTTCTGTTGAAGAACAGCAAACAGTTCTAGGGCACTACCATGGTAGTCAAAATCTGTCTGGTTATAAGCATTCTTCCAAAGGATCTTTCTCTGTGTTCATCAGAACAAAGAAATGTATACTGATTTGGAACCACATGAAGGTGGGTAAATTATGAAGGATTTTAAGTTTTGGGTGAATAATCCCTTTAAAGTATCTGTTAAGTAATCCATTTTGGGGTTCAGGATCACAGCGTACGGAGCAGCTGGTGGACGCAGTGTCTTGGCGGTTCAGAAGTCGCATGGGGTCTACATCACCGGAGACTTTCTATTGCAAAAGGATGAGCTACTATATATTCTAGTAGGACAGGAAGGAGAGTACGCTTGCCCTAATGTGAGTGAGCCAATCAATCAACATCTATTCTCTGTGATGTTCCTTAGTTGAAACATGTTTCGCATCAATATTTATCGAGGCCTTTACACTGTGCTTAAGGATATGAATAGAAACAAAATGTTTCAAATAAAATGAGACACAAATCAATGTTTTGCTGGAATGATTTTTCCTAGATGGTGACTACAATGGACCGGATCTGTAGAGAACAGCAAGGACCCTCCATCAACAAGACCCAGCTTAAGGGAGGGGGAGGCGGAGGAGGGGGGGCAACCTACGTTTTCAGGGTGATTAGACTTACTCCAGCCTTAACCCTAAACTATTCCTCAAAATCAAAAACACTTACCCAGTCCTTGTAGTCTCTAACCATTATGAAAGGATGTTCATCCAGGACCATCAAGACTTTCAGACTTCAAGTTAATATACAACCAAATCAGCCACTGTTTTTTACATATACTGACAAAGAGTTGCAGTTTTTAATTTAAGTAAACATCAAGCAATATTTAAACTTCTGCGTTCGTCATGTAGACACCTGTTGTTTACGTGTCTTTAGGATTGTTTATGTGTATGCAATTTTATATATATAGTTAAACATGTTTCCATCGGTTACAGGTGGAGAAAGGTGTCCACATTCCTTTGCTCATTGCTGCTGGAGGTGGTGGCCGTGGCTACAGCAGTCAATCAGAAAACGCAGAAGAAGTGATGGACAAAGATCCCAGCATTCCCGGGCGTAATGGCAGATCAGGAGCAGCAGGTATCCTTTAACCGCACCCCAACACAGCTTTAACATTAATTTATAATTCCTTAAATTACACGTGAATTAGGCTAAACTTGTGTTTAATATTTAGTTTAATACTTTAAATGAAGAGTTTCTTTCCAAAAAACTGATATTTCATCTAAAAACAAAAACATGTTTTTTTTGTGCATTTCCAAGTAATATCAATGCAACTGCAGTTGGTTTGTTTTGATTGAGTAATAAAAACTACAAAAAATACAGCTAACCGACAAAAACATAGAAGAACCATTTTCGGTTCTCCAAAGAACTCCGTCAAATCTTCTTAAAACAACCAGTGTATGCTTAAGGTTTCTTACATGAAATGAAAAGCATGCAGCTTTCCCAAGATGTTTGCCTCTTTAGACAGTGATTATATTAATTGATTCATTTTTAATCTATAATGTTTCAGAACAGATTTATACATCCACTATGTATAGTGCAAGATTGGATTTTACTTTTGTTATAAATACTTTTCACATCTTCTAGCGAATTCCCTTTGAAAGAGATTGAGTCTCATTCTAAGAATTGTTTATGTGCATTTGTGTGTGGGTGTGTGAATGTGTGTGGATCTTTGGTTACACGCTGTATAGATTATTTTTTAAAGAAGTGAATGCACACATAGGCTTTTTGCCATCTGATGGGAACATGACAATAATATAATAATAACATAAGCAATCAAAGACATGTGTGTGTGTGTGTGTGCATGTATTGCGGGTGCCGTGGATGTCTCCCACTGAGCTCTCAGTATGGGTTCTATCAGCAGCACTGTTTTCAAAGGACAGCTCCCACATTGTTCTCGATTTACTGCTGCTGGGATCCAACCCAACGCAAAACCATCACATCTACTTCTGTTCAACCTGTTTTCATCTTTTTTTGGCCAATGAACATGAAGGCATGACCTACTTGTGCAACTTTTGACGCACATTTAATGTACTCTCTGTTCTGCCTCATTTTGTCATCTAAGCCTGACACATTAGTAGTCGGCTAGTGTATTCATCTGGCTCAGTTGTCTCTTTGACTTAATTTAAAAATTCCACATCAAATAAATGTATTTTTGCATTTCTTATAGTACCTCAGACTATTGTTCATAGCTGATCGGGAACATCGCATAATGTTTCTGTTTTGCAGACATACATAAGACATATTTTACACCAACTCACTTTGGTTTCACTAAAGGCTAATGCCACTGAATGTGTTTCTTTACTTTTTCTTTCTCTGAGACAACATTGTGGTTATAATTGTCATGACTGGATAGCTCTACATATTTTACCTCCAAAACATGTGCTGCTAAGAAACCATTAAAGAGCTACCAATATAGGATAGACTTGTTTAAAATAATAAAAATAATCAACAGAGATGATCATTAAAGAGTTAGTTGTAAATAAATTGTGAGTTCTGGTTTAAGACCAATAAACTCACAATTTGTAAGTGATGACAAAATTGTAATATTTAATTTGTGCATATTAATTCGATCCTGATCACGTGTCAATAATAATATCATGTTTATGTGTTTTTTACCAAAATGTTATCGTAATATCATGGGTATGTGTTTTTTACAAAAAAGTGCTAAAATAAATGTTTTTGACACCAAGGTATATTCATGGTATTCATAATTTACTAGTGATGGTCAACACCATTCTTCTCTATTGTGTTGAGTGTGGTGGCAACACATTGTTTTTACGGAGGATCTAAATTGTGCTTTAGTACGTAAAATAGTTTAGAACGTTTAAACACTTGTTTTAAAACGCATATTCGAACGAATATATGGTGTTATGGAGTTCAAAACACACCACTGAAAGGATTAAAGAAAGAAATAAAAAAAATGTCTATCTTTCAAGAAAGACAATTCTTAGCAATAAATTCACACATAGGATATTTGCTGAATACATTTTATGTAATAAGACTGGGAAAATGAAGTGTCTATAGAGTTTTGCATTGCATCTTAATGTGGGCGTCCATCATCAAACGCCTCTTGCAGTATGGACAGCTCGGTTCATTTTTTAATAGTTGGTTTTACTTTTTTAATAGTTGGCTTTTACTTGTGTCAGGATGCAACATGTTGCTTTCAGCATAGGCAACGTGGCTGACCTTTCATTTTTTTACTTTTATGTTTGAGTATAATTATATTCATATATGAGAGACAGCTTTATTTGTGGTCGGATTGCAACCAATCCTGGGTTGTATTTGAAATAGGGTGCCTAAATAGTGCTTTTGCCTTGGAGATATTCATGATTTGCTTGGCTCTTTGTGTTTCACAGGGGGTGGTGGAGGCTGGAATGACAGTGCCCCTGTGCCTCAAGGTGGTAGGCCTCTCATCCTGGGAGCTCAGGGCGGAGAGCCCTGTCAATTTATGGGCTGGAAGACTCGAGGGGGTTTTGGTGGTGGCGGAGGGGCCTGCACAGCTGGTGGAGGAGGTGGAGGATACAGAGGTTAGACCACATACCAGTCTTTATGTTCAATTGCTTTAAAAAAACATTAGGCTTCATTTGGATTCTGTGATGGTTTGTTACATTTCATTTTCTTCCCTCCATGGCTATAGGGGGCAGTGCAGCACCGGATAATGATCCCAGAAAGGATGGAGATGATGGAACATCTTTCATAAGCCCTGATGGTGAGATGTATCTGGAGCCACTTAAAGGTAAAACAATGAACAGATACAGTTCTATAAAAACTATGTAGTATGCAACATAAAAAGTCCATCATGCGATGACATTGATGATGTCCAGACAGTATGTATAATCTTATTTTGGGCTATTATTACTTGCATACCATAAATCTGATGTTCCTGGTCTTGGAATTGATGCAAAAAATAAATCCCAAATGTACCAATTACTAGAAAAGTACCCAAGTTTTTATTTTACAAAAGGATCTTTGTAGTGGAAAGGGTTTTTAGTCCATGAAAAGGTAATAAAGAGTGTTTTTTGAAGAACCTTTACCTGAATGGTTATTTGGGGAACCAAACATGGGTATTTTATTCCATTTCTGTGAAGAAACCATTGTAGCACATTTATTATTAAGAGTGTATATATACTAAAGCAGGATTGGTCAGTCAAGAAGTTTTCTTCTTTGCCAAACATACAAAAGATCTGATATAGGGCAATTTTAATGTTAAAGTAGTTATTTAGTTAACATTGTTATCCAAAGGAGTTTCCTTTTCCAATTCCATAGTAACCTGGGGAAAGGGGGCATGCTCAGGGGAAAAAATGGTTTGAGGTGACGACTCAGTCTTGCATTGATCAAACCATCATTTACTCATTATGAGCCCCACCGTTTTATACCTATGATAACAAATTGTTGTTTCCAGGCATGGAGGGAAACGGTGAGGTTATCATCAACCCAGTGCAAAACTGCAGTCACTGTGAATCGGGAGATTGCCATGAAACCTTTGAGGGCACAGTTTGTTACTGCGATGAAGAGCTCACTCTAGCCCCAGACGGAGTGTCGTGTATTAACTCTACGGGTCAGTTCATCAAAATACACTTTACCACCATCAGACAAATGACTGTCTCGTAAAATGGTTAAATGAAAGTCTGGGGAAAAATTCTCAGAATGATGAAGTTATTTCTCAAGTGTAGCACTTACCTATAAAGTCAATTTGTATCCATTTATACAGTAGTATTTGTGACTGAGGTCTTCACTTTGAACTGTAGCTGGGAAATAAGTGATAGTATACGTTTTACTTTTATACAAGTTAGCTAGTGTTACATTGCAGAATATTTAGTAATATATTTGCTTTTATGTTTATATTAATTCTGGTTTAATCGAATGTCAACCCTGCAGGTGGCGACCTCATAAAATGCTATTTTTCCTGTGTTGACATATTTGCTATTGAAATAGAATGTTGGGCAGCATATCATTTTATATTATTTACTTACTGTATTTTATTTGTTTGTTTTTGTATTCTACTTGTATGTTTTCTGTCACAATAATGAAGCTTTGTTTGCTATTTAATGTTGCTAAAACGTTTTTTTTAAACTTTCACTAACCCTCTTCTCTCAACAGGTAGTGGTCTAGCTTTTGTTGAAACTAGTAAATTTATATTTTCACCTATTGTTATATCGCTCTTTGTATGACTTATTACTTATTGCTCCCCGAACTCTTTGTAAGTCGCTTTGGATAAAAGCGTCTGCTAAATGTAAATGTAATGCTAGACATTAATGATCTGAGACATTAACCAAGTCTGCAATCAAACGTCATTTTTATCAGCAAATGTCCATGAATCTACAGTAGTTCCTGTGCAATCTACATTTATTTAACACTTCTGTAGTCTCAACAATTACATTGAAACAACTGTCTCACGTGTTCGGTTTTTCCTACGAAATTGTAGGAGAAACATCTGAGATTAAGTTAATACTTAAATGAACCACAACGGAGAACTCCATCAGATCTCCTGAGCTATGAAAGATAAACTTCTGAACAGTACAATTTACATCTGGCTGGGCCATTAGAGAAAGCATGGATTCTTACTCAGAATTTTATAAAACAAAAATAAATAATTTATTGTAGTTAAACTAAGAGAACAAACAAAATATGGCATCAAAGCTAACAGACAGAGTAAACGCAACATACATATTATTTTGCTTTAATAAGGTCTGTGAGGTCGATTTTTCAAACAACACTTTGTTTAGACCCCTTTGTCTAGATGTTTACTTTAAAACCCTCATTTTAAAGCCTTAGAAAATGTTTGGCACTACAATTCAATTACATATAAGATGATCATTATATGATCCTGGGTTGTAAGAATGTTAAGCCAGTCCAGGCTACAGTCTCAGCATCTCATTATGAGATAACAAGCATCAAAGTTCATTTTAGCCATTCATTTCACAATGATTTCAAATACTGACATGGCCTTACTCAATCCATATATCAAGGTTATATTTTCATGGAATGTTCTTCACATTAAGAAGATTTTATGATCATGAAATGGATTTTCAGAGACTGGGTCACAATTATTTTGCACTGTATGAAAGCCCAAATTGAGTTCTAATTGATTAATCTGAGCTGTATCTGTTTGTGTGTGTTTGTGTAGATGTGTCTATGCTGCCCGCCCAGCCATCTCTGTCCCATCTGGCACTGGGCCTGTCTGTGGGGACCTCTGCACTCATTGCGGCCTTGCTCTTGGCTGTGTCTGGCGTCATGATCAGTGAGTGGAGCATGTCAAATTATTTTCATCAACATGGTTTCACGGTTGCCAAAAGTCTAAAACATAATATTGAAGCCAAGTAGTTTATGGAAGATATTTTGAGCTCCTTTGGGTGTTGAAGAAACTTTAAAGCTTTTAACAGACCACAGGAAAGAATAACTATGGCTAATTCATATACACTCTGTAACTTATACCATGCATCATTATTTTTAAGTTAGGCCTACTGTAGTGTCGTATTTTTTGTCAATCTAAATTGATCAAACTGTTGAGTAAACTAACGTTTAAGAACATTCTTGACCTTCATCCTAGCCTTCATCCTGTCCTTTGCAGCGGTGATTCGTTTATTGACCTGTCAGAAATTAAAGACTTAAAAAAAAACTTTTATGTCAGAATTAAAGACTGTAGTGGTCGGAAAGCAGTGTGTTTACGGCGGGATATTATATCTATGTAACGCTTATGAGTAAGCAAGCTGATATATGCTTTCCGTACCGGACATGAGCGTACCTTCAGCCTTCAGATAGAGCATCCAGCCTTTATTGTCATAGCCTATTTTGGGGATGTGCGGGGATGAAAACGAAAGCCTCAGCAGGTCATCTACATTCATTTTAGTGACTGAGAACACTGCAGCGCGCAAACTTAAAATAAACATAACTCTATTGTTATCGTCCGCTGGTGTGGATGCAAATTTTGTTAAAATTACAGCTATCTTTATAGTTATCATTATAATGGGAACGGCCTTTAAGCCTTATTTTCATTTTTATGTCGGCAAACGAGTTTTTCGAAATTCAAAATACATAAATAGCATACAAATCATTTGGGTCTCTTTTATATGTTTAATGGTGTTTTGTGTTCTGTTGAATAATAATCTTAGAAATGCTCAAGACATACACAAAATTTGACTCGTGTTTGCTTGAGGCATTACCTCAGGTTCACACGCAGAAACATACACACAGAACACCATCACAGCTAACACATCATCTGTCCATCTACGCATAGTAGCAGCCTTCAAGTGATGAATTGAATAGGTGTGTGATAAATGAGCTGTTAACTAGACTCTGACAAGCCTTGTCGATTTACCACTTTATGAATAAATCACATGCACAGTCCGCACAAATGTGTTTACTGCCTGGGTCAGGCCCACCAAACTTATGCATGTTTATGATTGTTATAGTTTGTGAATATGACATTTCAGATTTGGCCACATTGACATCAACTCATGTGCGATAAAAATGTCCCAACTGGGTTTGCAAGTAGTTTACATTTAATCATTTAGCAGACGCTTTTATCCAAAGCGACTTACAGATGAGGAAACATTGGAAGCAATTATAACAACATAGGCCACAAAATACATAAGTGCATCAAACAAGTCCATTAAAGCCTAGCACAGTATAAAAAGCTAAGAATAGTGAGGTTATTACTTTTGTTTTTTGTTTTTTTGTTTTTTATAAAGAAGGAAAGGGAAGAGAATTAGGAAAAATCAATCAGCGACGTGTTGACGGAAGAGATGTGTTTTTAGGCTTTTTTAAAGATGGCAACCGAGTCTGCTGATCTTGTAGCAGTTGGTAGATCATTCCACCAATGTGGAACAGATCCAGAGAAGGTACGGGAGAGTGACTTTTTTCCTTTTTGGGATGGTACCACTAGTCGTTGTTCCTTTGCAGACCGCAGTGATCTGGCAGGAACGTAGATCTGCATTAGCGAGTGGAGATACGATGGTGCAGATCCGGTGTTGGTCTTGTAGGCCAGGAGCAAAGCTTTGAACTTTATGCAGGCGGCAACAGGGAGCCAGTGTAACCTGATGAAGAGCAGAGTTACATGCGCTCTCTTCGGTTCATTGAAGACCACTCTTGCCGCCGCATTCTGGATCATCTGGAGAGGTTTGATTGTGCAAGCAGGAAGTCCAGCCAGAAGCGCATTGCAATAATCCAGTTTGGACAGGACAAGAGCCTGGACTAGGACTTGCGTAGAGTGCTCCGATAGGAAAGGTCTAATTTTCCTAATGTTGTAGAGGATGAATCTACAGGACCGGGTGGTGCTGGCAACATGACTTGTGAGGTTAAGCCAATCTTCGATTACCACTCCCAGGTTTCTGGCTGTGCTGGACGGTGTAATCGTTGATGAGCCTAGTTGAATGGCAAGGTTGTGGTGAATCTTTGGGTTGGCCGGGATCACAAGCAGTTCCGTTTTTGCAAGGTTTAGCTGCAGGTGATTATCCTTCATCCAAAGCGAGATGTCACTCAGGCATGCCGCGATGCGAGCAGCGACCGTCGGATCGTCCGGTTGAAATGACAAGTAGAGTTGTGTGTCGTCGGCATAGCAGTGATAGGAGAAGCCATGCTTCTGAATGACCGAGCCGAGGGATGTCATGTAAATGGAGAAGAGTAGCGGTCCAAGCACTGAGCCCTGTGGCACCCCCGTGTTGAGCTGTTGGGACGCGGAGACATCATCTCTCCAGGATACTCTGAATGACCTACCCGAGAGGTAGGACTGAAACCATTGCAACGCCATTCCAGAGACACCCATAGCACAGAGAGAAGCCAGGAGGATGTGTTGATTGACAGTGTCAAAGGCAGCAGACAGATCCAGTAGGATGAGCACAGATGAAATGGATGATGCTTTTGCCAGTCTCAGGGCTTCGATGACTGAGAGCAGTGCAGTCTCTGTGGAATGACCAGTCTTGAACCCAGACTGATTGCTGTCCAGGAGGTTGTTTTGCATGAGAAAGGAGGAGAGCTGATTGAACACAACTCGCTCCAGGGCTTTGGCGATGAAGGGAAGAAGGGAGACAGGCCTGTAGTTTTCTAGCAGTGTAGGGTCCAGGGTGGGTTTCTTTAGAAGCGGTGTGATGCGGGCCTCTTTGAACGCTGTGGGAAATGTCCCAGTGGTGAGCGAAGAGTTGATGATGTGGGTCAGAGCAGGCACAACCGTTGGAGAGATGGCCAGGAGGAGATGGGTGGGGATGGGATCCAGTGGGCAGGTGGTAGGGTGGTTGGAGCCAATGACCTTTGAGACATCAGCTTCAGACAGAGTAGAAAAGGCGGGGAGCACACACGTGTCAGGGATGAAGGCGGGTTCGACAGATGGTGGCGTAGAGAACTGGCTGCTGATGGCAGTAGTTTTCTTTACGAAGAACGATGCAAAATCAGCAGCTGTTAACTCCGATGAAGGTGCGGGAGCAGGCGGACATAGGAGAGCAGAGAAGGTTTTGACGAGCGTTCGAGAGTCCGGAGAGTTGCACATCCTCGAGTGGTAGTAATCTGTTTTTGCAGAGGTGACATCTACAGAGAAAGAAGAGAGAAGAGATTGGTAGAGAGAGAGGTCTGCAGGGTCTTTTGAGTTGCGCCATTTTCTCTCAGCTGACCGGAGGCTGGCGCGATGCTCACGCAGTACATCCGATAACCAGGGAGCCGACGGGGATGGACGGGCTGGTCCAGATGCAAGAGGGCATAGGTTGTCCAAGCAGGATGAAAGCGTGGAACACAGAGTGTCTGTGGCATTGTCTGTATTCAAAAGAGAGAGCTCATCAGAGGGGGGGAGTGCAGAGAAGACAGCAGAGGAAAAACAGGAGGGAGGGAGAGACCGCAGGTTGCGCCGGAAGGTGACCATCGGTAAGACATCTGCGATATCCGGAGCAGTGAGGTCGAGGTCGAGGGTGACGAAGAAGTGATCAGACGTGTGCAGCGGGGTGACCTGAGAGTGATGAGTGGAGCAGTACCTTGTGAAGATCAGATCTAGACTTGTTAGGTTTCCAGACTTGTGGGTTGCTGATGTGGAAACCTGCTCGAGGAGAAATGATGCGGTTAGGTTGACGAAGTCAGCATCCAATAAAAACTGAGCCCTGTGGCACCCCCGTGTTCAGCTGTTGGGACGCGGAGACCTCATCTCTCCAGGATACTCTGAATGACCTACCCGAGAGGTAGGACGCAAACCATTGCAACGCCATTCCAGAGACACCCATAGCACTGAGAGAAGCCAGGAGGATGTGATGATTGACAGTGTCAAAGGCAGCAGACAGATCCAGTAGGATGAGCACAGATGACATGGATGATGCTTTTGCCAGTCTCTGGGCTTCGATGACTGAGAGCAGTGCAGTCTCTGTGGAATGAATGGTCTTGAACCCAGACTGATTGCTGTCTAGGAGGTTGTTTTGCATGAGAAAGGAGGGGAGCTGGTTGAACACAACTCGCTCCAGAAACAAAAAACAAAAAAAGGTACAAAAGAAGTGCAATCCTCAAGTGCCCTGTCGGTGTCCCGGGCTCGGTGGAGTCGCGCGCAGGTAGAGTCGATGTCTTTACTCGCTTCGGTCTTCACGCGATGAGGGCTGCACGCGACCGCTGCCGCACTGGGTAGACGCTTTTTAAATACGCGTCTAATTACTTAAATTCAACAGGCCCCGCCCTCAGATGACACGCGCACACAAAACAAACAAATTAAACTAGCCCAAGAACGAACGAAGGAACGATACTACACGTGGTTTCACCACGTGACAGAGCGGAAGTAAATACAAAGCGATTTCTCAGTTTAACACAGTACTAAAACTCAACAAGACACAATTTAAATACACTTACACAGTTCTGTACGCTTCTGCTGCTAAATTGCTTCTCCTCCTATGGTTTATACCATATGAAATGTGATTGCCATTTTGCTACCTTGTTACTCCAACACTGAAAATTCAACTATAGAAATGCCACCAATCTCATAATGGCAACACCATTGTAGCTAACTGGAAAAAATTCTTGCTGTGCTGATTATCTTTCAGTGTACCGGCGTAAACATACTGAGCTACAGTCTATCCAGCTGGAGCTACAAAGTCCTGACTGTAAACTCAGCAAACTACGGGCTTCCACCATTATGACCGACTACAATCCCAATTACTGCTTTGGCGGAAAGACTGCATCCGTCAATGATCTTAAGGAGGTTCCGCGGCGCAACATATCTCTGACAAGGTTAGTTGCCAGTGCCAACTCCGTACGGTTCAGTAAGTCAACAGCAGGCCCCCCATGGGTTTTTGGGGATCCAGGCTGAATCATATATCATCAAACCATCCACAGAGCCTCAAAATTGTGGTTTATTGTCAAGGGAAAGGACTGAAAGCAAACATGGTGTATATGGGGTAGTTAACAAGATAAGAAATTCGTTCAAATCAAGACTTATATGTTTTTATATGGGAATAAAAGGGAAATGTGCTGAATGTGTATTGCTCTGCGATTTGAGATATTTAGTTTTACTACAGATAAAATGTGTAGTGTCTTAATATAAATTGCCTGTAAAATAATTATTACGATTAAAATGACTGGCCTATAATGTTATAAAATTTGATCAAATATGCATGTTTACAGTCAAACTTCAACATTTCTCACATAATCACAGTTTATTTGCTATAGTTTAGAAAATGGAAATAAAATATGACAAGAACTCAGAGTTAAACTGTATCAGAATAAATTCATCTTAACTTTGACAGAAAGATATGTAATGGTTGAAAAAGCTGTTGAATTCAAGGACCCTTTGCAAAGGCCGCCCCCTTTTGCTATATCCAAAATCAGCCAAAGTGCTCCCACTGGACCAAAGTAAAACGACATGTTCTTTCAACCAAAAGAAATAAGAAAGTCTGCAATATAAATTTGAAGTATTTATTCAGGACTCGGAATGGAGTAAACAAAATAAAGATCGTAGCTCTAACCTAACTTACTGTGCTTACTGTAACAATATAACGTCTGGATAGCGCCATTGGTTTCTAACGCGATTAGGCCACGGATTATGACAGGAAAGATCAAATTTTACCTCGGATACAATTCTGGCAGTGTTGCTGAGATGCAGTCCTTATCATATGACAGTCTATGAGGTAAAACTCTGAACAAGTCTTCTTGTATGAGTCTGTTTTAAAGCAGTCTTTATTGTTGTACATAATGACAACTAAGATTGCACAGTTACAGTACATGACTTTTAGCTGGGATCATGTTCGTACAGTGTGATGGTCTGCAACAATCGCACAGGACTTTTTAAAAGTGCATAATGCGCTCCATAGTTTGATTGTCGGACTAAATTGCGAAAAGCAACAGGGGCCCATAATATCGGCCTCATGACTGGTCCGGTCGCTTGTCAATCAAACTCCATGCGAAGGGTAAATTAGATAATACCAGTGTAGGCCAACAAATTACCAAACACTGCTTCATTTTGCTGTCGGTTGTGTAAAAAGGCCACATTAGCAATTAAATGAAAAAGTCAGGTCAAAGTGTCTGAATAATTTGGTCCCAAATTTGTATCAATTGTACTGGTAGTCAGTTTTACTTTATTTTTCATCCTCACTTGCATAAATCAACTACAGTGTCCTGCACCCACTAGTAAAAATGCATATCTGGTGTCTGAATAATTTGTGGTTTGACTTTATGTAAAAATGTAGACTATAAGACAAATTGATAAAAATATTTGTATGTACATGTATATTTTTGTAGAGGTTTAGGTCATGGTGCTTTTGGGGAGGTCTATGAAGGACTTGCTGTTGGGATACCAGGAGAGCCCAGCCCTATGCAGATGGCTGTCAAGGTAAGACCTGCATACAAACATGACAAATATTTCAAATTAAGACAATGTTTTAAATTTGGTGTGTGAATATTTTTTGCCGTATATTTAGCCGTTCATTGCTTGTGGCTTACCTAAATAAATAAAAGAACTTGCAGGCTAACTGCCAGTGCCAAAATCAAACTTATAGCATATGTTTTCCAGTACCGTAGTACTTGGGAACTTATTTAAGTCAGACCAAAGTTACAGCATCCATGCCATTAAATGAGCCTAAATATGCTTGTGTTTTGCATTGGGCCTTTACATGTTTTCAAAGCAGAGGTTAAAAGCTAATGATTCCGTTCTTAGACACTTCCCGAGGTGTGCTCTGAGCAGGATGAACTAGACTTTCTTATGGAAGCTCTTATAATCAGGTAAAAATAAATAAAAGCATTACAGTTGCTGATGCTTACATCAAAATGCTATGTATGGCCAGAAGGTCAAACTCACATCTGTTACTTAAAGGTTATCTCTCTCTTACAGCAAGTTTAGTCACCAGAACATTGTACGTTGTATTGGGGTGAGTCTGCAGGCACTGCCTCGCTTTATTCTGCTGGAACTGATGGCTGGAGGAGATCTCAAGAGCTTTCTGAGAGAAACGAGACCCAGACTAGTAAGAACATATTCTCTCGCACAATTCTACAGTCTTTTATAGCAGATTGCATGAATTCTCAACTGGATTTAAGATTGGAAAATGTTGTTGGCAAATGCTCTATGAAAACACAAAGTTGATTATTATTATTGGTTCATTTTCTCGACAGGGAAAAAAGGATTATTATTTGCTAAACGTGATTTATCAACATTTCAGATAACAATAGCACATGCTGTAAGTCAGGGCTATACACCATTATTTCCTGCTTTCTGACCTTGTGTAATGGTCTCATACTTCCCAGGAGCATCCTTCCAGTCTTACCATGGTGGACCTTCTCAACATAGCCAGAGACATAGCACGTGGCAGCCAGTACTTGGAAGAGAACCAGTTCATCCACAGGTATAATTACTGACACATCAATGCATTTTACAGCTCATTAACAGATGGATGGCTTCCTTTCTTCTGAAGTCAGCGTAAATTCAGTACTCATCAACCCTCTCTTCCCTGCTATGGGAGTTCTCCTTTCTTTTGACACTCCCATCTAGAATGACATGAAAAATTAGTCCACTTAGAGCTCATTTATGCTATATACACAGTCTGGTCATCAATCCAGCTGTAGAACAGGCACACTGAGACATGTACCCATCTGTGGTTTAATTTGGAAGTTTCTCTAACAGTTTTTTGCAGGGACCTTATGTACAGCTTTGGCTTTTGGTAAGAAAAGTTTCTTTAAGGTCAGTTTGCCCTTTCGCTGCAGGACTTTAACTTGGAACCAAGACATGAATGATGTTTGCAGAATTGCACATTTGACTGTCACCATGGCTGCATGATCTGCCTCATAACTAATTAACTTATTCTCATTCTCAGATTCACGTATGAACTGTATCATTCTATAACCGCCAATAGGATTTTAGAAGATGATTTCAGCCAGTTTTGTATGCACTACACATCAGACAGTCTGTAAAAAAGATTATGGATTGTCCATAGCTGTATTGGGCCCGACTAATGTGTTTGATACCCTTTCACAATTTTACGTTAAATGGGTTTAAATTGTCACAATGCACAAGCTGATTCATCTTCAGTTAAATCATGTTTCTAAATTTAGTGAAGTAAATGCAAACGTAAAATGTTTTAGTTTCATTGTGTCTAATAATCGACTGTGTCCCTCGCGGCATCCTGTGGAGGGTGCTTCGGGAGTATGGGGTCTGTGGTCCTTTGCTAAGGGCTGTCAGGTCCCTGTACGACCGAAGCAGGAGCTTGGTTCGCATTGCCGGCAGTAAGTCGGACCTGTTCCCAGTGCATGTCGGACTCCGGCAGGGCTGCCCTTTGTCACCGGTTCTGTTCGTAATTTTTATGGACAGAATTTCTAGGCGCAGCCAGGGGCCGGAGGGTGTCAGGTTTGGGGACCACACGATCTCGTCTCTGCTATTTGCGGATGATGTCGTCGTGTTGGCCCCTTCAAACCAGGACCTTCAGCATGCACTGAGACGGTTTACAGCAGAGTGTGAAGCGGCTGGAATGAAAATCAGTACCTCCAAATCCGAGGCCATGGTCCTCAGTCGGAAAAGGGTGGCTTGCCCACTTCAGGTTGGTGGAGAGTTCCTTCCTCAAGTGGAGGAGTTTAAGTATCTCGGGGTCTTGTTCACGAGTGAGGGGAGGAGGGAACGGGAGATTGACAGACGGATCGGTGCAGCTTCTGCAGTAATGCGGTCGATGTACCGGTCCGTCGTGGTGAAGAAAGAGCTGAGCCGCAAGGCGAAGCTCTCAATTTACCGGTCAATCTACGTTCCTACTCTCACCTATGGTCATGAGCTTTGGGTCATGACCGAAAGGACAAGATCCCGGATACAGGCGGCTGAAATGAGCTTCCTCCGCAGGGTGGCTGGGCGATCCCTTAGAGATAGGGTGAGAAGCTCGGTCACCCGCGAGGAGCTCGGAGTAGAGCCGCTGCTCCTCCACATCGAGAGGGGTCAGCTGAGGTGGCTTGGGCATCTGTTACGGATGCCAACTGGACGCCTTCCCCGGAAGGTGTTCAGGGCCCGTCCGACCGGGAGGAGACCCCGGGGAAGACCTAGGACACGCTGGTGGGACTATGTCTCCCGGCTGGCCTGGGAACGCCTCGGTGTCCCCCCGGAAGAGCTGGAGGAAGTGTCTAGGGTGAGGGATCTCTGCTTAGACTGCTGCCCCCGCGACCCGGTCCCGGATAAGCGGAAGAAAATGGATGGATGGATGGATGGATGTGTCTAATAATATTTTGTTCTTGTTTTTATTCACAGGGATATTGCAGCCAGGAATTGTCTTCTGACCTGCAAAGGTCCAGGGAGGGTGGCTAAGATTGGGGACTTTGGGATGGCAAGAGACATCTACAGGTATGAAAATGTGCTTACTGCAAGCTTATCAATGTGTGTTTGTGCCAATTGACTCATATTTCACCTTAAAATTACCCTACCAGATGCAGAAGGAAAATATATTTATATTAATTTATTTATAATAAACATTCAAGCACCACCTCCTAGAAAGTAAAGATGTCATGCTCATATTAGAAAACATGACATCTATCTTTGCATCTATCTTAATGTTCAATTGGTCATAAAGTGGAAAAGGCTGCTTTGTGATTTTTCTTCACGACATTTTACGTGGGAAAAGGGAAGGCGTATCTCATCCTGAAACCCAATTACGAGCTTTTATTATCAATATATTTCTCATTTTAAATAAAAGTCAAGCCCCCAAATTGAATAGGCGTTCATTCAGAGTAGATTTACACTTCCTTATTATTTACGAGTTTCATCTAGAGTAATTCTGGTCTATAGTTTTCCCTGTGTCTTTCTCTTTCATAAATGACCATGGCTGTTTGGTGTAGTACCATTCCTCGCAATGTATGTACTGGATCTTGAGACCGTAAAAAGTGTTATGGGCAGAGGCGGACAGAGTACATAGCTTCATTACTTGAGTAAAAGTACAGACACCCCTTGCTAAATATTACGCAAGTACAAGTAAAAGTACTACAGTCAGATGTCTACTTAAGTAAAAGTACTGAAGTACTTGTTATTAAAAGTACTTGAGTAACAAGAGTACAAGAGTAAATTTTCTAAATATCGCATTACTACTGCCACGGTTCTTAAATTTATTTACAGAAAAATTTATTTACAGAAACGTTCTATTGAAAGTCAACTGAATAGAAATGCTATTCTGTATGACAAAATATTTTCTAACATGTTATAATTCATATTTATTTCTTCAAATATGCGCACCATTGAGAAGACGAGAATGAATGTTTTATGAGTGATGATTTCGATTTAAAATAACGAACGTTATAGATTAATTATTTTGCACTCCTGGCATAAATTAAGAAATTAATGTCACTGCAAACCAGTTTTTATTCATAAACAGTGGTCAAACATGGACTCAGTTCAACAAACACTATTGTAATCCTGTCTAGGCCAGCTGAACTGTTAAATGTACAGAAATGTAAGGAAGTTTATTTCAATGTACGTATCTTGACATGCTTCCGCAAATTGGAGGAGGAATTTTTGTAGGCAGTGATAAAATTCTGTTTGGTACAGAGCAAACACTTGAAGCGAAAAGTATCATTAACTTGTTCAGATAATTGAAATAGTCTGGCGAGGTGGGGCCACGGGTTGGCACATTCCCGGGATGGAGCTGCTGCGTCTTCATCCATGGTTAGGTCTCTTTTCCAAATCTGACCATGGAGTTGACTTTGGTGGAAAGCTGAAGGTGATTGCTGCTAGGCAGGGCCAGAAGGAATCTGCGGACATCTTTTGTTAATTCTGCGCCGAATTTTTTTCTTAATCTGCGGAATTCTGCGGAATAGTTTTAAATTGTTTGAAATGTGTTATAAGTTAAAAAATGTTTTTAAATAAATGTGTTAAAAGATTTGAGAGAATGGGCCTTTAAACTTTACAAAATAAAAGCATTTACAAATCAGCTGTCACAATTCCAATTAAACCTAAATAAAAACGTTATGAACATGTTTTATAAACACCATTATTGAATATAGACCTACTTGTTTATTTATAATATACATTTTACATGCAGAATGACATTTTTTTAATGATGATCATACATGTAAACTGTGTGCTCTTCACAGCTTAAACAATCTCAGTCGTGTTTTTGACTACCTTAATGGATCTTTCAGTGATACTGTTTCAGCACATGAGATGAAGAAGAAAGGAATTAATGTGGAAAAAAACATAAGCGCTTTAAAAAACTTGTTCGCTCATTGCATTGTTGTCTGTGAGTTTGCTGTGTCTGATTACGCAGCACTTCTTAAACCCAAGTATAATGTGTAGGCTAAGCTTGCTTTTATCAACAAAAACTTGTGATGCAATACGAACACGACAACCATATCGTGTGGACATTTATATAGACAGGCTGCTCAATGAGTGGTTTTTACTTTGCGTGAGGTAAAATTTGCTTGTTCTGTAGCCTACTTTAGAAACGATTACGATCTATAAGATTCGCTTGAGAAGTAGACTGTGGATGTCTTCGATCATGCCATAAAATCGTCAGATTGCAACACTAAACAGCAGAGTACTTGATGCGTACTCAATCAAATACACGGTACTATTCCGTGGAAATATCCGCGGATACCCGCGGACTCCGTCTGGCCCTGCTGATAGGCTGTCCTAATCAGTGGCGCCTAATCACGTTTGAGAGGGAAACTAAATATTGAGGGTTTTTAGAAGAAACGGGTACCTACGGTTATGGATAGAAATGTAGCGGAGTAAAGAGTACAATATTTGCCTCTCAAATCTACTTGAGTAAAGTCATGAGTACTCCCCAAAACTTATACTTGAGTAAAGTAGAGATCCCTCAAAATTTTAATTAAGTAGCCTACTGTACTCAAGTAAATGTACTCCGTTACTGTCCGGCTCTGGTTATGGGTTTTAGTTTGACAGTTTTTGCCTATGTAAGTGGGTAGCGATATGCTTTCTAATCAATGCAGAACCAGTTCATGTTTGTATAACCTTTTTTGCATTTCTGTACAGATTTGTAGTCCATGTAATACTTTCTATTGTAATTTAAGAGATCCATTTCTTTGATTCTTTTAAAGTAAGAAGCAAGCTTAATTGTGCACTCCATTCGAACTCGAGAGCTTGCTGTCAATGAAAGAAATAAGACACACACCGAAAAAGAAGCAATTCTGAAATGTTATTATTATTTAAATTGTTGCTGGTTTTATAATTTGTGATCAGAATCTAACATTTGCAGTATAAAGAGACCTGCATCTTTCAATACAATATCAAAATATCCAAGGAAAACAAAACAAAAACGTAACTATATTATGATGTGGTTCATTTTGGCTAATTCGTACGATCTCATTTGTGCATTTTAGTACAATTTGATAGAGATAATTTATCCAAAAATTCTCCAAAAAAAGTAAGTCATACAGGTTTGAAATGACAAGATGATGATTAAATCATGACAGATTTTTGGGGGTAAATTACGACTTTAATATATTGATAAACAAACTCAATGAAATGATTAATAGACTAATAATGTATTTCCATTCTACAGTAATAATGATAAACACATTTATTCATTTTTAAGATCAAAACTGGATGGGTGTTGCTTACCTAAGCATGAAAAAAACACTATTATTATTTGCACTATGCATTGTAAAAATAGTGTTATATGTTCAATATAAACCACTAATGAAAGGATGGTGTGTTGCATATATGTATCTGAATGCTTTGGCAAGCTAGGTGGTGTTTCTAAAGCAACTAACAATCTTTCTGTCTTGAGAAGCTATATTTGTGGAGGCTGTTTTTGGTGCAATACACAACTTACCTAGTGTGAATCTTTCTATAACATTATTCCTTGCATGCAATGACAGCAGTCTGTCTGCTGTGAGGAAATGAAAGCTACAGAGATGCAAGGTTGACTGCCTTGCAGACGCTATAGGAATATGTGTCTGAAAATGGCTCACTTAGATGGCGAAAGAAAGGTATTATTAACCCGAGAAAGGCAAAACCTTGTTGTACTCCCTCGGGGCATTGGTGTAAAAGTGTGCTCTAATTGCTGATGTCGTTTTTTCTAGCATTTTACCGCTGAGCTTTGCAGACAGGAACTGAGTTCTGAGCTGCGGGGAAAATACAGTACTTTGATGTTTTCTTGAATATTTATATGCAAACGTTCTTCTTCTGAGAGACCACGATGTGTTTGAAATGTGAAATGACCATTGACTTCGGAATGAAGCCCATGAACATTACCGTATACAGCTTTCTAAAGGCCGACTGGTTGACTAGGTGTTCAGGCAAACCCAACGACAATTTATTTAAAGATGTAGATTGGCACATCTAGTGGTTTACTTTTGCCTTTGTCACTCTCGCATACACTTCACCAAACCCTTATAGATACTGCAGCTAGAACCAATGCAAGCCCGAGCATGCATGGCTGAAGACATTTTTTATTTATTTCACACACTCAGAAATTAACTTTGTGTTTTCACCATCACAAACCCGGTATCCCTTGCCTCATGTTTCTTCCTCCATTTTTATCGCATGTGGCAGCAAACCATCCCATCAGGGACCTGACAGCTTTTCTATGATCTTCTTGATTTCATTCTTCAAAGGGTTTCCGTGTTAGTTTCCCCTGAGTCCTGCCTTGTGGTATAAATTCGCACAAGAGAGACTGCTGAGAACATGATCTTGTAATGTTGGTATGTGAGATGCATTCTCTCGTGGCAGAGCAAACCTTGCTGCCGGTATCCCTGGCCGCACACTGGTTTAAATAAACCCAAAGCCAGATAAGACCAGCAGCATCAAGATTCTGTCAAAAGTGCAAATGCATTTGTTCGGGAGATAGTGGACAATATATCTTCTGCTTCAGTCTCTCATTTTGTTTTTGTGATAAATGCTCAGCATAATACGCTCCTGAGATTATTGCTTTACCAACCTGAAAAAAAAGGACACATTTGTTTCTGTATCCCTCTTGCTCTCTTTCACTTTTGCTGCTGTCATCAGAGGGTCAGATATTGGTTCTAAATTGTGATAAAATCAGCTCTGAATGAAGAAAACTGTCTCAGACACACAACAGCTATCTCTCCTCAGATAAGATGCACGGAAATGTTTCATATATGCAGGCTTCGGCATTCATGGCTTCACGGTATGTTATGAGAACATGAAAAGAAAATGTAAAGAAATGTAAATCTGGATACATTTTCACTTGTTAAGATTTTCTCATTCGCATGCATCCTGTAGCAGTAGACTTGCTTCATTACAGAGTGTCAAACAGAAACAGAAACAACCCATATCACATATGTATTTTTTTGTTATTATTATTTATTTGTTTATTAGATTGTTATGAAAATACATATTAACAGCTAAGTTTAAATCATGTTGTTCCAAGACCAACTGGATGTTGATCCAGAAACATGGATCCTGACATTGTGCCCAATTGTATCCTGACCATAAGGATATGATTGAATACCTAGATCTATAGAGCGGTTGTTCAGAGTCTGCAATGCATGGCTATTTACTTGGGTTCCATTGGACAGGAAAACAAATTTCTTGACTCATTTGAATAATCTTGGGTAATTTACTTAGCCTCTGCATATTCTGTGCCATGAGTAAAGCATGCAAATTAGGCAGCACTTGAGCAAATGAACTAGGTCAGTCACTTTCCATAAACTGTGGAGTGAACTTCCCCCTTGAACACTTTTAAAAGGGTTTTTGGTTTGGCAAAGCCGAAGTGGACATAAAGGTCATTTTAGTTCAATAATTTTGACTGACAAATCATAATGTTGCCTTTGCTATAAGTCAGCAGTTTAGCAATGTTTAACATTTAATTAAATGGATCTCAATGTTTGGGTGTATTAATGCTTTATTGAAATAAGCTGCAGTGATCGGATACTGAAGAATCTGTGGTTAAATCACTGTAATACATAGATTTTAGTAGCTTATTACTTCAAAAATATCTACAAGATAAACTTCGGTTCAATATAATAAATCAATTATTTAACCAAGTTAATTTTCTAACAATAGGACTTGGATCAATGTCAGTTTAGACTGGCTTTAGACTTGGCTCATCTATTCAGAATTCATGGTTCAGAGCTTCATTTCTTGTATGCTGCAGTTCAGGGCACGATTAAATGTGTTAATTTGAACATATTTACGTTATTTATTGCTTCATTTTAATTTCCCAGCACTATATTCAAGGGTTCTGAAAACAGGGGAAGAATTCTAGGAACCAACCCTCTTTTCATATATCCGCCTTTACTTTAGTCACATACTGACATTGACATACGTTTCTCTTTGTAGTTGTTCCCTTGCTCTTCTGCTTCTTTCGGTTTATCTGCAAATTGAGTTAATTATTCTCTCTTTTGTTCTGTCTACTCTGGGCATTTGTTACAATGCTTTATCTCAGTTTGTTTGTATATGGGCTTGTGTGCATTTTTACAGGGCCAGCTATTACAGGAAAGGAGGCCGCGCTATGCTGCCGGTCAAATGGATGCCCCCTGAGGCTTTTATGGAGGGAATCTTTACCTCAAAAACAGATACATGGTGAGTATTGTAAAGTAAAGGTATTTATTTTAATCTGATTTACAGTAAACATTTGTTCTGTCAGATGTTTTTTTAATCTGATTTACAGTATACATATGTTCTGTCATGTTATGACAACCCCTGCTATCTTTCATAATTTCATTCTTTTCTACTATGCTTTGATCTCTTTGTATCACTCTCTCTCTCTCTCGCTCTGCTTTTTTAGGTCATTTGGAGTTTTGCTTTGGGAAATCTTCTCGCTGGGCTACATGCCTTACCCGAGTCGCAGTAATCAGGAGGTGCTGGAGTTTGTGACTAATGGAGGCAGAATGGATCCACCCAAGAACTGCCCCGGGCCAGTGTAAGTGAGCTCTTATGCTCGAATGCATTTATGTATGATGTGCTCCACATAACAAGAAAAATAATATAATGTTTAATGATGGACCTTCTTAGAACTGTGTGATTTGTGTCTACTCAAAGAATAACAAGAAATAGGAGGAGCTTTGAATACATTTTGAAATTGTTATAATATTACAAATTTGAGGTAAATGTATTAAAGGCTTTTGTCTTTGAAATAAATGTGTGAGCATTCGACAATGAAAGCTAGTGATAATATTAATATTAATTATTATTATTTTTTGTTTATAAAATAGGTATCGGATAATGACACAAAGTTGGCAGCATCAACCAGAAGACAGACCAAACTTCTCAACTATTCTGGAGAGGATTGACTATTGTCTACAGGTACAACATCCTAAAGTTGTATGATTTTCCAAAAATACAGTATATTTCCATAGTATTCAGTTAACACTCCATGCCAAAATGCAACGCAACTTAATTTTCCATGTCCATTGTGAGTAATGAACAGGAAGCAAAATCTTCTTGTCCAATCAAATCCATAAATGTAACATGCCCCGTACTGAAAAGTTAGATTGTTTGTATAGCTAATGCTTTTTCAACCTCTCCACCCCAAGGATCCGGATGTGGTGAATGTGCCTTTGCCTGTTGAGTATGGCCCCATCCCCGAGGAAGAGGAGCGGGTACCCATGCGTCCCGAAGACCCCTCTGCCCCCTCCTTGCTAGTAAACCCCCAGGGTGCAGAGGATGCATCATCTGCTGCTGCCACCAACACCGAGCAGGCTAAAAGAGATGGAGAGCCCTTGCTTATGAGCAGCCAATCCTCTGATAACAAATGCCAACCTGTTCCCCCATCTCAACCTCACATTCATCACCACCCACATCCCCCAGTAACCTCTACCCCCATACCTGCTGCCAAACCTTCTTCTATAACTCCACAGTCTGCCCAGGATGGGGGCCATGTGAACCTAGCTTTCATGCAGGCCAACTCATCAGAAAAGGAGAGCCGTAATGGGAAGCCCACCAACCTGTGGAATCCCACTTATGGATCCTGGTTCCTCCAGCAGCAACAGAAGAGGCAGCAGGCTCAGGTGCAGAGGCAGACGAGTGGCCCACGGATCCCAGGTGAAGGTCAGGAACAAGCAGGCCGGACTGTGACAGTAGCGGAAGCCCTAAACCTGCAGCAACAGCACAAACAGCAACAGTACCAACAGCAACTCCAGCGTCAACATCAACAACAGCAGCTGCAGCAACAAGGCATTTGTCGGCCACTTTTATCCCCTCCCCCTGCCCCGGCACCATTACTGCTGGATTCAGCCACCCTAGCTCCAGTCCCCCTCTACAGACTTCGTCGCTTCCCTTGCGGCAACATCGGTTATGGCTACCAGGAGCAAGGCCTGCCCATGGAGCCCATCACAGGGCCCCAGCCACCTCCCCATTCTGGGCAGCAGAGGCCCATCTCTTTAGCTCGGGCTACTGGGCCTGAGGACAGCCGCCCACTTTTGGTTACCATGGGAACGGTACAGGACTCCAGACTTCCGAAAATGGAAGGGCACAATGCAACTGTGCTGTGACTGCACGCTCTCTCTCTCTCTCTGTCAGTGCCGACTCTGCGAAACACTGTGCTGTCCAGCTACATCCACCCTCTGTGCTTTTTTACATTGTGCTTTACCATGAAGACAGGACTGAATGAAAAGGTTATATACTGTAAGCTCAAAGAAACTACAATTCACGGTCACTGAAAAAGAATGATTGATAGTTGATAGAAATAAGACTACTGAAAGACAAAAAAACGGATTAAGGCATCACAAAGACTATATTATATGATATTTTTTCTAAATTGGGGAGAAAAAATAAAAACGGGTTTGTTGATGTTTGCTTGCCTGCTTGTTTATTTATTCATTTGTTAATTTATTATTTGTAGGTCATGTAAATTATTAATGGGTGTGCTTCAGAAAGCAAACTGCCCCATTTTTTATGTATCATTTTGGTCACTCTCAGACTTGGTTCGCTTTTAAACTGCCGCAGTTTTCATCTATCAAATATAATGAAAAAAAGAGTCTGTAATGGTTTGTGTGTGAGCAACGGACTGGTGTTTTAGTGAGTTGGTGGCTTTATTTGCAATGTGATAACCCACTGCCATGCTGTTAGAATAGAAACATGTAGCAACCGCTTCCCTTTCACAGGACTCTTCAATGCTCCTTTTACCACAGGTATGATGCACTGCCTTGACCTTCACATGAAAAACGTTGTAGACGGGTTTTATTTGTAAAATAGCAGGAAGAGCACAGAAATGCGTGAAAGGATAATAAGTGATTTATTTAATCTCAGTTTAGAAAGAAATTGATTTGTCAAATATAGGCTACAAAAACCATCCTAAACCAGGCTGGTAAAAGCTGATTTTGCAGCAAACTTTTGGTAGTCCGACCAGCATGACTTTTCTGGTGAAGCTTGTTGACCAAGAAACTCTTGATGATTCAGCTATTTGTCAGCAGAGAAATCTTTGTTGCTCTGTCATACTTGGTGTATTCACATCAGCTCAATCTTCAACTGATTTTGTTTTCATTTCCATAGCTGCACCAAGAATGATACTAGGATCCCATCTGCTATGACCTTTTGAAACAAAGTTGTTTGTCAGTGTCAATAAAGTGATACAGTTCCACACAACCATGTTTCATCATAGCTGGACACTTTGCTTCTTAGATTGAAGCATTGTGGAATGTTGATATGACTGATATGAAAGACTCTTGACTCTTGATGCTGTATGAACCTTTGACGTTGGCTGTGTAAGATGAAATTCCTGCATTTTACTTATAAGGTACAAGGTACTAATATTGTTTCCTGCTTGGCAATTGGCTTTAAAATTATGTTTTGTGTATATAAGGGCCTTACACCTGTTTGCTAAGAACATAATTAACTATCCATCTCTCTTTGTTACAGTTTTTTTTGTGTAGAGGAATTATTTAAAGCATTTTAAAAAGAGCATCAATTTCCTCATATATGTTTTGAAAGCCAATGTTAGACATACATATTTCTTCTAATTTCTCTCAAGCTGCTATATCAAACACATTTTTGTACCATTTTATTTACTATGAAAAAGAAATGCTGTACTTCATGAAAGAATATTTGTGGATTATTTTTCATTCACCAAGAAAGTCTAGTATTTTTGTCATTGGTGGTCTTATTGTAAAAAATATCCTAATTCATCCTTATCTTTCTTTGTCACCTGCGTAACAAGTTCTATATTGGTAATATCAAAGAATTATAAAAAAAGTATGTTTAAAATATTATTTTATACAGTATGTAACAATAGTCAAAACAACAAAATTGCAGAGGGTGGTTTTCTGTTTGCATTAATGTTTTTTCTGATGTCATAAATAGTACATTTATGTACGTTTTGATACAGCTGGTCTGAAGTTTGAAAACTGCCTGACATGGTTTTGGGAGAATAAAAAGTGAGTTGTGTTGTATGAAGATATGTTTTCCCTTTTTAATTCTTTTTTTCATTTTTCCTCTTTGCAATGACACAGTGACCACACTTGTAAAAAAGTTGTAATATCTTACTGTATCATGTATCTGTAATCTCTGTAAATTGACATTCAATGATGAGACCTGAGAAATTAATAAATTACTTATTTAATATCTTTGTCTTACCTAAACTTAAAATCCATGATGAAATTAATTAATGTAGAAACGTGTATACACAAAATGGTGCTATATAGCACTAAAAGTGGTTCTTGGCTCGTAATCATAGGAGATGCACTTTTAATGCTATATAGAACCACATGTTGGTCTTTCAGTGCATTCAAAAACAATACAGGTGCTTAACAGGTTCTTATTGCTGAAACTGTGCTATATAGCAACTCTGTCACACGAAAGAACCATTGAAGCATCAAGATATGGTGCTATATAGCACTAAAAGTGGTTCCCCTGTGATGACAAGCAAATTGACATTTTTAGTGCTATAGCACCATTCTTTTAGAGTGTAGTATTAACTTCTGTCAGAATATAGAGCAATACAAAATAAAATTGAGTAATAAATAAATAAATAGGTCAAATAGTACTTAATAATGTAGAGCTACACTGATTTGGGTACATGATTTTGGGACATACGGTATAACTGATATAGAAAAGTGGAAATTACATCACATTACATTATTTTTCTTAATGTGCTCTTATAATGTAAATAAAGGTCTTTGGACAAAAAAAGAGTTATAAGCAATACACCGCCTTGCATTTACATACAATAAGAGAATATTTTTTTATTGCAGTGATCAATATGTTTTAATATATTAAAACATGATGCTACTGTGAAGGGCATTTCTGGCATGCATCAAATACAGCGTAACCAAGGATATTACAGAATTCACTGAAATTGGATTATAAACTCTCCAACACATCATTAGGATGGTGTAAAGGGATAGCAATGTAAAACAATGTTAAAATGTCAAAGTTCTATAGAGAAAAAACACATTTGAGTTTTTGTATATTGCATAACTTCACATATAGTAAATGCAAAAGGACATATCCATTTTCTGACATTTCTGAATAATGAAAAGACAACTGTGTCAACTTTAAAACAATTCAAGAAATGAGCAAATGATAAAGAACCAACACTATGCCCATGGCTATATATGTTGAATGTAAGAGTTGGTGAAAGTAAGAGTTTTAAAGATGGTAACTGTGGGGCCTTTTTTTCTGAACAAAAAAAGAACACAATTTAATTTGCCAGGTGGCATAAAGATTGGACCGTGGAGCAACGGGAAAAGGTCATGTTGACTGTTAAGTCCAGATTTATCTTGTTCCAAAGCGATCGGCATGTCAGGGCCAGAGGAAAATGCCTGAAGCGGTGCTTAGTGCCCCACTACACAAGCCTCTGGAGACTATAATGAGTCAGATACAGGCCCAGCAAAAATACAAATGATGTCAGCTGACCCATCAATAGTTCCAAATGTTTCAGGGTCATAAAGGGTCAAATGGTGAACATTTTGAAAAAGCTTATTCTGATTCAGAAGTAAATGTATTTCCTCATGTATTCTATTTAGTGTCAAATCAACCAAATTTTGAATATTTCACTGGCTTAAATTTTCGATTTTATGTTTTTAACAGAAGCAAGACCAACATCAGTAGTCATGAAAGCCAAAATATCAAATGCTATAGTAACTAAGTAATTTGTAAAGGAGGGTAAATATGAAGATTTCACCTGAAATATGGAGACATATTGGAGGGGTGAAAGCCAGCATTCTAACCTTATTTTAACACAGAGATTGTTATATCTATTTGTAAAATCTGTGATCTTTCAAAAAAACTTTTTGTGTAATTTTTGACAAAATATGCATGCTTAACTCAAGAAATGTTCAATATCTTAATGCTCTTGTGCTCGACTCTTCTCTTGGGAACAACATTTTTAAGGTCCTATATGGTTTAGTCTCAGATAGAAATGGGGATCTAAATGTGACTATGAGAAATGTATTAAAAACAAAAAATAGTCATTTTGGTATATTCCTTATAAAAGGGAAATGTCTCCAGAACAAATAGACGAAAAAAATATACATTTAGATTCAACACTATCAAAACAACTGCATTAAACCGAATACTTTCAGTGCTTTTTTGGCACTGAGTTAATGTTAAAAAGAATCGGTTTGAGGCACAATAACTGGCTTTGAGTTGTTTATTTTAGGATTCTATATTTGTTTGAGTTTCAGTAAATTTGGGGGATGTTGTAAATTATGACCCGTACACTGATGATTTGATATTACCATTGAAACAAACCACATTATTTAACCCCTAAACATGCTCGAAAACTCATGAAAGTTTGCATATGTGTCAGAGCTGGCAAAGATTTTACGTAAATGTATTTACATTTGGCAGACTCTTTTATCCAAAGCGACTTACTTTGCATTATCCTATACATTTATACATAGGTATGTGTGATCCCCTGGGATCGAACCCACAACCTAGCATTGCTAAAGCTATGCTCTCACCACTGAGCTACAGGAAATATATGAAATGTATTCAATTTGAGCCGGGGACCTCTGGTTACTACAAATAGAAAACGATTAGTCTGTATTCCACAAGTGGCAGTTTTGTAAAGCCAAAAGCGCTGTGTCTAAAAAGAATGGCCTAAACTACTAAATATCACAGTAAGACTGCTCGAATAAATACTCGACAACAATTGAATAAAGAAAGGCAGCTTAATGTTAAACCTTATAATCTGATGGACTGCAGCAGCACATCATCCTCTCCTATATAGGGCCATAGCGGAAGCAGAACCAAAACTGAATAAATGAACACTGTCAAATCTTAACTTTTGATTTGACATGCAGATGGCAGGCTCCGAATAGCAGAAATATATTGATCCAGCCTGCCTCGGTCTCCGGAATAGGCTTCTCATAAATTACACCATTGAAAAACCACTTGAGCATGATCTGAATGTCCCAGCAAAGCTTTCCTGCTGTCCATGTGTCCATTTTCAAATAGACATTAATACAGCATGTTACCAAGTATGAATCCTTTCAAGCTGTTTGCACATATATGACAGCAATAGACTACACATTCTTCAGATATCAAGAGATTAGAAAGACATGGGGTGCTAATCTTAGTCTCATAAAGCAATTCCACATCATGTTAATCCATGAACGAACATGAAAATAAATAATAATGCCAAAAAAAACGAAATCTTAAACTTTTGTTCCCGGCTTTAAGTCAGGTTGTAGTGGCTTCAGTTGCTGTCCAATTAAATTAATAGGTGAAAGCAACCTCATGGTCTGGTTATGTCAATATGGCTTAACTTAATATCGCTTATTGCTCACTGAATTCTTTGTAAATCGCTTTGGGTAAAAGCATCTGCCAAATGACTAAATGAAAATGTTACGTTTAAAACATGGTGACTCATACGTTGACAACATACCCAGAAAACTCTAGAAGTTGTACACATCTCTTTAATGACATTAAATTAAAAACAAAAAAGTGACATTAATTTTAAAGAAAGTACAGATGCACTTTTAAAACAAAAACATTAAAAATAAAAACAAATGTAACTTATTCACATACATTTCATGATGACACAAATATAAATATATATGAATCTAAAATATTATAATTGTAATTTTATTTGAAAATTCTGACCAACACCCTACGTGCATAACATTTAATTGCTGCTAAAATATCACAAATCAAATTCAGACAAAATATACACCAAACACACTGCTACGCAGATAATGAACACACATTACAGAAGAAACCTCTGAAAACAGGCTAAAAGGTGCAATAAGACATCAGTTTCCATTGGAATTAGTCATGTTTTAAAACTTGTTTTATTCATTTACCCATCTGTATCTACTGTACCAAAATGTAAAGATTTCTTCCTATTCATTCCCTCACTAGTGCAAAGTGATATGACTGGATAACTATTAAGAGTAGAGACTTTAAGTTCGGGGGGTTGTTAAGACAAGTTAAAAGCCACTTTGAGTCTAAGAAAACACACACTTACAGTAGTTGCCAACATATTCATATTTTTTATATAAAAAAATGAAACCTGGACTATAAATTGTTGACAAAATAAAGCCTTTTAGAAAACGGCTTTAATGATGTGGGGGGAAAATAAGAATAAATTAAATAAACTTAAATGTAAATAATATAATGTTACAGTTCCCCTTTATTCCTAAATTTTATGAATAATAAGCAATTATTAGGAAAAACATTAGAGGAGACTTTTCTGATTACCATACTTAAAACCGTGATATCAATGTAAACAGATATGGAGAGTGCAAACTTCTCCCACATGTTTCTAAATTTATTTCAGGAATTGCAAAATGGATATTACTAATCATTGTATAACAATGATTCATTTTAACAAATGTTTGCCTCAGAAATTATGATCCGAGATGAACAGAACCAAATTGTCCAACACATCCATGCCTCTGATATTGGTTTAATCCAACAACTGTTGCAAATCTTCAAGTACTGATTTAGTCTGGATCTTTTGGGCAATGTATAACTTTACCTAATGGGTAACATTGTAGGCAAAATGAAAACCTACTGTAATTAACCCTATCAGAAGAAACGCTGTCGAACATCAAGTTTACATTCTCCAACTGTAATAACTGATTATGATAGTATTAAAGTGCTTATTTTTTTAATCATATCTGCTCCTGCACAGGAATGAATGATTGCAGTGCCATGTTATAAAGTTGGTTCTATTGACAGTTGAAACTCTGGTCTATTGTGGGAACTTTTCAAAGACATTAGGAAGGATTTGAGGAGCTGATAGCTTCACATTTCAAGGTTATTAAATCGTCTTCAAGACTGCTGCTATGTAAGCCATTCTCTTCCTTCTCATTTTTTTTATTAAAGTGCTCAGAGATTGCTGTTTACTTTACACCCCTTTGCATTTTCATGTCTAGATAAAGCAAAACCTTGTCAGCAAAAGAGATCTGATATAAACATTTGAGGATATTTCAGCTGTGAATGTCTGAGAAGTTTTCATAAAGGAGTTCAAGATAATAAGTGTCTTTAGATTGGACTGTAAAGTTCAAAGAAGTTCATAAAAACAAAATAAAGCCTAAAACAGATGGGTGGCGAGGTGATTCTGGTGTGTGTGTGAGGGTCTCAGCAGCATTCATCCACCAGCTTGGCTCCACTGATACCGCGGTACGTGACCCTACTGGGCCGGACCAGAACCCCATGGCCAGGCCGGCAACTGAAGTAGCGTCGACTGCCCACACAACCATCATTTCTTCCTTTCGGACTGCGCAGCTCAAGACCCAGCCAGAGGCCGGGGGCAAAGTCTGCTGTGCCAATGTAGCGGATGATGCCCATCTCATTGGCACTTATAAGCAAGACCTGCATACCCAGGTGGAGTTTCACAGTGCTATCCGAGCCAGAGGAACTAGTTGTGCCACCCACTCTGTTGGGCCCTGGCCCAATGCTACTGTTTGCCTTTAAAGCCCCCCATCCTACACTTAATGCGCTCCAACGTCGTCGCAGGTTACTGGAACGGTTCCTGAGGAACACGCCAAGTGAGAAAAGAACAGAAGACAAAAGAGATTTTGAGAATGAGGAAACGAGGGAGTACAAAATAAGTGATAAGTCATTTAGGATATTTGCCACTTGTATTAAAATATACAAAATGGAAACGAAAGGAAACTTAAAAAACAAAGTTTTTGAACAAATGTAGAAACCCATATACAGTACAGCTCTTCAATAAGAATTCTTTAGATAGATGTGTGTTCATTTTACACCCACCTGGTACCTTTTCGATTTGGTTCTCTCTGTGTGGCAATGGCAGAGGAAGTGCTAAGAGTGCGACGGATTCCTGAAGCAAAAACACATCTTACATTAATCAAAAGCTTAAAATGACAGAACTGTCTAAACCTTCCCCGGTCTTAAAATATCTAACTGAGGAAAGTGAATAAGACAGCAGACGCATGGGACAGCTCACCTGTGAAAGAATAGCTCATCCGAGACGAGGACAGCTCTGATAGACAGTCCACTGAGCCATGAATCCTGCTAGTTAAAACAAAGCCAATGTTCAATGGGACTTCTTTCACAGCGTTTATACAACTGACGTTGTGCCAGAAAACTGTCAAGGCACATTATGTTACCCTTGAGTTTACTCTGTATGCAGTCAAACAACAAATTTATCAGTTTAAAAATGGTGACAGTCACATGGGTTTATTTTGACAAATGCTTGCAAAAGTGACAAAAACAATTTGATGTGTACGTAAGAAAGAGGAATAAATTCACAAAACATTTTTTTATGTTAGTACAGAAAAAACAAATGATTCCGAATGATCTTTTTATGACAGATCTTTTTATGACAAACATATTTTGAACCAACATGAAATAGCATTGGCACCCCAAGACATTATGTGACAGATTCAATAAAGGAGTGAATTGTGAAGAACCACTCCCCTTATGTAACACAGCCCAATCCCCATAATGCTTTTCTGTATACTGTATATTATATGAATATTAAGTGATGCAAGTAATTCTCCAGGCGGACCTCCCAGAGCACAAGACAGAGTCTTAGTGTGACTCTGGCCGGACTCAGAGCCTTCACTATCATTCGGAATACACCCGCCCAGAGCTCCAGGCAGACCTCACCGAGCACCAGCCCGGCTTAGTGTACCTCTGACCGGACTAACATTCGGAAAACTCCCACTTAGTGTGCCTCTAGACGGACTTAGAGCCTGCCACTGACTGCCCGGAGCTCCAGGCGGACTTCCTAGTATTTAAATAAATGGTTTATTTGAATTGCACAAAGCAGTGCGTAGTGAATCGCCACTGGCATAGCTGGTGGCGTGTTTCTTGCTGCCCTGAGGGTTAATTAAGAAGAGAAACGAAAAAGCTTCAAGAACAACCTGCTTATCAGCCAGTCGTTGATTTTTGAGAAATACAATGCAATCTGAAATAGGAATATTGCATAGTTGAATAGTTTTGAATTAAGAATATATGATTCATGACAGATGGAGAAGAATGTCGACCATGTGTTGAATAGCAGGGGAAGAAAAACACTCAAGAGGTAGAAAGGGACAAATGGAGGGCAGACGGCTGCCGCTGGAAGGGATTACGGCTGTAATGGAAGAGTGATTGAGGAGGAAAAGTACATAAAAAGGCAAATGAGCTTTGAGCTTAATAATCAAAAGCCAAATTTCTGAATTAAAGTTACAATCTGCAATATTTGCATCTATATCACCATCTCTGTTTAAAGTATTAAATTACAAGTTACTTTACATAAAATATCTTTATGTGGGTTGAAGTCAAACAACATTAAACTGATATTTACAGACGAAGTCTACCTGACATCTCAAATTATAAATCAAGTTTACTGTTGAGAATCCGCTTTAGGAAAGGAGACAGTTTTTAACCCTTTTATGTACTTGCTTAATAATTGATTTTTGTTTATAGTTAAGGAGATATTAACTGCAGCCTGAATTTTTATCACATAGCACAAGTTCTTCTACTGAATATCTGCACAGCTGTGATACACCTGGAAATCACAGCATTACAAATCAAATATGACCCTGGACCACAAAACCATTCATAAGGGTCATTATAAACATTTTAAATACATTATCTCATATAAGCTTTCCATGCAAGAAAGGATAATATTTGGCTGAAAATTTGGAATCGGAGAGCTCTTTAGCTCAGATGATATTTCCTAACTATTATTATTAATTAATTCAAAGTAACTTTAATAGTTATATAGTTACTTTTAATAGAACCGACCTAAAGTAAGATTAAGAGTCACAATAACAGTGATGCTTGCCTTGGCAAACTTAACTCAAAAGCTCAATTTTAAATATAAAGTTCCCATCTTGAGATCTCATTTTAAATGTCTTTTGAGGACAAGGGCAGGGTGATTATTTTCTGTGGTGACTCTTTTCCCTCATGCAGAAATGACTCGCAAATGTCGATGCACAATCTTATTAATGCTTCTGTACGCAAAGGTCAGGATGTCTGTCCACCAATAAAAGACACAGTCGGCCAGAAATAATCACACTACAAGTCAGCTTGACACCAGAAATAAGGCTCAGTTAAGACGTGGTTATGAGTGCAAATCCTGCACGGTACACTTGCCTCTGAACTCGAGAGGGTGGGGCGAAGACTCCGTGTTTTGAGGGACAGCTAAAGTATCGCACTCCTCCGACTGAGCCATCATTTTTTCCGCTCGGCTTGTCCAACTCAATCCCCAACCAAAATCCTGTCAGAGAAACGAACAGTATACAAACATACACGTTTCACGGCAATTCAACAAAACGTAGCAATTCAGTTGCCGACCTGGGCTTTGGTTGACAATCTCCAATCTGTTATCTCCTAGTACAGCCAAGCTGTAACAAACGTATACCAAATCCTGTGATTTGATTAAATCCAGTTATATCCTTTCCAAAAGCTTTGTAATGCAGGGACAAACAAGCATGCAGTTTCTGTACGGTAAACAATGCGCAGATCACAGGGTAAAAGTCATTCTATAAATGTACGAAAAGCGGATGAAGAGGGTACGCTAGGAGAAAAACAGATTTCACGTCAGGTCTTTGAGCACCTCTTCAATAAAAGTGGAGATAAGATCTGTGTTCTCTCTTAAACACAGAATGCTTGTTGAAGTGGTATTTCTGCCAAACTAGGGACTTATATTGCATTCTTTCCCAAAACTAAACTTATACGGTGAAGCCTAAGACAATTTTCAAAAGCTTCGACTGAACGTCATGCAAACAAGTATCCAGTATAAGCTAATACAGAGCTGATTTGCTTCAATCTGAAAAACGTACACTACAGCTAGTGTTTTATTGCGGAAGTGCAGTGGTGGTCACATTTCACAGACAAAGGCGCTCAGGGAGCTACATGTGCCTTTGAAGTGTCTTTTGATTGTGCTTTGAAGTCAAAAAGTCAAACATCAGTAAATACAGTTACATTAAATGAATAACCTTTACACATAATACATTTAAAAAACTGATGTGTTCAATTTCAAGACCCAACAGTGTAGCAAGCCATAAAGTCCCAGCAGTATGACAGATAAAGTGTGCATTACGCGAATTTGAGTGGCTGGCCTTTAACTCATTTATAAAATGTTTCTCCCTCCATTGTGTGATAATAGACATGTATGCTGCCGCTGAAATATGGCTTTAATTCATCCAGAGGTTATACAAAGGAGAGAGTTCCAAGAACATTGGCAAAGGATTGGTTATTGAATTTCTCAAAATGTACAATTAACTGAGACATACAGAGTACTTTTTGGAATAGTCGTACACTGCAGGGCAGAGCAATGTGCAGTAGGTGCCAATTGTGTCGTACCTGAAGCAAAACTTGTCTTGCCGTAAAACCGGATGATGCCCGTTCTCTGCCCAACCACTAGTACGCGCTCCCCCAAATGCACCTCTGCGTTCTCGTGTTCCATGCTGTTCTCTAAGGGGGTCCTGCTGCGAGCAAGAACTGATGGAAAATAATATTTGTTGTCAGTTCTCTATTTATTCCAAATGCATGACAATAATTAACCTAAATGAATACGTCATGACCTGTCTCGTATAGAAGGATATTGTACAGTGTGCTGGTTATTTGACCAACCTGTCAGGGTTTGTTTTGCAGTAATGAATGGCTGATAGTTCAATACATTATTCCATACACACAATGCACAATTTGACATAAAATGGAACAGATGTCCACATAATCTGAGATAAAAAACAGCGTTTTCAAAAAGGAAGTACCAGAGTGTTGGGTGGTGGTTAGAGAGCGGGATGGTGGTGGGGTAAATCTGGTACTCGGAGGGGTCCGTTCTTGCCATGGACGCAGTGGTGCTCTTTGCCGTGTATGTGGCCGCTGTGCTCGCCTGGATGAAGTTTGTCTGGAGTCCAGAGACGACGAGGAGGTGGAGCAACTGCGTGAAAGACCTGCAAAAAGAAACGATAGAAACTCTTAAGCATGACTAAAATCATTTACTGAGGTGGCTTTCATACTTGAAGTTTAGTTAAGTACAGCACAAATATCGGCTGAAATATCCTTAATGTGAAAGCTGTTAAGCGAACTTTGGTGCGCACCAAGGGCCCAAACCCGAGAGTACCTGAAGGAAGTGGTCAGAATACATTTGCACTCGAACTGTAGTGTAGTGAGTGCAGTCAGAACGGCAAATGAATGGTAATACGCTGTTTTCTGAAAATAGTCTGTTTTCAAGCAGCAGAAAGCCGTCAGCATACATGTATAACGTACATACAGTAAGATCAAGTGCTGTTTACTCTGGTGCGCATAATAGCACCAAATTAATAGAAAACCGAAAATATTGACCAGTGTTCTGTTTTTTTATGCACATTGCACGTTTATGATGACGTAAGATGAACGCAAATGCACTTGGGTTCAATACAAACAAGTTGAGTGTGAATCCAAAGCAACGCTGCTGGAGGCGCCGAGAACAATCGCACTTGGGTTCGGACCCCAGCAAATGTGCCCAGTCTGCAGACGCCCTGAAATAGTTCTGTTTTTTATGAAACTTGGAATAACAGACCTGGAGAATCATGTCTCTTGTCAGTTTACTCCATTCACTGATCATTTGCATGTTTTATGACGGATCACTGGACACACCCAGATCGCATTGTCAAGCCTCCATGAAAGTGACTCCATTACTTTGTTGCTGCGTATCTCTGTCAGTATGAACACTGCTTTATGGAAACTGTGGGAGAAGCATCACAAGAACTGGCCCAAAACTGAATGCACCTAGGCCTTTTAATTGTTCTTTAAATGCCCAAGCGAAACAAAGAATTAGCAAATATGTGTAGTGAGCCATGTGTGAAAACCTTTCTGAAGATAAACGGCAAAAATTGGTCCATCTTACAATCACAAATCGAGACCTGGCAGCTTCTAAAGGTCACATGAGGTTACAAAGGCTGCTTCCCTACTGATTTCAGACCAGGATGAACTCCAAATTATGTATTTTGGCTGAGAGACAAAACCTCAAATAGGACTGAAACCAAAAAAGAATCTATGTTGCTTTTATTTATCATAATTATAGTAAGCAGGGCTTGGGTCCAGAGCTGTATGCTTTCGACCATGGTCAGTCAATGGTCAATCTCTAGGTGTGATTAACTTACAAAGCCAAAGGTCGATACATCTCCAATAATAGTAGTATCCAATAATATCCAATCCTAAAAAGCTTTACCTGAACTAGGTATAGTCATAAATCCTGTTTGTAGTTTTAAGAGCATGTTATGTGGATGCCAAGGTTTTTTTATGTTGTATGTATTTATATGTGGCTTGTATTGCTTAATGACCCAAAGGAGAAATCAAAAGAACCAAAACTTTCATTATATTTTAGGTTGTATCTATCAGTCATGTCCATAACAACAACAGTATGGAACAAGAACAATGTTTTAGCCCTGATAAACTCATACTTTACATTGAGGTACATTAGCCTGTCACAGTCATTCCTTCATTCGAGTATCTTTCTTTACCGCTTTTCACCATTTTGGAAGTTTTGGAAGTGCCAGAGCCATGAAGTATAGACTTCAAAAGCATAAATCTGGTTTACATATAGCCGTCTCTGAACAAGTAAATAGTAAATCATTGTTAATCCTGACTGTATTAAAACAGATAAAGCCTCAATTAGTTAACTTAGAAACAATTTTACAAAGTAATATTAGCTAAAATGTCCATGTTAACACTAATCCTGCACACATAAATCCAACATCATTCCAAAAATGAAATGTGCATTTATCAAAGTCAAGTTATTTAACTATTTAGCAATTTCAGTCCTTTCAAATGTAGTCTTTGAAGCCTGTATGAGTCCTGGCCAAATGTTAATCTTGTGGAACCATGGAAAAGTGCCCGAGCCTTGGCACAGCAACACAGACATCTAACAAGACCTAAAAAACTTTATCGTACTTAAAGAAGCAGGAAATAGGCCACAGGAGACAAGACAACTTAACCTTCCAGCCCTTAAAAACTGTTTGGGAATGAGGATCTCATTAAACGTTCATATTCACAGAGCGTCATGGGCTAAAGACTTCATTAATGAAACAAGTTACGAGGTTAATTGATAAACAAACAAAAAAAAGACATCAGGAATAGAGTATATTTCCCCCAATCACAGCCTGGTGTTGAAATACCAAGTGCAATGATGTTCCCTTTCTGTCGGTCTCTCGACGTTGTGTCGAACCGACAGATGGGGTTCATGGTGGCTGTGTTCTCTCAAGATCCTGCCACCACCTCGTCTGCTTCCCGTTCTGTGACCGTAGCGGCTACGGCCCTAGCAACAAAGGTGATGTGGGGATTATCGTGAGCGTTAATCCGTCAGCCGGCCGCTCGCGCCCCGTCTCGCTTGTTTAGCAGTTCCCCGAAGATGGTCCTAAGCCGTCTTATTCCTCAGCCACGCACTCGGACATGAGCCGTGGAGGTGAGGTGTCCCTGCAACATCGGAGCGCGACCTGCCGCCATTAGACTCTTGCGATTCCCCGAAGCTCCCTCCTCGGGAGGTCGAGCACAGGTGAGAGCAGACGTCAAGGTGTCAGCCATGCTCGCTCGGACCGCCGTGAGTGTCGGGTTGTGGTGCACCGCAGCCCTGGCGCTTGCGGCTGGGTACTTCGCACATTGGGTCCGGGCGCGACTCCAAGCCGTGCCCAGCTCAAGTGCCGAGTTTTACCGAGGCGCATAAGGAGTTCAGTAAGACCTGGAGCGCCCCCTTCGGCGTGCTTCCGTCTTGCTGACTCTATCGCCCTCTCTTCCCTCGGGGCGCGGAGGCAGCTAGGGACTATGTCAATGCACCCTGGGTGGAGCATGCAGTCGCGGGTATCCGCAGACGGCGGCCACCTGGGGAGCTTGACCTAGACTCACCGTCCAGGGCATGTAAGGTCTCGACATCTCTGGTGTTGAGGCTGGCAGTGCCGTGGGCCAAGCTGCCACCACTCTTATGCCATGGCCATCCTGCAGGCCAGGGCGCTAAAGAGAGCCCCACGGAGTAAGACCGGCCCAAGTAGTGCCGCCACCGACTGGCCCTCCGGGTACCGTGGTGGCAGCGCAGCCTAGGTCGGACGATGTCCACATCAGTGGCCCGGAGAGACACCTCAGACTCAATCTTGCGCAGGTGGGCGATGTCGAGAAAGGTCACCCCTGGTGACAAAGCCCCTGCATGTCACACGCCCACCGGGTGTCCTGGACCAGACAGCCAAGCGCTCTCTCGTCAGTTGACACCTCGTGGGAAGTGACGACTCCACCCCTGCGGGCCGGCTTGGGTGTGGTTTGGGCGGGCACAGGGGGACCTGTTGCCTCCCTGAACACCACTCAGTACCGCTGGGCACTCCCTGGACGAGGCCCCCCCCTCGACACGGAGGCCCTAGCGCACAGCTGGCCGCGGGACAAGTGGAAGTATGCCTTCCCCCCAGTGAGCCCCATTGCAAAGGTCCTGTGCAAGGTCTGGGAAGGGAGTATCAAGTGCTGCTAATGGCGCCTTACGGGCCCAACTACACTTGGTCCTCGGAGCTACTACTCCTGACGACAACTCCCCCTGGCCAAATCCCCTGGTGAAGGGCCCTACTCGCAGGGGATGGGCACGTTGTGGCAGTCGAGGGTCTGGGTCTGGCTCCAGATGGGACGAGGAGTTCCTGGATGATCCACCCCCCACAGTGGTGGAGACTATCACTCAGGCAAGGGCCATTCTCACAAGGCTGGATGCCTTTAAGTGGCGCCCCTTCTTGTCCTGGTGCTCTTCTCGAGAAGAAGACCTGCAGAATTGCTCGCTCAGGAAGGTGCTGTCCTATTGCATGAGAGGCTGGGGAGTAATTTCCCCTTCCACATTGGAGCGTGGGTACCCGCTATCGCGGTTATCTCGTACCAGTTGCTGGTGAGCCTCTGGGGCGGCATGACCTGATTATTAGGTTCCTCTAGGGTGCGAGGGGCTAAGGCCTCGTCCGCGCCCCGTACCCTCTTGGGGCCTTAAGGTGGACATTTGGGTCCCCTTTTTTCGGGCCCTGCTGGGGCTCGAGTCCATCCAGAGGGTGAGGCACCTGCAAGCATTCCGTGTCCACCGATTGCCAAAATTCAGGCCTGGTGACTCTCACGTGATCCTGAGACGCCGGCCGACTTACGTGCCCAAGGTTCCCGCCGCTCCCCTTCGGGAACTAGGTGGTGAACTTGCAGGCGCTCCCACACCGGGAGAAGACCCAACCTGTACGTGGGGTGTCCAGTAAGCGCATTGCGCCACTACTCGAACCACACGGAGGGCTTCAAAGCCCTGAGCAGCTATTTGTCCGTTATGGAGGTCAGCAACGGGAGTGCTGTCTCCAAGGAGAGTTGTCGCGCTGGATCGCACACGCCGTCACTTCGGCGTGCCCATCCTAGCCCGTGCCCATTTGAGTGACGGTACACTCCGCTCGGGGTGTGGCCTCCTCATGGGCACCGGCTCAGTGCGCCTCTCTGGCAGACATCTGTAGAGTTGCGGGTTGGGCTACGCTATACCTCGCAGAGGCTTGCAACCTCCGTGGGGAACCGGCAGCTCGAGTCTTGCCAACAGTGAGACCAGCGGTCGTAGGGCGTACGCCTGCACATAGCGCCATTCCCCTTCTTAGGTGGATCAGTGCGCTATGGGCTGTCTCCCTTCTTTCCCCGAGGGTGAAGAATAGGCAGTCCGTCCGTCCATCAATAAGCACTCAGGGCAGCGGGCTCGGCGGAGCAGCCCTGCCGCCTATGGCCAGGTATCAAGCTGAGTTATTACATAATACTCTAACCGGACCTAGTGCCCCACACGTAGTGATGTCGTCATGAGATGGTTCCCCTCGTGGCAACCCATGACCTCCCCCAGGTGGACATCCACCTTGCAGCATTCCGCTCATACCTCCCATGAGTTCTCCCCTATTTGGTGAGACCATGTTGATGTCTCCACTTTATTCCCCCTATGGTGGGAAGTGGTCTCCGTAGCGCATGTCCACATTGAGGGAACAGCCCTTACCCAGTAGCCCTACGGTACCGGACGGCTTCTCGCTTAGAGAAAAAAAGCCTCCGTCTGTGGTTGCCGAGGGCAGGGGCTACTCATCTTTGCCAAAAGCTCTGGGAGCCCCTGCCTGCCCACTGGAAGGTTACAAATTTCGCGATAGCGCTCACGTGTGGCTCGCCCGTGTGGCGTTTTCAATAGGAACCCCATCTGTCGGTTCAACACAACGTCGAGAGACCGACAGAAAGGGAACGTCTCGGTTACGTATGTAACCTCTGTTCCCTGATGGAGAGAACGAGACGTTGTGTCCCTCATGCCACAACACTAGCCGTCCGCTGCAGCAGTCGTGAGATGCTCTCAGGCTCCTCAGCACAAAAGGTGTATGAATGAGCACGCCGGCTACCCTTTTATACCCGGATATCCGGGGGCGGAACCCGGCATGCAAATTTCATTCGCCAATTTCATTCATTCAAAATAGTCAGAAGATGATAGGTTCTCAGGGGCGAACCCCATCTGTCGGTTCGACACAACGTCTCGTTCCCTCCATCAGGGAACAGAGGTTACATACGTAACCGAGACGTTATCTATATCCAACCTGTTGACTCATTTAGGCCGGAGGGGGTCGCATAAAATGATATTCCAGCATGTTTTTTTATTTCTGTTCATTATAAAACTTGGTGACGGATGTAGCCACACTTATCACTGGCAAATATCACCTAACATGGACTATTAATATAGGAGAAAGCACATTGTAAATGTTGTACCAACAGAAGTTTAATTATTTTGCAACAGGTATTCTTTTCAAAATGACAGTTCAAGAGATGGACAGTTTTGATAGTCTGTTAGGACACCTGTAAAGAGGGTACTCATTGGAATTTTCAAATTGTTTTCAAATTTTCTAATGGTTAGGAATATGAAAAAAAGTCATTGGGGAAAGGAAATCTAATTATTTGAAATAATCCCTCATTTGCCTAAATCAATTATACAAAAACTGAGGGCACTGTAGAATAAAATGAAGAACGTGTAAATCATGTTCAACACTGCCAAAACAAAAGCACCAAAACTCATAATTTGCAACACAACACAAGGACCTCCCAAAGGAGTTTGAAAACCTGCATTCACTTGTACCCGTACTAGACTTCCAGGTCTATGGTTTGCTTAACAAGACCGATTATCACCAATCTTTGCCAACTGTTCAATATTAACAATAGAACAGATCTCTCAGCAGAATCACACAGATATTAATTTAATATTTTGCCACAATAAGCCGTATATAGACATTTTGGAGGCTGGCTACAGCTAAGCCATGAAAGCCTGTTTCAGTCATTTTACCTTAAATGATAAGGAGCAGGGCATATCAAGCATTACATCTACAACGGTCACTTCAAGTGCCAACAAAAACTGTGCCTGTTCCTAGTTTTTTATTAGTTCGATTCAGTAACTCTTAATTCATTAACAGGTTTAAGATACCAAAAATCCTTTTAACCGATTGTACATCAGTCAAACAAATATCAAACTGACCTCAATCACCTAATGCACGGAGAAAATCTATCTCATTCACCCAATGCACAAAGCTGCTTCCTGTTGCCTATTTTTCAACATAGATAAATGGACTGACTCACCATGGCATCTTCAATGTTTTTGCATAAAGCTGACCCAGTTTTGTGACAATCAAATGAATCCCATAGGATGTTATTTTAGTGGTCTGTTTTCGAATTGCAAATACATGAATCACTTTCTAAAAGATATAAAGCTACCAAAAGCTTGGACTTCTGGATCTTGGTTATTTACACTTCAAAAGAAAGTATTACACCCGCGCATAAAATAAAAGCTATACTGCTAAGGGTTACAGCAGTAACAAACACGCCACTTCTATTCCCTCCTTCTTATTCATGACAAATTACTGCCAGTCTGTTGAAACCGATGTGAGAACTGCTCATTAGGCTTGCCTTCATAGGACGATCAATCAACAGGGAACACAAACATTCACCACGGTCCACTATTCAAATCACCTTGGGAATGGAATTGAAAAAGAAACACCTCAAAGTGGCATGGATGTGAAGTCAACAGGGATCTGTCATTTCTTTAGCAGTGGATGAAAAGACAGTTACATCATTAAAGTGTCATTAAAAACACAATGTGTTGCTTGGATATGCGAAAATTGGAGGTATACCTGAAGCATTTTGGTAAATGGGTGTTTGACCATGCATGATACTGTATTTAAAAAGTGCTCTATGGAGACCAGTTTATGTGGAGTCCTTTCCAGGATGTGAGAATTAGTCCTACAGGATCAGTTCATTCAAAAAAGAAAATTTTGCTGAATATCATGACAACTTGTCACAATACATGCAAGAATTCATGAGATCACGACTCAAACCATATTTGAATATCAATCTAACAGTATGATTGTTATGGTTTATCTAAATGCTAAATAAAGTCAAAATATAAAGTATTTTCTTTCGCGCGGCCATCGTTTCTCTTCAAAATACATTTGTTAATATACCGTAGTTGTTTGGCTCACTTAAATGATCAGTGTATGTGCTTTTTTGTACCATATAGAAAGATAACCATAATCAACAAAAGGAAGTAAGTCATATCGCAGCGATTGAAAATAACACCTCACTACTAGACTTCCCAACTGGGGTGGGTAACGCTGTCAAATCACTAGCCACCTGAAGAGTCATCGTGATATATTAAAATAGTGCAGTATTTGTGCATACAGTATTACTCGAACATACCCGTCACTTCACAGCAAATAATGGAGTGCCGAGGGAAGACTCAAAAACATGATAATGGGACTATACTCGCCTGGGGTAAGTAACTCCAGTGTACAAAAAAGGTCCCCAGGCAAAATAGAAGCAGAAGGAAAGAAAGTTATTGTAATGTCTACTGGTGTAATGGGTGTCAGTGTCTTTTATAAGACTCCACAAATAACATAATATGTTTTAAGGAACTGGTATTGGTTTGTCCACCCAATACGCATTTTGGTGAAAGGAATGGACGATGAAAATGTGTAAGATTTGTAATAAACACATCTACAATATATATATATATATATATATATATATATATAAACTGTAACTGTAGTTATTATTTTACTTATTTATTTATTTTTGTCTAGTAGTAGTTTTGAATGGAAATTTAATACAACTGAATAGACAAATTGGCCAGTGAGTCTAAAATACTCTAAAAAAACATTTACTTCCTTCATATACATCTAGGATGGCATGAGGGTGAGAACAATATTATAAATATTAATTTGGGGGTAAATTACATTTCTGTTATTCTGTAAATCTGTAATTTTAGCTGTTTTCCAAACGTCCGCCCTTTCAAGGGACCAAAAGTCATTGGAGAGTTAACTCAAATGCTGTTCATTCGTTATTTCTTCACAATTTAAAATGTGTGACATTTGCATTTGAAGGCTGTTGCTGTAAACCCACCGAATGGACTGTCTGTCCAGATTCAGCCAAATGCAGTAGATGCCTCGCAGTACAGATGGAGTATGACCCAAAAAACGTTTTGAAGGTAAATAAATTGAATATTCTGCAATGGCCAACTCAATCACTTGATCGATAATGCAGTTCACATGATAGAAAAAAAACTAAAGGCAGAAAGACCAATGAACAAACAACAAATTAAGGCAGCTGCAGTAAAGGCCCGGCAAAGCAACTCAAAGGAGGAAACCAGTCTTTGCTGATGTCTATGTTTTTTCCGACTTCAGGCAGTGATTGCCTGCAAATTATGAAAAAAATCTAGATTTTATTAATTTGTCTTATTATATTTGAGCCCCCTGAAAAAAAAACATGAATTAAAGCTGAAAGCCTTCTCTTTGACCTGAAATATAACTGTATCCATTTGATATCCACTGGTTTAACCAAAAGTCCTCCAAACTAGCAGAAACAGAAAAGTGAAAAGGTGCAGAACTTTAATAATGAGGTTTATAAAAGAGCAGCGTAAGGCTAGAGTTCTAGAAGAGAAGTAAAATAAAAATGGAAGAAACAGTAAACTGTTTAAAAACACTGTTGTTGATGCAACCACCATAATTATTATACTTATTATTATAAGTCAAGTTAATAAATTAAATGAAAACAATTCATTAAATATTAAAAACAGCAAAACATACAACAAGTTAAGCTTATTCAGTAAATATTTACTGTATATATATTAGGGCTGGGCAACTAAATGCATCATTATCACGTTAACGCATTAATTAATTAACGCTGACAATAATTTTATGGTGCATTAACGCATAATTTATTTCGAAAGTCCGTTTCTCACTGGCTCTGAAACATACAGACAAACCATGGGTTGCAGAAGGGTTTGGATGTTGATCGGTACTGGCTTTGGGTGGGCATCACCAGCGTCTGAACCAATGAGAGCATTAGGGGTTGGCCTAAGACTGCTGAAGTGCGCACATGAAGCAGGCAGGAAAACCAGAACTAAATGGAGAGAACAGTACTGAACTCTTACATGCACATTTCGTTTGAAACCTCGTCCAGATGGCGGAGTTGATAGGACAAACCACTCCATTTAATTTAACCTCCTTCAGCCATGCGCTTATCTATCAGTGCTCTCGCCCCACAAAGACGTAATATGAGCAGGTGAAGGGTTATTTAATGCTTTGGTGATAAAGAGGAAGGAAATCAATAGCCTGCAGAAAACTAAAATGTCCCTGGCTAAGGTTGAAAACAGCAATGATAACGAATTGTGTATTGTATGCAGTGTGATGCTAATGCAGAAAACATGTTTAAACATGCGCATCTAGAGAGTCAGAGCGCAAACTACTAAACTGAGTTTTATTTCACGTCTTCTTACTCTGAAATGGACAAATAAACACAAAATTACGTAAAAATTCACATATACGCAAGGCTCCATGTAAAAGTAGTCTGTTTTATGAGCGTTAACAGCTGGGAAACAAGACGGAATCGTCACAGTATATTAGATCCATATATTTGTATAGAGCACTCTTAAAGGGGCAGCAGCAAAATAAAGAATGTGGTTTATCATTGTCATCAAACAACAGAGGATGGGCCCAAAACACTCACTAATATTAAAGGAATTGTGTTTTCCTTAAATGAATAGTAAAGATAAAGAAAAAAGTAGCTTACAATAATTTAGTTGTTAAAGATGTGCTTTAAATACAGTACACTTTCCACTTTGTGTTGAAGGAGAGTTTATGTCTAAGCAATAAAATCAATAATCATTTTAACTTTTTTTATATATCAAACTAGACAGAACGTTAATGCCCTGATGTGTTACGTCTGTGAAATAAAATGCATTATTGCAAAACTGGATTTGTTTTGTGCTGACATTTCTACCTACTATTTACTGAATTCATAAAGAAATAAAAGCAACAAATTAACAAAATGATAAAAACATAAAAGGAAAAACAACAAAATTAAGGGGGAAAACTACGGAAAACATAACCAATGTTAAATACAAAGCTTTGAGGGTTCTGCATAAAAGCGCTATTGCCACACTATTAAAATCCATATGTCTGCATATAGCTGTCTGAAATAATAATACCTGAGCCCTAGAGGAAAGCATATCGGAAATGTTCATCTCTGAGAGTTTAGAAAAAGACATGAACAATCTTACACCAATTTGGTCTAAAGACCACCACCAGAGGCGTTGCTAAGATTGGAAGGGATAGGGGGCGTAGCCATCTGAAAATAACTTTTAACCCACGACACATCTGCTTTCTCAATAATGCCTTAAAAGTATTAACTCTTGACTGCAAAAGCAGTGTATATCAGGAGACATTTTACATAAATTTGTAACATTTCCTAAATACATGAAGAAATATGACTGTTGTATTGCTTAAAAGTGAATATGAACTTGTTTACTTTGCAGTATTTGAGGTCTGTTATGTTCAACAGTTTCCCCAGTTTTCATTGTCTGCAAATAAATGTAAATAGAAACAATATTTTTAGGGGTGTGAGGAGATCTCGTGGCACGAGAATACAATATCCTTACACAATTGGCAGGATGGAGTGCTGGACTCGAAATTGTGACCGTTTTAGTCGCCTATGCTCCCTAAAATTAACCTGTGCAACCTCAAATTGTATTTCGGAGCATTTGTGTGCACATTTTGTTGTGGTGCGACCTGTTTTCATTACTGTACAGAACATGCTAATAACTGCACAAAGTATGTGAGCTACAGTGACCTGTCTGGCCATTCATAAAGACATAGTGATTTTCCACTCCGCAGCGCTACTTTCCCACTGTTTCTCTATGTAAACATGTGTGTCTTTCGTGTCCACAGCGATGGTTTGCGCTGCCAGCAGAGCTCTGGGAACGTGCTGCTAAACAGCAGCGGACTGAACAACAAGTAGAGTATAGAAATTGCAAGTTCACTGTGACGAGCAGGGCGGGCAGAGAGCCGTGAGGTAACGGTGTGAGACCGCTCACTTCACCGGCCTTGTGCCGTTCCCTCACAGCTCTCGTCCCACCCTGCTCATCACACTCACATTACGTTATTTTAAATACACTCACATGCAAACCTCTTCAAAAATCGGATCATCTGTCTCTTACATATATGCAATGTTAGCATAAAAACTGTTTCTCTGAAGACTATGAGAGTTCAGTGGAGGAAGGAGGATTGACAGTGTGACATGATTGCCACCTCTGCTAAAACAAGCACTATGCAAAAAGCATATAGAGAAAACAACAACAGCTCTTTACTAAAAGCTGCACCTGTTAAGAAAACAAAGCATTATCTTTGTGAGATTACTGCCTGTCAGTTGAGTTAGTGACAAAAGAATTTGCAGTGTTTATTACTGCATAATATAATTCATTAAAACAGAAGTTTAATTTGTTTAATAAAATACAAGTTTTTGTGTTTTTAAGGTAAATAAGAGACTATCTTTCCCTATATATTTCATCGAGGAATTCTAAAAATCTCATCTCGTTCTCGTGTCTCTTCTCGTGGGATAAGTGTCTCGGAGAAATATTGTTAGTAGTTCACAGAATAAAACAAAGATAATGTACCTTACCACATCCTGTTCCTCAAAAATGTCAATTCGGAAAAACAGAAAGTGGTCTTTGAAATGGGCTCTTAATATTTTCACAGCTGTATGCTAGTACTAGTAGAAACCCGTACTACTTGGAGAAAATATCATCTGCAAACTATCTGCTTATATAAGATGGTTCATTACAACAAAAGATCCAGTTTAACAGCCTTAGTTGTTCATTCAGTTCATTCATGTGCACAATAAAAAGGAAAGTATTTTAGGCCTTCTCCATGACAAAGGCCTACACTGTATTGGTTAAAGTTTGCACAAAAACAACTTGGAAACCGTAAAATTGTATTATTAGAATTTAGAAATAAGTTTCGCAGACCACAGTTCAGTGAAAAAAATACGTCTGTTGAAACAGTGCCACCTGCTGACAGGGTCAGGTACTGCTTACCAGCCTAAAACAACTAGTGCTGCAAAGCTGCATTTAATGAAATTAATGTGTAAAAAAAACGATAATGTACCAAGACCCGCATCGCAAAAACACATTCAAATTCATTCACGATTATACTCTTGTTTGTGAAATAAACGTTTTAAATCTTCAAAAAGATGAGGGGCTTTAGGAAAAACATGATAGGCTTAAGCCCTCAAAGCCCCACCCTCGCAACGCCACTGCCCACCATCCACTCATGCTGAACAGCAGCCTACGCAGAGTGAAAAAGGAAGTCTATTGTGTAATAGAGGTCAAGAGAACAGCTGTTCATCAACATTAGTGCACTAATGGAAGCTTGTGTGGGTACACTGTCGTTCCCTGCAGACTTTCTCTGAGAGAAACTGCAGTTTTGTAAAGCGCAGGACACTTTTTATATGTGTCAGCTATAATGCTTTTAAAACTGATGCTCTTAATGTGTGCAGGATATTCTATATACACTGTACATATAATCATTTATAATATATTCACATACCAAATTAATCTAGGCTCTTCTGTAGTGTATGAGACTACACGATAGTCATTATACAAATCAGGTGCCATGTGTGTCCCTCATTCATGTGTATGTGTATTAAATCACTTTTACAATAGCTTATGCCATTTTTTCTGTGTTAATATGCACCATGCATTTATCCAATACTGTCCAATGATTGAAATGAATTCAACATAAAAAATTGTTAAATTTAAGTCACATTTCTACAAACAGTCGTTGTTCTCTTTGGTTTTGTGTATGTAAAATCCACTACATTTATGTTTCATTGTTGGGTGTCATGTCTGCATAAACAGACCCTGGGGTGGGCACCGTATTAGCACACAAGTGACATTTGCTCTCTCAATAAGTTCTCCATTCTTCAGTGCTCACATTGTTTTTTACTGTCTCCACAACCCTAAAGGGCACTGAATAAAGCTTTAACACCAACCACCTTATCACCACTGTCGCTGTTCACACTTGTGTAAGTTAATTTATCAAGCTACTGTACTTGGATGCTAATTAGCTTTGAGCCTATGGTGCCTTCTAGGCTTTTCCTGATGTAAAGAGGATCATTAAGCAATCGGGTATATTAGAGGTGTACCTGTGTTGACCTTTGACGTGACCCGTGCCAAGTCAATGCGTCTTGGGCGCGCAACGGGAGCGCAAGGCTGGCGGGAACTCTCTTTGCTGCGCTCAGAGAGCTTGCTGATTTTAGAAAGAGGGGCGAAGATTCCTGGAAAGGAGCAGGCAAGCATGAATTGCATTTACATTAATGTATGTAAATTCTAAATTTACGTATGTGAATGGAAATTCAAAACACTGTGCACTGCATTCAAGGCATACAGTTTATCAGTAGGCCTATTGATGTTCCCTCGGATCGAACACATGATCTTGCACAACCATGCTTTACCATCTGAGCACAGAAACACTATTGAGCTACAAGAACACACTATATTCATTCTCTACTACGAAAATGTCTGATCCTTAAATGACTAAAAGACTTAGGAAATATCTAACCTACCTAATATAATACGCACCCCTTAGTAACATAAACATTCTGTTGCCGTTCACAGTCAGTCATTGACTATAGTATTTTTTAAGTGGAACGAAGGCTTATAGTGATTTTACCTATGATAATTATTATTTGTATTGTATTCTATTGCACTAGTGCTGTATTGTGAACAAGTCAGGGTACGGCAAAGCCTCTCGTACCCAACTGCTTACCCAAACCCTAAATTAATAATGGTAGTTAACATTAAACTATGCAAGTAAATATAAAAGGAATCTGAGAAACTATATCCATATCACTTACCGTGTTTATCAGGGCAACTGAAGTAATGGACGCCAGCCACTGATCCATCATTTTTGCCCACTGGTTGTTGAAGCTCCACTCCAGCCCAGAGACCACCAGCAAATTCAGTACTGCCACCGAACCGTAGAGTGCCAACCTAACCAACGAACCAGAGCAGCAGTGTAAACTAAAGTTTACTCAACCGTTTAATGTATTCAATCACGGGACCACAGAAGCACCTCGCGGATAACACTTTAGCAAACGGGGGTTCTCTGGTAACAGTGTGAGAAATAGTTTACTGGCTGCGTGGGCTACAGAGATAATACATGTTCAATAGACCTGTTTCACGCTCTCTGTACCTTGCTCTGTTCTCGAGAGAGCAATGAAAAGTGATTACTTCTTTTTTGCAGAAAACAACAAACACATTCGCACACAATGTATGTAGTTTGACTACGTAGTTTGACTGGTCAATCGCAGGAGAGCCAATCTTGTTTTTTTCATATGCTGACATTCATAAACAGGCAAATGAGCTTGGATAAAAATAATGTTAAAAGTAAAATGGAAATCCAAGAAAGCCAGCGGCGCCAAGGATCCCAGAAGATAATGGTGTTTTGATTAGCCAATCTCTAGATGCACTCTGCTCACTTTAGTCCCAATGTGGCGGAGGATTTCATTAATGGCTAATTTGTGTGTGGGTATGTGAGGGCGTTAGAGACGGACGCAACTCAAATGATTTATTACTGCAAGGACAATGCAGATGAGAAAACCCTTAATTCCCTAGACTGCAAACTCTTTAGTCTCCTGACCATCTATTTTCCATACCAACTCTAAATGGGTTTGTTAAACCATAGCAGCTCTTATCCATTGTGTCATGTGCCTTTGGCCGTCTAGATTTGAACTTGCAAAAGTAGGTCCCTCCATCAGAACTTTGCCTAAAGTGAAATGGCTCTGTTGTGTGACATCATTAAAGACTGGCTACTCTATCATTTTAAAGTTTACAAGTGCACAGGTTAGGTTAACAACAGGTACATTTCGAAATTAGCAAAACTCAAGTCTAGAAAATCTAAAGTTGCAATAACAGCCTTGAGAGGTTTTAAGTGTAAATTTGACGTTGGACTGTGAATTTAAATAAAAAAAAAATATGTACAGTATAATATTAAATATTTACTACATGTTTCCCTCTGTATTGTTGCCAATTTGACTGACTATTGCCTGCAACTTCACTTTTTAAAAACAGATTTGTGATTATAATGCGCAAGTGCCATTTTCAAAAAATATATATTTTACACGTTTGAACAATAGGCTATAATTGTCAATTGTAGTTTACATTTATACATATTTATCATACAATTTCTCAAATTCACATTGACAAGCTCTCGAGTGCTTATTGATACTTAAAGGGATAGTTCAGCCAAAAAAAAATTCTGTCCTCATTTACTCCCCCTGAAATTGAATATCTAAACCTGTATAAATTACTTTGTTCTGCTGACCACAAAGGGAGATTTTTGGATAAATGTTCAGTTCTGGGACATCATTGACTACCATAGTAGGAAAAATTTAAATGGTAGTCAAAAGTACCCCAGAACGGTTTGCTTTCCTTAATTCTCAAAAGAACTATTTTTTTTATACTTTATTCTACTCTAGTAGTTGTGATGATGTCCCAGAACTGAACATTGCCAACATTCTTCCAAGTAAACTTCTTTGTCCAATAGAGTTTTGGGTTCCTCGTCACCGTTTACATACTGTTTTGCACTGTTTGCCTGGCCGGGGAGGCTGCTAGAATTTTATAGTTTTATTTAATTAACACTGCATATAGGAATTTATAGTGTGTCTGATATTTGACCTGTGTTTTGACTTGCATAACCTTATATGTTTTCTTATAGTCAATATGTTTTCTTGTACAGCTGCTTTGTAACAATGAAAATTGTAAAGCGCTATATAAATAAAAGCTGACTTGACTTGACATTGTGTTCAACAGAACACAGACATTTTTAAAGGTTTGGAACAACTTAGGGTAACAGAATTTTAATGTTTGGGTAAACTATTCCTTTTCAGGCATGTAGTAATATAATAGTCATTGAATGCCTCCACCTGAAGGATATCATTTAGCAACGTTTTATTTTCCTCATGGAAAACTGTGAAGTACTTTCTCTTCAACAATTCTTGTTCAGATTGAAGCTTTGTAGGAGAGAACCTGTCTCTATTAAATGGGATTTCTCAACAGCTTCAATCGATATCAGTCATAAAAAACTGTTCAAACACTAGAAACTATAACCCCTGTTTTTATACCATATGTAAGGAGCAAAAAACACTTTTTGTATCAAAAGAAACTGTACTATTATGTGCTTTATTAATGAAATGCTGGATTTATAAATGCAGTACCTTTAGACCAGCGATGACTACTTTGTCTCCAAGGTGAAGGCCCATACTTGAAAGCTGGGAACAGGCCTTGTCTGAAAGGAGGCTGGGAGGTCGTACATGTAGAAGAGAAGCTTCTGGCCAGGGGAGCACTTCCTGCAGCAACGCACGCAACTCTTTGGCTTGGCCTGCAGCGTCAGCTATTTCTAGAGGCATGTCTAGAGGCTCTGGAACAACATCAGCTGGACACTGACTCTTTTCATTCTGAAATAAATTATGACAAGAGTTTTTTTTTATTATTGGTGGTTATAAAATGTATTATAAGTTGTAAAAAAGCAACAAAATAGGTAAATATGGTGCTATGGGTAATATATTATACAGGTTATTAAAGTTATAAGAACAGTAGTATTTTCCCCAGCTCTTTTCAAAAGTTTTAAGTCATTTCTTTTTATCGTTTGCAGAAGTGTGTGCCAGTAGGAAATATCTGTTTACATTTCCTAACATTCATGTTGCCAATAATTGTAATCCAGTGAGATTTTTGTTTGCAAAAGGGGTCTGACAACAGCCAGTGCTCCACACAGAGATCTGATCTCATCATCCAGTCTGTCTGGAATGACATGAAGAAAGAGAACAAACTAAGACAGACAGCGCCATAGTTCATTGCATTATAAATATATTTCATGCAAGTTCTACAGGCAATCCCAATTGGCTGGATCAAACACACACTGGTGTGCACAAACAAACCTTGACTAACATGCTTTTTTGCTAAATCGCAGGAGGTTGAGTCCCAAGTGATGCATGACATAGATTGACCGATGATGTGCCGACTGGATTATAGGTGCCAACAGTTTAACAGGCTCTGGCCTTCAAACCTGGATTTAGCTAATGTCCCTGCAAGCTAAAGGCTGTACTTGTACTGAACCACATCCAAATTAGTTTAATCACCATCACTGCCACAATGTCAAGATTTCCTGAATATGTTTTGCTGTAAGGCTTTGTACTTTAGAATAATACGTACATATACAGTATATTACCAATCAATATGCATGCAATTCACAAAACTATTAAGAGGTATTTATTGGACAAAATTATTACAATTATTATAAAATAAGCAAACTGCAGCATATCAACGGATATATGTTTTATTCTTATGTACCAAAAATACATTTTGAATTTGTTCAGAATTTCAATTGTTATAAGTTAATTGTATTATTATTATATAGTTTTAAACCATCATTTGTGTGACAGGCCTAAAGGGTTTGCCGATAATAAATTATGTTTCAAAGATAACCTTTTATGTTGTTAGGTTCACAGCAAGCTTCAAATTTACAAAAAGCTACAATTTGTTTAAAAAAAGATTCAATTTCATTTCATTTATACAGTGTTTTAAGATGTGCATTGCCGGAAAACAGAGGAAACAGAAAAACTCTAAAAACATAATTTTAGCAATAAATATCAATGTTGCTGAGAATGATAGCTTCCATAAAATGCTATACTGTAGTTTAAGTCTTAAATTCCAGTCAGGCTCAGTTTGGCAGGTCAATCCTCTTTTGTATAAACATTTTAAACATAGTGTCAGCGATATATAAACCATTTTGTAAGACATAAATAACACTGGCCAAGGAGCCCTTCCCTGTCTCTAAGTGGCCATGCCACAGGCAATGCTGTAGGAAGTTGGGTGTTCAATAATATACACATGATGTCGTTTTTAAAATGATACTGATCACTTAAAGAACTGATGTCATTTTAATTCAAAGGTGATGTGTTATAATGCTCCCATGGTATCAAAGAACAAACAAGAACAGTATATTTCCTGGAGCTACAGATTTTTGTGATCTCCTAATAGTTTAGCTCATTTCCCCAGCATCACACTACCCCCTGGTGGATAAAAAGAAGTTCTACAGAAAGATCAACCATTTCATGTCATTTATTAAAAAACGGTGCCCTTTATTTAGGATACCACTGTACTGAATAATTATTAACCATTGAATTACCCAGGAGTTTCTCTTTGTGATCAGAATATGTATTAATGTCACAGGCTACAGTTTGTTAAACAATAATGATGATTTACGCAGACACAACTAAAGACTAAGACATATGGAAACTTGTTGGGCCATGTTACCCAGAATACAGGCCGGTAACAGGGTGGAACATTGTCTTTAAAGACAATGAGTAAGAATGGTTTGCTTTTTCCCCAAACTCCTACCTTACGTATTCAACCTTTGTTTCCTATTGTCAGTGCTGTTGCTTGGCAACACTTATCAAAAGAGATCTTTTAATGGCTTAACCTGGCCTCTGTTTTCACTGACACAAAAGTCTGCCAAGCCCGTTGTTATAACATTTTTAGATGATTTGACGTATGGGCGACAATATCTCTATCAGACTGCTGCTTCAAGAACAAACAACACTTACCTAAAAATGCTTCCCCTGACTGGTGAGAAATGAACAGACACCAAGAGAAAAACACAGGCAGAAATGATGCATTATTGGCACAGATAACGCAGAGTTAAAAATATAAGAATGGAAAACGTTGGCTGCTTCACAAATTAGATACATAACTGCTCAAGTCGAGCCTCTCGCCAGTTCCCATTTATGTTCTGGCAGGAGTACTGATAAACACTTCGTACACAAACAAACAACTCTGACTAACGCCATGTTAAGAGGCAGAGGTTCATGCCTCTCTCCCCACAGGTCTGGCTCAACAAAACCGCTTTGCTGGGGGGAACAGACTGAGAGGAAAATAATAAAGCAGACTGTGAATGTGTCACAATTGTGTGTGTGTGTGTACAGGTTTGTGAGGGCCAAATGTCCTCAGTAATACAGTGAGATATCATTACAACCGACTTGTACCAAAAATACATTTTGAATTTGTTCAGAATTTCAATTGTTATAAGTTAATTGTATTATTATTATATAGTTTTAAACCATCATTTGTGTGACAGGCCTAAAGGGTTTGCCGATAATAAATTATGTTTCAAAGATAACCTTTTAGCTCATTTCCCCAGCATCACACTACCCCCTAGGGGGCATCACACTACCCCCTAGGGCACACTACCCCCTATAGGGCAGTCGTGGCCTAATGGTTAGAGAGTCGGACTCGTGACCAGAAGGTTGCCAGTTCGATCCTCAGGGCCGGCAGGCAACGACTGAGGTGCCCTTGAGCAAGGCACCTTACCCCTACTTGCTCCCCGGGCGCTGCAGTGATAGCTGCCCACTGCTCCGGGTGTATGTGTGTTCACCACTTGCTGTGCGTGTGTTCACTACTCTCTGGATGGGTTAAATGCAGAGGGCAAATTTCAGGTATGGTTCTCCATTACTGACAAATAGGTCACTTTCACTTTCACTTTCACTTGTGAAGACATGTTACTGGTCCTCACTAAATAAAAAGGCTCATCAATCGGTCAAATTGCATTTTTCTTTCGATCTACTGTCTTGCACATGTTTGTGCGATTATTAGGTTTTGGTGTTGGGGTCGGGTTAGGGGATAGAATACATCATATTGCTGTGTGTGTGTGTGTGTGTGTGTGTGTAACCATACTTTAATAAACACAATTTCACCATGGTCTCACTACTAAAACAAACTTTAACTATGATATTTGTAGTTAAACTACAGTAATAAAAATGAAACTACAACACTGTAAACAAGAGTTCTCCCTACAAAGATAAATAAGTAACTTGAATATAGAATTTTTTGTTAAAAAACCAAAAATTATTGTTTTTCATATACTGAACAAAATTAGCCTAACCATTTTTCTTATATTCCTGCATCAGAAAGCTTGCCTAACTTACAAAACGGGGTATTCTGAACAAACAATATTGCAAGAGTTTTAAAGTTCCGAAGATGCATTGCTGCATTTTCAATTCTGTGTTTCTTATCTGTTTTTCTTTTAAAGATTGGTGTTTTAGTTCTTGCTGACTTAATTCATGGTTAATTATTATTGTTACTGTTAGTTATCTTTTGTGTTTTGTGTTTTTTTATGAATGATGGTTTTTGATTGCTACCATGGTTGAGGTTTACACAACAGAAAAACCGGCATGAATGCACTCAACACAAACTGTTACACAGGTACTTGATCAATATTTTGGCCCGTTTGAGGCAGAAAACACGTGCAATCGTAGTAAAAGACAGATGAATGTTGTTTATTTTTAAATAAACAATCTTTTTCCTATTTATGTTCGGCCATAATACAATGATTTGGTTCTGTTGCTCATTAGGTAAACTTAAATATTTATGTTTCGACTTTTATTTTATTTAACTTGTTTTATAAACTAAATATTTTGAGTTGTGTGGACTTCAGATCACATTTGTTGAGAAAACTCAAAAATTTGCTTGTGATCGGTTGCCTTATTATTTTAACTTTTTTTATGTGAATAGTTGTGTTGTAATAATACCATATGGCATTTTTCCCTAAGGGTGGATAATTATCTCATCTGATCTATGTTAAATGAGTGCAAGAAAATTATGCGCATCCCTAAATTTGAAGTTCCGCATGAATTAGTCAAAATTCTGTCATGACATTTCTGTGGAGATTGACATGTTTATAAATATGGCAATGTCATATGTTTGTTCTTATGTTTGGCGAAAAAGATCTGCTACGCTGCTCCTGCAAAGCAAGTGCCAAGACTTGCTACTGCCAATACATTCACAGACATGCTGCTGTGAGCATGTAATACATGCTGCTTCTGCACATAAAAAACGTGAATAACCCCTGTACCAGAACTACTGTTTACAGGTGGAGCTGGAAAAGGTGGCTTTTATAAGGGGCGCTGCAGACTGCTTACAGCCAATACTGCCACATATTTTAATGTTGAGCAGATGCGACAGCAACTAAACAACTGCGCTATGAATAAATAACCCTCTAGAGTTCCATGACAGAATTTTGTATTCATAGACAAACAATTTGCTTATTCAAACACACACAGAATCATACATTTTAATGTTTTATATATAAAAACAAATGATGTAAATATTTAAAGTGCAGCATGGAAAATGTATGCAGACCTGTGGATTAAAAGGCTGCTAAATGTTTTTGAAACTGTGGATCAGACCTTTACAACAAGCGGTGATGTACAACGCATCGTGCCTCTTCAGTGTTCAACAATATTCTTGGGCTTTCCTGTAGATTTCTCTCTTAAAGTCAAGCGTCTGAGTTGGGTTAAGGTAAAGCTTCTGAACTGGGTTTAGGTCAGGAATTTAAGTGGCCCACTCCAGATGGTGAATTTTCTCTTTGAAGCCATTCTATTGTTCATTTACTCCTGTGATCCTGTGGTTGCTGTCCTGTTGCATCACCCAAATCGTATTACGTTTCAAGGAGTGGACAGATAAACTTCTAAAGCACAATTTTTATTTGTTCGTCGATGAAAGCTTGTTTGATTTCTACAAACAACTCAACTTTGTTTTCATCTGTCCACAGAATATTGTGTCAGTAGCACTGTATGACATCCAGGAGATCCGGATATAGTGTCTTCACATGTTCAGTAATGTAGTTCTGAAAGCAGTATGTCTCTGGTGTTCTCCCAAAAAACCTTGTTCTTGTTTAGTGTTTTGCATATTGTCATCATGTCTATAGATGTTAGGAAGTACCATAGACCGTATAAAATATGGACAATGCTCTCCAATTCCCTTCCATTGTAAAAAAAATAAGCCAGGGATAGGGAGTTGACTCCAAAAGAGTCGATTCCTTGACTCTTAATGTACCCTAAAATCGGATTCGACTCCAAGACAGGATAAGACTCTCGTCGATAATTTTAATGTGGTCATTGACTCAAATCGGTTAAAATGTCTTTGTGATTGGCGCAAAGCAATGTAAAGGGGGCACGCAATATTTCCTGTTCATTCTTCACCTTCAATCCGATCACATTCAATTCTCAAATTCTTATTAAAAACTCTCCTATATTTCGTCTGTCCCTCTTCAAGTTTTTATTTCTCGAAAAAACTGTTAAGAATTTGTAAGTTGCATTGAATGAAAGCGTTGTGCTATGCTTAAATGTCTTTTTAAAGCATTTCATCCTGCTTAAAGACGTAAAAAACAGCAACACGCAGGAAGTCACAAATCATAAGTTCTTGTTGCTGGGTTAATATTATAGCATATATTGTTGGTTTTAAAAACATGTTTGTCTTTTTAAATAATTTTTATTGTTAAATGCCCAACACAGAAAGGCAATGAGTTACATTAAGAAAAGAACAGAAGGTGGGCTGAGCGTCTCTTCCCCTTTTTTAAAAAAAGTGTTGAACTTAGCCTAGGGTGAATATATAAATTCTTAAATGAAAATGAAGAAAATATGTTTTTAGGCTTGTTTAGCACACATTTACGGAGCCTTCAAAACGATGACATGCAGTCTCTTTAAGTACAAAACATATTCATTTGTGTAACTGTAACCCTCCAAAATCGACGCAATATGAAAATTATAAAAAAAGAAAATGAAAAGAAATGTCTTAGCTTTACCAAAATTTTCTATAGCTAAGGTTAGACCTGGTCTGTCGTGTCCTTGAGCTGCGTGCGCTTGGAAAACCAGATCAGTAACTGGACAGCACAAAAACTCTCTGTGATGGTGTGCTATTAGCACAAATGCATGTGTATTTGCTGGTGACTTTTGGGAATTGGTTGCCAGCCAAAATTTCCCAAACTTGTGAAGTTGCATTAATTTATTTCATATTCGTATTCTTGACCCCGTTTTGAATGAGAGTAAATGGAGTAGAAGTGTCGATACCACCGACTCCAAAAGCATTGAAAAAAACAACATATGCTGGGTTAGGTATGTTTTGATGCTGGTTTGACCAGCTTACACCAGCACGACCAGCATCATAACATATGCGGTTTTGTACCACAGGGTTGGCAAAGAAGCAAAAACGTGACATCTTAGTCCCGTGTCAGTCGCAGTAGTGCTTCAAAAGGGAAGGGGTGGAGTGGGCTGTTCGTTGGAATCTCACCACTGGATGCCACAAAATTTCATAAACCTTTACAAAGACTTGGTCTCAACTGAAGATCAGGTAAAATGTCATGAACATTTTGGGCAGACATCTATAGTAAATCTACTTTTTGGCCAATGTCTCCATATTTTAATTTACTACAAAAAACAACTTACCCTAAAAGCGGGGTTGGCTCCCAGTTCCAGCAAACACTTCACTGCAGAAATGCACAGGTTTGATGCAGCAATGTGTAAGGCAGTGCCAAAGTCAAAATCACTGCAAGTTGAGTCCACCTCTGAAACCCAAAAGGCCATGAATGAATAGTCAGTCACAACACAAACACTCTTTGTTTGTTACTGCCATGAAATTCAAAGTGTGATAGTAATTTTATTCCTGCTGTCATTCAATCACCTCTCCTCACCTCCCGGCTGTGAAGCCTGCAGAACCACCCGGATGAGAGGAGGAACATCAAAATATGCAGCGTAGTGGAGAGCATTCATGTTCGTCCAGCGACTGCGTAAGGATGGTTCGGCTCCCAGAGACAGCAGCTGACGGGCGAAACTGGCTGCACACTCAGCATCACCTGCAAACACGGATGTTTTTATTTTCTGGTTTTTAATGAAGCGTACCACAATACAAAACGATTCAATCGAGTATGTTTTAAAGTGAGCATGTAGATAAGGTGCATGCTTACCTATTCCAGGGGCTCCTGCTTTGCAGCAGTAGTGAAGTAACGTCATGTCAGTGAGACCATCTCTGTCATTGACTCCACATCCTCTCTTCAGAATCTACAAAAGAATGCACTACTTACATGAATATCACTTCTTAACTGAAACAGCAAAGGCTTCAAGGAAAATATTTCATGCTGAGGGAGACACACACACACTGTCTGCAAAGGAAATATTGCAGTCTACAGAGCCTGATACCAAAGGCAGAGAAAGGGAGCTGTGGGTATGTTTTACGATAGCTATAAGCCAACTACCAAATTAAAATGGACCCAGTTTTCTTTATAGAGTACCCTGACTATGACTTAGGTAGTTTATTTGATTAACGCTGACACTGGCTATAAAGATGTGAAATAAAAAAGTCTAGATGTCACAGTTTTGACTTACGGTAAATAATCCCTTTCATTGGTAGGCCACCAGTGTTGTTTCGGTGACATGGAGTGACTTAATAATACATTTTTATAACATGTGAAGACATATTCAGCAAATTCGATTTGAATCGAAGCATCCAATATAAGGATGAAACAATTAGCAGTATGCCAATGGCAAATTACATTGATCAAGTACCACCTTAAATAATATAGTAGTGCTGTGAATCTTTATCTTTACACATCATCCTCCAATTCGAATGTTTTATTAATAATACCATAGCCGATCCTTCCTAAACGCAAACTAGGCAAGTTGTTGAATATAACTTTTTATAACAATGCGAAGCAAAAGAACAAGGTGGCATGTGTTTTTGTAGTGTTTCAAAGTCTAACTTAGTTTTGCCAAATGCAAGTACAGATTTACAAATTCAGTATATGTCCACTAGCATGCAGTTGGTTTGACGTTGATGTTCTATAGACCCCTTTTGCGCCGATGTCACGCTTATGTCACAATATTTGCTGGAGGCAAAACAAAGGGAAAACTGGAGGCAGCCAATACAAACCAGCACAAATTTGGCACCATAAATTAGGTTTAAAAATATAGTTATATTAGCTTTTTTTGTAATTATATTTCATATCATTACTGTTTTACTGTATTTTTAATACAAAATGCAGCATTGGTAAGCATGATAGACTATTTCCTTTCAAAAGCATTAACATATATGAATAGGCTATTATAAATGTAACCTAATTTTTTACATCTTTAGCAGCCACAAATGTATCGCCTTCTTGCTTTGGCAATGCGTTCCCGACCCTCATGTTTACTTAAAAGGTTTAAAATATGTTTATAGAAACATATATTGTGTAAATACACTTTTTATACTGTGTAAATACATTCTATAAATAATATAATATTTATTAACTAAATGAAACTTTATTAATTCTATATTTATAAATTCTTTATTTGTGACCCGTGCAAGCACGCGGTGTTATTTTGAGTTATAAAGGCAAAAGAAGTTAAAAATGTCGGTTTTGGTCGAATTTGAGGTCTTCATAAATTTCTCGTCTTCGCTCGTCTAGCGATCCCAATACTCCGACTTAAACATCTAAAATAATTTTTATTTGTAGGTTTTCTGAGGGGTGTACCTAAATCTTTCCTATGATTGTTGTCCATCCAAAGCTATAAAGCAATGATCCAAACAAGTGTCTGACATTGAAACATGCAAGAATGATAAAAAAGAATAAAACATTATTTTATATTTAAAGACAGTCTTTATGTTGGGCGTGAGAAGCACAGCCCCTTGGAACGGGGTTATTTGTGCTGTAGACATGGCGCTGTGTATAAAATGTTTCCAATAATGTTTCAATAGTAATCACACAAATTATAATATACTGTATATAATATATAGCCTATGCAAATGCATGAGAACAATTCATACATTTTTTAATAATGACTTCAATTTATGATATTAAGATGAGTTTACAATGTGGCCACAGATTTGAGGATCTTTTTTTCTCAACCTCCAAGGTGCATAGCTCAATACATAAGGCATCCGCTGAAGAATATCAGTTTGGATGACTTTGAATCACTTCTGATTGGTCAACTTCAGATGGATGCCAAATCCACCCGACGAATTTAAACCGACAGCTCTTCAAATATTTTTGACATGTTCGACTATCATCGAGAGGTGCTCGTAAAATGCTTGGTAATTCCTCTCACACAAAGCGACGAGCATAAATTAAATGAAAACAATCGCCTGAGAGCTCGTATGACAGCACAAACCGCCCCCTGTACGCCAGCCATAAGATGACAACAAATACTGAATGTGTTGATGATGAAAACGCTTATGTGCATGCGTTTTAACACTTTGATCTGCTCTGCAGCTGCAAAAGTTTCCAACACCTCAAAACAATGCACATAATGAGCAATGCTGGCTGACGCTGTATCAGGCAGGTGGCGTTTTCTGCTAAATATTTTGTTTCGATCATAAATACCCTTATATTGCAGAAGCTAAGTGTGCTGTGAACATAATTTCATGTTCCTTAAAGAGAATGAGCATCTTAACACTGACCTCGTTTCCTATCAAAATAATATTCCGCTGGACTTGGGGAACCCACTGCCTGAGAATAGCGAAGAGCTCGGACACCGTAGTCCGAGCATCCAACAGAACCTCTTGACATTGCGGATCACTCGGGTCAAAGAAGGAGAACTCTAAAACAGCAGAATGAATGCAGTCTTTGAACAAACCTTAGAAACAAAACATTTGCATCCAGACAATATAAATTTGTATTCAAAATGTATTAAATCACTCATTCAGGTTTGCCATGCTGAGTCAAAGTCCTGGTCACTGAAATTGAGTTAAATAGCTCAGTTTGAAGTGAATTAAAGTGATGCGTGGAGGTGAATGAAAAGGCGGCTGAGAGGGAGAATGATGTATCAGTCTTGACAAGCAGAAAATTGGAAAAGAAATTCTGTGACCTTGTCAATACTTCACTTTTACAGCAGCTTAAACAGGGAGATCTTAAATTCACTCTATAAATAAAGATACACTTCAGAAAACAGCTGAATAATTTGTGCGTTTATTGGCCGAGGAATTACAGAGATTAATAGTGTCAGCACTTTCGGTGTGACCTGCTTAAAACATGATAAAGTTTTCCATTGAATGCAAAAGGATATTTCAAATTCGCCGGGTTTTTCATGCATGTACATCACACTCTGAAGGCACCACAGTTGCTCACCACAGTCTGACGGCATGGGCGCTGATGCCACCGGATGAATTACCGGTCGGTCTGAAGAACGGGAAAAAATGCTGTACCTCCCCGGGACCAAGTCTCCTTCTGAGGACTCTCTCAGCACATCATCCTTTGTCATTTCCTTCTCACCACCTAAACACAAAAATATTTCGGTCTTATATAAAGGTTTTAATCAACATTACGAGGTACTAGTCAGTTACCCTCAAGTTTACAGATGTGTTGTCTGTCTAGAAAGTGGGAGTTGACAGATTTAACAGAAATGCATGACGTTTAAGGGATAATGAAGAGTTAGTGGAATGGAAATCAAGATTGAAGCTCAAGAACAACATTAAAGGGTCAAGAAATTTCTGTGTGAAGTTGTTTTGTTCCAACATATCGTTCGAACCCATTCGACAGAATAGGTTAATTGTCACTTCCCTTGAATAGAACCAATAGGAGCCTTTTCCAAATGAGTGACTCTACAGGGCAACAAACAATGGCACATAGTGTGCATTGCATTAGCATAGCAAGAATAATTGTTCATTCCCAGCGAACACACACACACACACACACAAAATGCATGTTGTATGTTGCTTCTCCAAAGTCCCTGCTCAATACATAAATGTAACATGAATAATGTTGTAATATGCCCATTTCACCCACCCCTAACAATTTGATAAATAAAATGACACAATGTTAAGTGTCCAAATAGTTTGGGTCATTATGATTTGAAACTCAAAGCTTGACTTCAAGACTTTCTAGTTCAGGGAAAACTACCGTAGTTTATAGTTCAACTCTGCTGCACATATTTTGTTCTGCAGTTAGTTCAATTATTTGAATCCAAATCCAATTTTAATCCCCCACTTCTCCAACCATCTCTTTTTACAGTGGTACATATCATTTACAACCCTATTTGCTGCTTCAGGATGAAAAGGCAAAATAACCTTTAAAAAGCTTTTTTCAGTAGCATTTTCCCAGCAAACATAGTAACTACATATGTTGTGCAAGTATATTATTTTTAAAGTGCATTAAAAGTGCTTTTAAGATTAAAAGATTGTATGCGGATGTGCACAAGCATCTATCGTTTCTTTAGAGCGCCCCAGCGCCATCCACTGGCCTGGCATGTATAATATTTTTTTTTTGTTCGTTTTACCGGATCCATGTAAATGCAGATCATTGTGATAACCCCGTAGTGTCATTTGGAAACGTTTCAAGATCGCAAAGGAAAAAAACTTTTCAGTTTTTTATCATGTATACTTACTCGAAAACAAACGTAAATTCCATTCAATCTAATTGCTTTTCTTCCATTAAAACTATGGCAATTTCACTTAGGTAAATTGACATTCAACACGACTTCTACTTGTATTTCAAATAAAAACTATGAATAAATCAACCTTGTAGTGAGGTAGGCGGGACAAGAGCCGGGATTCAAGGCCTCGTATCACGGAGGAGATTGGGAGCATAAGTGGATGAGCGACCAGACCGTCAGTGAGAGACCATGTGTTATGGTTTGTGTGTGTCGCCGGCAGTCGCCCGTGAGGGGCTGCCGGCTGTCTATTTACGTTTGATTTTATTAATTAAAAGTCTATTTTATGTTTGCCGGTTCCCATCTCCTTCCTTCCCTTCTATGGAACTTTGTTACAAACCTATACTGTAAAAGTGGTTATCTGATTCAGTTCTTTACTAAAACATATAATGTGATGATACATATACAGTAAATCTTTAGAGTAGAATACATTTATAAGATTTTAAACTTTTTATTGAAGTTGCAGCTAAAATCTACCAACCCACTTCTTTTAATACTACAGATTTACCCAAGATAAAGACAATTTATTTCACATTTCAGAAAATAAATTGTTATTATTTATACTACTGTCGATTATAGTTTGTGGATAGAAAATCGGAATGGCAAAATAAGTGGAATCGGCAGGTTTCACTTAAAATAAGAAACCGGAATCAGCCAAGAAAATTGCAATTGCAATGTCTTTTTGATCATTTTTCTTTGGGGTTTACTAAATGCATTGAATCTCATTCTCACGACTGGAGCAAGACACAGGTTACCTCAGAGATGACGTATTTTTGTATGCAGACCCTGGAAGCGAGTTAGCATTTTTACACTTCAAGTTCACTCGCCCCACAGTCTATGGATTTTTAAAGGGTATTTGGAAAATTGCCTGAAATAAGGTATGTGGTTAACAAAACCACATTTTAAATAACACAGCAGTTATAACTAGCTTGTGATTTTTTAAACCTTTATAGTGTCTTAAAAAAAACGGCGGTTGCTAACAGGATACTAAAGCGACTACATTCTTTGGCGGGGACATTTGATGTCATTGCGAATATAAAACTCACAAATAATGCAACATGGGCACAAATCTCTAAAAGCATTGTTGGGGATTCATTCACGGAGGAAACTTACCAATGAACACTTTTTAAAAAAGTTTTAAAAAGCTGCGCAGAGACACATCTTTATACAGCACGAGCTGGGCAGTTACCAATTCAGGCATCTGTGCAGCGTGAGCTTCACAGTTATAAAGTGATATATGTAAAGTATAGTGATAATATACTTTTGTCCAACTGACGGGGTCGCAAGTAACAAAGTGCAACTTATCTTTAAAGTTAAATTATAAAGAAGTCATTCTACATTTGTACAAAATATCACCTGGTATTGATAGATAATACTTGTGCGTTATTGACCACGGCAGATATACAGTATGTATCTTTGTTGTCTACAGAGCTTAAACTTGTTTTAAACATTTCCTTAACAAATTACTACAAAAAGAGAGACTGTGACAAGTAAGGGTGTGTCATAGCTGCAAAAGGTACAGTACAAAACATGCACACATAAAAGATCGGAGGTATAAGTAACAAAGGGAGCAGTCTGGAACATAACAAAGTAACAAAATAAATAAAGAGCCAGAAAACAGACAAATTCATTTGATAGACCTAGGGCCGGAGGGTAATACGATAACAATATCTATCGCGATTAGGGATGCACCGAATGTTCGGCAACTGATAATATTCGGCCAAAAATAGCAAAAAAGCATGTTCGGTGTTCGGCTATGTGATAGTCCTATGATCAAGCATCAACTAGCGCAGAGAGAGAGAGAGAGCTTGCCATGCTGGAGTAAATGTCTGAATGAAAGCGCATTTACCGATCGGTAACTTGTGTACTTCAGACTGGATCAGGCGGTCTGGCAATTTTTTTTCTTTAAATCATTTTGCAATGTAGCCTTTACTAATCCAACAGTTTTTGTTTATTAAAATTCTTTAGCTTATAATGTTGAATGACACTTTTTAATGAAGTGTTTTGTTGTAGGTGTACAGACTCAGAGTTCAACACATTCTTTCAGCAGTCAGTTATAGGCCCAATACAGCCTATTCAAGAAGGTATCGGTCTCAATTTTGTGTTTTAATTTAGCCTACTTGTTTTGTTATATTTTATTTTAAGTTATATATTGTACAATATTGTAAGCAAGACAAAATATAAAAAGCACATTATGACCATTCGCTTTATGTAATAGTGGAAAAACTGTCTAAATAATTATTATAAATAAGCCAAAATAAATTAAAAGCCATGTTCGTTCGGTCGAGTTCATATTCGGTCAAGTGTTTCATTTTTATTTAGCTTCAGCAAAGAATTTTCATTTTGGTGGATCCCTACTTTGAATTTGACACAAGGCGAAACAACCTCTTCTGTTTATTGTGAATAGTTAGGAGAAATCAGGCATTACATGGCCACTTTGGGAAATCCCCAAGGTGTTTTATTAGGCTTTAAATGTTGTATGTTAAAGGCAAATGACTTTATATTTTACCATGGTTTAATGTCATTATTGCCTTTCAAAGTATATTTACTTTGATGATTTAAGGTATTGCATTAATATGGTACATTTACAGTACATTGTAATCACCGAGCAGCATTCTTGCACATCTTACACAAGTAGGCTGCCACAAAAGTTATTTTGTGTGGCAGTTTATCATCAAACCTACATATTGTGTACATGTCCACATATGATAACCTTTCGTGTGGTGCCTTATTACATAACACATGCTGATCACGGAGAGGTCTAATGGATCAACAGACCCCGACAGCCGGATGGATCTGATGAATCGTATATCTTTTCGTTCATTTGACCGAGACAAACGGAATATTTTACTGAACGAAACATCATGTACTGTAACAGCTTGTTGTACAGGAGAGCCGTATGCTTATGCATCCTATAACAACAACATCATTGGTACCGAATATAGAGCACATACAGAAGGTGGATAGAAACATGTTGATAAAGGCGATAAAAGTACCTGTCTCTTCGTGAAATGAAAAACCGCAGTTTCTCGTGTTGGATCGCTAGCTTCGTGATCATATTTCCGTATTATCTTGACTTGTGGATTCAGATTCGGCTCTGCTGCGATCTACTTCCGACAACGTGACGCGTTGTATGCGTCACACAAAAACGCACCTCGCTCTTGAATTACTGATCTGTTGTATAGTATTATCTCTGACTGATCCGTTTTAGTTGCAGATGTGTTCTTTTAAAGATAAATGTATCTTTAAACAAAGCTGAGTTCGTTGTATTTATGAATGTACATGTAGGCCAAAATAATATCTGCGCTCAAGTTCCACTATTTAAACTATAATAGCATGTGTTTTATAATTTTCCTATAGAACTTTTGTTTAATTATAATCTGTAACTAATAATTTTTAATTAAGATGATGAGCACATTGTTTACACTGTATTGGCTAATAGAAATTGATAACATATTTACTATTCTTTTATTTATATAATTTTCTATGTTTTTGTTTATATGTAATAACATAAATAAATATGAAAGCTATAGGCATTAAAGGGATAGTTCTACCAAAAATGAAAATTCTGCCATCATTTACTCATCCTCAGGTTGTTTGAAACCTGCTTAACACAAAGGTTTTAGGAAGAATTTCAAAAACCAAACAGATCTCGTTCCCCATTTACTGCCATGGTAGGGAAAATAAATACTATGGGAGTAAATGGGGGATTATATCTGTTTGGTTACTGACATTCTTCCACATATGTTCCTTTGTGGTCATCAGAACAAAGAAATGTATGTATGGAATCACCTGAGGGTGATTGATAGATTATAGAATTTTCATTTTAAAGGTGAACTTTGACTTTATATACTGTGTTAACTTTACCAATTAGCTTTTATGATATACATTCATTAGAGGTGATTCATTCATTATTCTGACTCTCCTCAAGTCAGTGTGCAACTACTTAGATTATGTTTTTTAAAAGCCATTCAAATTTTGTATCCTCCTAATACAGTTTCCTTCAAGGCAGCAATTCTCAACAGGGAGCCCGTGACACGAAAGGGCAGCTGATATCCAAAGGGGCCTCAAGATGACAAATATTTTGAAAATATTTACAAAATGAGCATTGAAATGCATAAAATAAAGAAATTCTAGGAAAACAACATATATATTATTTAAAGTTGAAGATAATATCTGCAGTTTTTTGGGGATTAAAAGCCCCCTGATTTAAATGGTAATCATATAAAGTAGCTCAATTGTGTTGAAATAGTCAAAGGAATAAATGAGTAGTTTATGTAACTCTAATCTGACACACTCTTCTGAGGTTGTCCTGAAGGGCCCAACATGCCTGCCTTGTTTTTAATAATTCTGAAGATCTTGATTCGCTAGATCAGGGATGTTTAATTAGCCTTACAGTTAAACTCCTTCACAACTCCTTCCTGGTGGAACATTCTTCCTAACACGGTCCAGTCAACCACATATCTCACAACCTTCAAAAAACTACTTAAAACCCACCTCTTCTGTGAATAATTGACAGACAAAAAAAGTACACTAACCTTCTTCTCTCAACAGGTAGTGGTCTAGCTTTTGTTGAAACTAGTAAATTTGTATTAGTTGCACCTGATGTACTATTGCTCTTTTATGACATATGGCTTATTGCTCCCCGAACTCTTTGTATGTCGCTTTGGATAAAATAGTCTGCTAAATGACTAAATGTAAATGTAAACAAAAGCCGTTAGATGAAAAGCCTGTAATTTTCAATCAAAAAAGTGCCAAAATAATGGCTTATGCCGCAGCGGACTGCAGTAGACCGGATGCTGCTTTCTATGGAAGAAAAGCTTGCTTCACAGAATAAACTGCAATGTAGATTTTACTATGATAAAAACACTGGCCACTGACATCACTGCTAATAGACAGTTTCAAAGCAACATAACAACATAAACAAATGTCACTGCGCATGCACACGTTCATGGACTGCCCTTAACCTCTAGTTCACATTATCAAATAATAGAGTACTTGTAGATTATTTCTGATAACAAGCAAAAGTAACAAAAAAAAACGTTACTTGGCTAAGCTCCAATATTTCGAATATAGACTGCCATGTCAAGCTCAACCACTATATGGCAATGTCCCACACGGTTTCTTTAAATGCGACAAAACAGGACCCATTCAACGAATTCAACTGATTAAATGGTCTACGATTGGCCGAGGTGCCTTACGTGATACATGTTAGCTGTTACACTTCTTACAGTTGTAAGTTTTACAGACCCTTCCCCATAATAAGCATATCCCTGCATCCCAAAATGCTTACTTCCATACTATATAGAAGAAAATAAGTACTATGTCTGAAACCTCAGTTTTTTGCTACAAAAAAAAACATTAGTCAAGTCAAGTCAACTTTGTTTATATAGCGCTTTTTAAAATTTTCAGCTTTACAAGAAAACATATTGAGCATAACCAAAACATACAAGGTTATGTAAGTCAAAACAAAATAGAAGAAAACACAGAGGACCCCAGACACAAAACACTGCACACAACACGCACAAACGCGCACAAAGACACACACGCACAGGGGCCATCTCCTAGAATCACACACCCAAGGTAAGGAGAGGGAAACACAGGTCAAATATCAAACAGACTATAAATTCCTATATGCAGTGTTAATTAAATCAAACTTAAAAATTCTAGCAGTCCCCCGGCCAGGCAAACAGTATGTAAACAGTTGCGAGGAACCCAAAAGCCCATTGGAGGAGAAAAGAAACCTCAGAGGCCAGGCCTAACCAGGGGATTCCAGTTCCCCTCTGGCAAAAGCTACAGCCTCTGCACAAGCTTGACAGTGCTTGAATAACAAGGCAAAATAAAAAAAACGTAGATTTAAGATTATCATTAACAACCCTGTGCAAAACAATCCAGCTCCCTGGCCTGACCCTGTGATGCACATACAAACAGTTTAACTTTAATTTAACGTAAGTAGTTTGTACCTTGAACCCAATAACTTTGACTTTAGTCTTTTGATATTTGATACTAACTTGATGATGCTTCTTCATGTCTCGTTGTACATTCCTCATTGCTAAGTGGCACTCCACCAAGTAATTAGTGTAGTTTACAGCCTCCTCTGCTGGAGTAAATAATCACTACATGGTTGTACTGGATTTTTCAGTGTATGTTTTTGTTTTGTAAAACAGGGACATTTCCGGGGACAGAACACCAAACACTGGGACTGTCCGCAGTCTGGTCACTAGACAGACAAATTAATTTCTCGTGACTAAATTATGTTTTTATCCAACGCCTAGGTACAGGTTGTTGTTAATATGTCATAGCTCAAAGAGCATATACTGTAGTTCATAGACAGTAAAACATGGCGGATTCAGTATGTATTCATACAACTCCCACCAGGGAGAGATTAACGCACAGGCCTTCGCACACGTGCCCAGCGCACCAGATTAGCAGGGGTCCCTGGAAAATAATTTTTGTGTACATTTTAATTTTATTTTATTCTATCAATTAAATAACGTTGAATACTGTGGAATGGAAGGAGTTATTTTTGCAATTGTTAATAATTAACCGCAGCAAATAAATAAACAATTAGATGTGTTTCGTATGCAAAGAACTTCTGTTAAGAGAGAACTCTCCCCTTGCCACTAACTGGATCCTACTGTATATCCAGTAGCATTCTGACACATCTACAGATACAAAATGGGTTGTTTATCAATCTTGCTGCGGAAGAAAGAAAGTCTTACAGGTTTAAAATGGCAAGAGGGTGAGTTAATGATGACAGAATGTTCATTTTGAAGTTGAACTACTCATTTAGGCTAAGCCTTGTCTGTGAAACCAGGCCTAAATTATTTAATAATTTGACAGTTAATAGGAAACAATTTTCTTAGTGTAGCAAAGACCTTTATACCTTTAACCTTTTTATTTATTATTCTCAGGTTTGGTTAAGTAAAATCTAACCGAAATCATACGCACTTAAATAATACTTACAATTCGGACGTGGTAAGTTCTAACTTAAGTTTTATTTTAACACACAAGTGGGAGACAAAATTCTTAGCAAGTATTTATTCTGTTTATTATACAAAATATCTTGCAAATAAAGCAAAACTAACTATAAACTAACAATATTGTATATAAGTATTGAACAAAGGTGTAATCAGCTGGGTTTGACGCATCAAGAGGCTATTACTTTGCTTCACAAAGAAAATAGTTTCCTATTAACTGTCAAATTATTAAATCATTTAGGCCCGGTTTTACAGACAAGGCTTAGCTTAAAGGAGAAGTTCACCTACCAAATAAATTTTCTGTAGCGGGCCGGGGCAGCGCTCGTGGCACAGGAAGGCATGGCCAGACCGAGGGGGAGGAGGCGGTACAAGTCAAAACACAGGTCAAATATCAGACACACTATAAATTCCTATATGCAGTGTTAATTAAATAAGACTATAAAATTCTAGTAGCCCCCCGGTCAGGCAAAACAGTATGCAAACGATGGCGAGGAACCCAAAACTCCATTGAAGGAGAAAAAAAACAGTTCCCCTCTGGCAAAAGCTGCAGCCTCTGCACAAGCTCCACAGTGCTTGCACAATAAAGCAAAATTTTAATAAATTTAAAGATTATCATTAATAATCCAATAGCGGCTGAAGTTTTGTAGAGTCGCCACATCCTTTGTCCAGCTCTATCATCACAGCATTTGTCAGGTCTGGGAATGGATTGCACCCTGCCCGCTCCGGTAACCTTGGACTGCGTCCTGCCCGCTCTAGTAACCTTGGAACAATGAGACAAGACTGGCTGAGTGTAGAGTACTGTTCTGCACTCTTTTGGATGTCATAAAGGCATGAATTAGCTTCTGTGCGTCTGATAGTGACAGCATATGACGTAGTTTAGATATCCTTTTAAGATGGAAAAACACAATTTTACAGGTGTTTGCGACCTGGTTCTCAAATGACCGAGTACTATTGAATAAAATGCCAAAATTTGCGTGATACCTCATTGTTTATTGCTACATATTGAAAACGGTCGCATAAATAAGATCTAAGCCATTTCAAAGCTATTTCCTTAATACCGACATAATTTTCGAGTCTACGTAGGAGCGTGCTGTGGTCAATGGTGTCGAGCTGTGACCAGGCCCCCAGACATTGTGAGGGAGGAACAACAGGGAGATCTGCTTCATTGGGGTGGAGGTTCTGTGGTGGCAGCACGGCTTTCTCTCGTCTAACCACTCCAACACCTTAGCTCGGTGGATCTGCAGGATGGCCATGGCGTGAAGGGCGGAGGCAGCTGGCCCGCCACAGTGTAAGCACTTGACATCAGTGATAGCGAGGTCGAACACACTTCAGAAGAGAGCCTTGGTCGGTGCCTCCAGATGGCACGTCTGTGGACACAAGTGCACTTGTGCGACGAGAGCATGCTCTACCTGGGATACCGACATAGCCCTTATAGCTGCTCCAGAGTCGAGGGAAGGCACTGCGACCGTGTCAAACGAACACGGCCTGCCGTGACTACAATACCGTTACCACGAATGCTACTTCAGCATGCCGGAGACCCAGACATGTGACCTAGGTATCTGCTACTCTGCGTCGTAGATCCAGTAGGAATAATCGAAGATCGCTCAGCATATGCCTTGCAGGTTCCGAAGAACAAAAAGGTAAATGATTGGGCACGTTTAATCTTCCCTTTAATACCCGTATGTACAGGGCGGAGTCTGGCCTGGAGTCCCATTCGCCAAGTTCATTGACCTTTTCAAAGTAGAATCGGAGATGATAGGTTCTCAAGTCAAACCCCATTGTGTCAGTCTTGACACAACGTTGAGAGACCGACAGAAAGGGAAATGTTTTTAATATTTAGGAAATCTGCTGTCTTTGTAAGGATTTCCCCATGAGACACAGGTTTGACAGGATTTATTCTTTTATAATTATTTATATGGGAATTTACATACTTCATTTTCAGGAAAGTAAAAAAAAAAAACCCATACATGTAGACAGACAAAAGCCCTTTCTTTATACACAGTCTGGAATTTTCCAGTAGTAGTGCAGCTTCAAATTTCATCTCTCAAAAATAATCTAACAGGAACTATAACTTTGCTTTAACAAAACCGGTCCAGCAAGGAAATACTTTGGATGTACCATAATGGTTTTTGGCATAGCTTCAATTACAAATCCACACCCACAACAAATTGACACCTCTTTTTTATTTTAAACCAAAAATACTGTCACGGTTATGGACAGAACCCAAGCGCAGGCAGTCTTAATATAAATAACAAAACTTTATTGAAACAAAAGACCCACAATGGGGAAAAACATTAACAAAAACCAAGACACAAATGAAACAAAGTCCTTAGAATAATAAACCAACAAAATCCACAAACTTAGAACAGGAACAAGATAATCCACGAAGTGTTACAATCAAACATGGTGACTTCAACAGGGATAATGATAACAAATAATGACAATGAACCGACAAGAGACAGGGGGAAAATGGGACTTGATAAAGGGAAATACTGACGAGGACTGATCACACAGGGAGAGTGGCGGCAGGTGACATGAATGAAACACTAAAGGAAAGCTAACAGGAGGATTGCACGAGGCAGGTGAGGGGAATGAAACACTAAGGGAAAGATGGACCAGGGTTGGTGACAAGACTAACACTAATGGGCCGCTAACAGGGAAACAAGGGGAAGGGGCTAAAGTACGCCACACCGGAGAGAGAGCATGGCGTGACAAACCTAAACAATGCTCTTTCTCCACACAAAACACATGGGACTGACATGATCCTGCCACAAGACTCGAAAACCAAGACAAGGAGAGGCAGGATCATGACAAATACAGTCAGATTACTGATGCATTTTACTTTTTGCCAGCAGTGAATAGGGATCTCTTATGATTTTACAGGTCTTTCAAAAGCCTTTAATAGGCATTCTTTTGTTAGCTAGCTATGGGACTGCCTGTGAATACTCATCAGGCATATGTGGGGCATGGGCAGATGGGGATATTCGGATAGGGTTGCTCAATTCCTGTCACTCCACAGTACAGACTCTGCATATTCGAGAACGACCAGAAACATATAACTGCACAGAGTGAGTATATGAATTTTTTTTTCAAAATATCGCATTCAGGAAACAGTCTTATCTTTAAATAGACTTTATATTTCAAGTTTCTTGAGGCAACACACAGGTTTTGCAAACAAAAGCTTGGAATTCATATATTTTTCCTCATTAAAATTTTTCCACCATCCTGTCTCTTCAGGGACTCTGTAAGTAATTGGTAATATTGGGGATATTACTGATTTGTTTAGCTTTTTCTAACCAAGATTACATATTTTCCTTGTAGATTAAATCTGATTTCGTTTGTGAGGACACTAGCTGTTGTGCATACCATTGAAACGATTAATAACTCCAGTTTCCTCCCGGGTGTGCGACTGGGCTACTACATCTGCGACACTTGTTCTGATGCCTCAAAGGCCATTTACAGCACTGAGTGGCTGCTTGCTGTAAATGGTACATTGCCTGTCCAGTGTGAGGTTCTTGAAAGGCCCAATGTGAAAGCAATTATTGGAGCACGTTTCTCAGAAGACTCTATGGCTGTGGCACGGCTTTTAAGTCTTTACATGGTCCCACAGGTTAGTAACCAGTCATGCATGCATATTTTGCAACCATTTACCTATAATTTACAAGTATTTGCTACAGTTCAGTATTGGTTGAGTGAGGGAAAAGACCAATAGTTAATATGCCTATGGTTTTACCATTTTACAGATAAGCACTACATCATCTGCACAAACCCTAAGTGACAGGGTTCGATACCCAGCATTCCTGCGCACCATTCCCAGTGACGTTCACCAAATCAAAGCACTGGCTAATTTCATGAATTACTTTCATTGGGACTGGGTTGGGGTAGTCTATGGAGATGATGATTATGGAAAAAATGCTTTCCAGAGTTTCTTGGCAGAAGCAGAATTTGCAGATATTTGCCCTGCTTTTGAAGAAATATTGCCTCATTACTTAGCTCACAATGATATTGACAGCCGGCTCCAAGAGGTGGCAGAAACAATCCGCTCATCCGATGCAACAGTTGTGCTACTTATCTTAAAAGAAGAACTGGTTAGCAAACTCTTTAAGGAGATGATTCGCCAGAAAATCTCACGTACTTGGATCGCAAGTGATGCTTGGTCAATGTCACAAAACATATCTCAAATGGATGGGATCAACCAAGTAGGAGACATTTTTGGATTCACCTTCATCACTGGTCCTAACCCAGGCTTTAAGGAGTTTTTGAATGAGCTCACTCTTGCCCCAGGTTCTGTAAACCTCTTTCTTGAAGAATACAAGGCTTTAGGAAAAGGCAAAGGCTTTCTAACAGAAGCTGTTGATATTAGCATAACCTATGGCGAAAGGCTAGCTGTCTGGTCCATTGCTCATGCTTTGAAGAATCTTTTAAATTGCAACTCAACTGTCTGCCTAGGGGAAAGGGACTTTCCTCCATGGAAGGTTAGTTTCACAAAATATATGTGATCTAGTTTGTGAACAGTTTGTGAAAAGCAGGCTTATGTCTAACAATCTGAAGTTTGTATCAGAGTATCAAAGTTTGATTTCAATCATTCCTCCTTATATTTTCACAGAATGTTATTTACACTATGTAGTGTTACACAAAAAAATAAAAATGACTTACTCTAAGATTTTCACAGACTGGGTCAGAGTAAATATATCTACAGTATAGTTTATACATGGAATATTTGGTACATAAAGTACTTTTTCATCTCTTATAGCTCCTTAAAGCACTGAAAAAGGTCAAGTTTACAATGGACAATCAGATATTTTACTTCAATGCCTCTGGAAATTTCATGAATGGCTATGACTTAATACATTGGGAACCAGATGAAACCAGTGGCCAGAGACGCCTTTCTGTTGTTGGCAATTACAATTTGACAAAAAAAGAAGTTTTGATTGAGGTGCCGATTCAGTGGAACAACAATACAGTAAGTATTACTCATTTTAATCACACAGCCTACTGAAAAAAGCAAATATTGACCACACCTCTGTGTATCTTAGGTTCCTATTTCTAGGTGCTCAGATATCTGCCCTCCTGGTACAGCTAAGAAACTCCTCAAAACCTCATGCTGCCATAACTGCACACAATGTTTGGAGGGTACTTATTCAAATGAAACAAGTAAGTAGAACATAACAAAAAGTTCCCTTTCTGTCGGTCTCTCGAAATTGTGTCTACAGAATGGGTTTTGACTTGAGAACCTATCATCTCTGACAGACTTGAAAAGGCAAATGCCAAAAATGTGCATGACGGTCTCCGCCCCGGACATCCGGGAATAAAAGGAAGACGGTGTGCTGCATTTATTCACCTTTTGTTCTAAGGGAGCTTTCACATCTGCAGGGTTGGGCTGCTGTGTGCAATGGGCACGCAGTGTCGGGTCAGTGGACAGGCACCCGTGTGTGTTGGCACTTCAATTGTTGGCTGTGCTTCTTGCACTGAAGAGGTTGCAACCTCTCGTGCAGGACAAGCACGTGCTGGTCTGGTCGGACAGCACAACTGCTGTGTCGTATATAAACCACCAGGGTTGCATTCGCTCACGGCAGTTATAACAACTCGCCCGACACCTCTCTCTCTGCTACACACACACATCCAACAGACCGACAGAAAGGGAACGTCTCGGTTACGTATGTAACCTCCGTCTCAGGCCGCTGCAGCAGTCGAGAGACGATTCTCAGGCTTTTCAGCAAAAAAAGGTGAATGAATCTAGCACACCATCTTCCTTTTATACCCGGAGACAAGCATTCAAATTTAATTAGCCAATTTCATTGGCCTTTTTTAAGTCAGTCAGAGACGATAGGTTCACAAGTCAAACCCGATTCTGTCGACACACCGTCTCGTTCCCTCCATCAGGGAATGGAGGTTACATACGTAACCGAGACAATTTCTTTTAATTTAGATATAAAAATTCTATATCAAAGTACAGTGAGTACACATACTATAATTTTTTTCTTGCACATTCAGATTTAGCAAATTGCCTCCCATGTGAAATTGGTACATGGTCAATGAAAGGATGGACTTCCTGTCAGCCAAAGGAAGAGGAATACTGGAAAGGGGATGGATCTCATGCAATAGTTTTGCTAACATTTACTTCATTAGGGTTTTTGTTGTTGCTCTTCAACCTGATCATCTTTTTGGTCTTTCGTAAAAATCCTGTTATGAAACAGGCAGGAGGAAACATGTATTTATTCATTATTGCAGGGTTAGCACTTAGCTTTTCTAGTGTCATACTATTCATTGGCAAACCCAGTGTCCCCATATGCATTGGTCGACAGCTTTTATATGCCTTAGGGTTCTCGCTTTTAGTCTTGTGTATTTTGGTAAAAGCTCTACGTACTTATTTAGTCTTTAAACGACTGTTTCAGTCAAATCAATGGTTTCACAAGACAGGACGCCATATTATTATAATAGGCGGGACTCTCATTCAAGTCTTAATTTGCACTCTTTGGATGATATTTGATTCTCCTGATGTAGAAACATTAAAGTCTGACCAGAGTATGATTACTACTTTTCAATGCAATGAAGGTTCTGGCACTGGATTTGCCTTAATGCTTAGTTATATTGCATTGCTAGCATTGGTCTGCTTTTCGCTGGCCTTTAAGTTGAGAAAGGTTCCTCACCGTTTCAATGAGACTGGGCACATTATTCTAAGCATGTTGATCTACCTCTTTGTGTGGGTCTGTTTCACCCCAGTGTACATTGCCAAGATAGATGAACGCTATTCAATTCAAGCAGCAGCTATCTTGGTGTCATGTTATGGAATTATTTTCTGCCACTTTGCACCCAAGTGGTACATGGCTCTCTGCAAGAAGAAGGAAGAAATTAGTCTACAGGCATATATGGCAAAGGCTATTAGACACAAAACCTTATGTGGCTCAATAAATTTTTCCCCAAAGACCACATATAAACCAGATCATATGATTCATGGGTCACATGTTACTATGTATTATAATGATACTGGTATGAGCTCTATTGTATATGCAATAAATCAAGAGAATACAAAAGGCAGTAATCAGACGATACGACAAAGGAGAAAATCTATTTGAAGTTAAAAGTTTGAGTATCGTGAAAAAACATCCAGTTCTCATTGTTATCTTCCTATAAGCTATGAATTTTGCCTCAATAGACCCTTAATTATTGTGAAATCAGCATTTGCCTGGTTGGGTATATAAACCGGTTTGTGATACCTTTAGTCACATGGTCAAAAACCCGCCCGTTCCTGGGTCACTATGAGCAATGCAGTGGACATGCAGCCAGATTAATGTGTAGCACGAATGCACCAATGGTCCTTGAATCTCTGTACCTTTAAGGCTTTTATTGCAGTATGCTGGTGGGTTGAGACGTACTGGCAGTAGTGTCATTTTTCTCATGGGGTGTGCCGTCAAGGCTCCCACTCAGTCAGTTTGGTTGGGCCGCAAGCCTGCTGCTTTCAAGGGGATTAAGTTGTCCTACTTACTGTTCTGACTGGTTTCAGGTTCTATTGTTGCTTTGATAATTTTGTGTGTCACTTTAGTAGTGCTGATCGTATTGAATGCTGTCATGAGGTTTTGTAGCGATTATTGTTACGCAGTCCCTGTAGTCATTTTTTCATCCTTATGATTTCCAATCAGGTTCAGCGACAGTATTTGTCTCATTGATTAACTTTTCTTTCTTTGTTTGTTTTTGGTTTCGTAATAGGAGCTGGGTGCTTCAGAAGCAGGCTAGATCTCATCACGCCACGGGTGCCCATTTGTTGAGGCCTGTCTATTGCTTTGCATGACCTTGCTTTGCTGCGGTTTTCCTTTGTATAATTGGTATCATTATAAAAGCCCGCTCCTTGCGTACGAAGCCCCAGCCTCCTTTTCTTTCTTTCTGCAATTTAAGTTGTCCAAAATTGTTGATGTGGTCATTCTGTGAGTTTTTAAAGGATTTAAAATTCAAGAAGGATAAAATACTTTTTTTATGGTGACTCACGTCTCTTGCCTTTCCTTGTTCCGTGGATCAGACTTGTGTTCTTATTATTCTTATACATTTTTGACCCCAATTGTATTTGCGCAGCTTAGTCGCTAGGGCACGTCTTTATGTTGGGGAAGGTTTCTGAAAATATGTTCACTTAAGTGTCCATAAAAAAACCCACTAGTTGTTACAATAGTATTTCAGGGGTTTCTGGGCTCAACAACACATATTGTCTGAAGTTGTCATTGTAACATTGTCATGAGTAAAGGATAGGGAGACTCCAAATTTCCAGAACCTCATATAAGATGCAACACCTTTACTGTACATAAAAGTGAAAAAAAGCAAAAACTGAAAAGAATGGCTATTTATACACATAGAGATGATCAATGCTAGACAAGTGAAAAGTTTCTGAAATGAATAAACATGTTGTAAATTAAAATCCGCTCAAACACCTTCAAAAGAGCACATAAATATAAAATGCTAAATTAGACAGAATATTACCTCAAATTTAAAGAGTAGACACAAATGTACATAGAATATATATAGATTACAAGCATGCAGTATGCTTTATCATTACATATACTTACTGTAAGTAAACAAGTTCTATAAATAATTATGCACTATGCTATGTAAACCACATACCAGTAAACCAGCAGTACTTTAGTTAACTAAAGAACAGCATATTAGTACTCAAAGTAGTTACTTTATTTAAAAAAACACTTGAGGTATTCGACTAACTATTAGTGTTGCAAATTGAAACTGCATGTTAGTTAACTCTCATTAACTCTCATCTCACTCTCAAGTGTTAGGAGATTTAGGAGAAAATGGAATAATAAGTTGACATGTAGTTCCAAAGTTACTGAGTGGACAAGAAGTGGACCATCGACATAAATACTGTAAACCTGGAACTACTACTTTACCATTTGCATGTTCAGGTACAACACATATTGTATACTCCTGTGTCTGCATCATCCTTGAAACAAATAATAAAAAAATGTAAATACCCATTAAAATATACTGTAGTAAACCAAAATCGTTTTTAAACTACTAAGGTTAAGAATATTTATGGGATATGAACTGTTTCTGTTCCAGCATTCTCTTCAGTTGCACTGACGTCAGAACTCGGTCAGGTGTAGATCAAACCAATACCGCTTCATGTGTCATTGTGCTAATACAACAGTTAAGCACACAAGAGCCCGTGGAGTTTTATTACAGTGTGTTTTTCTACGTTGTTTTAAGTTTGTAAAATTTATGCTCAAACGATTTGTAGAATGTATACTAAATATATGCTCTAAAGCCAGATGCATACATTTAAATAGTTTTTTAAAAGTGCATAATGATTAAATCAACATTTTGTTTATTTGGAGGTTCTCTGTAAACCAAATAGGGAGGGCTTGAGTTATAAAAAGCCACCTGAAAACAGCAGTGATTACCTTAATGAGCTTAAGGTCTTGTAACCGTGTACGTTTTATTTGCTGTAAGGTGACATATGTGCATGCTGAAGACTACACTCAAATCCTTTCTAATCTCTTTAGCCAGTCGACCTCCAAACGGTACAGATGGATATTACTATATCAAACAAACTGCTTGACAATACTACGGAAGCAAGTGGAATAATATTTATTTGGTTGGATTTTAACTGAAAGAGAAATATATGACTCATTTGATACTTTACAACAAGTTTTTTAAATATTGCTTTAAAGACAGTGATTCACTAGGATACATAGAGACAGTTAGAGCTATCTGAAAATGACAATCACAGCAAATGGTTCTAACCATTGGAGAATATTTCATTTTTGCTTGCACTGGACTGTGTATGTATGGTCTAAAGGCTGTTGAAACCCAATTGCTTTGAAATGGGCTGCACTCCATCACGAGGGAAAGGTATCCATACAGCACAGGATCCATTCCGATGGGGAAGAACTCTACTGCCAGCAACTCAGGAAAGCCCCGGAGAATCACAGTCTGATCATGGAGGAAGTGAAAGTTATGGTGGAGGGGACACAGATAATGCAACAGGTCAGAAAAACATAAGTTCCACAATAATAGTAAGAAAATATCCTTCAATAGTGTCAGAAAATGCTGGTGGTGCCTCTGCCAAACTATGCACAAAAAGCATTAACGTCAACATTTTATCTCAACCGAAAGACAAACAAGTGGTAAAACAAGAGGCTTTTGAGAAAAAGGGATTTAAAAAATATAAAAAAAGCTTTAAAGATGTAAAACTGAAAAAGAAGAAAGAAAAGGAAAGGTCTTCTGTTGATGAAAAAATAGACTTTCCGGAGCCACTTGTGAAAGCTCATCATGCTGCGTATGGATACCTTAATCCCAGTATAACTAAATATGAAGACCTGTTAGGGTTACTTGATCAAGCAGCCCAGACCCAAATCTCCATACAACCCATGGTGACATTCCTGGTCTTACGGTATGAAGAGGTAAATAAAGGACTTGGGGAACTAGTGGAAGAAGGAGAGAAAATGTTTAAAAAACACAGGGACCATTTGGCTTGGCCCTGCCAAAAAATCTGTTACTCTTCGTCCAAGACAACAAGCATTGTTACATCTCCCACCTTCAGTGAGGGCCCACCAGACCTGCTTCAACAACTCCTCCAATATACTGTCCAAAGGATGCGGCTAGTGGGTGGATCAGTGTGCGAAATTGGTGATACTGCACTTGAGGAGGCGGTGGATTATTTTTCTTCGGTATGTGACATTTTAGAAGAAAAGCTCAAGACAAAGCGTACATTTGAGTCTAGATTAATGCAGTTGCTTTCTCGAATTGAGGCTGGCTCACAGAGAAAACCTGGTCCAGAGGACTCTACACTCTTTAGTGAAGACAGTGGTATTGGGGCAGAATGTGAATCACTAGCAGGTTCAGACAGACAATGTCAGCACAGAGAAAGTTGTGACTCAACAATAACAACAGGTAGCAGAGGCAGACTTCTCAGAACAGTGAGCAACAGCAGTTCTCTAAACTCCATAGACTCAACCTGCACTATTACAGAAAAAGAACAGAATGATACAGAATTACTACTTGGCTCTGCATCCATGAATGAAGTTGAATGCCATGGACAAGAGGATGTAAACAATGTAAATATAATGACACCATTTAACTATTCTACTCCAGACCCTAAGCAACCACGTCGCTTGCCAGCAAAGCGCATAGAGAATCCACAAAACGTTGAAATGACATTGAAATTGAAAGATGCCATCAGTAGCCGAATTCAGTTTTTGCCACGTGAATACTCAGGAGTAAAGACAAAACAGATGGATATCCTGAAGAGCAGTAAGGACCAGTGGGATGAGGCGGGTGACAAAATCTCCAAAAGACCCCAAACAGCTGCCAGCAGAACACCAAAGAAAAAGACAACAGAAACTAAACAGTGCAGGTCAAGATCAGCAGATTCACTTCGATATAAAGCTGAAGATCCTACACTTACCGAGCTTGAGAGAACTCAAAAGGAACTAAACCAAAGGCTGGAGAGGATGAACAAGTGTGAAGGAAAAACAAAGCGAGATGTATTGAAGCAAATCCAGCAACAGCAAACACAAGGTATTTCATCTGAATGTGCTGGTAGGCAATGTTATTTGAGTAAAAATATTTTTTCTCCAAGTAATCAAAGAAAGCCAGGTAAAACAATACTAGGAGAGCAAGGGAGTGTGCAGAAATTGAAAGAGGACAAAAAGATGAAAGAAAAGTTAAAGGACACTGAAAAGAAAAGTGCAACAGGTCCTGTTAAGGTAATACCTGTGCCAAGCCCCCCACCATCACCTCAGCAATCTAGAGGGGTGTATCGGGGCAGGAATTCTGTTAAGAAACTGATAGACACTTTTACTCAAAGTGTGGAGGGAAGTAGTCGGATGCCAGAGAGTGCCAAAGTGCTTGGACCACTTAAAGGTGTTAAAAAGTGTGGTGTTCCAATCATTCCAGGTTTAAGTACCTCTGACAGATTAGCATTTAATGTAAATCACACACTCTGTGGTCAAGGGGACTCACAATGCTCTGAAATGACAGAGGATCTTGATTTTGACAGTCTACCACCCCCTCCACTTGAAGTTCTTATGGACAATTCCTTTGAAAATGTACAGTCAAAAAAGACAGAACAAAACTCAGCAAGCAGAGGCCGATCCACCATGCCAAAAAGGACAGCAATGACTCAGAGACTGCGCGCATCTCTTCAGTCTGTAACAGTTCTACCAAGTAAGAAAAACTTCCGTAAGGAATCTCTTAGCATGTCACCAGTTCGTACCACACAAAAAGATACAAGAGGATTTGGAAAGGTTTGCCATCATGATTCCAGCCACGAAACAGATGCAGAAAGTGAGGAGGCTATTGACAAACAAGCAAGACAAATCTACTTGAGCCATTCCTCTGACTCACCAACAAAGCAATTTACTGCCGAGCAGGGACAAAGAAACATTTCCTTCTGTCAAGGTGGAGTAGAAGTAACACAAGAGGAGAACAATGTAGATGAAAAAGTGCCAAATAATGTCTGTAGGGACCAAACTCCTTCCACTCCACCTTTATCTAGAACACGTGTCTTACCATCCACACCTCTGTTACATAGGAAGCTCCCAAGTCCTCCGGTTTTTAAATGCCAAACCACTTCTACAACTTTATCAAGTCCTTCTGTTGTTCGAAAACTCCCCAACCCTCCTTCTACTATATTACCAGTAAGTTCTGCCATGCAGCACGACCACAAACCCAGTGTAATATCTGGTGTTGCTTACCCTTTTAAGGCACCCTCACCTCCTGCTTCCCCAAAAGTGCAGCGATTGTCTCGAGAAAACAGTTGTGAGGACTCTACTTCAAGAGTATTTAGCAATGCTCGATCAGTGTTTTGTCCTGCCTCATCATCCTTATTTAAGGCTGAGCCTGTTCCCCCACCAAAGGCCCCACAGGCATGGGCCTCCTCTTGTAGCAGTGTTTTACCTCCTCCTTGGGGGGAGCGTGGTCGGTTACCTTTGTCCGCACGAGGACCCCAACCATTCATTCGACGCAGCCAGTCAGACAGGAGACCCAGTTTGAGCCTGCCACCCAGGATGGCAGCTACTTCTGTGGCCGAAACTTGTGGAAGTGAACCAGCAATTTGCACCCACGGGTGAGTTTGAACATTTTGCATTAGGTTCATTTTGAAGAGTTTATTTGCAAAACTTCATTTTTACAAATGTTCATGAATAAAGTTTTTTTTATTGTGCATTCCAATTAATATTAATCAAACTGGAGTTGAATTGTTTTAATTAAGTCATAATAACAAAAAATCTGCTAAAACAACTAAGACAATTAAACACAGAAAAACATGATAACAATAAAAACATCAGTTATCTGTTTGCAAATAAACTCTTTATCGATAGATAACCATAATCATCATTGGATATTAAATTTGGTATGATATTACATAGCAAAGTATGTATGAATACACTATCATAATGTATATCGCTATATGACAAGGCTAATAACTGTGAATAACTTGACCGTTCATTGACCATGGTATTTTTTTAGAACCAAGCAGGACATTCCTATGACCTAGACCCATAAATTCACTGAAAAAGGCTGCAGTGGGTTTTTAATATCTAATCCATGAACTCCTTTGGATTCTGATGCATAATATATACAGCATTTACGATTCTCACACTTCGACTTTATTTAAAACATCTTTCTTATAAAAGTATTTACTAAATATAGTTCATGCTTGAAATGGCACCCTGTGTTTTAGTGGTTTAATTTTTTTATGGACAAGCAGTATGATTTTAGACATTCATTAAAATAAAACATTTCACGTTTTTCAACACGGTTTACACTACTACTATATTTGAGATAAAACATTTTTACAGCAGCTCTTGGAAACTACCAGCTAAGGTGGAGCAACAAACAGTAAGATTCAGGTCAGACTGCATAATGGGGTCAGACTTTTAAAACTTTCATGTATGTAGGAAACCTGTTTATTTAGATATTTTAGAAAAACAAGACAAGAAAGAATCTTGGGATTAACAATACACCAAGAATACTTATATGTTAGTATTAAGCACAAAACAATGTACAGTAGCTTGTGGAAACTACAACATAACGTGCAGCACCAAACGGTATGATTCAGGTCTGACTGCCTAATGAAGTCATAGTTTTAAAGCTTTCGTGTATGTAGGGACATATGTTTATTGAGATGCATTCTTATCAGTTTTGAGATAATGAGTTTCAACGTTTTTTTCATTCCATTTGACTTTGTAGAAAAAAGCTTTTTGTTTTCTAAGAACAGTCCCAAAACGTACACAACGTAAAGAAAAAAAGATCGTGTTGATCAGTTTTTCTGCCACAGTAAAGGATATCATTGGGCACAGTCCTGCAATATTTCTAAGATGAAAGAATTACGTTTTAACAGTGTTTTATATGTGGGGGTTAAATGTTAAATGTGCATTAAATATAACACATAAGTGCTTCAATTTCGTTTGAAACTCCAAAACAGAGCTATCTATATTAGGTTCAAAAGAATCAGCTTTACGTAGTAGGCTACTTGGTAATTCGCTTTTCGATATTAAGGCAAAAAAAATGATGCGCTTTATATGTTCATCTTCATGAACAAGTGGTAAATATACATACTGAAAAGTTCACGAAAACCATTGAAGGGGCTCAAACTAATTGTTTAATATCAGGTGAGTATGCAGTTGAGATGACACAATTCGCTGAACAATTTTAGGTAAAAAGGGAAGATTAGAAATGGGACAGGAACTATTAAAATCGTCCATCATCGACATTTGTCTTTTTTGGTACAGTGGCAACCACATCAATTTTAAAAGCTGCTGGGACAACACTGTATATATTGTACATTGTTCATTGTAAGGTAATGCTAGCTTATGCCTTAACTAAGTTCTAGCAAATACAACCTTATAGTGTTACTAAGGAGGTTATTGAATTACATGTATTAACTACCAAATAATTTTCTGAATAAAATACACTTGAAATGTAGTGTCATAAAATGTAAAGATATACATTGTAATTAATACAAAACATGACAATGTAGCAAAACGTAATGTCTCAAAGAGTCACTGCTGAAAAGTGCTAACCAGCTCTGATCCACTTTTCTAATCCTTTAGTCTGCTAACAGTCTTATTCTTTTTTTTTGGAACAGGTTGGAAGATGGTTCTACCAGGGAAAATGAGCAAACAGAACTCAGAGGTACAGTTCGGTCTGCCTCACACCCTGACCTGTGCATTGTAGGTCAGGGTTTACAGCGGGAATGAAAAAATAAAGAATCAAGGGGATGGGATGAGCAAGTCCTGCTGGGAAATGTCTTTCTGATTTCTTCAGGGGAAGTTTGGTCCCATAGGCTTTCTTAATTTTTTAAGCTTCAGGGGAAGTTTGCTTCCATAGTTTTATGAATGCCAATTCATATGGTCTAATTTGTAAATATTACTTATTTGCCTTTTCATGAGGTCTAATAAGTTTACATTTTCTTTAACTTGTAAATATAACTTTTCAGCCTTTTATATTCTTGATTAAGAAAACTTTTTTAATTTTACTTTTAATAAAAAAATTTAGAGCCTAAGGATTTCAGGTTGCCAGGTTAAACCAACAGCTTGTTTACTTAACTTAAAGCTTACTGTAATACATGTAATACTGTAATACATGTAATAGTATTACATGCACAAAAGTTATTGTATTTTTTTTAAAGATAATAATATTTTGTTTAAGTGTTACAATTTAGAATATACAATATAGTAATTTTAGAAACCCCAAACGAAAATAAGCAATTCTGTAGGTCAGAAAAGTTGCAGTGTTTATATGAAGATAATTGTGATTTGGTTTTCTTATCTCTGCTATGTGACCCAAGGTCATGAATGTTACATTGACATAACTGCTTTGTATCTTATATAATATAATCATTTTATATCGTTATTATCTATCTGCAAATATCTCAAAACAGCATTTAACAGCAAATAAACTTGCCACAGCATCAACTCCTTTTGGCTTGGTGTTTTACTTATTCGCTGCAATGACCATTGGGAAAAATTTCCATTTCCACTTCTTGTGAGGTGATACATATCTGTTGACGTGATTTAAAATACCACTGTAGATAGCTAAAGATTAAGTACACAGACAATACAATACAAAAAATATTAAAATACAAACAATTAAGACCTAGCACCATAGTCATCTATGGTTCTCTGTTCTACAGCATGTAGTTGATTATAATTATGTAGCGTGCACTTGATTTGGATTACTGTCCAGTAATAATATACAGTGGCTATATGCCCTGCTAATTTAAAAATTATCCAACAGAAATGTTTTGCAAATCTAGAAAAAAGGTGTTTACACTCCATTAGTATATAATTGTATCCAAGTAAATGAGTCATCTGATATAGTTTATGTTAAAATCATAAGAACAAATAATCCTTAACACAAAAGACAGAAGTATTTTGTCTATATTTAGCATATCACACCTTTATAAATACTATAAACATCATAATCTATATTTATACTTTGATTTATCTTCTTTAAGGCCTGCACAATATTTCACAGCATGCTGTATAGGACTATTCTGTAAAAATATTATGACTGGGAGTCTTAATGAATAAACACTAGGAAATTGTTTTTGTTGTTTTAGCAAACAGCCAATTTTGACAATGAAATATTTCAAGGTCTGCATTACATCCTTTGGCGGGGAGTGGTTCCATTTGCTGCTGTGACCATTTTCTTCACACAAACAACTAGAAACTGACACCGCTGTACACCAGAGGGAGGTATTTCACTGGAAAAAAAGTGAAGTCATGTGACTCACATCAAATTACTGCAATTTATTTTGGTAAAGATTTAAATATACTATAAATAAATAAAATATATTCTAGTTGTTTTCTTTGCAAAATAATCACAAGTTGGTGATTTTAAATCAAGTTTAAAAGCGGATGTTGCATTAAGTGTTTGTGAAGTGATTTAAATATTTCATGTCATGTCAACTACTTATTTCTGTGACATAAACAAAAAACCTGGCTGTGTTTAAAACACTATGACAAAAAAGAAAACGTGTTCTCCCTATACTGTATAAACCTTATACAGTATCTTAACTACGTACCTTATATCACAATAATTTTTAGGATATAAATGTGAAGATAATAAAAATATATGAATATGTTAAAAAAAATATTTTTTGCACTGCAACTTGATTTGTTTATTTTGCATATAGTCTTTTAAATTTGGTTGCAGAGGTCACTATTAGCTACATCCCAATTCAGAAGACGGTTCCTCTGAATGCTGCATTCCAAGGACGAATGTGCAACTAAAGGGGTGATGACACAATAGAATATTCCTTGACCTTTTGACACATAATGGTTGGAAGAGAGAATCAAAAAATGGGAGCGGGAACAGTGCGTTATCATGGCACCTCAGGAACAATATAAAACCCTCCCTCTCTCTCTGTTCATCTGTTAGTAATTCTAACTGTTAACATTTATTTCATTATTTTAAATTGTCTTTAATAGTATGATTTGTTTTTCATCAATCTGTTATTTTACTTTTTGTAGAATTGTTATTATATAACATTTGAGATTTGAAGGTATTCACTGATTATATTTGTGTTTATATTATATTCTACAATTAAAATAGTTAACTTATGCATGTGCAAGTTCATTCATTAAGCTATACAAACAATGTTGAAGATTGTAACAAAAGTTATGATTATTGAATTTATACAAATTTCGTGTTGTGTGTATATTACATTTATTTTAAAGGTAAAGTAAATTACAATACAAATTTATGTTATATCACACAATGTCATCTTTCTTTCATGACATTGCAAGGCATTCCAAATGACCGATTATTGTCAGCAAAGCCTACTTCAAGGGACATCCCGTGCTCAGGGAGTAGGGAGCAGTAAACACTGCGTAGGAACCCTATGAATTGGAATGCAGCTTGAGTCCTCAACCTCAAGTGTGTGTGCTTCAAAGGATCTAGCCTTCAAACAGTCAAGTCAAGTCAGCTTTATTTATATAGCGCTTTTTACAATTTTCATTGTTACAAAGCAGCTGTACAAGAAAACATTGACTATAAGTAAAACATAAAAGGTTATGGAAGTCAAAACACAGGTCAAATATCAGACAAACAATAAATTCCTATATGCAGTGTTAATTAAATAAGACTATCAAATTCTAGCAGCCCCCCCGGCCAGGCAAACAGTATGCAAACGGTGGCGAGGAACCCAAAACTCCATTGGAGGAGAAAAAAACCTCAGAGGGAGACCAGGCCTAACCAGGGGATTCCAGTTCCCCTCTGGCAAAAACTGCAGCCTCTGCACAAGCTCGACAGTGCTTGCACAACAAGGCAAAATAAAAAACAAAGTTAGATTTAAAATTATCATTAATAATCTAATAGCGACTGAAGTTTTGTAGAGTCGCCACGTCCTTCGTCCAGCATTTGTCAGGTCTGGGAATGGATTTCGCCCTGCCCGCTCCGGTAACCTTGGACTGCGTCCTGCCCGCTCTGGTAACCTTGGAACAATGAGACAAGACTGGCTGAGAGTAGAGTACTGTCCTGCACTCTTTGATTGCCAACAAATGCATCAGTTGTTATCAGTTGATCTAACTAGTGCAGCCTAGATCTTTGAAATATATATATTATGATAGTCTAGTTTATGCAAGAGTAAAAAGATGCGTCTTTAGTCTAGATTTAAACTGACAGAGTGTGTCTGCCTCCCGGACAGTGCAGGGAAGACTGTTCCAAAGTTTAGGCGCTAGATAGGAAAATGATCTGCCGCCTGCACTTGATTTAGAAATTCTAGGTATTACCAACTGACCTGACACCTGAGAGCGTGGTGCACGTGATGGACTATAATACGTTAGAAGTTCTCTCAAGTAGTGAGGAGCTAAACCATGCAAGGCTTTATAGGTAATAAGCAAGATTTTAAAGTTAATGCGATGCTTTACAGGTAAACAGTGCAAGGTTGACAGAACCGGGCAAATATGCACATACTTTTTTGTACGCGTAAGAACTCGAGCTGCCGCATTTTGGACCAGTTGGAGTTTTTGTAATAGGCCTGCAGGGCAACCACCTAATAGTGCATTACAGTAATCTAGTCTTGATGTCATAAAGGCATTAATAAGCTTCTCTGCATCTGATGGTGACAGCATATGACGTAGTTTAGATATATTTTTAAGATGGAAAAACGCAATTTTACAGGTGTTGGCGACCTGGTTCTCAAATGACAGAGTACTATTGAATATAAAGCCAAGATTCTTAGCTGAAGATGAGGGTTTTATGGAAGATCCATCAATAGTTAAGCAGTATTCTTGGTTGTTACGTAGGGCGTTTTTCGGTCCGATAAGTAACATTTTTTTATATCGACTATGCATTCCACTATTCGATGGAATTGCTGTGTTTCATGAGGCTTCGAGGAAATATAAAGTTGCGTATCATCAGCATAACAGTGAAAGCTTACTCCGTGTCGCTTTATTATATCTCCTAGAGGTAACATGTATAATGCGAAGAGCATAGGCCCTAAGACTGAGCCCTGTGGTACACCGTACTGGACTTTCGATTTGCGTGATACCTCATTGTTTATAGCTACATATTGAAAACGGTCGCATAAATAAGATCTAAGCCATTTCAAAGCAATTTCCTTAATACCGACATCATTTTCGAGTCTATGTAGGAGCATGCTGTGGTCAATGGTGTCGAATGCAGCACTAAGATCTAGCAGCACCAATAAGGAGATACAACCTCGGTCGGAACGCCATAAGCAGATCATTTGTAACTCTAATCAGAGCAGTCTCTGTACTGTGATGTGCTCTAAATCCAGACTGGAAATCTTCATTAATCTCATTCCTTTGGAGGAAGGAGCATATTTGAATTGAGACTACTTTTTCCAGAACTTTAGATAAGAAAGGTAGATTCGAAATAGGTCTGTAGTTAACTAGTTCCCCAGGGTCCAGATGTTTTTTTTTGACAAGGGGCCTTATAACAGCCACCTTATATGCTTTAGGCACATGTCCTAATGTCAGAGATGAGTTAATAATGCTAAGTAGAGGATCTATAATTTCTGGGAGCATCTCTTTCAGTAGATTTGTAGGTATAGGGTCTAACATGCATGAAGTTGATTTAGATGATCTAATGATTTTAGAGAGTTCATCGTGATCTATAGTAGAAAATAAACGTAATTTCTCCTTAGAGGCGCTGTAGTTAGTCGTTTGTTCAGCGGGATTCACTTCTGGTTGCATAGTTATAATTTTTTCTCTAATATCTTGGATTTTATTTGTGAAATAGTTCATAAAATCACCACTGCTATGCTGGTATACAGAATCAGAAGTCGCTGACGATTTATTTTTGGTTAATTTAGCCACTGTATCAAATAAAAACCTAGGGTTATGCTGGTTTTCTTCTATTAGTGATGAAAGGTAGGCAGATCTCGACGTTTTTAGGGCTTTCCTGTATTTTTTAATCCTATCCTTCCAGGCAATACGAAATACCTCTAATTTAATTTAGTTTCTAATTTCTTAAAGTTGCGCTCCATTTTTCGTGCCACTTTCTTTAGAGCCTGAGTAAGTTCATTTTTCCATGGTGTCGGTCTGTCATTTTTAATCTTCTTTAAGCGCAGAGGAGCAACTATGTCTAGCATTTCCGAGAAGGTGATGTAGGCATAGTATTGTGTATGTGCTATAAGAATTTTAAGGAGTTGAGAGCCATTAATGAGCCGCAATGTTTACAGCGTTAAAGAGTGCCATGTCTACAGAGAGATGTATGTTAGATTCTGTGGAATTAATTACTTTTTACTTCTATGCTATACTTCTAACCAATCACAGATACCGGACTGGCTAGGATTGGTCACACTGTGTCAAGGTTAGACGCTGGTCAACTAAAAATTGAATTGTTTGAGTGTATCGAGGTGTATCAATCTCTAATGCTTGATTCTTATTGATTTGATAAAACTAACAAAACAGAGTCATCCAGGTACTGCAAGTCACCTTTACCGTGTACAAATAATTTACTTACAAATTAATAAAAAAAAAATATGCCCATACTCTTTACGTACGCCTTGGGGTCATGATCACCCTGTTTGGTTAAGTTAAGAACATGTAATTACAATCTAAAAATGTTGGGTTATTTCAACCCTGCGTTGTGTCAAAAATGGATTAACACAAACGTTGGCTTTGAATTTGGAATGACCCTGGGTTAGGTAGTTTCAACCCAAATTCTGAGTTGTTTTAACACATTGTTGGGTCAAATATAAACATTCTCTGTGTTATTTTAATCCAACGGTTTGCCAGCGGTGCAATCACATCCAGTGTGGAGAATATTTAAAATGATAAATGGGTTCTAATGGGTTCTATTGTCTTTTTTCATCACGTCGTTTCCGGTGTGGACAGGGTGTAACTGTTCTGCCCAAGCTGTCTAACTGATGTCAATAGAATCAGAGAAGGTTTGCGAGGGGGTTGAACAATTTCAGATTTTTATAGACTTGCTCAGTTGAATTGTTCAGTTAGCTAACTAGCAGCATGTGAAGCTGTGTCTCGACGCAACAAAGGCAATTACACACATTAAATAGGCATTTGTTGCATCCAGCAGGGATATAACTGCATATAATTATTGTCTTTTTATGTTGCATGGTGATTGGTCGCATACTGCAAGCGTGTGACGGAAATGTAATGTCTCTTTCCAATTTTGGAACATCAGGTTCAAAAGCAATTGTACTGACAGGTACGCCACCTTACTTGCGTAAACATTTGGGCGGTCTTAATCAAATCATACCACAAACGTAGATTTGTGGGGGTGTGGTTACAAGAGGCATTTCAGGCAGGGCTGGGAAGGCATTCGCTTAGAGAACGATTGGATCTTTTGTTCTGATACTGTAATTTGTGCAATTTACATTTTTTTATGTTGCATGGTGATTGGTCGAATACTGCAAGCGTGTGACAGAAATGTAACACCTCTTACCAAATTTGGAACATCAGGTTCCATAGCAATTGTACTGACAGGTACGCCCACCTTACTTGCGTAAACATTTGGGCGGTCTTAGTCAAATCATACCACGAACTGACATAGATTTGTGGGTGTGTGGTTACACAAGGCAGCTCTGGGAAGGCATTCGCTTTTAGAAAGATTGCATCTTTTGTTTCCGACACTTCAATTTGTGCAATTTACAAGTCTAATACATCTATGGATAACTTATAACACACCAAAGACACAGAAAAACACATATCACGCCATATGACCCCTTTAATGCGAAAGCACACATGGCGGTGGCAACAACACTACTGTAACAGAACCACTAAGTCTGCAAGATGAAAGTGTTTCAACAATGACTATTTGAAACACAGGATATAGACAGGTTAGTATAAAGCATATGATATAGACTGATGAAGAGATATCTACTGTATATAATACACTCCTTGTGTTGCAGGAGATCGTGGACGGGGGGTTTTGGAATTCGTTGAAGTAGAATTCGAGTGAGTTTTTTGTAGTGAAGCTGATGAGGGTAATGATTGAGTGGAGGTGGCGGTGATCGGAACTCTGATGAGCATAGAGCATGAGTGGTAAAAGAGCCTTGTTTTTCCGTAACAAGTTTGAGACTTAAATTTTTGCAATTCTACGTGTCTACAACTGGTAACACACCAAAGATATATACAATTTTGCAAGCATAGAAATGTAGCCTATTTTATCTAAAAGCACAGTTTGTTCAGTAAACATGTATTTTTTTCCTAATTGCTTGATCTGCCTGTCATACACAAGCTCAGGCATTATTGGTTATTGGTAATTCTAAAAAGTTACAGCTTCTGGTCACTGTTGTGGTTATGTGTATACTCTTCTCATAAAACATTTGTGAGTGAAACATGAATTACGCATGATCTTTGTCTCTCGTGGAAAGAGTTTGAAAAGCATTCTGATGTACTCATCCAGATCCAAGCCACAAAACTGGACAGTTTCCACCATTCTTAGACAACTACGACGGATGCTTTATAATAGGAACACTTTTGACACAGTGGATTCATCTGTATTACTGTAAATTGACGTGTAGGCTATGTTGCTATTTGACTGTTGTTTGAGAGTACATAATTTTTGTGTACCAGATGTAATTTAGATGTAGTGCTACATGTTTCTAACACCCTTAGATTGCAGATCTACATCAAACATCAAAATTCAATGTTGCTGTTCCTTGTTGCTATGCAAAAGTTAAGAGCTGCACTACTCAAGTCATCAGTAAGTAGGCCTACTATCCTTTTTAGTCCACAATGTATCTAAATAAATCTTAATCTTAGAGATTAGAGGATTTAGATTTAGGAGTAATATTTGCATGAAAACACTGGATGGCACTGTTGCTTAAGGAATATACAATGATAATTACAATCATCCAAAAAATGATCAGAAATGTCACGGTCACAAAATGGCTTGGACAGAACCCAGATGCAGGCAGACAAAGGGTTAACGTAAACAAACTTTTATTAAATGAAACATCCACAAAGGGAAAAACATGAACCAAAAAACAAGGCAAACAAACACTTCCCACGAGGAGGACAAAACAAGGGTATTAGGAAAAATGAATTATTAAGTCTACAAACTGGAACAGGAACGACACGTAATCCAATGACAAGACATCCGTGTTGAGCATAAACATAAGAAAGCTCGAGACAGGAAGGACAGAGTCCTAACAGTCACACTTTGTGGTGTAATGTTTCCTCATTTAAACTTAATATGCCAAGACAACTTTTGTACACTGCCCTGCGACACTGGCTAACCAATAATATAAGTAAAGGGCCATATACAGGGGCATAACAATATTGTACCATGGTTACCCCTGAATGATGGGCCACCTGTCTGGCCACCCCTGTTGAGCAAAGCAATTTTGAGATGTGTGTTGGACTTTACGCAGTGCTGAGCAGGCCATTTACATTACTCTCGCGGTAACATGATGTGTCACACCAACGCTCTGACGCAAACAGTCTGCCCGCTTATGGGAACCGCTGCAAGCCGCTTCATTAGCACGTACCATTAAAGGAGTAGTTCATCTTCAAAATGAAAATTCTGTTATAATTTATTCACCCTCTTGTCATATCAAACCTGTATGACTGTCTACAGAACACAAAAGAAGATATTTTGAAGAATGTTGTTTACGGCCCCCATTCACTTGTACTGGTGTCGTTACAATAGAAGTGAAAGGGGACTTTGGTTTTCTGTAACCAACTTTTTTCAAAATATCTTCTTTTGTGTTCTGCAAAAGAAAGAAAGTCATACAGGTTTGAAATGACAAACGGGCGTGTACATGATGGCAGAATTAAAATTTTAAAGGTGAACTACTCAAGTTTAGCACAAGTCGAAAGATCAAAGGCGTGTTAATGGGGCAGGCAAGGCAGCCACTTGCCGCTGAGACCATTTAAACAATCAGAAATTGTAATATTAATAATAATGCACAACAACTGCTACGTGTTACGAAATCCGTGAAACATGTGTAAAACACATGACTCGGCCCTGGTTTGTACACTGCGTTATACACAAGTTTCCGGAGGGCGCTACTTTAAAGATAACCCTTGGTACAATTTCCGGTGAAGCAGCAGAAGTAGTGTATTGCACCTTGAATAACTTATTCTGAGGACTGAGAATGAGACTGTGATTCATATTTAAATTGTCATACTGTTGGTTTCATGTGCTGATCTATCAAAAAATATTTTAAAACTGATGAGCAACACCTGCTGTTCGTGGCTGCACATACAACCAGGTGAAGCTTATTTCACATCCTAAAAAAGAGAGCTCACACACAGATCTTAAGTTAAGGCGGACTGGTCCTGTGAGGGACTGTACAGTTTTTAAAAGACGAACTTCAAAATGTGGACTTCTTATCTCAAGCAAATAGTAAACGAACATGAAACATCACTTTGACTGAATGTGCTAAATAGAGATCGCAATTTTAAAAGGGAGGTAAAACAGATTAACATAATCATCAATAAACTGTATGGTCTTCAATAAAAACTTGAGACAGTAAACTGGATTTACAAGGATTCTTTCCTGTATTTTACAGACGTGTTGTCAAAAATCTGTCGGAATATATCACATCATGTGTACCACATTTCTCATCTGAGGATTTTTTTCACTTATCTTCTTATAAAGTTGTGGCCTGGGGGTTAGAGCGTTTGGCTTGTGATCAGAAGGTTGCAGGTTCAAATCTCAGTGCCAGCAGGTCATAACTGAAGTGCCCTTGAGCAAGGCACCTTACCCCTGATTGCTCTGCAGTAATGTGTCACTGTAAAAAAAAACTACTTGTAAGTCGCTTTGGATAAAAGCGTCTGCCAAATGAATAAATGTAAATGTAAATAAACAAAACTTAGAGGAATATGTAAAAAAGCAGCTTTTGCATGTGATCTTTCGTAAAATGTTTATCAGAATTTATTGACCAGCTGACGATATAGCAGCTTTATAATATGTTTGCGCGGCCGGTGTAATGCTTTTAAATACAAAAAATATGATTAATCACATTTTTAAATATCACAGAATCGACATAATGTAAAGATATTGAAACCCTCTATAATTTTCAAATTGCTCATTGGTTTACTCTCACAACAACTGATTGCTAAATATCTGTCGTCAAGTAAATAAAGTATTGGACAGAATGCTGACATAGTTTATAAGTGCTGTCAATGTGTAAGTTCACATTCTGCTAAAAACGAATGAATTGAAGACATTTATTTGTTAACATTTAACCGGGGGTTTATCCAATCTTCCGCACAAAGCATCATGGGGCATAGGAAACCTGTGGATAGAGTACTCTTCTATCCACGGCCTCAAAGTGAGGAATGAACTTCATAAGGACAGGATAAGGTGTATGTATTTACTGTTATTTGTTATGACGTCTGCGTAATGCAGTTCCTTACTATAATTTTTACATACATAATGTGACGCTGGAGCAGTACAACACAGTTTTCCATCCATTGTAAAGTTTTCGGTCAGGGATTCTTAGGAAAGAACCCAGTCGCTGACAGCAGATGAGCACAAAAACTTCTTTAATAATAAACAAAAAAATCCACGAATGGGGAAACACATCAAACTAGACCAGCGCTGAGGGGAATGCCAGCTGGACCGGTGTTGTGGCGTGGACCCACAAGGGAGCTGGACCGGAACTGGATGCCACTGAGACAAGAGCTGTGGCGGACGCCGACTGGACAGGCGATGTGGCTGTACCAAGCGAAAGCGACCCCTTCTTTCACTTCTTCCTCTTGGGGCGGGTTACAGGACTACTAGACGATAGGGAGTATTCGGTGGTGGCTGTCTCCGTGGAGGAAGCGTTAGATGGGGACTCCCAAGAAATCCTTCTTCCACACTTCCGCAAAGGTTGCTGGCAAGACAGGGTTCTCGAGAGTAGTTGCATTCGTAGTGGGATCCTCCAGGGAGGCCCACAGCCAAGACACAGTCCTCTGGGATTGGGGCCAATAGAGCATCTTGTCACTAGTTGTTTGGAACCCTGGACTCCTCACGAGACACAATTTTTATTACACAACGCTATGTGTGGCGTGATAGCGTGAGAAAATAGTCAATTGCGTGTGTCTCACATAAATGTGTGAAAGTTAGCAGCCCTGCCATACATATTTACCATAGACTGTAGAAAATATGGACATGGTTTATGTGTAGTCACCTGTAGCTTTAAGCTGTTTTTAATATTAAAGTACGTAGGAGCTGGCCATGACCATCTTAGTAGCGCGTCATTCCTGGATAATCGAAAATGGGCAAAGAGGCGGGATGTGATTGGAGCTGTGGCACTGGGTTCCTGTGGCCATGCACCTTATTTGCATGTACCTAATTTTAAGGCTTAATATGAGTTAAACAGGTCAGTTATAAAAACAGTTGGGTAAGGGTAAACTTAGCTATATAGACAAAAATAATAAACCAGGCTGTAAACATGTTTATTTCTGCTGTAAATGTGACCATTTTAACATGGGGCGCAATGAGATTCTGTTCTCTCTTGGAGCAGGTCTCTAGCAGGCAGTTGATGAATTGTAGTGCGAGTCAATTCCGTGTTGGCTTCATAAGAGAGATCCGAAGTTTGCCGCTTGGAATATATGCTATCAGGGACCGCTCCCCCTGTGTTCCATAAGAAAGAAAGTTTATACTATTTACACTGCTGAATTTGAACACCACAAGAAGTAGGTTCTCATAGTTTCAGCCTGATATCACAACATTTTTCCAATAATTCAGGAGAACGTATCCTGACAACTTAGAATGTTGTCACTTAGGCTTTCCCTGTGTTCAATGATAAAAAGAAGGCAAGCATCTCATCCTCAATCCAAAGACCTGCACAACATAAAACCAATGCACTAACCACTGGGCCTTTTGGTAAGAGCTGGTTTGAATGTGGCTCCTTTCATTGCTAATGTTTGCCCCATTATGGCAGGGGGACTATTTTCTGACAGATCATGCTGTCAGAATGCACCAGAAATGGCTTAATGCATTGTTGATGCTTTCAATTCAAAACACATGAGATCCCTAATATATCAATCTATATCTATATCGCCACCTTGAGGTTGAATTATGCAAAGAAACGAGACATCCATCAAAAGCTCTGCATGTGTACATTTTAAGGGATAGTACACCCAAAAATAAAAATGATGTCATCATTTACGCAACCTCTAAATGTTCCAAACCCTGTATAATGTTTTTGATCTGCTAAACACAGAGGAATACATTTGGAAGAATGTCAGTAACCAAACATATCTCATCCCCCATTCACTCCCACAGTATTTATTTTCCTTACTATGGCAGTAAATGAGGGATATAGTAGCCTAAAACTTAGGCTATTAGCAGTTAAACACAATATATATATTATTAAATTACACATAATCTGCCCCACCTAAATCTATGGCCAGGATTCGCTACTGCTGTCTAGACTTTCTCAACACCCACAATCACACACTTGCAATCCCATCAGGATTTTAGGTGAAAGATCACTCATTTACTACAAAAAAAAGTGATATGGCAGCCCATTGAAATGTCACAGACTCCCTGGGGTCGACTTGATGAACATGGAACTCCACCAGTTTGATTCTTTCTCTTTATCACCCAGTGAAATGTGAATGCCTACAATAGTGTGCGCTGGTGTCATCTGGGTAATTTCCTGTCTCATTTGCACAATTCAAATAGTACTTAATTCATTTCCCAATCAAGACTGTAATAAAAATACACATCAATGAGATAGGAAACCTCCATATCATTGCCCGTTGATTCAACTAAAAAGATTTTACTTGTATGCTGTTGAAGCTTCTTAACATTTTGGTGGTTCTTTCAATCAGTTACTCTTATTGAAGGGGTCAGCACCACTGGAACAATTAGGCATTTTAGCATCTAGAAGAAAATAATGATAAGCAGAACCATAACATGAATCCCTCCTACACGGTAACCTCTGTATTATCAGTGCTGATGCCCAACCATTTGCCTACACCGCATTCTAAGCAAACTTGATGTGATTCCTGCGATTAGCAAAAATAGTCTGTCCATACTGAACGCGAAAAGGGGGCGGGACACGACAATCAATCACGCAGAGCAGGTCAATGGACACACAACAGTAAACAAATTGCAGCAAATTTTAAAGCATTTGTATCCGTCAGTCTGTTTACTGTTTGCCATATGTCTCTTGCCTTTCGACCAGATCTGTGGTATTTTATTAACCATAACGTTTTATCTACATTTAGCATTAGCATTATTGGTCAGCATGTAAACATTTGCAACCCTGTGAAAACCCAGGCTAACATCTCATAATCTAATTGATTATTAGACTACAAGCATCAAGGATTTTTTTTAAGCAGTAATAAAAAGATTTTGGTATTATTCAGTCAGCATTGAAGATATTGTTATATTTTCACAGAATATTAAATACATTCTGACTCCTATGCAGAGGGCATTTCCCTAAACCCACAGAGCCTATACATACATATATCTAAATATAAAATAAATGGCCTGATAAAAAATCCTTTCTTTTATACAATATATCCAACTCGGTTAAATTGATTAAATATTTATTTAATTTCAAAAACCTATTATCCGGACCACCGTCTGGAAGAAAATATTAAGATCGGACCTTTTGGAAGTTTTATTGAATACCCCTGCTCTATGCTGAATTATGTTCTCTCTTCTGACCTGGACACGTTAGCTCCTTTGAAATCACAATCTGTTTCTTTGTTACGCTCCGCTCTTTGCTACAATGTTGATCTGCATGCTATGAAGGCCTTGAGTCGTAAAATGGAGCGTATATGGCGTAGGCCTATGTCTGGTTTATCTGTTCATCGCCAGGCTTGGAAGGACAGCTTACTTGAATATAAGGCTGAAACTGTGTCTGCTAGATATATGTTTTTTTCACAGATTATTGTCAGCAATCAGAGAAACCCTAAACAACTGTTTCACTCAATCAACAAGTTGCTTAAAAATAACCCCTTCAACGGATCTTTGTAATACGTTTTTGGAGTTTTTTAATACCAAAAGAATATATACGTAACCACATTATCAATACTCATACTGAAACAGTATTAGTTAAGGTCTCCAATGATATTGTTAATGGCTTTCTCATCTGACCGCCTATCTATACTGATTCTTCTTGATCTTAATGCCGCTTTTGACACTATACATCATTCCCCAGGGATCAGTTTTGATGTCTGACAATTTGCTCTGTCTAAACAGTGATAAGACCGAAGTGATGCTTATTGGGTCACCTCACCAGTTGCGCAAGGCAGAGTCTGCAACTTTAGGCCTGGATTGCTCTGCTTTACAGTTTCAAACTAAACAAAAAATTCTGGGGGTTATATTTGAAGTCAACTTAACATTTCATCTGCATGTTCGTAATACAGTTAAAGCATCTTTTTTTCATCTCAGAAACATTGCCAAATTACGTCTCATGTTGACGATTTCTGTGGCTGAAAAGTTATTCAACACTTTTGTGTTTTCGCGTATTGATTATTGTAATAATCAACGATCATAATTTTATAATTTTCTCAAAACATAAAAAAATCTTTCAGCAGTTCTATTACTCGGAAAGAATGTAATTGCAACACTAAATATGCCCGCTCTAGCGAGTATAAACAAAGATGTCAGAAAACAATCAATGTTGCCACACTATCTATGGAATACATATGAAGCATATATCCAAAATAACTGCAAGGGTTTATGTGTACTTCAAAACATTTATAGTTCTGCTCTCATTCTGAGATCAATGTTGAGAAAGAACAGCTAGTTCAGCTTATAGGATGTGCCTGTAAGGTTCCAGGATAGAAGCTTTTCATCTTGGCTTGTTTTCAGTCAGCTTTCTCACATTTACTCTCTACCCCTGCTTTGTCAAAGAAGTGTTTTAAAATAGCCTAGAATATTCCTGTTCCACATGCATCACCACATGGCCAGGACTTTTCTACAATAGCATTGTTTCAGTTTTTTGTCAATAATTACCTTTTTATTTACTCGTATTATCTATTAGCTTATTATCTATATTATCTCTCTTATTTTGTATACCGTGTAAGCCTTTCACATTCTTTCTGAAAAGCTATTGCAGTGATTGCATTTGATAGAATAATTGAGTGAGACAGACGGATATGTTTATTTAGGGATGTCTGATTCCAAAATGAGAACAGCTCATTAGCAGTGTCTAAAAATGTCAAGTCAAGTTAAGTCACAAAGCAGCTGTACAAGAAACATATTGACTATTAGCTAAACATATAAGGTTATACAAGTAAAAACAAAAAATGTGAAAACACAGAAGACAGGCACAGACACACAGATTCAAACACACCCACACACAAAACACTCCACACAACATGTAACCTTTTTGTAGTGTCAACCAGTGGCGGGACACCAAAGTGTTGATTTAGCATCAGTTTCCGTTCAGCACTCAAATAATCTTTGCCTTGGAGAAAGATATGCCCGTAAGTTTATTTACTATCTTTAAGCATTCTTATTATGTGTTGATATAATATTGATTCTTGGAAGTTAAACTGTGATCAATATAACGATAATGAAAGAATGTGCAGTTTGTAATTTCATATCTTGTTTATTGTATGTCAGTTTTACAAAACAGTTACAACAAGAGTTACGCAGTTGCAAGGACAGCCATATCCATTCCAGTGTCTGTTGAACTTCAACAGAGAGAAAACCTCAGGAATTACATAAAGTTATCCAACAGCAATGTGAAAGAGACAGTGCAAAGACACACATGCACATGCAAAGAGGCTCATTCCATCCTGAAATACAAGCAAAAACATGAGCATTGTGTTCATTGTGTTATTATACATTGAGTTAGCATTGTGTTATTATACTACTTTACTACTATACTATACTAACCTCAGAACAATGAGAAAAGACTGCTGATAGTAGAGTGCCGTTCAACACTCTTTGATGCAGCAAGTACATCAGTTGTTATGGGAAGTGTTCCTGGTTCCGGCTGATCTAACTAATGCAACCTAAACTCTCAGAGGATTTGTATTATGAAAGTGTATTGTATGCAAGGTTAAAAAAATCCATCTTTAATCAGGGTGTCCATGGAGTCTTAAAAGTACTAAATCTTAAATGACATTTTCCAAGGTATTAAATTGTGTGTCATCTTTTCATATTTGTCCAAAGAGGTCATATGCTAAAGTAGGCCTGAATTTAACCATTGCGCAGGCGAATAGTGGGAGGCCCATTTAAACCTGGTTGTTAAAAAACATCGTTGACTAATGTGGAAATGCAAGTTTTCATGCAAATGGCTGAAGAATACAATGGCTGAGGGCCGTCTCTGGGAATAACCGTGAAGTGCACTGATCTCTTTGTCGGAAGGCGATTAGCGTGGCCTCGATGGGGATCAACACTGTCCGGTCCAATATGCTAAGTGCTAGCCGCAAAGCTGGTTTCTCTTTTGAATAAACCTTGCATTGGGTTAGTCACTCAATTAACTATCTTGTGCTTCGTTCCCACCCTTCTGAATTAATTTTGCATTAATAAGGAGTTAGCATAAACGAAGACTGTTTAGTTGTGCTACCTTAGAATCAGTATATAGTAAATGTAAGTTAAAGTGTCACCAATGTAACCGGTTAAAACTTGAAGTAGCGAAGAGGTATTAAAATGTATGAAAATAGTCTTAAAAAGGTATTAAAGTTAGCTCCATGAATCCTGTATATATCCTGTTAATCTAAACTGACAGAGTGTGTCTGCCTCCCGGAAAGTACAAGGAAGACTGTTCCAAAGTTAAGGCGCTAGATATGAAAAGGATTTGCCACCTGCACTTGATTTTGAAATTATATTATAACCAACCGGATCCCGGAGAGTGTAGTTGTGAAGTAATGTTATACAAGAGAAGCTCACACAGGTACTGAGGAGCTTAACCATGTAGGGCTTTATTGCTAATCAGTAAGATTTTAAAGTTAATGCGTTGCTTAGGTAACCAGTGCAATGTTGATAATGTAACCGGACTAATATTTTCATACTTTTTAGTTTGTGCAAGAACTTGAGCTACTGTGTTTAGAACTAGCTGGAGTTTTTTTTTATAAACCCACAGGACAGCCACCTAATAGTGCGTTACAATATCATGAATGCATGAATTAGCTTCTCTGCATCTGATAGTGACAGCATAAGACGTAGTTAAGATATATTCTTAAAATGGAAAAAATAGATAAACGGCTACATTATGATTCTGGCTTAATACAATACACATCACATTTGAAGCAACCATACAGTACATGTATTGCATTTTACATTTAGTCATTTAGCAGACGCTTTTATCCAAAGCGACTTACAAAGAGTTCGGGGAGCAATAAGCGATATGTCATACAAAGAGCAATAGTACAACAGGTGCTAATACAACGTTACTTATTTCAACAAAAGCTAGACCACTACCTGTTCAGAGAAGTGTAAGTTTTTTTTTTCTCATTTGTCTGTCAAGTATTCGCCGTAGGATGTGTTTTAAGAAGTTTTTTGAAGGTTGTGAGAGATGTGGTTGACCGGAGTTGTGAAGGAGAATGAACGGGAAAGGGATTTAGTGCCCTTATGAGAATGCATTACAAGGCGGCGTTTGTTAGCTAAACGCAGGATTCTTGATAGGGTTTAGGAGTTTAGGAGGGTGTGCAAGTATGCCGGCGCAGATCCAGTGATAGTCCTGTATGCAAACATCAGTGACTTGATCCGGGCTTCAACTGGTAGCCAGTGGAGAGAGATGAAAAGGGGTGTCACATGAGCCCTTTTAGGCTGATGAAAGATGAGGCGTGTTGCTGCGTTTTGAACCAGCTGAAGTGGTTTGATAGCCTTTGCAGGAAGACCAGCAAGGAGAGCATTGCAGTAGTCCAACCTTGAGATGACCAGGGCCTGGACAAGGAGTTGTGCCGCATGCTCAGTGAGGTAGGGTCTAACCTTGCGAATGTTAAATAAGGCATATCGGCATAATCGCATTGTCTTCATCAAATATGACTCCAAGGTTCCTTGCTGATTCGGAGGGAGTGATAGTGGACTTGCCAAGCTGGATGGTGAGATTGTTTTGGACCGTGGGGTGTGCCGGAAACACGAGAAGTTCTGCCTTGGCCGGGTTCAGCTGCAGGTGATGCTCTTTCATCCAAGCTGAGATGTCATCTAGGTAGGCTGCAATGCAAGTTGCTACAGTGGTATCGTCTGGGTGAAACGAGATGTAGATCTGGGTGTCATCAGCATAACAGTGATACGAGAAGCTGTGTGCCCGTATGATGGGTCCTAAGGAGTTTAGGGATGTCATGTAGATGGAAAAAAGCAACGGTCCAAGCACTGATCCCTGAGGGACCCCAGTGATCATATGGTGAGCAGTGGACAGCAAGCCCCTCCATGACACCTTGAATGATCTGCCGGAGAGGTAGGATTGGAAACTGTGGAGAGGGGAGCCAGAGATTCTTAAGGATGACAGGGTTGCTAGCAGTATCTGATGATTGACCGTGTCAAACGCTGCAGATAGGTCTAGCAGAATCAAGACCGAGGATTTGGATTCCGCCTTGGCTAGCCGCAGTGATTCTGTTACCAATAACAGTGCAGTATTAATACGTTTTAAGATTTAAGATCTTAACTGTAGATGATATTTGCAACAGCCTTTGTTTCGAGAATTTTGATTAAATCTTGAGAAAAAGACACATAGCATCCCTACCCTTTTTCCAAAACGAAAATAAAGTCTTTCACATTGCTGTTGGACAGTTTGTTGAAAGTCAACAGATACTAGTCTGGTTTTGAAAAGAGTGTCTTAATTTGTTTGTTAAACACAAAAGTTTCCTTTGCAGTATTCAAGATATTATTTGCAAATACGTGCAAATTAAGAAATAATATTTTGATTGCAAATTTTGGAGAAATCTTGTCAGAAGTTCACCGGATGAAACAAAACTGATCACAGAAAGAAACACAAAGGATATCTAAGGATTCAGTTTGTCAAATAAAGTAATGTCTTGCATCCTAATAGGAATTCAGTACCAAACGTATACATGCACTCCAATGCAAAGCTCATTTGAGTTGGTGAGACCAATTATATTTCCCTACTTGTGTTATCCTCTTAGCTCAAAAACCCAGGGTTGATGGGTGCGGTGCATCTGTAGCCTTCCTGACAATGGCTCTAGAGAAATTACTCCATTAAATCTATTCTATTTTAAGAACTCTATCCCCAAGTGACCTGTTTACTTCATGATTATTCACATAATGACACTTTTCTAAAGTTTGAGATTGTGATTGACTGTCTATCCAAATAGGTTCAGGTTCTTAAGCAAGACAAATGAAGCTAAGCAAATATATTTTAGATTTTCAGGCTGCACACTTCAGCATGGAAAAGATGGTAGGTACGTGTAAAAAAACCAAGGATAGGTGCTCAAATCTACGAGAGACAAAGTTTCTTTATTTCAAAAGTTTCTTTATTTAAATACCACTACTAACACTGCAAATTATTGTATTACTTTAAATAATTAGCCCTAAAATAATTAAAAATAAATATAAACATTGATTGTACAGTTTTAAAGCAGCTTATCAATTAGCAGCTTCTGTCATTTCTTGGCTTAAAATGGACCAATACACAGAGCAGCAGGACCCGACAGCATGATTATTTGCCACCAAGAAAATGCTTTTATCTGACCAACATGAATCAATCAAGAATAAGCTGTTATCTGATCAAATTGGAGCATGTGTTTCTTTTGAGCCTCCTGATGCCCACTCACTTATAAAGTGTCAAAAAAATACACTAAGTGTCAGCCTCAATTAATTCCCATCAGCCTCTGCCTCATGTGAAATTCATGTCAATCCGCCATGACAATTATTTTGGCAAATTACTGCTCCAGGACAAAAAATTTGATGAAGATGGGGTCTCATGTATCACATTCACTTTTAATAACAAAAGTTATAATAGCACCAAGAATACAAAGGCTATGGAGAACACCCCAAATCACTCATCTAGCTGAAGTCAATTGATAATGAGGACAATGTGTGATAATTATATTAAGAATTTAATTAATTGGGAAGTCATGAGAGATTTAGTTGTCAGGTAAACCTGCAAAGCTAATTAAGTTCCTGAAGCGAACTTTGCAATCAGCACAATAATCCACAAGCCATCGGTCTATTATAGGAAAGATTAATTATTTTGCTGTTATCCCGGAGGCTTTCACTTCAAACAGAAGCCTTGAATCGGGGGAGTGAACTGCAGACGATAGCAAGCAAGTCAATGGAGCTTATGTTCAAACCATGTTATGCTTTACAAAACACTGCTCTAGATTTTTTTGCAAAGGTCTTTTCAGGATAATAAAATACGACAAATACATAAGTAAGTAATAGTTCTCCCAAAAATGTATTTAAGCCATAATTCACTCTTCCTCATGACATCATGTGTAAACCATATGACTCCTCTTCTTTTCATCTGTGTAACACAAAGAAGATATTTTGATAAATGTTTTGTGTGTTTTTTGTCAATGTAAGTCAAAAGGGTCCAATGTTTTTCGGTTGCCAACATTCTTCAGAATATCTTCTTTTGTGTTCTGTAGAAAATCATACAGTTTTGGATACGAGGGTATGGGGAAATAATTTTCACACCAAGTGTGACGGATGTTAATGAGTATATACTCGCAATATTAATGTATTTCACTAATCATCCTTTCTGTCTTTTTATACTCTTTTACTCAGTAATAATTTGTCCACAAAAACATTACAATTTACTTTTGTATCTTATTTTGTTGTTTTGGGAAAAGCGTTTTGTATCTGTATTGCGTTGTGACTTCATTTCTGGTAAGCTTGCGCTGCGTACTCAGATCACTTTGAGCGTGCTGAGGTGAGGTAACCAGTTAGCGGTGCTTTCTCAGTTTATGTTTAAAAAAGTTCCTAAAAGTTTCATTACGCCAATGATATGCAGTAATATTGTTGTTCACAGTGTTATGAATGTATTAGAAAGTGTTTTATAAATGGATGGATTGTATTTAATGGTTTTATTACTGAGTACAGCCAACAAAACGTTGTGATTAAATAACTGCTTTTAATCTGTGCAGGTGGAAAATCACAGATGAAATTTTTGCTTATGCTGTACTTAATCCACCCAGGTATGGTTCTATCTGTTCTGTTTCTCATTGTATTTTCAGCTTTGAGCATGCTGAGGAGAGGTGAAAAATCACAGATGAAACGTTTACTTATGCTGTACTCTCTTTAATCCATCCAGCGCCATCTAAAGGCCCCATAATAAAATCTCCATCAGCAACAGTTCCAGTTGTTCCTTGTATTCTGTTACACAATGCAGATCAAGAACAGTCACCAGAATTTGGCTGGTTACACAAGCAGACACAAAAGAACAAGCGCGGAGTAAACATGACCTTGACCTCTCCTCGCATAACCTGCATAGAGGTAAAAAAGTGCCACTTGTACGCACGGCGCAGACTGCAGTCCTCTATAAACTAGAGATTACCTTCATAGAACATTACTTTTCCATACCAGGATGTGGCGCTAGACATATAAACAGGAAAACCGAAAAAGTTGTATACAAGCAAGCAGCGCTCACCATTGTTTATACAAGCCGCACTCATTACAACGAGAGTTGTGTTGTTTTTTTTCAGTCATGGTTACTAATATTCAATATGCACTGGCATTATTAGACCTTGATCAGACCCTGACTTAAGGAAACGGTGCAGAAAACCAAAAAAACTAAAGCGAACCAGCATTTAAAAACCACCTGACATTACAAGGCCGCCATCCCAGAAAATGCACTTAAATGTTTGACTACCAGAAATTGAGTCACTAGCGTGTGTGTAGAAACAGCCTTTAATTATACAAATCCATTCTTCTTTTTGTAATTTCCTTTAAACCACAACAGTTTACATTTAGTCATTTAGCAGACCCATTTATTGATTACGCCCACCCATGATCGCACACATACTCCACCTTATGAATGCGTAGTTCCACCTTCCGCCGGAGACATGCTGTCAGCTTTTGGAAATGCAGATGTAGCCAACAACAAAAATGTCTAAGAAACAACAAAGATGTGCTGTTGTTGGATGTAAAATGGAACATAAAAGTCTTTATGCTCCATCAACACGGAGACCTGGAAGGTCGAGTTCATCCCGCTGCGACCTCAGGGGCCAGAGTTATTGATGATCGAAAGTCTCGGGCAGGACAATGATGACAGCGTAACTTTTTCCGGATCGACAAACCAATATTCACCGGTCCGTATCTCCGGTCCAGAAAGACTTGGACAAACAAGGTTGGAAAGCATGTTGGAAAGGTCTCTGCCTGGGCTTTCGAATGACCACAAGTCGATGCGACCCCTAGGTCGGGAGCGCAGAAAAGGTTGAAAAATCAAAGCTCCGGTGGCCCAGCGGCTCGAGCCCGGGCTTGTTCAAAAAGCCCGGCCGAGAACTTTCCAACGACCCCGGCCCGAGGTGCTGCAACCTTGGCTCGTTGGTCGGGAACACCCGGAAGACCACGCTCCGGCCAATCACCTTCTGCCGAATGTATCCTGGGGTCGAAGCGAGTCAACGTGGGTCAGTATTGCATGGGTTTCGGCAAAATAAATATTCTCAAGAGTGGATCAGTACCAGGTGTTCGCGATCAAGCTTAATCTCGGGAAGAAGTCATTATTACATATCGTTTTTTAAATTACCTTTCTTTAATAATATGTTTAGCATGTTAGCAGCTGTTGTTTAGATGTTCGCAGTGGTAAAACGCATCGCGCCCATCGGTTCAGAAGACTTGTGACTGACATTATTTCTGTTAAGCTTATTCATTGCAACGAAAGAAAGTTATAGCGGTATCTTTCATGGTTATTTCAGTCTATTCTTGTGTCATGATTGAGGTGGTGAGAAAAGGACAGAGGACCCAGGTGCAGACAGCGGGTAAGGGGTTAACACAAGACTTTAATAATAAATACAGAACAAAACCCACAAGGGGGTTACATAAAAACAGGGGGATATGATAACAAGACAGGACTAATACTAACTACACTTAAACAAGACTAAAATTAACTATTAGCATGAACATCAAAACTACACTAGACTAAACATAACTAACAAGACACACGAACTCACCAAACAACCACAATGAACCAGCACAAGAAAGAACACACTAGGGAATTAAATAAGGGATCAAATCAAGAGGGTAAAAGGTGTTGGGCATGAAATCAATAACTAGGAGATGAGAGCCTGGAGTCGAGACTGGAGAGAGTGTATGGAAGGCCCTAAGGGGCATAATGCCTCTCTCCACACAAAACATGCCACTAAACCAAGAGAAACATGACATGATGCGGCAGAATCATGACAGAAGCCCCTATTAAGGAGCGGCAACCTGACGCTCCTCAAGGCACAAACAAGACAAGACATACTGTGACCAAACAAAAACAGGGCAACATGATAAAGTCAAAACAGAACACAAGAGTCCAGGGGGAAGTGCAAAGAAGGGCAAAACTGGAGAACACAAGTCCACACAAGGACACAGAATAGAATGCACCGGCCTGGAATGCCCGGCAGCACCGGCCTGGAATGCCTGGCTGCGATCTGTTGCAAAAACGGGAACCCGGATGCTTCGAACCTGGAAGTGAGCCCGGCGGCCTCGGCCCTGTACAGGAACCCAGTGGCTTCGACCGCTCCCATAACGATCCCCCTGTCTGCTGGGTCCTGTGATGACTGGTTCATTCTGTCATGACCGGGCTGGTGAGACAAGGACAGAGGACCCAGGTGCAGACATCGGGTAAGGGGTCAACACAAGACTTTACAAGTTAGGCAATCGGATTCTATGTTACAGGACTGTTTTGAAATCAATGTTTACGCAGACACAGTCACAGTGCATAAAAGACGTTGTATCAACCAAAACAATCAGAACCTATCTGAATCAGAAACTGTGGATAAACGCTAATGTTCGCGCGGCTCTCAACACTCAAACCTCTGCCTTTAATTCCGGTAATGCAGATTATTATAAGCAAGCCAGCTATGCCCTCGCAAAACCATCAAGCCAATACAAAGGAAAAATGTAAGCACAGTTCACCACTTCCAACTACAGCGACATGTGGCAAGGACTCCACAAAAAACCCTGCTACAAAGACCTCTACCACTCTGCCTGACAAGATCAACACCTTCTGCGCTCGTCCGCAACTCCTCCCACACACAGAGCACTCCCGAGGCTGAGACTGCTAAGGCTTGTCCACTCTCCATGTCTGTGGCAGATGTTACCCGATCGCTCCAGCACGTCAATATCCGCAAAGCCGCAGGACCAGATACCATTTCTGGCCGTGTCCTTAAAACATGCCTTCACCATCTAGCTGGAGTCTTCAGTGACATTTTTAACCTCTCCCTGTTGTCGCCCAATGTTTTAAAACATCCACCATTGTGCCAATACAAAAGACACTCAACGCTCCTTGCATGAATGTCTGGAACTCTGTCGCTCTGACTCCCATCATCGGTAAGTGCTTTGAGAAGAATACAGAGCAGGTGGTCAGAGTAGGCAGCAACATCTCCTCCCCGCTGACCCTCAACACTGGAGCTACTAAGGGCTGTGTTCTCAGCCATCTCCTGTACTCCCTGTACACGCATGAATGTGTAGCCACGCACAGCTCCAACGTCATCATCAAATTTGCAGATGACACAACATGGCTAGGTCTGATCCCCGACAATGATAAATAAGCCTACAGAGAAGAGGTGCACACCCTGGGCCTGTACCATGAAGCTGGTTTAGGTGGCTAGCCAGCTATGTTTCGGTTTAGTTTGTGCCAACCCTGGGTTTTAGGTACCATGAAAGTAGCTCGGCTTTAATCGGTGTTCGTCGCCATGGTATCTTACGCTGCACGGCTAACCTGCTCCGGGGCAGGCTATGTTCTAGATTCAAGATCTCAGACTGAAGCTTGACCAATTAGCTGTGAGCAAAGAAACATATAGGTGACGTAACTGACTCACAGTGCGTGTTAGAATGTCTAGTTATTTTTTATACTGTTTAATAAAATAAAAAAATAAAATAAAATATTGGTTACTATTGTAATGTTAGGATGGCACTCGTAGGAATAAGGACCATACACACGCACGTCTGTGTTAACTCGTAGTCGTCTTTATTAACATTTCACAGGCCATGGCATTACGGATGAACCCCGTACTACTACCGTAGTCCCCGTCTTAAGCGGGCAGTACATAACGTGCAATGATTACCGTAATGACTATCACTACAACTATATAGGTAAAATCTGATTTTACAGATTTGCTGGCTTTCCCTTACACTCATATGAAATTCAATAAACTTACTTATATTCCACTTTTATTGTATCACATGTATTTGCATTGGATTTTTTACATTCTTGTCTGTGGTGCAGAACATCTAGGAACACTTTCAGTTTCACTGTATAAGAACATTTTTCTTTGTCCTCAACAGTAGTTTTTATTAAGGCTTCAATGAAAAGACTGACCCTGGTTAATGGCGCAAAGTTTATTAAATGCAAAGGCTTATGTATTCTGTTGTAAAGCAGCCGTTTTATTAAGTGTAATTCTTATATTTTCTTCCGCTTCTCTGTGTTGCAGAACACACCGCTATTCTATAATTCTGAGCTCCGTTGTCTTTCTGCAAAAAAATGAACTCGTTTTTTTTCTGCAGAGCATCATATCAGACTAAAAGGAGACCAACATGCAACCAGTCCGCGTTATTTTTTGGGCAACTTGTTTGACATGCACCATCAGTACACGGTGCATGTTTCATTGATTTTAAACATGTAAGATGTCAGAGTTTACAATGCAGAAGCGGTGCGTGTCATTTGCCTGTCAAAATAGCCGTTTACAGCTTTAACAAATTTGTACATAAGTTCAGAAATATATGAGAATGAACTTTATATGCACGCAACTCCTCTCATGTGTACTCTGAAGGGAAATGATGAAGCAGATGTAAGGTTAACTGCTTCTGCTGCCTGAATGGCTGTTTTTTGTCCGCGCGCAGGTTAAAATTGCAATATGCAGGAGCTTCAATGAAAATTTGTTGTAATATTTCTGTACGCATGCCTTACATAAAAAAAGTTGCCCGCAAGGACACGGACCCCTTGTAGTTCCACCGAGGACCCCGCGGATCCTGTTTGCCCTACAGCACTACAGTAAATGTGTGTACTATAGTCGTTTAATTTAACATTAACGCAATCAGCAGTGTTTCTGTAACACATCTCTCTTGCGTAGACAGCAGAACCATATCACTCCATGGCTGAAATTCAACTTTGTGTTCATATTGTGGAAATCGCTTTATTCATTTATAATGCGATTGGTTTAGTCACGCTGACGTCACTCGTTCACGTGCACGCGCGCGCAAACTAATCTTAGCTTCAGGATCAAAGCTTGAGTTGACAAAGAAACTCCACGAGCTGCTTCATGGTACCAACAAAGCTTGATCACGTTGGTTTGGTTTTGTCAACCCAAAACTAATCCTGTAACCCTGAGTTTGTTCAGCTACATTCATGGTACAGGCCCCCTGACTAACTGGTGTCACAACAACAACCTCTCTCTGAACATCAGTAAGACCAAGGATCTGGTGGTAGCACACTGACTCTGAAACCACTGTAGCATGTCTGCACTGCATAGCTTCAAACTCATGCAGCTCCATCTTCTCTTCTGCACTAACAACACAGTAAAAACTAAAAGATTACATCACTTTAAAGTTCAAAAGCTATACATACATCCGTATGTCTCTTGACAATACAGTTTATTATGTGTATGTTATGGAGATGTGTGTATTTTATATTGTGTACAAGTGTCTATTAATTATTGCATATTGTGTAAATGTATGTATATTGTGTTAAGTGTGTGTATTGCTGTTTATGTATATTTTTAAATTGTAAATCTTGTTGCTTGGACTGCCATGGCACATAGTCTTGTACCTAAGAATTTTACCAACATTGTACATTGTACAATTTGATTTTATGTGCTTTATCTTTCTTTTATTTCCAAGGCACTGCTTTCAAGTGTTACAATGCAGTTCCATGAAATGAAGCAATGCTTTGGCAAACATTTCACACAGGAACAAGTGAAAAGAGTCTAAATCATTTTGTTGTTGCTTTATGACAGCTTTTGCAAGTCACTTGTATTTTTGTTGTGTGTTTTTCACTTGTTCCTGTGTGAAATGTTTGCCAAAGCAGTGCTTCATTTCATGGAACTGCATTGTCACTAAATTCTCAATTTTAGACCTTCTGCAGTGTTGCAAGAGTGGCATATTGTTGCACTAAACAAATAAACTGTTATCAACACACTGTGTGAAAATATCAAGTTTGTGAAAGAATGTGCTGATGGCAAGCTTTTTAAAAATATAATTCAACCAATTTGTCAGATAACATTTTCTGATGAACCATGTGAGCAAACTTATTTCATAGTACAACAAGTATGTATGGATTACCAACAATACTTCAATTGACATTTGAAGCTGGCCATTCTAAATCCATGACACCTGAATTAATTGTGATTAAATTGATTTAAATGTAATTCAGGCCTTGGCTTTAGTTCTGTAATCCCAAATTAAAATAGGCGTGCATGTCTGTGATTGGAAATGTTCCGCATCTGGGCCCATTGTGACACAATTCCTGTAGATGCAGTCTAGGCGCATTGCCCACATTTAGCAAGCATGCCATCCATTACACACAAAAAAGAAACAATTAACACATCTGGGAGCTGTGATGGGATTGAAACAGACAGCTCTAAATGAACAGGTTTTTCAGTGGCTAGAGAATCAATCACTGTGTGTCAAAACACCACATCACACAGTTAGAATGTAGAATAGTGGTATTTTGGTCGTGAGAAAACATAACTGTTTTAAGTCTGAACAAATGTTTGATAGAGCGGTACTGAGCAAACTATGTGTTGTTTGTAAACAAACTGGGCAGGTAGGTAGATAGGTAGATTGACAGACAGACAGACAGACAGATAGATGATTGAAAGATACATTTTAGTAACAAATGATAAAATAAAACTAAAAGAAAAAAGAAAGTTAATTGCAGAACTGATCACCTCCATGATGGTAGATATAGGGTGTCATTTATTAACAAATTATGGAGTCACAGGTCACAGATGGCGAGTTGATGAACTCAAGTCAGATTATGTTTAGATTATAAATATTAATGCCTCACACACATTTAATTCCACATCATATCATACGTTAGATCCACATTATGAATATTAAATCCAGCAGTGTTATTTGCTGTTTGACTAATCTTGCATACACTACACAATCATAATATACAGTATACACTCACCTAAAGGATTATTTGCAACACCATGCTAATACTGTGTTTGACCCCCTTTTTAACAACCATGCCATGCTCAAAATAGCTTAAATCACCTTTCTTTCCCATTCTGACATTCAGTTTGGAGTTCAGGAGATTGTCTTGTCCAGGACCACACCCCTAAATGCATTGAAGCAACTGCCATGTGATTGTTTTTTTAGATAATTGCATTAATGAGAAATTGAACAGGTGTTCCTAATAATCCCTAGGAAAGTGTATATTCCGAAGGTTTAGGCTGCACTAGTTAGATCAACCGGAACCAGGAACACTTCCAATAACAATTGATGCATTTGTTGCATCAAAGAGTGCAGAAGGACGGGACGCAGTAGAAATTTTGTATGCCCAGACCTGAAAAAAGCTGTGATGATAGAGCTGGACAAAGGACATGGCGACTCTACAAAATTTCAGCTGCTAATAGATTATTAATGGTAATGTTAAATTGAATTTAATTTTGCCTTGTTGTGCAAACACTGTCGAGCTTGTGCAGAGGCTGCAGCTTTAGCCTGAGGGGAACGGGAATCCCCTGGTAAGGCTGGTTTCCCTCTGTAATTGTTTCAATACACATGCCTTTATGACATCAAGACTAGATTACTGTAATGCACTATTAGGTGGTTGCCCTGCAGGCCTATTACAAAAACTCCAACTGGTCCAAAATACGGCAGCTCGAGTTCTTACGCGTACAAAAAAGTATTAGCATATTAGCCCGGTTCTGTCAACCTTGCACTGGTTACCTATAAAGCATCGCATAAACTTTAAAATCTTGCTTATTATCTATAAAGCCTTGCATGGTTTAGCTCCTCACTACTTGAGAGAACTTCTAACGTATTATAGTCCATCACGTGCACTACGCTCTCAGGTGTCAGGTCAGTTGGTAATACCTAGAATTTCTAAATCAAGTGCAGGCGGCAGATCCTTTTCCTATCTAGCGCCTAAACTTTGGAACAGTCTTCCCTGCACTGTCCGGGAGGCAGACACACTCTGTCAGTTTAAATCTAGACTAAAGACGCATCTTTTTAATCTTGCATACACTACACTATCATAATATATATATTTCAAAGATCTAGGCTGCACTAGTTAGATCAACCGGAACCAGGGACACTTCCAATAACATCTGATGCATTTGTTGCATCAAAGAGTGCAGAACAGTACTCTACTCTCAGCCAGTCTTGTCTCATTGTTCCAAGGTTACTAGAGCGGGCAGGATGCAGTCCAAGGTTATCGGAGCGGGCAGGGCGCAATCCATTCCCAGACCTGACAAATGCTGGACGAAGGACGTGGCGACTCTACAAAACTTCAGTCGCTATTAGATTATTAATGATAATTTTAAATCTAACTTTTTTTATTTTGCCTTGTTGTGCAAGCACTGTCGAGCTTGTGCAGGGGCAGCAGTTTTTGCCAGAGGGGAACTGGAATCCCCTGGTAAGGCCTGGTTTCCCTCTGAGGTTTTTTTTCTCCTCCAATGGAGTTTTGGGTTCCTCGCCACCGTTTGCATACTGTTTTGCACTGTTTGCCTGGCCGGGGGGGGGGCTGCTAGAATTTTATAGTCTTATTTAATTAACACTGCATATAGTAATTTATAGTCTGTCTGATATTTGACCTGTGTTTTGACTTCCATAACCTTTTATGTTTTAGTTATAGTCAATGTTTTCTTGTACAGCTGCTTTCGACTCTTAAAGCAAATCTTAAAGCTAAATTTAATCTAAATATGTACGCTCCATATATGGTTATATCGTGCAGGAGACAGGGTGGAGATTTCTTGGAGATTTCTGTTATTTCTTGGGAACAATATGCATTCAACAGCATTCCTTTCAGCAGCAATGAACCTGAACATGATCTCATAAAGAATGCTGGTTTTATGAATTGCTGATGCACTTCAAGTGAGAGCTGTCAAATATAGCATTGATTCCTTCCCTTTTTGTGTCCAAAAGTTATTTTTAGGAATGAAGAAAACTTTACTTGCAGTGATTATGAAAATCCAGACACAAAGCTTTCCTGAAACCGTAGGACATGCCAGACAACATAAGTGTCATGATTCTACCGCTTCATGTCATGTTTCTCTTGGTCTATTGGCAGGATCATGACAGAACCTCATGTTTTGAATGGAGAGAGAGATTTTTAGGTCTAGTCTCTGTTTCCGCCCCCTCGTTCCCTCGTTATTACTGTTAATTATTTCATGCCCCACACCTGTTCCCCTCTTGATTTGTTCCTTATTTTAAGTCCCTCTGTCATCTGTCCTGTGTTGGTTCGTTGTGGTTGTTTGGTGAGTTCCTGTGTCTGGTCTGGTCTGGTCTGGTCTGGTCTGGTCTAGTCGCTCATGTTAAATGTAAATTTTAGTCTTGTTTAAGGGTAGTTAGTATTAGTCCTGTCTTGTCTTATTACATTCCCCACGGACTGGATAGCTGGCAGACACGGGCTGGAGTGCCTGCAGGGATCTGTGACTGCTTATTGTCATGACCAGGGTGGTGAGACAAGGACAGATGACCCAGGCACAGACAGTGGGTACTTATCTGCTGTCTGCGCCTGGGTCCTCTGTCCCTATCTCGCCACCTCGATGATGACAATAAGCAGTCAAAATATCAACTGTAAATATAAAGGAAACCATACACTCGGTGATGAACCTAAACTAGAAACAGATTATAGGATAAATCAATGACTGGTAAATTATTAAAAGGACCATACATAGGACTTCATTAATAAAACATCAGAGAACAATACAAACTCAAAGTCCATTGTCAAATTAATTATACATAAAGGCAGATCGAAGCTGTGATGAAGCGCAACTCCCTTCTCCTGTTTGGCATCTTAAAACCATTTTAAAATTCAAACCTAAATCTATTGATTCAAATATTTAGGGATGATGCAGCGAAGAAACCCTCTTTGGTTGCCAGTCAATGCAATGATGCAATAAAATCAATGAATAAAGTGCTGAACAAAATCTTTTGAATCAAGTCAATAGGATCAGTTTCAGATCTCACTTGTTTTGATTGATGGTAATGACGATGTGAGTGTGATGATGTTCTTTCAAGCCTGATTTATTCCTTTTTTCAGTCTGTGAATTTTCCAGGTCTGATAAAGTATATTTATATCACTTAAAATGACAAGCTTTTCGTAATGTTGAAAGAGTGATGTGTGTTGATTTTCTGAATCAACCTTCATGGGTGGAATATTGAGTTACCTCATGTTTTACTTTCTGTGTAAAATGCAGCACAGAATGTAATTCTTTCATATACTATAAAGCTCTGTGGATATCAATATGGATCAGTAGAGAGTAAATGAGCATACACCATTTAATTGATAGCATTTTCTCTTGTGACAACACTGTACTCTACTGCAGAGGTGTAAAGAGTATGTGAAAACCATACTTGAATAAAAGTACAGATACCTTGCAGTAAAAATTACTCAATTACAAGTTATAAGTCACAAATTTCAATACGATTTGAGTAAAAGCCTTACAGTGATTTTAATAGTACTTGAGTATTTGACTCATACTGAATGTTGGCCCAAAGCAGCACTAGTCCTCAACACTAAAGAGACATATCAGTGAAAAACAAGAAACAGTTGATTCATGAGGAGAGCAATCGCATCAAACTGAACACCTCAAAATTGCAACAACTCAAGGTCAACACTATAGCCTATGTCTATTACAAACACCCAAGTCTCAGTAAAGCTCAAGTTCTCATAAGGAAACCACTATAAACCAAATGTAGTGGAGTAAAGAGTACAGGTTGGGTACGTATATATCCGAAATGTAACTGGACCGAATCAAAACACAGACTTCGGTGCCTCATTTTGGTGCCACTTAAATGATGACTGAGCCGTCGATTGAGACATTTGCCCTCATTCACATGAACGAAAGTCGGAAAGCTCAGATAATACAAATCCAACACATCTTACATAATGGTTAAACGGATCGCGAATGATCTGTGAAGGCCGGTGGATTCATCATACTGGAAGACAGTTTAATGCATGCTCTCTCTCCATCTCGCCATCAGCATTCATCACCAGGTGTCTTTAAAGACACCTGGTGACACATCAGATGTGTCTTTAAAGCAACCGCCGCATAAGGCAAGTTTTAAAGTGAAAATAACGTTAATTCGAAACGCACATGACACGTTTGTAATGCAAGCGATCACAATTAACACAGTACGCATTTGACAAGTTAGACTAAGCAGTGAAAGTGCAAAAACCTCATAGCATCTGTCAGTCTCATATCTAGACATCAGTCTGTCAAGCTTTTTACTCAGACTGCATGTATAGGCAGATAATTATACTCATTCATTATACATATTCATTATACATAGAAAAAATGTAACTTTCAAAATGACAATGCTTCTCAATGCTGTCATAAACACTGTATAACCCGTCCACAACTTTATAGAGGAATGGGATGACGTTTTAAAACATGAGACCAGATAACTTACAGTATATTTAGCTACTTAACTCATTCACAATAAGTCAAGTCAAGTCAGCTTTATTTACATAGCGCTTTTTACAATTTTCATTGTTACAAAGCAGCTGTACAAGAAAACATTGACTATAAGTAAAACATAAAAGGTTATGGAAGTCAAAACACAGGTCAAATACCAGACACACAATAAATTCCTATATGCAGTGTTAATTAAATAAGACTATCTCATAAATAAGTCATTGAGTAATTTCAAAAGCTCAGAGGCTTGACAATATCTAATAATATTGGTTGTGTGTTATAAACGTAACATTATATCCAAGAAATACTATACCGAAACTCATGTGCAACAGCTGCTCAGTCAGATACTACTGGGTCATTCTTATGAAACCACTAAAGCATAATGGCAGTAAAGAAAATAAACATAATTCAGTAATCCAAAAATGATTATAATAAATGTAATAATGTTCTTTACACAAAGCATAACTTTAACGTAGAAATCAATTTTTTTTATACTTTTGTACACTCTTAAAATGGATGTGTTAATTTTAACATGTTGTTTTGTGTTGTTGATTTAACATATGTGTTACTTTCAACACATCAATAATTATGTTGTGTTAAAAATAACACAAAATGTGTTGTCCCAAGAAATGTCTTCAGTTAAGGAGAACACATTAATTTTACACATTAATGAACACAAAGGGCCAGTATTTCTTTCAGCTTGCAGCAGCGACAGTAAAAAAAACTACCATCTGTATTTACTAAAGACACGTAGTGAAAATAAGCTCTGAAAAGGCGTGGACACCACTGCGCTGTTAGTCGATTGCGTTGGTCATTTGGGAATGAGATATTGCTCCTGTTTTTATAAATGTGTGCCTTGTTAGCTTTATTTTTTAATTGCCCTGTTTAGTAAATCTGGCCCAAAATTATTAAATAATTTGTGTTTATATGCTTTGCGGCAGACAGTAATCGCTTTCGCATCTGTTCCTCGTAAAAATCTATCGTTTCGCATTGGTATTAATAAACTGTTACATTACTTGCTTAAACTGCCTGAAAAGCTTACATATAAACACAATTATCCTGGCTGTTAAACTTAAATCAAACTGCGACACATCATCACTGCAAATAATCTCCAATATAGAACTTCATAACAACGATAAAATTTGCATGCCCTGCTGGTCCAAAAACAACGTCATGGGGGTACCCTGTGCGTTAAAAAGTGACGCAAAGTGGCCCTGTCCGAGCGTCAATATGTGATGAGTCGGGAGTGAGAATGTGTTGGCTTATTAATAGTTGGCTTATTAAACTGTACAATCGCTCACAGGAGCAGCCTGTGTTAACTTTGTTTTTCTGTAAAAAACCCTTCTGTTGTGTCTGAGGGAACAGTCACACTTAAGAAGTTACAGGAGAGAACATGGCGAGAAACAATATAGTCAGCAGAAATCTTACACAGCAGTTAAACACGTGTGGCCATTCAGTTGTTCATACAGCAGCAGAAAATATAATTTATAGCGTAGCATATAGCTCGTGCAAAAGATACAGGATACCTGAACATATCGTAGCTGAACATAACTTACATAGATAGTCTTATAACCATGCAAAAGCATTAGTATAAACTATTTTCTGACACTCAAACAATGCTGTTTGTGCACAATGCACAATTATGCACATATACACTTACTGCAGTGTGTAGGGGTTTGGATAAGTGTTAAAATGAAGTGGGTGGAGGCTTATTTCAGCAAAGACGGCACAGATACCTCAGGTGAAAACTCAAAGTGACAGAAATTCCCAGGTGGCTCTTTATGGAGTCTTCCTGAAAACAAAGTCAATATGAACTGGGATGCCGAGCCATAGTATTGACTATCTGTCTAAGACCACGAGTCCCAGAATGTGAAGAGAGAGAACAATTCTACTGCATGCACGTGAGGAATAATAGACTTTGCAAAAATTATTCTACTGACCATGATGTGTGGCAGACCAGAGGTTTTTCTTTATGGTCAGAAGCAAACACACTTTATTTGTATTCTTTGGGCTGCAAACGCAACTTAATGGATAATAGTAACATTTCCCAGTGCAGTGCTTGAGCTACCTGATACGAAAGTTTTAAGCCGCCTCTGAATGAATGACAAATTGTTGGATGTATCGAGAGAAATAATGTTTGTATACCTACGTCTTGTTGCATGAGTAGTGTTTTATGTTCTTCTTGTGTGTTACAAGTTTTTCTCTTGATTTTAACAGGTTGGGCCAACATGGCCGAACACTTGAGTGTCTCTTCTGTAACCTTGTAATTCAAATTTTCTGTTAAAGTCCCCCTGTCGTTATTAATGTTGTTTATATGTCTTTAATGCGAAACCATGGGCAAATACATAATTTTTAACCAATGCAGAGAACGGTCTCCATAACACTGCAGTTTACCAAAGACACTTAAGAAAAGGGAGTTTGAAACTAGCTCTGTTTATGACATCATAACCCTGTAACCACCTTTACAGATTTGCGCCATATACTGTTTATGTAAGGAGGGCACAAAAACTCTCTGCTGTCTCAACTCTGCTTCCGCTACATGAGCACAAAATCCATGTCCAATGAGACCTCTATGTACCTATAATCAACAGTCCGACCTCACGTGATTGAATGGAGGCGGAGCCTAATTTGCATATTCATCAGTATGAAGTAAAAATGATGTAAAAATTGCTTTGTCATTTTAGGTCCTTAAGAAATTATTATCACAGGAAACAATATTTACATACATTATTTTAGAAAAGTTTTGAATGCAGTGGGATATATATAAAGTTTTTTCAGATTTGTGAACCGATATTGCATTATTTAAATGTATTTAGATGTTGTTTAATTGAAAATATACTGATTTCTCTATAAAACGCTATTTTTGGAAATCTAGTAATAGAAACTATCACTTACAATAAGCAGTATTTCAAAGTTCCCTATCAAAAGCTACTCTCGATGCTGCGTTTCAAACGCTATGGGAGAACGTCTTTGTTCGACCGGTTTTGAAGCACGTGTGTCAAACACGCCAAAAATTATTTTGGCTTTAAATAACCTCGGCAGGTAATTTGGCTAATAACACCAACACCTGCAGGTTATAAATACGCGTGGTGCGAACGCGTCTTCAGGTTCTTTTGTCTTCAAGGACCGCATTGTATGCATGTGTGTGCACAATAGAGAATTCTAGTTGTAACGCAAAACAGATTAGGGCTCTATATATTATTATTATTATTTTTTGTACTTTAAGAACCAAAAGGTTTCTTTAAGTAACAAAGATAAGGAAATAATAAAGGATCATGTCTAGTCCAGAACAGAAATGTGTGCCTCTGTGTCAGAGGTACCTAGACAAACTGGTTTGGGGGCTGATCATGCTATCCTGGGACTCGAGGGAAAGTGCAAACTCTGTGATGTGTTCGATATCAGAGTTCTCCGCGCTCGGCATTCATTCTTTAGGAGCGACCGAGCCGCCTCTCCCCCGACCTGGGGTTCGCGGTTCGATCTAGCTGAAGCACGGGAGAGGGAAGCTGCTTCTCCTGTGCGCTCGCCGAGCTGCGACGTCCTCACGTCCACTTCCGAAGCATGCCCCGGCACTTCTTCGGATCGGGCAGAGGACAAGGCATCTCTTGTTTCAGCGGGCTTGGAAAGCGCCGATTCGGGGCGTTCCTGTTGTGACAAAAAAGCGTTAGAGGAGTTTCTCGGGGAGATCGGCTGAAGCTCGACTGGCCGCAGGAACAAGACACCCCCAGGCACTCAAAACTAGACAACAGGTATCTGTCGGTGGCCAAGGGGACGAACCCACAATCGGGCCCTCCCCTTTTTTGAGGATCTTCACTCTGAGATATCTCGGTCGTGGCAGAGACCTGATTTCTCCCGCGTTTTCGTGCCTTCAACGTCGATTTATTCGACTATTGTCGGTGCGAGACTGCGGGGGTATACGATGATGCCCCGTGTGGAAGAGCAGGCTTTCTCTCCCCTGGGACATCATCGTCCCTCAAAAAGCCCTCTCTCCCCACCAAGCCTTGCAGGGCAACATCTGTTGGCTTTTTAGGCAGCCGGTCAGGCTGGTGCTGCCCTGCAGACCGTGGCGGTTCTGCAGGCGTTCCAGGCTGACCTGCTACATGATGTAAGCACTGACGGGGTGATTGATGGAACAGCGTTTTCAGAACTACGCCGGGCCACATACTTGTCTCTCCGTGTGACCAAGCAGACGGCTCGTGCCATCAACCATTCTATGGCTGCATTGGTGACCACAGAGAGACACCTGTGGCTGAACCTCACGGGCATCAGGTACCGCGACCGTGCGTTTCTCCTCAATCCCCCGATTTTGCCGAAACGTCACGAGGAGGCTTTTGTGAGGTATCTCCCCCTTCGTGTCCAAGCGTCTGGAGTGTCACGGACCCACCAGGCACATAGTCTCGGGTGGGTCCGGTTTACCAGATACGTGAGGTAGACAGGCAAAGTGTGGCGAGTTGTGACCCCCCTCAAAGAGGCAGGGGAGAGGCTCACCATGCCCCTCAAGCCACCTCTATGAGGCAGTTCATCGCCTCCAAAAAGAAGAAATTCCGAGACGTCTGTGCCCCGGACTGTGGGAGTGCGCCCCCCAGGGAGGGGTGCTCAAAATTCCAAGAGAATATAAAGAATCCTCTTCGGCACCCTCACAGGTCCCCTATCCCCTACCAACCCCCAGAGGCATATATGGGTGATGTGACAGGGGCTTCGCACCCTTTCTATGTGGTTCAGACCTCGGTTTTTGACTTTAGGTCCCACTCTCGATCCATGTTGTCGTCGCAAGAGGCTAACGACAGACGCTTCCCTCATGGGTTGGGGTGCGGTCTTAAATGTCTGTCCAGCCCAAGGGATATGGAGAGGTCATCTTCTCGATTGGCACATCAATTGCCTAGAAATGATGGCTGTATTTCTGGCCCTGAAATACTTCCTCCGGCAGTTACGAGGCTACCATGTCCTAGTGTGGGTGGACAACACTTCAGTAGTCTCGTACATAAATTGCCAGGGTGAGATGCGGTCGCGCCACCTCAACAAATTGGCCCAGCAGATCCTGCCCTGGGCAGAGGACAAATTCCTGTCCCTCAGAACAATTCACATCCCGGGGCATATGAATGTGGGAGCAGACTTGCTGTCCAGACAAGCTGTGACAAACGGGGAATGGAAACTCCACCCCGAGATAGTCAGACAAATCTGGGAAAGATTTTATGAAGCAGAAGTGGACCTCTTTGCTACACAGGAAACAGCACAGGGTCCCCTCTATTTCTCTCTAAGTCATTCAGCTCCCCTGGGTCTGGACGCGATGGCCCATACATGGCCCAGACTGCGTCTTTATGCATATCCTCCGATAGCTCTGCTCCCAGGAATCCTGGCGAAAAGGGGTCTCGACTTTTATTGATAGCTCCCCGTTGGCCAACCAGAATCTGGTTTTCTGACCTAATATCCCTCCTCGACGACACGCCATGGGTGATCCCGGTCAGGAGAGATCTTTTGTCTCAGGCACAAGGGACAGTGTTTCATCCCCGTCCAGCGCTGTGGAACCTCCATGTCTGGCCCCTAAAGGGCAACGTCTCTTTTCTTATAAACTTTTTCGACGCGTCTGCAGCAGGCACGTGTTTTGACATGATGTACGATGCACATAGGTTCATGGGACGTGCCCAACACATATTTTAACATGGCGCGGCACACACATGATGGGCTACATTCATGTTTTTCCGAGCTTCGCATTACTGCTTCCCCTGAAGAGGAGGCACCGATCACCACTGACAACATCATATATAAAAGTAAAACACTGACAGGGACAGTTTTTGCAAATTTTAAAGTTTTGAATTATTATTTTGAAATATCCATGCTGCTGTGGCCTACAGGCTGAATTGGCACCATGGGCCTCATTTATAACATATGCATATTCAACAAAAATGGATGGATGGCCTTGAATCCTTATTGTCTGTTATAACCTGACTAATCAACGACTGTTTTCATGTTTTGTGATAGTTGAGTTTCTTGTTTAAGTAATTTTTTGGTTAATTGTGAATTTTTGTCACACTTCTGCTCTTTTTCGTCATAATTGTATTTTGTAACTCAGTATATAACTCAAAATTCAGAGAATTTTCTTAGAATTGTGAGACATACACTTACAATTTTGGACTATAATGCTATCATGTCCAATGAGGAAAAACTGTTAGACTGCAGTTGTTTTAAATAATATGCAGAGAAAAGCCAAGTCCTCAGTTTGGTGATCCTTCTGTTTTATTTACCTTATTAGTATTCCAAAGTATTCTGAAGTATTTTGTGATCGTTAAGTTTTAAAACTTAAAATCTAATGAAATCTAGTGTAATCTAATGAAATATAAACTTTTTAAACCATGTATTTTGTAATCAGTAGTGAAATACATTTTAAAAGTAACATTCGCAGCCCTGTGACTCAAACACAAAGAATTTCACTCCATATCATAATCAACACATTCTTTAAGAGTGCAGCACTATAAACAGGGCAAGATATTTACATAAAAATATAATTGCAATTCATGGAATTGCCTGCCGATTGCACCTGAATTCAACAGTGACTCATCATTTGAATTTTATTTGAACCTTACATCATCCTCAAATCCTCTTTTAGAGCGCTAATATTGATCTTGAACAGTCTCATGGCTGATCCAGGATCAACGTCAAACATCCTAGCTGGATAAATTACCTGAACTACCCCAGCAGGGTAGATCAAAGATAGGGTGATGGTGAAGGCAAGTTCAAACGGAGAGGTGTCAGAGGTCAGGTGTAAAGAGACACAATTACTCTTTTTCCCTCTCATATAGAGATATAGAAGGGCTGAGATGTGTTTTCAGAGGTGTGAAATTAGTTTTGGCAGAGAGATCAAAGCTGAGAGTGATGAGGGCGGGAGAGCCAGTGAGTTGATGAATCAAGTCTTTGGAGAACTAATTCCACTTGTTTTATCATTAGGCCTACCTCTGCATGCTATCTCTCCTTTTTTCCTTGATATCTTGATTACTTTCTTTTCATTTTCTGAGGTAACCATTAGCATTATTAATAACGTCTCGGTTACGTATGTAACCTCTGTTCCCTGATGGAGGGAACAAGACGTTGTGTCGAACCGACAGATGGGGTTCGCCCTTGAGAACCAATCATCTTCTGACTATTTTGAAAAGGCCAATGAAATTGGCGAATGAAATTTGCATGCCGGGCTCCGCCCCCGGATATCCGGGTATAAAAGGGGAGCCGGCGTGCTCATTCATACCCCCTTTGTGCTGAGGAGCCTGAGAGAATCTCACGACTGCTGCAGCGGACGGCTAGTGTTGTGGCATGAGGGACACAACGTCTCGTTCCCTCCATCAGGGAACAGAGGTTACATACGTAACCGAGACGTTCCCTTTCTGTCGGTCTCTCGACGTTGTGTCGAACCGACAGATGGGGTTCCTATTGAAAACGCCACAGCACTAGCCACGTCACAATCTATCGTGAGGTGACGTTGACCGGCCTAGGCGAGTCAGACGTATGCGCTGTCGCGAGATTTTAACCTTCCAGTATGTAGGCAGGGGTCCCAGAGCTTTAGAAAAGATGAGTAGCCCCTGCCCTCGGCCACCTCAGACGGCTCCATTGGCAAGAGCCGTCCGGTACCGTAGGACCCCTGGGTAAGCGCTATTCCCTCAATGGGGAGGTGCGCTACGGAGACTACGTCCCACCCTCGGGGGGAATACAGTGGAAACATCAACATGGTCTTACCGGCAGGGAAGAGCTCATGGGAGGTATGCGCGGGATGCCGCAAGGTGGATGTCCACCTGGGTAAGGTCATGGGTTCCAGGAGGGGAACTAACTCATGACGGAATCTCAGACGGAACCACCCTGCTGGGGGGGTTACTACGTCTGGAGCACTGAGGTCGGTTAGAGCTACATGAGGGTAACTCAGCTTGGGCCCGCCAAAGGTGGCAGGCTGCTCCGCTCAGCCTGCTGCCTTGAGTGCTTAGTGATGGATGGACTGCCTATTTTTCGCCCGAGGGGAAAGAAGGGAGGCAGATGATAGCGCACAGACCCACCTAAAGAGGGGGATGGCGCTCTTCGCAGGCGTACGCCCTACCGGCCGCCGGTCTCACCTGGGGTTACCCTGTAAGACTCGAGCTGACACTGGTTCCACGCGGAGGTTGTAGAACCTCGCAAAGGTATTGGGCGCAGCCCAACTCGCGGCTCTGCAGATGTCTGCCAGAGAGGCGCCCTCAGCCAGTGCCCACGAGGAGGCAACACCCCTAGTGGAGTGTGCCCTCACTGCCAGCGGGCACGGGGAGTCCTGAGATCATTACGCCGTCGTGACGGCGTCCACGATCCAGTGCGCCAGTCTCTGTTTGGAGACAGCTCTCCCCTCTGCTGCCCTCCGAAACAAACAAAGAGCTTGGGGACGATGAAGTACGGGCTGTAAAACCCGCTGGACATCTCGGCTGAGGGGACCGAGAGCCACCTTGACGGTCTTGTGAGTGCTAACCAGGCACTCAAGACTGCGACAGGGGCACTAGAGGAACGATCTGCTTCACCGACTCCCCGAAAGGAGGAGATTGAGCACGCCGGCTCCCCTTTTATACCCAGATATCCGGGGTGGAGCCCGGCATGCAAATTTCATTCGCCAATTTCATTGGCCTTTTCAAAATAGTCAGAAGATGATTGGTTCTCAAGGGCGAACCCCATCTGTCGGTTCGACACAACGTCGAGAGACCGACAGAAAGGGAATCACAAGCAACATTCAGGGGACCTTGTGTACCTACAGCTGTTTCTATGGGCTGTCAATTGCAGCGTTGCAAATTTGGGTCCGTTCATGACAATTACATATGGACTCTTGCCAGTTCTCCTTGTAATGTTATTGGTGACCAAATATATGTGTGTACAAGGTGCATGTGCAATGTAAATGAGAGATTTGGAAAAATTCCAATAAACGAAATTAAAATGAACCATCTGGGAAATTCATACGTGTGCAGTTTGCAGCTTTTTAATCCAAAGACATAAATGGTAATTTTGGCCACATTTTTAAATTAAAATCATAATTTAAAAATCTACTTTTAAGCTGTTAATATCAGACGTTATCATGGAATTAACATGTGAAAGGAATCATGTTGTGTGTTCAGTATATTTGTAGCTGGGGTGTTGTTGACAATGTTCGGGGAAATCAGAATTTGAACCTAACAATTAAGGCCCACTGCTTGGTAAGTGGAAGACTGTTGATTCAGATCTCATAAATTGGTGGTGCTACGGTGTCATGCATGTCAAACATGTTGTCTTCTCATGCTTAGCACGTTCAACTTGAGGTTGCATGTTTTCGGAAGTAATCGAATAGCTGTATCTGTCTTTTATAAATGTAATCAAACTAAAGATTCTGCGCAAAATTGAAGGGTGCGATAGTAATCTGTAGGTACTCAAGATTAACATGAGATATACAGAAACTGTCTGAGTTATGGATGCTTTAATAATAAAATTGTGTGAGGCTGTAGAACAGAGATCCCCAACCCTGATTGTGGAGGGCAACTGTCCTGCACAGTCCAGCTCAAACCCATATCAAACACACCTGAACCATCTAATCAAGGTCATCAGAATCACTTGAAAATTACAGACAGGTGTAGTGGAGAAATGAGCTACAGTTTGCAGGAGGGTAGCTCTACTGGTGTATACAGGTCCTTCTCAAACTTTTGTGATAAAGTTCATTATTTTCCATAATGTAATGATAAAAATTAAACTCTTATATATTTTAGATTCATTGCACACCAACTGAAATATTTCGGGTCTTATATTGTTTTAATACTGATGATTTTGGCATACAGCTCATCTAAATAAAAATTGCATATTTCATCGGACCAATAAAAGAAAAGAAAAGAATGTGTTTTTAATACAAAAAAAGTCAACCTTCAAATAATTATGTTCAGTTATGCACTCAATACTTGGTCGGGAATCCTTTTGCAGAAATGACTGCTTCAATGCGGCGTGGCATGGAGGCAATCAGCCTGTGGCACTGCTGAGGTGTTATGGAGGTCCAGGATGCTTCGATAGCGGCCTTAAGCTCATCCAGAGTGTTGGGTCTTGCGTCTCTCAACTCTCTCTTCACAATATCCCACAGATTCTCTATGGGGTTCAGGTCAGGAGAGTTGGCAGGCCAATTGAGCACAGTAATATCATGGTCAGTAAACCATTTACCAGTGGTTTTGGCACTGTGAGCAGGTGCCAGGTCGTGCTAAGCTTTTCAGCAGATGGAAGCATGAAGTGCTCCAAAATCTCCTGATAGCTAGCTGCATTGACCCTGCCCTTGATAAAACACAGTGGACCAACACCAGCAGCTGACATGGCACCCCAGACCATCACTGATTGTGGGTACTTGACTGTCACAAAATGGTTTTGACAGAACCCAGATGCAGGCAGACGAGGGGTTAAATATAAATGTTTATTAAATCAAACACCCGCAATGGGGAAAAACAAGAACAAAAAAACACTAGAAAACAAACACTAGAAACAAAACACTTCACAAAACCGAAACAGGAAACAGGGTAGTCCAACATGACAAGAAACTGTGATACTACCGTGAGACAATAGCCATAAGACAAAAGATAAAGACAATGCACCAACACTGAACAGAGAGAAACTGAGACCATATAAAGGGAGACACTAACGAGGAGTGATTACATGGGGAGAGTGGTGACAGCTGATGGGAATGAAACCCTAACGAGGTGAATTACAAAACAGACGATGGGAATGAAACCCTAATGAAATTACAGGAGATAGGAGGGTGGGGCTGAGAGACATAACAGGAAGACACGTGGCATTAAGTAACAACATAAAGCCACATGTCTCCACACATAACACAACAGAAACACGAAAGACGTGGCAATGTCATGACTCTGCCCAGGGAGCTAGAAAGCTCGAGACAGGAAGGACAGAGTCCTAACATTACCCCCGCCCCCAGAAACGCCCCATGGCGTCTCAAGGGAGAAACTTCAGCGGGCCAAAACACCAAAACACAAAGACAAACACCACAAGCACAACACAGAACAAACTAAGGGGAACATAAGGGAGGCTATGAAGGGGTTCGGGTGGGTCAACAAAAACAACAAACATGGGAGGGGGGGTGGGGGAATGGGAGGCCAAACCTTGGGGACACCAGAAAAGGGTGGGACAGGTTGAGGAGACTTGAAACAACCGGACGGGACAGGTTGAGGAGACTTGAAACAACCGGACGGGACAGGTTGAGGAGACTTGAAACAACCGGACGGGACAGGTTGAGGGGACTTGAAGCAACCGGACGAGACCGGCGGGGACTTGAAGCAACCGGACGAGACCGGCGGGGACTTGAAGCAACCGGACGAGACCGGCGGGGACTTGAAGCAACCGGACGAGACCGGCGGGGACTTGAAGCAACCGGACGAGACCGGCGGGGACTTGAAGCAACCGGACGAGACCGGCGGGGACTTGAAGCAACCGGACGAGACCGGCGGGGACTTGAAGCAACCGGACGAGACCGGCGGGGACTTGAAGGGGCTAGGGAGAGGTGTGTGTCCAAGGGGGGAAAAAGCTTGAGGTGATGCCGGCCGGAGAACTGGCTGAGGCACCGGCTGGAAAACCGGCTGAGGCACCGGCTGGAAAGCCGCCTGCGGAAGGGCAGGTCCGGCCGCCTGCGGAAGGGCAGGTCCGGCCGCCTGCGGAAGGGCAGGTCCGGCCGCCTGCGGAAGGGCAGGTCCGGCCGCCTGCGGAAGGGCAGGTCCGGCCGCCTGCGGAGAGGCAGGTCCTGACGCCTGCGGAGAGGCAGGTCCTGACGCCTGCGGAGAGGCAGGTCCTGACGCCTGAGGAGAGGCAGGTCCTGACGCCTGAGGAGAGGCAGGTCCGGCCGCCTGCGGAGAGACAGGTCCGGCCGCCTGCTGAGAGGCCGGTCCTGACGCCTGCTGAGAGGCAGGTCCTGACGCCTGCTGAGAGGCAGGTCCTGACGCCTGCTGAGAGGCAGGTCCTGAAGCCTGCTGAGAGGCAGGTCCTGACGCCTGCGGAGAGGCAGGTCCTGACGCCTGCGGAGAGGCAGGTCCTGACGCCTGCGGAAAGGCAGGTCCTGACGCCTGCGGAAAGGCAGGTCCTGACGCCTGCGGAAAGGCAGGTCCTGACGCCTGCGGAGAGGCAGGTCCTGACGCCTGCGGAGAGGCAGGTCCTGACGCCTGCGGAAAGGCAGGTCCGGAAGCCTGCTGAAAGGCAGGTCCTGAAGCCTGCTGAAGGACAGGTCCGGCCGCCTGCTGAAGGACAGGTCCGGATGCCTGCTGAAGGGCAGGACCGGATGCCTGCTGGATCGCCCACTGGAAGGCCGGCTGTGAAACCGGGTGAAGAACCGGCAGGAGAACCGGCTGGGCTGGTTTACGTGCCCCCCTCCGTTGCCTCTTCCTCTTCTGCCGAGCCAATTTCCTGGTAGTCGGCTGGAGGAATGAGGTGAAGGACGGGGCTGGCTCCGCGTTGGAGGCCTCCGAAGAGGACCCCCAGGACTCTCTCCTTCCACGCTTGCCCTGAAGACTGGTAGGTGGTGAAGAGGTTGCAGGGTCCGAGGCTGATGGTGCGGTGGTGGTCACCACCCCAAGCTCCAGGGTGTGATCCTCGGGGATGGGGCCCAACGGAGAAGACAACCTCGGACATACGGAGACACTGGGCTCCGGTCGGCTCATGGCGAACTGGAGCACACCCTCGAAGCCAAGCGGTCTCAGCCTCCTCATCTCCGCAGGCGATAGGGGGACCCTCAGTCCGCTGTTGAATGCCGCCGTCACCTCTTCCTCCCCGAAGAGCTCCTCCACTGCGGCTTCCAGGAACCTGTCCAGGTACTCGTCCCGGTCCAAGTTCCCCTGGCGAATGCTGGAGAGGGGACCAGGCTGGCGAGGCCTTGCAGGGAAAATCGCCGCCTGCTGGGTTCTTATGGGTTGGTGCATTCTGTCACAAAATGGTTTTGACAGAACCCAGATGCAGGCAGACGAGGGGTTAAATATAAATGTTTATTAAATCAAACACCCGCAATGGGGAAAAACAAGAACAAAAAAACACTAGAAAACAAACACTAGAAACAAAACACTTCACAAAACCGAAACAGGAAACAGGGTAGTCCAACACGACAAGAAACTGTGATACTACCGTGAGACAATAGCCATAAGACAAAAGATAAAGACAATGCACCAACACTGAACAGAGAGAAACTGAGACCATATAAAGGGAGACACTAACGAGGAGTGATTACATGGGGAGAGTGGTGACAGCTGATGGGAATGAAACCCTAACGAGGTGAATTACAAAACAGACGATGGGAATGAAACCCTAATGAAATTACAGGAGATAGGAGGGTGGGGCTGAGAGACATAACAGGAAGACACGTGGCATTAAGTAACAACATAAAGCCACATGTCTCCACACATAACACAACAGAAACACGAAAGACGTGGCAATGTCATGACTCTGCCCAGGGAGCTAGAAAGCTCGAGACAGGAAGGACAGAGTCCTAACACTTGACACTGGACTTCAGGCATTTTGGCATTTCCTTCTCCCCAGTCTTCCTCCAGACTCTAGCACCTTGATTTCCGAATGACATGCAAAATTTGCTTTCATCCGAAAAAAGTACTTTGGACCACTGAGCAACAGTCCAGTGCTGCTTCTCTGTAGCCCATTTCCTGTACATGCCTGTGCACGTTGGCTTTGGATGTTTCTACTCCAGACTCAGTCCACTGCTTCCGCAGGTCCCCCAAGGTCTGGAATCGGTCCTTCTCCAAAATCTTCCTCAGGGTCCGGTCACCTCTTCTCGTTGTGCAGCGTTTTTTGCCACACTTTTTCCTTCCCCACAGACTTCCCACTGAGGTGCCTTGATACAGCACTCTGGGAACAGCCTATTCGTTCAGAAATTTCTTTCTGTGTCTTACCCTCTTGCATGAGGGTGTCAATGATGGCCTTCTGGACAGCAGTCAGGTCGGCAGTCTTACCCATGATTGCGGTTTTGAGTAATGAACCAGGCTGGGAGTTTTTAAAAGCCTCAGGAATCTTTTGCAGGTGTTTAGAGTTAATTAGTTGATTCAGATGATTAGGTTAATAGCTCGTTTAGAGAACCTTTTCATGATATGCTAATTTTTGAGATTTTGGGTTTTCATGAGCTGTATGCCAAAATCATCAGTATTAAAACAATAAAAGACCTGAAATATTAATATTTGGTGTGCAATGAATCTAAAATATATGAAAGTGAAATTTTTATCATTACATTATGGAAAATAATGAACTTTATCACAATATGCTAATTCTTTGAGAAGGACCTGTATATAAGAACACTGCAAATGCCAATGCCTTAAGTAAAATTACAATAAATTCAAGGTGAGGAAAAGACGAACTTCAGACAGTTTCATTTTCTCTTGACTGACCTGGCTCTTTTAAAAAATACATACTACAATCTTGATAAGAGCAACTGTTTCATCATTGCATATCCTAAGAGGACCAAACAAGGCTCGTAAGGCTCAAAGTCAGTTTTCAATCGGCCACCACTGCAAAAAGAGTGCATCCTGCGCAACACATCAAAGAGTTCCTGTAGCTCACTCATATTCAGCTCAGCAAAGATCTATTCTGCTTGCAGATGATGTATCTTTTGTCCTTGCGAAGGAATGAAGACGACTGCATGTCACAGTGGCTTTGAGGATATGGGTGGCAAATGATATGGCTGAATATGGAGTCAGCACAGCGTTGGTGAAGCTTTCTTTCCACCACAGTGGCAGAATCAACCCCACCAAAATCTCATGTTTTAGTTATCATGTGCAGCACAAGGTCAGCATGTAAGGTGAGTGTAGTGAGGTAGGCAGGACGAGAGCCGTGATCGGAGACCGGTGGACGTATCACTCGTTATCATTCACGCACTCGAATCCCGGCTCTCCTCCCGCCTACCTCACCACAGTGAGGTTTATATTCCATGCACAGAAAGAATCAAGAGTTTCATGCACTCATACTGTATGCAATGCTCTGCTCTGCCTAGAATCATTTCAGTAATACTGTATGATTCAGCATTTGGGTGCAGAATGCTGTTTTCAAGGAATCTTAATGTCTAATGGTAGTTATTGCTAGTGTAAAATGGAAGAATTCATAAATTATAAACACCAACCACAACAAAAACATTCTTAATGGTTACTGTCTTTAAAGAAATTATATCTAAAGGTTCCTCCAAACTTGAAGGACATCATTGTCTTCAGAGTAAGGTATTCTTGTCTACAGCCTTCACATTTGCTATGAATGCTTGTACCGCTGAGCTGCATAGGTAAATTGTGATTCACAGGATGAGTTTTCCTCCTGGCCACAGCTCATTACCAACATGTTATGTTCCCCACCAGCATGACAAAATAAATTGCCAAATTGTTCAAATGCTGTTGCATGTTAATTTGACAAGTTTTTCACCGTCTTCTAGGGCATGGGGATAGTAACACAAGCAAGCTGGAATAATGTGAGTGTGGTTTAATCTTGGCAGGTTTTCAGGGGGTCTCTCTCTCTATTAGAATTGTAAGAGCAATCACTCTTTCATTTTGATTGCTCTGAGTGAGAGACCTGAATAGTTCTGCGCAACGCTTCAAAGCTGTCGACTATACCCATTCATCAAACTTGCTGACATATGAGAGATAAACCCAAATAAGTAGGTCTATCTGCCATTCTTTGCAACTACAAAATACTATATTGAGTACTCTTTCATCTTTCTGGAATCTTTTGTAATCATTATTTAAGTAAGATAAAATGAGTCTTAATACTAATTAAATACTATATCAGTAACAGATCTTTTATATTGGCATGTAAGCGCCTTCTTCCAGTTGCAATTATAATTTTTCAAAAATTGCAATTATAATTTTAACATAAATTCTTCATAGATTAATTCTTCATGATGTGTTCTCAGCTCCTGATTTAATCAAATCAAAGACAACTAGATAACTATGTATTTTATCTTGAACTTAACTGGTAACCAGTGTAAAGATGCTAAAAATGGGGTTATATGGTCAAACGTGCTTGACCTGGTAAGAACTCTAGCAGCCGCATGCACAAGCTTTTCTGCATCGGAGACAGACAAAATCCACAGCCTGTCAATGTTTCTAAGGTGGAAGAAGGCTGTCTTTGTGACATGCGAGATGTGGCTTTCAAAAGACAGATTGCTGTCTAATAAAACACTGAGGTGATATTATATCCTTCTATTTGCACTTCATAGCATTCTGCTTACTGTTCTTAGTAGTATCTGCTCTTGAAGAAATCTATAACTAGGTATCATCTGAATAGCAATGGAAGCTCATCCCATGATTTCTAATAATATTGCCAAGAGGCAGCATGTATATTAAAAATAGCAAGGGCCCTAAAACAGATCCGTTCAGTAATCCATATTTCACTGGCATTAGAACTAATTATTCCCAACTTATATTAACAATATATAGGGTCAGAAAGCTATGATCTGAATCATTCTAATACCTGCCCCTTAATACCAGTATAATTTTGCAGTGGATCTAAAAGTATGGCATGTTCTACAGATCGAATGCAGCACTAGTTTCTAATAGGACTAGGAAAGTGTCCGCCCACGAGCCAACGACAAGCGAGACCTGCTTACCATCAAGATTGTCTACACTGCATCAAGATGGGCTGTGTTGCAGCTCGTTACTCTTGTGATAGTGAAGTTTAGGTGGGTCTGTTTGTAATTTGTCAATGTGGCCACTGTTCTAAAGAAGAACCTTGGATTGTATTGAGGTTGCTCAGCCTTGGCTACTTTTAATGCCATTTTATAACAGGACATACTCTCTTTCCACAAGACCTCCAAGACCTTTCCATTTTCTCTCCAGTTTGCGTGTTTCTCTCTTTATCTTGGCCTTTTTTATTTAATGGGTGCAACAACATCTGAAGTATTACACAATACTATGACAATCACGGTGCAAGTCACTTCATCGAATTCACATGAGTTAATGGGTGCCCTGAGTAGGTGAGACAGATCAGGCAGGTTATCTGTAAATCTATCTTTAGTGGCTGGAATAATCATTCTGCCATGTCAATAGCGCAGAGAAATTTAGTTATCATCTGCAATATGCAGTATGCATGATACTAGGTAGTGATCAGTGACTTCCTCACTTTGGGGTAGAACACCCAAGACCTAATACAAAGTCTAGCATGTGATTACACCTGTGTGTTGTGCTAAAAAAGTCAATCTGTGATATGCTTCATTGTTCAGTGTTGAGCCGTTGTTGTCTCTTGAAAGCTACCCTGTGTAGTACGCCTATGTTTTGACCATTATCTCAGTTTTTGTTTTCTCATGTATATGTTATATGTTATAAAGTTGACATAATAACTTATTGCCTCCTCTGCACTTAAGATTTGTTCTTTGAGGAACTACCTCTGTCAGTAAAACCACACTTTGCATGTGGGAGAACTATGTTCGAGCCTCAACAGGATCGTTAAAGCAAGAATCCAGTAGAGAAGAGTTCCCCACCTTAAGCAAGATCCTTTATGATATCCTCAAACACCTACATCTGCTGCCCTAAGGCTCCTCGCACCAAGAATCACAAGTATCATTAGCAGATTCTTCTCGAGCAGCAGCAACTTTCTTGTCAGAACACAAACTACCAGAACGTGAACGATGTTTGGTTTGTGACCCAGTGCACCCTAGCATTTCAGCTACAGCCTAGTAACTTCCCTGCAGAGTGCAGCAAGCCTACATCATTACCCTCCTTGCCAGAAAGGCATTGGACTGGGCCTCTGCCTTGTGTGACCACCAGTCTCCACTCACTGCAGAGAGTTACTTTATTTAAGAAATGGGGAAGGTCTTCCGCCTTCCGGCCTGCACAGGTGATGTTGACTATCGACTGCTTCGACTCTCACAGTGCACTTGGAGTGTCGCAGAGTTTGTAATTTGGTTTCGTACCCTAGCATCAGAGAATGGTTGGAATCAACAAGGTTAAGTCCCAATCCACATTCAACCAAGCCTTGTCCCCTGAGATTAAGGATGAGTTGGCGTTAAGAGACCCTGCAACAATGTGGCAATTCGAGTAGATCATTGTCTTCGTGATTGACAACAGGAACGACGTTGGGAGACTAGGGTGAGTTGCCCTTAAGATTCTTTCAATAGTGCTGAACTACCCATGAAACCTAATGATCTGGAAGAACCCATTCAACCGGGAAGAACAAATATACTCAGAAATGCAAGAGACAGGTCAAATTTTAGTTAGGATAATTATCGATCTCCACGCTGGTGTGCGAGGAAATGTGTCTGTGTACATCGCGTTGCAATGGTCTTGCATCCCTTGCGTGGCAAAGTCTCTGGGCTCTGTGATTGAAAATGTCTCCACTCCATGTCAAAGTGTGCAAATTATGTCTTGAGCTCCTGGTGCTCATGAAGTCTTGATGATCACCAAGGTTTCCATTCTGTGAAAACAAAAACTACCTGAACAGTTGTCCATTAATCCGCTTGGTTCGAGCAGATAATAGTTTCAGTCTAAATATTGCCTGAACAGTCAGAGCCGGACAGCCACCAGATTATCCACTTTAGAGACACGAAATGGCCCAATTGACAAAAAGCGGCGCTAAGATCTAATGATCATGAGACCATGATCAGATGCCAAAAGCAAAGAATCTGTTCCTCTAATCAGAGTAGTCTCCGTACTATGATGTGCTCTAAATCCTGACTGGAATTCTTCACAGATGTCATTCCTTTAGAGCAGGGGTGTCAAACATATGGCCCACGGGCTGAATAGGCTCCATAAGGCATCCAATACAGCCCGAGGGATGATTAGAAAAATAATAAAAATATGAAATAAAAGTGTATTATTACTTTTTATGAACTAAAGCTTATGGCCAGGTTTTCGCTGCTATATTATGTTTGGTTTCATTCGTTTTTCATTCATTCATTTTTTATTTTATCATTTAATTGGGCTTCTACTGTAACCCCTAACACACATGCGCATTCTAAAAAAGCACCTACATTTTTAGAACAGTAGGCTAAGTTGTGTGGCAAGGACTCATGATTTTTACATTTCAAAACAATTATTTTGTTACAAATATTACATTTTGTTGCCTGTAAAGACCACGAGTGTACCTCAAACGAAGACAGCAGGTATTACTGTCTCATCTATGCATTTGGAAGACCATTTGTGAAGGGAATGACTGACTTTACTGTCTTTACAACGCTGCTTGTTGAATCCAGCACTCAGTTGTTGCATATTGTTTAAGTGTGTCATATTTCAACTTGCTATATAACCTAATAACAAACAGAGGACTGTTGGAATATCTTGGATTAATGTCAGTGGGAGTTTAGGATGTTGCTAGAATTAGTGTGAATTTTTCATGATTCTGCCTTCTCTTGTCTTGATTCTCTGGTCTAGGGGCAGAATCATGACAGACCCACGTGTTTTATGTGGAGAGAAAAATATTATTGTCAATCAGGACATAATATGCGTTCTCTCCAGTCTCGTCATTTGGCCCCGCACCTCTCGTTCCTAGTATAGATTTCCTCCTGTGTCTAATTACCCACACCTGCCCATCGTTATCTCCTTTGTTAGTCTCCCTATATAATGCCCTCTTGTCTATTGTCTTGTGATCATTCGTTGTACATGGTTCCTGCCCTGTACTAAAGAGTTCCTTTGTTCATGTTCCGGTCAGCTGTTTGTATATGTCAAATTACTTCGTGAGTTTTGTATTTGGTTATTTTTGCCCCCTTGTGGGAAGTGGTTGTTTTCAGTTTTGCACTCTAGTTTAGTTAGTGTTTTCCCCCATTGTGGGTGTTTGTTTTGTGTTTTATTATTAGAGTCTTGTTAAGCCCTTCACCAACGCTCCCTGTAATTGGGTTCTTCCACCACGTCCCTTGACAGAATTGGCCTTTAAGAAGGGCATAATGTGTTAAATAACCCAAAGTAATTTGTTAAAATGAAAACATCCAGTTTAAGAGTGTACAAACAAACTTCCATATTTTCTTACAAACTAAACTAGCTTATTTTTAGCCCTGTTAAATTTAGCCCAGTGAAATAACATTAAAACACAACAAATTCTACTTATCATTTTCAGGTAACCACAAAATCCTGCAGAATATGTACTTCAAAGTGCATTGCGTGAACTAACCATGATCACATGTTCACAAGCAGAACTCGCTTCATTTAAGTGATTATGCAATGTATCCTTCACTAACGGACTTGGTAGAGGAATATAGGCATATATAAACTGTTCTAGAGGCATAAGTGTCATGTATATCGCAAGTCCAATACGGTGTACCACAGGGCTCAGTCTTAGGGCCTACTGTACATGCTACCTCTAGGAGATATAATAAAGCGACATGGAGTTAGCTTTCTCTGATATGCTGATAAAACGCACCTTTATATTTCCTTGAAGCCTCATGAAACACAGTAGTTCCATCGAATAATGGCTTGCAAAGTCGATATAAAAAACTGGATGAGTAAAAACTTTTTAAATACTGAACTCGGACAAAACAGAAGTGTTATTTATTGGACCGAAAAACCGCCATACCTACCAACCAAGAATACTGCTCAGCTATTGACGGATGTTCCATAAAACCCTCATCATCAGCAAAGGATCTTGGCATTTTATATGATACTAATCTGACAATTGTGAACCATGACGCCAAAAATGTATCTTAACTACGTAATAGGCTATCAGATGCAAAGAAGTTTATTCATGAATTCATGACATCAAGACTAGATTACTGTAATGCACTATTAGGTAGGCGCCCTGCAGGCTTGTTACAAAAAAGCACATTCTTCTTCTCTTGTATTACAGTCCTTCATGTGCACTATGCTCTCAGGCGTCCAGTCAGTTGGTAAAACCTAGAATTTTTAAATCAAGTACAGGAGGTAGATCCTTTTCTTATCTAGCGCTTAACCTTTGGAACAGTCTTCCCTGCCCTGACCGGGAGGCAGACTCTGTCAGTTTAAATCTAGACTAAAGACGCCCCGTTTTAATCCTGCATACACTACACTGCCATAATATAAATCCTCTGAGGGTTTAGGCTGCATTAGTTAGATCAACCGGAACCAGGTAGACTACTAAATACAACGGGTGTACTTGTTGCATCAAAGAGTGCAGAACAGTACTCTACTCTCAGCCTGTCTTGTCTCATTGTTCCAAGGTTACCACAGGGTTAGGATGGAGTTCATGCCCAGATCTGATGGTAGAGCGGCGAAAGGGAAGCGGCTACCTGACAAGAGCTGAGATGATCCCACCCAGCACCAGACGTCATTTTGACGTCTTTTTTTGGGCTAAATCAAGTCGGCCCGTCCATGCCGTCTTTTAGCCCAAATATCAACGTCAAAATGTGGTCTTTCTTTGGTCCATCTAAATTTAGACCAAAAGTAGACGCAGAATCGTTTTCTTTTTAAAAGGTCGATTTGTTGCTTACAATGTTTTTACAAATATTGTAACAGATAATGTTAAATAAATATAAAGATATATTTAAACAAAGCGATGGCAAGTGATGGCAAGTTAATGTCCACTATATCACCAGCTAACTTATTTGCGTATGGTTGCATTGCTTTAATATTTGCTATAAATACCGCAAATGTTATTTATCTTTAATATGTTCTTTGTATGGAACTTTACATCTGATCTTTGTAAGTCCCGTTGTTATTCTTATTGTGTACTGCTAGTATACGTAGAATTCATGGCGGAATCTTCCCAAAATGCAATGCGCAATGACGTAGTTTCATGAACTCGTGGAGCTGCAGCGCAGATTCATTTTTTAATGCGTTAACTTTTTTGGTCATTTGGTAGTATATCACAATGTATAATCGTATAAATGTAAAATAAAATATCCCAAAATAAAAAATATATAATATTAAAAACTTCTATCAGAAGTTCGCATGCCGAGACGGCGAAGCTAGGGTCTGTGACCATGGTGACTGACCATCGCGCGCACACAGCCCTGACTGACTTCTCTGTTGACACCACGTACTGCCATTTTTCTGAGGTAAAAATATTTTTACTTTATTTAAATTCATTCTAAAACATGAGCCCACAACTAAACAAATAACATATTATGTAAAAAAGTAATAATAATAGTACAAATTAATTAAGAAATAAACTCTCTACTCTGGCATAGACTTTCCCGGGAAAAGGAGAGGAGAATACGGCCGATAGTAGAACCTCGGATTCAGGAGGAACAGTGTGGTTTTCGTCCAGGCCGTGGAACGCTGGACCAGCTCTACACCCTCTACAGGGTGCTGGAGGGTTCATGGGAGTTTGCTCAACCAATCCACATGTGTTTTGTGGATTTGGAGAAGGCATTCGACTGTGTCCCTCGTGGCATCCTGTGGAGGGTGCTTCGGGAGTATGGGGTCTGTGGTCCTTTACTAAGGGCTGTCAGGTCCCTGTACGACCGAAGCAGGAGCTTGGTTCGCATTGCCGGCAGTAAGTCGGACTTGTTTCCAGTGCATGTCGGACTCCGGCAGGGCTGCCCTTTGTCACCGGTTCTGTTCGTAATTTTTATGGACAGAATTTCTAGGCGCAGCCAGGGGCCGGAGGGTGTCAGGTTTGGGGACCACACGATCTCGTCTCTGCTATTTGCGGATGATGTTGTCGTGTTGGCCCCTTCAAACCAGGACCTTCAGCATGCACTGGGACGGTTTACAGCAGAGTGTGAAGCGGCTGGCATGAAAATCAGTACCTCCAAATCCGAGGCCATGGTCCTCAGTCGGAAAAGGGTGGCTTGTCCACTTCAGGTTGGTGGAGAGTTCCTTCCTCAAGTGGAGGAGTTTAAGTATCTCGGGGTCTTGTTCACGAGTGAGGGAAGGATGGAACAGGAGATTGACAGACGGATCGGTGCAGCTTCTGCAGTAATGCGGTCGATGTACCGGTCCGTCGTGGTGAAGAAAGAGCTGAGCCGCAAGGCGAAGCTCTCAATTTACCGGTCAATCTACGTTCCTACTCTCACCTATGGTCATGAGCTTTGGGTCATGACCGAAAGGACAAGATCCCGGATACAGGCGGCTGAAATGAGCTTCCTCCGCAGGGTGGCTGGGCGATCCCTTAGAGATAGGGTGAGAAGCTCGGTCACCCGGGAGGAGCTCGGAGTAGAGCCGCTGCTCCTCCACATCGAGAGGGGTCAGCTGAGGTGGCTTGGGCATCTGTTACGGATGCCTACTGGACGCCTTCCCCGGAAGGTGTTCCGGGCCCGTCCGACCGGGAGGAGACCCCGGGGAAGACCTAGGACATGCTGGTGGGACTATGTCTCCCGGCTGGCCTGGGAACGCCTCGGTGTCCCCCCGGAAGAGCTAGAGGAAGTGTCTAGGGTGAGGGATGTCTGGGCATCTCTGCTTAGACTGCTGCCCCCGCGACCCGGCCCCGGATAAGCGGTAGAAAATGGATGGATGGAAACTCTCTTCTCTATCTTTTCAGTGATTTTCAAGTGGTGAACTAATCCTGCATTTTTCTCAGTCTGTTTCACATGGTTTAAATAGCCTAACTAAAAATCGACACTAATACTGCTGCTCCCCAGTTTATTTCTAATATGCCTAAAAGATGCAGAAGATAGTGAAGTCATTAACGGCATTAATTGTTTCAATTTCTCTATTTATTTAAAATACGAAACAGTGTTCCACAAAATAACAAAACAGGAAAGTAACAAAACAGCTTATATTGTGAGTTGACGGAAGTCGCGGCTTACTTTTAACTGAAACAGAGGATAAAGACATTTCTTGTATTGGCTACTACGTAGAAATAAACCATGTATCAACTCTAATTACTTTTATGCAGTGAAAACAACACAAGTGTATCTTTGTCATTACAGATGCAGTCTGTGGGACAGCAAGGCCGCTTAACACACGATAACCAAAGCCGTGGGAGACCTTAAACATGTCCCTGATGATCTGGCGGTTGTATTTATTTTGGTTTATAATCGATTTACAATTATTTGTATGTAATAATAATAAATGTTTTGTTGTTGCTTACTTTTTTGTCAGTTGTCTTACTTTAAAATTATAATAATGTATGATGAAATAATGAATTTATGCTTAATTCAAGTCTAAAAAATACCACGACTTTACCTCGACCAAATTTAGTCTTAAAACGGACGTCTTTTTAAAGGCGTCTGTAACAGTCCCAGTTAAATAAAGATTAAAATAAATGAGTGGTGATTGAATTGTTTTTTGTAAACCTCTGTGTATGACTAGTCATATGTTTCAAGAAGGTGGAGGACCTGTTTCTTGTACCAGTTAACTTACTGTAGCTTCGTTTATGCCTCTAAAATAAGTTTGAATTTTATGTTGAAAAAAACCCCACAACAACCACATTTGGACTATATCTAGACCATATATAGAGGTCCTGTGTACGTCAATACTGGACGTTCAGTAGACGTTGAAAAAAAGACATCATCTGACGTCACAGTCCGCACCTGCGGGTAACCCAAATTGGACGTGCAAAAATGAAGTACAAAAGACGTCGTTTAGACGTGTCTTTGCGCAGTGGGATAGATCTGGATAAAAAAGTATGCTGCAACTACACTACACTATACTATGTGGCTTCACTACAAAATTTCAACTACTAGATTATCAATGATAATCATAAATCTAGAATTTATCTTTATTTACTCTAATTTTGCTTTGTTGTGCAAAGCACTGTCGAGCTTGTGCAGAGGCTGCAGCTAACTGGAATCCCCTGGTTGGGCCTGGTTTCTCTTGAGGTTTTATTTTTCTCCAATGGAGTTTTGGGTTCCTCGCAACCGTTCGCATACTGTTTTGCACTGTTTGCCTGGCCGGGGGGGGGCTCCTTTAGAATTAGAATTTTAAAGTTTTATTTAATTAACACATATAGCATATAGGAATGTATAGTAGTTTAATATTTGACCTGTGTTTCTCTCTGCTTATCTTGGGTGTGTGGTTCTCGGTGATGGCCCCTGTGCTTCGTGTGTGTGCGTGCGTGTGTCTGCACATCCGTCTGTGTGCGGGTTTGTGTGTGTTGGTGCATGTTGTGTGGAGTGTTTTGTGTGTGGGTGTGTTTGTTGGTGTGTGTGTGTCTGTCTTCTGTGTTTTAAAATTTTTAGTTTTTACTTGTATAACCTTATATGTTTTGCTTAAAGTCAATATTTCTCTTGTACAGCTGCTTTATAAATACCATTGACTTGACTTGACATAAGCATGAAAATGAACAAATAATTCTACAACAGTCCTTAGGGAATACGTTTTACTTTATTATAAAAACTAGAACAACTTCTTGTTTAATGTTTTGACGTCACTCAACGGATATATGCACCTAAGAATAACATAACTTTTGAAGGACTCCTAAAGCAGGGTTTCTAAGGAGACCCAACGGTGTGGTGTAAATGTCCCTACTCTTTGAAATGTGGCACAGTGTTGTGAAGGACAAGACAACAAACATTTTGAGTTTGACAGATGCTGACCTGAGGAGAATACTCAAAGGACTAGTTCACCTTCAAAATGAAAATTCTGTCATCATTTTAAACACCCTTTTGTCATTTCAAACCTTTATGACTTTCTTTCTTCTGCAGAATATATTTAGAAAACTGTTGGTACAACACAGAACAACACAGCCCCCCATTCACTACTATTATATTGACACAAAACCAATGCAAGTGAATAGGAGGCTGTTAACAAAATTCTTCAAAATATCTTCTTTTGTGTTCTGCGGAAGAAAGAAAGTAATCCAGGTTTGAAATGACAAGAGGGTTAGGAACCCAATATTTACATTTTGATGAGAATGAAAACTCCCCACTGCAGTCAGAATGACATCAGGTGATAAGTTATTTCTTTTGAGGACACCTTGAGGCAGAAAAACAAACTTACAAAAACTCAGAGACAAGTAGTAAAAACAAGAGACAGTTTTAAATAATATGGATTCTGTGTGTTTATCTTGTTGTAGAAAAATCTTTCAAACACAGATATGGTTTTAGAATTAATAAATTGTTCTCTTTTTTACAACTTCAAAGTGAAAAATGTGACTGTAGCTTCACATACACACGCTTGTCGTAACAATACATCAAATTACCTTCTCACTTCTGACAAGGAAAATAAGAGAATCACTTTACAGATTACCATCAAACATTTTTTGATAATTTGTATAGAAACAATCGTTAAAAAGATTCATAATTACCAGGAGCAGTAATAAACAATCTATTTTATACCTTAGATGTTTAATTAAAAATGTAAACTAAAATAAAAAAATATGTTTGTGTAGCAGCTTTTTTTATTGATGTCTGTATAACTTAATCCAAACCAGATACACCCTTTTATCAGACAAAACAAAGGCAATCAAATTGTTAGCCTTTTGAAATAGAAAAATAAAGATTTTTGCAAAACAACAAAAATTGACTTTGTATGTTATGTATCTTTGGGCAAAACTTCCTATGAACATCTAAAATACAGTACAAGGAAAATGTTCTTGAAAGGCAATATGATTACTGCTGTGTAAAAGAAGTGAGGTCACAGTAAACCTGACCCTACATAAAATACCAATAAAAAATGTTTTGTCAAAATCCTGGCCCATATGGTCACTTACCCCAACACCTGGCTACCCTGTGCAGGATAATGCAGTAGCCAAGCTTTACAGTACATAATGCATACTGTCCTATATATGTGTTCATAGGAAGTGTTACCACATTTTGAAATGTAACTTCTGCAAAAATGATTACACGATTTATAACATTTTCATTTAGCTTGTTTCAACGACTTACAGTACACCAATAGCAGGACAATACCATGAAGCAACCTGATGTGACTGCCTTGCTCATGGGCACACTAATGACAGATGATTGTGTTTACTATCCAGCTCATGGTTCACCAATATGTAAGAATAAAATATCATCATTTGGCACTAAATAGGGTTTCTACTGTATAAATTCAATTTTGTCCAGATCTTGCCCTAAATGTCTTACTTTTACAACAAATTGTGTATATCGTCTTATACCTTATTACTTACATTTCAAACCTATTATAGTTGTAGTGTGAAAACTAAATTATCCTCAAGGGACTCAACTATCAAGTTGCTCAACGATCATTACTGTACATACTGTATGAGTCACTGTACTTAAATTACATTTTGGAATACCTTCCCTGTTGAAAAAACAGCAGATGCAGGCAAGGTATGTTTTGAAGCATGATAGTCAGTTTGAGCTGGTTTAAGCTAGTCATGTGCTGGTCCTAAGTAACTAGCCCCTAGCTCAGGACCAGCTCAGGGACAGTTTAAACCAGCTCATTACCAGCAAAAGCTCAAACCAGCTGCCATGTTTATACCTAACCAGTATATGCTCAACAGGTTCAACAGGGCTAAAAAGCAGTGTGATCAATGTTGTGTAACATGTTACAATGGCAGTATATGATAATACTGGCATCTGTGCTATATACAGTGGCGTAGCGGACGGGCCCGCAGGGCGGGGCCCCCAAAAAATTGACTCGAATAAATAATTAAAGCATTTTTATAACGTGAACGTATAGGACTTTTATTTTGGTAGTAATTGCAGCCTACCGTGTTTGGCGATTACGACCATATCCGTTGTCCTTGTTATCCAATCGAGATTAAGAATTTCCGCAACTGTTTAGAGAGTGAAGCTTATGAGCGCAAAATGAGTAAAAGAAAATATGTCAGCGGAGCTCAAAAACGGACTAACCAACACCGAAAAGAGCAATTCAATGCAAAACTACAGAAAATTTCATCCATATTTCTTCCAAATCAGCGGGAAGGAGCTGCGAGAGCGAGCACGGGTAACGTTACTCAGGAGTTTGCTAGCAGTGTCATCACGGACATTACTGCCTCTAACGTGGGCGCGGCTGTGGTCAATGATATGCCAGACATGGACTCAGATGCTAAAAGCGGATCTCACGGTCCAGACGATGACTGTAACAGCACTGAAAATATTACAGAGGAGGCGACAGCAAGAAGCACAGTGGCAAGTGGCGAGAGATCTTTTTCTAAACTAAAACTAATAAAAACCTGCATGAGAAGCACAATGAGCCAGGACAGACTTTCTGAACTTGCGATACTCAGCATTGAAAGGCAGCACGCGCGTCAGATGGACATAACAGACATTGTCAAGGACTTTGCACAGAAAAATGCTAGGAGAAAGGGGCGCTTTGGAGGATTTTAACGGCAATATATATTACCTTTATTGAATGTTAAACGTCATGAATCTTTGTTGTATACTGCAGATAGAAAAAATATTTTGACGTCATGTGCTCCCTTGCATTTTAACAAGTTAATGTAATTGCTGTTTTATTGTTGGTGTTTCTTTTATTCTTTTTTTTGTGAAAAGTTCTTAATAAATAAAAACGAAATAATTACATACTATTTAATTCCACAGTACTAATTCACGATTTTGAATGAAAAGGTGAATACCCCATCTATTTATGCGGTGAGGGGCCCCGCCTCCACTCTTGCGGGTGGGCCAACGCAGTTTGCGCTACGCCACTGGCTATATACCATATACATATGCTTTCATTTTTCAATAATACTCTGAAGGTCTTCAAAGAATACCATGGTTGTAACATGGGTAAAACCAGTTGACACTTCTTAGTAATTTAGTAAGTGTAAAGAGCCTCTTCTTGGTAGAGAATATAATGTTTTTGTTTTAAATGTGTATACTTTTCTATGTGATATTCTAGAGAATTGTTTGCTTCTAATTTTACTTAAACAGTTTAGGTGGGGCCATTTTCTACTGCAACAGGAGAATGGCCCTGTGCACAAAGCAAGCCTCAATAAAAAATGATTGATATAGTCTAGTGTGGAATAACCTCACTGGTCTGAATTAAGCCCAAATCTGAACCCAGATGAACCCCTTTGAGCAAAACATTCATCACCCAAACACATCAAAGACTTGTACCCAGGAGTACAGTCATTTCAATATAGAAAAGTGCCCTTACAAAACTGTTGCAACAGAGATGAAAACTAAGTTCTTGAATATGTTATAGGATTGATATTTTGTTTTGATTGGAATAACATGTTTATGAGAAGGGGACGCCCCAATACTTTTGTCCATATAGTGTACCTCTGATAGACTTCACTTTCTCTCACGTTCTGTATGAATATTCTGTACGAAGTCTTATTTGCAGTCAGCTGATCAGGCGACAGACAATTTCTGAAAAACATTATAGTAAAAAAAAGAGGTGAAACGCTGTCGAAACTGAAAAGAGAGGCACAGTGTCATGAAACGTCATAGACACAACTATGACAGAAAACTTTCTAAATTATAGTTTCCAGCTCTAATGAAATTATGGGTGTGAAATTGGGATACAACAGTGTAACTGAAATAAAGAGATAGTTCAAAAAGAACCTAGAAACTGTAATTACATTTTTTTTCACATCTCATGAGAACATTTGGTTCTTTGTGATGCACATCCACTTTGCAGAAGAAAATCCTCTTGGCAAACTGCAGTGCACAGTCAGATAAATTCTCTTTCATTCCCCATAATTCTCTGAGAATATCCCTAATTCTTGTGTGTTTGTTTGGCTCTAATGCCTTAAAGCACCTAGAGATATCCCCCATCCATGTCTCAATAAACAGGGTCAGCCCTGGCCTTGGCAGTTTGCCGAACTCGGACAGAGACCTTTAAACTTATTTTTTGATCAAACGGACAGAAGGGTGAGACCATTGATATGGAACATCATGCAATTCAAAGTCCTGGCCATCTCCAAGGTGTCTTTTGATGGCCTATTAAGTCCTTCTCATCGTCGTATGATGCAACAAGTTTGGAGAGTGTGTTATTTTCACCTTGTTTTATTTGGCAGAGCTAAACATACATCAGACTGTACTCTCCATGACCCACTCAGAGCTATCAAATGTTCCTTTATCACCATCACACTCACTCTCGTCGCATTGCAAGAGCATTCCATTTACAGAGAGACTCCTCTTAGTCCAAATGTTGCTGATGCGCCGTGGGTAGCTAAGGCACTGTGATGCACCAAAGTCACCCATGTCGAATGAGTGGCTGCGCTTGGGCTTGTTCTCTGATGGAAGCATTACAAGCTTATCAAGCCTTGATTCTCCATGGCCAAGCAAAGGCTCCTTGTCAGTGGGGTGTCTCATGGCCATTGTCATGGATCCTGAGGAAGATGGTCCTCCTGGATCTCTTGTGGGAGCCCTTAGGTCTAGAGAGGCAAATGCACCAAGTAGGTTGTCCAGGTGTGGTCTTGCCTTGGTTGACGTCTGCTTCCTCCTGTTTGGCAAGGTACTGGACCCCCCATGTTTATTAAAGGACTCAACTTTCTCACTGCCAAGGGAGTCAGCTGATGAGGAGGATGAAGATGAGATACTACTCTGCAAAGAGCCACACTTAAATTCCACCACATCATCCCGCATCACCACAACAGTCTTTGGAGCTTGTGATGTAGAAGCGCCATTGTTAAGACGCTTTGCTGCCTGTGTCCTACCATTGGTCTGGGAGTAGGTGTTGCTCACTGTCACTAGCTTTGCAACTTGCAAACCACTGGTCACTTTGTAGCGAACCATAAGAATGACGATAAAAACCAAGAGAGTGGCCACGATAACTCCACCAATCACCAAAATCATAGTACCTCCCAAAAACTGACTGTTAAGAGACTGGCATTGGGGATACTCATCACTTGTCTCAAACTGTACACAGCCCACTATGTTGGTTGCGGTCAATGTGGTGACTGTGTCCTCCCAGATAGCCAACACACACAGGTCATACTGCATCCCTGGCATCAGATTGTTTACCAAGAAGGATTTGCTGGTCGTTGGAATCATTCTGTGAACAGCAGAGGAAAATACAGAGATTAATATTAATTTAAGAAAAGATGCATTCGCAGAATCAGTATTTGGACATTAAAACAGATATTACAAAATACAAACCGATTGTTCAATGTTTCATATTAGTTTAAATACACATTGCTTGTTGACAAAAACAATCATATTAATCTTTTAACTGTGATGACACAGAATGTGTCTCTATTGTGCAGGCAAATGAGCCAGAGATGAAAAGAACACTTTCTTTCTGATCAAGGTGGAATTTACATGAGACACAGACACATACTATTCTTGGTGCATTTAATTTCAGAGCTGTTGTCAGCATTGAATCTTTTCAACAAACGTTTCACCTTCTGAGTATTGTTTTAAATGTGTAATGACATTGACAAAGGACTGAGACAAAACTCTTCCCCCCTTAGTCCTCCAGCCTCTCCAGGAACTTGGCTGCTTTTTCCTGTTCCTATCCTGCAGCTCTCACCTCCACTCTGCCTGATCATTCATTACATTCCTGGATCAAATCAGCACATTTCCACCTCAGGCTCAGAGCTCCCAGGCTCTTTCCCAAAAGCATCGTTATCCAACTATGGTCGCAAGTTCCGTCGTTCCAGCATAGTTCAATGATTCAAGTGTTTCCTGAAAACGTCGTTCCAACGATCAATTGCAAGCAGCATTGCAAAGCTCCATAGTTATTATGGCATGCATCATGCTTTTGAACAAAGTAAGCAAGCAACATGCAATGCATTCTATATCCATCATTCTAAATATTTTAATATTTTAGTGTGTTAAGAAAATAGAAGCACTGTTTTTTTGCACATGCACATGATCCTATGTGCTTTAGGCCCCTGGGGAATCCCTGGGTGGAATGATGTAGGAGGAAACCTATGAATTAATTAAGTATCATGAAATAAAACAACCGATAACTAAAAAGGGATAAAAAAGTAGTCTTAAAATGCAATGCATGTGTAATGAGATCCATAAAAAGGGAGGAAGGAGGCAGGAACCGGCGAACGTTTTACAAACTTTAAACAAAATAAACAAACAATAAACACGGAAGTATAAGACCGGGCAGTCTACAGTAAGGTGGCCATAAACCATAACCACAAACTTAACACATGTCCGGGCCCGGTCATCTCTCAACAGTCCTGCCGCTCGTCCTTTTAAGCTCCGATCTCCTCCGTGAGATATGCGGGACTCATTTCAAATCTTAATTGTTTGATCTAAAGGCATTAAATTGTTAAGAGTTTGAAAAATGGGTTTGCTTCTTCCTCCAATCAGGGCATACATGGATGACATGACAATCATCACACCAGCCAAAGCATGTACAGTAAAAAAAGCAGCTGCTAGATTAGCTCCTGGATAACATTAGTTGGGCACAAATGGAGATTAAACACAGCAAATCCTGCAGCACTTCTCTTGTCAAAGGCCGGCTTACCAAAAACAGGTTCTGTATAAAGGGCGAGCCCATACCAACGGTCACAGAAAAGCCCACCAAAAGCCTTGGATGGTGATACACCGCTGACCTTAAAGATGCCGAACAGCTGGAACAACTCATGCAAGAGACAGCCAGTGGACTCATGAAAATCAATACTACAGCTCTTCCTGGGAAGGTTAAACCCTGGGGCTTCCAATTTGGCTTGTTTCCATGCCTGATGTAGCAAATTTCAATGTATGAGCTCACTGTGTTTTACGCCGAGAGCTTGGAGAGATTGGTGAGTACACAAGTCTACTGTAGAGTTTTTATAGTTTTATTTAATTAACACTGGATATAGGAATTAATAGTCTGTTTATTTGACCTGTGTTTTGCTTATAGTACATTATTTTTTCTTGTACAGCTGCTTTGTAACAATGAAAAATTTAAAAAGCGCTATATAAATAAAGCTAACTTGACTTGACAAGTGAGGAAATGGCTTGGGCTACCAAGATGCATTAGCAACATAGGGCTGAAGTGGATTGGATCTCTCTTTCTTCCCATTTCAACCCTTGTAGAGGAATATAAATGCACCAAAACAAGGTTGGATATGACGCTCAAATAATCCTGTGATCCATGTGTAGAAGATGCTGCTCCAAAAGTAGTGACATGAAGGAAAGGGAACCCAACAACAGCGGTAGGCAGGAAATATGAATGCACCCCTCAGACATAGGGAAATCATGGGACAAGTTCAACATTTCAGAGGGGGACTTGGTTTGGAATCAACCACACTCACATAGCGAAAAGAGACACCAAAGGAATAGCATAGGAATAACTGGTTAAGAGGCGTTAAGAGGAAGCAACTAGATGCGCCAGAGTGATCAGCAAGGCTGCTGAATGAGGTGAGAAGGCATTGAACAGCACAAAATCTGTTAGAGTGAGCTGTGGAGTATGGAAACAAACAAGCTACGTTTTATCATAAGAGCTACATATGCTGTGCTACCCTCACCAACAAATCTGCATGTTTGGTGTGGACAGGATACAGCCTACCACCTATGTGCTGCTTCAGGAAAACTGAAACATATTCTTGTGGGTTGTAAGAAGAGCTTGACACAGGGAGATACACATGGCGCCACAATCAAGTACTAAAGTGCTTGGCTGCAGCAGTAGAGACAAAGAGAGTGGCAGCAAATGCCATCGCTAAACACCCAGTCTAACTTGCTAAAAATGCAACCCTTTATTCGGGAGGGGCAGAAAATGCGGGCTGAGCCCTTAACCCCCGGGGAAGTAGGCTGTTCCACTACAATTCCACTACAAGGCAGCTTAAGGAAGTGGGGATCAGGGGACAGGCCCAACGGACGGTAGTCAAAAAACTTGTCACGGTTGCTTAGAGAAGCAGCCACTGGCTGGGGTTGAAACGGAAGGACACAATATGGGCTGACAAATGACCACGCAATAAAATTCTGTTGTATGTGGTACATTAGCATGCATTAACAGAACCATCAAAGCAAGTGTTGTTGAGGCTGCAGCCACAAATCTGTATGACCTAATTGACTCAGGTCAGTGGGGTTCAGAGGACGGGTCCTTTTCACTCAGGATAATGGATGTGATGAAAGTGTGATCACACACACAACTCATCAGATGTCTCTCTGATAATAGCAAAGAAAGTAAAGTATAAATAGGTATTTCTATAATCAGGGATGATGCCTACCCGACGAACCCATTGTGGGAAATGTCCTATTGGGCAATCTGGACCAGATTATAACACCTGGTCCTATTAAATTAATCTTTATCCTACAGCAGGCAAGGGCTAAATCCTTGTCATTTGTGAACCACCAGATAATGCTGTCCACTCTCTCCAAACTGGGCCTCTCTGGAACTGCACTCAACTGGTTTGACTCTTATCTCCTTTAAGGTATCATGGAGAGGCAAGACATCCAGATCTCACCAGCTGGAAACTGGAGTTCCTCAGGGATCAGTTATTGCTCCTCTCCTCTTTTCTATATATACCACATCCCTGGGTCCAATTATAAAGGCACATGGGTTCTCATACCATTTTTATGTACCTGTAGACGATACACAGCTTTATTTTTCTTTTCAGCCAGATGACCCCGCCATCTCTGACCGTGTCTCTACCTGCCTTCTGGACATCTCTTCTCTTTAATGAAAGAGCATCACCTACAATTTAACCTCTCCAAGACAGAACTCCTGGTTATACCGGCCCACCCATCAATTAAACACCACCTTTCCATTCAGCTCGGATCCTGAACTATAACAACCACCAAGTCTGCGAGAGCCTGGGTTGATGTTTGATGACAAGCTGAAATTCACCTCGCACATCGCAGCAACCACTCGAACTTGCAGGTATGTACTACACAACATCAGGAAAATTAGGCCGTTCCTGTCGAAGCATTCCTCTCAGCTGTGGTCATATCAAGACTGGACTACTGCAATTCTCTACTGACCGGCCTTTCAACCAATGCAGTCAAGCTCTTGCAAATGATCCAGAATGCAGCTGCACGTCTAGTTTTTAATCAGCCTAAAATAACCCATGTAACACCTTCCTGATTTCACTGCACGGGATGTCAGTTGCCGCCTGCTTCAAGTTTAAATCGCTGACACTGGCCTTCAGAACGATTACCTGAAAACCCCTTTACCTTAACTTACTGTTCCAGGTCTACATCCCGCCATCTTCGGTCTGAAAATTAGCAACGCCTGGTTGTTCCATCACAGAGAGGCACCAAATTGCTTGCAAAAACCATTACTCATTCGGTTCCCCTGTGATGGAATGAACTGCCAGCCTCCACTGCAGCATCCTACACAACTTTCAAAAAACAGCTCAAAACATACCTGTTCTGCATTTGTTTGACCAATAACTGTCTATGTTTTGTGTATAAAAAAATTATTGTTATTACTCCCTTGCTTACTCCAGCTTTAATCCTCTGTGAGAATCCATTATTCTCTGTGTCTGTCTGTTGCAACATTGCAAGTACAGATATATCTAGATATGTCTAACCGATCTCCATCTATTACGGCGTGCTCAGTACACGTTGACCTAACCAATGTGTTATCTTGTTATTGTGTGAGATGTTCAGACATAAGTGATATGTTCGTCACTTCCTTACTTATGCATATATATACTGAAACCATCTTTAGTAAACTTTGACTTTGGGTAAACTACACTTCTGTGTCTGTGTCATTCTTGGTCCCCGGATCCGGTTCCTCTGATTGCTCCGTCGACTAGACCCTTCAACTCATGAAAGCTGTATACCTAGGCAAAGTAATAATCTTACATCCTCATAGTAGTATGTTCCTCTAAACTAACGGTAGTGTTTAGCGTGTTGACAAAATGTTGATATGCTCTTCTACTTGTAAGTCGCTTTGGATAAAAGCGTCTGCAAAATTAATACATGTAAATGTAAATATACAGCTGTAATTGGCATGTTTTACCTTCAAAACAGTAAATGGAAAATGGAACAATAAAAAATTAAGTTTATTCAAAATGTATTATTTCAAGTTAACTGGTCTTATGTTTAGTGTTCTTTACTCAAAAGAATTGAGTTCATCAACTTGTTACCAAATAATTGTCTTGCTACGTTCCCTCACAGGGGTGTCAAACATACGGCCCGATGAGGCGTCCAATACGGCCCGAGGGAAGATTTGAAAAATAATACAAATATAAAATAAAAGTTTATTATTATTTTGACTTTTTATTAAATAAAGTTAATAAATACAGTCAGGTTTTCGCTGCCATATTATGTTTTGTTTTATAAAACAAAAATTTGTTTTTTTTATCATTGATCATTTAATTGGGCTTCTGCCAGAACCCCTAACAAGCATGCGTATTCTAAAGCGCCGCCTACATTTCGAAAACATAAAGTCGGCTAAGTTGTGCGGCAAGGACTAGTGATTTTAAAATGTCCAAATAAAGAAAACTGATCTGGAGCGGCGGATGTTTCAGGAGAAATGGAAGGAGACGTATTTCTTCTGTGAGTTCAACGGTAGGCCGGTATGTTTAATCTGCTAACAAGCCGTGGCTGTGCAAAACGAGTACAATATTAAACGGCACTATGAGATACACGCAGAGAAATATGATAAATACACCGGACAGCTTCAAAAAGTCAATAATTTAACTTTAGCCTCGGAAAAAAAGCAATCAATGTTCACAAAAAGAACAGGGACTGATGAAGCTGTAAAGCTATTTGATTGCCAACGAAATCGCAGCGGGATCAAAGGTGTTTTCAGAGGGAGAATTTGTGAAGAATCGGTAAGGAACATTAACAAGTCCAACTTGCGCTCTCGACTCACAAACAGACAGCTAAATGACATTATGAGATTGATGTGGTTGAAGACAAGAGATGTCAGGAAGCAGGAATTAAAATCATAATGCAGATGCGATCTAGATCTTTTGTTGATAAAGGAAATTTCTAGTATATATTTAATGTTCATATCCAAAGTAAAGTTGTACTACTGTACTAGTTGTTAAATATGTTAAGGCAGTTTTTCCTATTAGTGAATTATATTGTATAGCTTGTATGGTTCAAATTTTATGTGACCGTCTGTTCACAAATAGAATCTGTTGCATTTTTGTCATTACTAGTTTAAAAAGTATCTGACAAAAAATATTCATATTCAAAGGAAAGATTTGATTGCCTTTACCTAAACAAAATAATTTTTTCAAAGAGGAATAAGGGTGTTATTGAACCATTCTGAGGATTTATTAAATGCACCTTTTACAGAACAGTATGTCTTTCTAGGTTTTTTGCTAATTCATTTGTAATTTGGTGCAATATGGTTTAAAAAAGGTGATTAGGACTGCACATTATCACTTTTCTGATCCGGCCCTTACCCTACAATGAGTTTGACACTCCTGCTCTAACATATACGTGAAACATACGTAAAATTTAAAATTAAGCTTTCAAACCCTTTAACATGCAAAGGGCCCATGGAAAAAAAATTTAATTGGGTTTGCATTTTTTCCCTTTGTTTTACATCATTATTCGATCAACTATCACAAACTGTGCATCATTTAAATGCTAAAATAGGGTTATATAAGAGGTTTAAGATTTTACATTTCCTGCCAGACCTTTTTTGGTCACTGCCCTTGTGCCCCTTTTGTAAATGCCCCTAAAGCATTGTAAATATATGTTTTGGATTATTCCTTTAAAAAACAAATAAAATAATAAATAAATTATTTGAAGCATACTTAAGGATAAACCTCACATAATGTTTTGAAAAAACGTTATTGTTTGCAGACACTTGGCAGCAGTGAGAATGATTTGAGACAATGCTTTGTGCAGCCACACTTATCTATTTTCTTTTAATCTTTAAGTAAGATGCCAATGCATTGTCTGGTTTTATTGTGCAAAAACCGTACTAAATATAACATTGCTGCATGACACACTGTTTATTGTAAGCTTTTGCTCCTGCTAGTCCATTACTCAATCATAATTGCCTTACCATCGCAGGGGGGAGGTGGTACATTCAGTGTAACAACCACTTTCCACTAAAACCGGTGTGATTGATCTTCCCTTTATTATAACATTTATTATAGCTTTATTATAACACAAACTAAACAAAAACCCAGGATGGGGAAAAATGCTCACAAAAACAAGACTTAAAAAAGGGACAAAAAAGGGGAAGTACAAACGATAACAAAATAGACAAAAAGGGCATGCAAGCGCAGACTCGAACTTTGACAAAGAGAACTCACAGGGCTTGACACACGCTGGATGGGGAAGGCACAAAACGAACCGGCACTGAACAGAGGGAACTGGGGCTTGATAAAGGTGAACAAGGGTTGATGACATGGTGCAAGTGACAGGCAGGTTACGGGAATCAACACAAATGCCGAGTTCAGATTGCCCGATTTTCAAAGTCGTTGCATCACTGTTCTTTTCACACTGCATGACTATCTGGGCTAGCATTCAGTCGCTGCAGTATTCACATTGAACGATGGATCGGTGACAGGAGATTACACACTGCATGACTTCACAACAGGTCAGAAACGCTGACATCTGTCTGGTCCGCAAACAACATTTCACAACCAACACACACGAGAAGTGATACGTGATATCAGTATTCTCGTGCGACATAGGAGGGTTTTGACTAGAAGGGATACAGGCAGTGGTGCAGTCTAGTCACGTGATATGCAGGTGCACGCCGTATACCCACTAAAAAATATCACGAATTTCTGTATACCCACTTAAACAAGAGCGCTGATACGTTACATCGTTTTGTGTCAGAAAAGTGCGATCGACGCACTGACTTTGGACCATTAGTGCAACCGGGAGATATGATAGAAAAGGAGATCATGAAAGGCAAGCATTTAAGCTACACTATTTCAGTGTTTTTGGTAAGCCTGCCCCTGGAGCTACTGGCGCTTCGGGTGACACTGCAGCTGCAGCAGGTGTTACAGAAAATGAGCCTGACTCGAAAAACTTTATCCAAATCGGGTCAGATTTTGACTCGGATGAGCTGAAAGAAATAAGAATGATTTACCTCACTTTTCACATCTTTCTAAAAGTTAAAGAGCTGAATTGTAAGATAATGAATGATATTTCCTTCTAAAGAATGTCTTAGGTCAAAATTTGATATGGCAGGAAAACTGTTGTCAATTTTGTGGGAATGGTATTGAAACCACTGGGCACATATTTATGGAATGCAACTACCCCAAATTCTTTATTCGGAAATGTAGGGTTTCCTTCCTTTTTTCATTTTATAAATGATCTTATAATTTTGCCTTTTTTACTTGAGGGATTACATCTAAATCCCCTTGTATTGGAACATGTATTCAGTTTGTATCACCTTTTATGTAAAATATGATATATCCTTTTTTATTTTATATGTATTGTTTATTTTATTTAGTTTTTTAATATGATTACGATTTAATTAAAAAATATATATGAGCCCAACAAGGCTCATGCTACGATATACGCGGGGTACCCATCACTCGCACTCTATTCCCCAGTGTAATGTATTATACTTTCTGGTAATAACCCCCCCCCCTTTAAAACTACTATGTAGTCTTTAATAAAACGAGCATATTTGTTCTCATTAACATAATTGTTAGGGTATAGTTGGCATATTAAATTGTATCTAACTAGCCCAGTTAGTTTGTGTGGTGAATCAATACATGAGGGAGAGATGACTTACAGTATACTACAATGTTCATAATTGTTTTAGATGATAAGAACTGAGAACTCCTGGCCAGCCTTGTGAATGTCATGCTAGAGACACTGCCAGCAATCTATAAGTTCAACGAGTGCTAGATAAAACCGCACAAATGATTCACAATGCTCTTGATTACATATAGAGGCATACTCTATGCATTAGTGAGCGGGGTGGTGCTCATGGGTTGTCAATCTGGAACGGATGAGTAGGCTGGGGGGATCAGAGTATACTCACTACAAAAAACTAGACTATGCCACTGGGATACAGCTACCTCCACTGGGAATGTGCATTTCAATACTGCATAATTTTTGTCAAGCTGAAAACTGTTTATTCATATTTTTCTATTATTGTAAGGTTAGGTTTAGGGGTTAGGTTTCGGGTTGGTGTAGGGATAGGTGGCATTGGCAAATGTATTTTGCACCACTTCCGGCCGTAGCTGTATCCCTTCTAGCAACAACCCATTGAGAGTCATACTTTCTGATGTTGTGGCCTCCTCCCCGAACCACTGAACTAGTGCCCAGAAAAAATGCTACCTCTGTTATATGGCGATATTTTGGTTTCAGGATGTCAAACACTTAGCAGAGAGAGGTACTGTGCAGAATTTGCTAAACTAAAATTGTAAATAAAGAACTAAATAGAATGTTTTAGAAAGAGGATTCAACCATTTGATTGAGTAAAACCATTTAAGGTAACAACAAAGATTATAGAGGTTTAAGTTTTACTTAGTGAACCACACATTTATATCCAGTTTCTTTTTCAAAAGAGTTCATACAAGTATATGTTACAATCTGCTTAAATGTCCGTTTGTTGGGATTACTTTCCTACAAATGTGTACATCCGTATTTATGTTTCATTTGTTTAATTTACCTGTACTGTTGAGAATATATATATTTTTATTAATTTGATTCAGTAATGCAAAGATGTAACTGTTATTTAATTTTATAACATTTAAATTTAATTTAAAAACTTTTTGCAATTCTAGTTCTTATTGCTAGTTTGAACTGTATATCTCAGTTGAGAAAAACAAATTTCAGCGTTGTGTGTGTGTGCATAGCAACCAAGTTGACTCATTATACCCAGTTTATCGTCATTGCAATCGTAATTTTTCCTCAATAATTGCAATGTGACATTTTCCTCAAATCGTGCAGCCCTAATGGTCAGATGCTCTTTTTGGTTTAGGATATCAATTATTTGAATTTATACAACTTTAACTATAAATTTTGTACAAAATATATACTAACTGGAAAGAATAAAGAAACTAGAAAAGGTGGACTACATTTCTAGTTTGATATAGTTGGAGCAGTTTAAAGAAAAAGCAATTTTTACCTGTAAATCAGGACATCATCATCTGAACAGTTGTACTGGAGCTGGTACATTTTCACTTTGGGTGCCACTCTGCTAACTGTCCACTTGATCAGAGCGGAGACTGCAGTGATCTCTGACACTGACACTACCTGCTCTGGTTGGGCTTTGGTCTCCCCTTTGCTGCTTTTAGCTGAGCTGGTGATGTCAGACAGCCTTGACTTTGGCTGGGATGTGCGGTTAGTTCCATTGCTAAGGTGTGGGAGCTGAATGATGGAGAGCTCAATTGAAGCTGTTGATTCTCCTGCAGCATTTGCAGCAATACATGTAAATGTTCCATAATCCTTAGTGGTGGTGACCATAATGTCTAAAGTGCCATTTTCATAGACTATAGCCCTGGATGAGTTACTGATTACTCGGTCATCTGGAGCAACCCAGTGTATGAGTGGCATGGGGTCACCCACAGCCTTGCAACGTAGGCTGGCCGTCTGCCCCTCCAATACTAATAATTTATGAGTGTATTGTGTAATTAAAGGTGGCTCACAAATAAACTCTTCCTCACGCACATACCAGAAGTAGCGACCTTTTAGGTTTGGAGGGGAGGCACATGTTTCCATATCGTCCTCCCGCTCTAGACGACGCAACCATAGAATTTCACAGTTACAGTGAAGTGGGTTCCCACCAAAGCTGAGAGACAAGACTGGGGCAAAAGGTGTACTCAGAAAGGTGTTGCTCTGTGATCGAGCAAAGATTGGATCGGGTGGAAGTTTCTGGAGACGGTTCGATGTGAGGTCCAGCCTTGCCAGCTTTTCAAGGTCAGTAAAAGTGCCTTCAGCAATGTGGCTAATGAGGTTATGGTCAAGACTCAGCTGGTGTAGGTTTAGCATTTTACGAATGGCCTCCCATGGCACATTCCGCAGGTTGTTGTATGAAAGATCTAGGTCCTCCAGGGTGAGCAGTAGGTCATCGAAAGCCTCTTTGGAGATGCGGGTAAGTTGGTTGTTGTTGAGAATGAGGTGTTGCAGGTTCACTAAGCCCCGTAGGACATCTGGTCCAAGCTCAGTCAACCGGTTGCTGTCTAGGTGCAGCGAACGCAGGGTTTCCAGATCCACAAAGGAGAAGGGCTGGATGAAGCTGATGGTGTTCCTTGACAGTGTGAGGTCCACAAGGCCAGTCATATTGGTAAAGTCCAGCTGGGTGATTTTAATAATGTAATTTCCTCCCAATCGTAATTCCACAGTTCTTGTGTCAATGTCTGGGGGCACAAACAGAAGACCTTTGGATGGGCATAGTGTGCCCAAAGACTCTGAGAGGTTTTGACAGACACAATATTTAGGGCAGGCGGTGGTCATCATAACTGCGCTTCCCAAGAGAAGGAGGCTGCAGAGCACCTTGGCCATGGTATATCACATGCAGGTACCTGGAAAGAAGATATGAAAATAGTGGTTAGTTCATCCTAAATATACACAAACCAAATGTTACTTATAAATATAGATAGTTTTGTATGAGTTTGGTAACAGGCAAATTCTACAATAAATCTGTTTTTATTTAATTTATTATACAAACATTTTAAGATTTTTAGCTCAAGAATTTCTTCAGGAAAATACTTTAAAGATGTATGATATTGATGTCAAACATTTGTGGTTTGTACTTTGTAAAGATAATTTGTGATATTTCCATATAAACTCTTCACAATAGGGCATGAAATTATGGATAAAAGTTTGTATCATTGAAGTACACTCTGGTCCCTCGCTTTACACTCATTATTGCCCCAGGAGAGCATTAGGAAGATGTAAAATCTTATATTGTCCCTAAAACCAGGAGTGTTTGATGCTGTGTCCTATGTGAATTGAGCATTACATCAACTGCATAATAATGATACAGACTCGAGTAATGTAAAATAAAAAAAATAAAAAATGAAATACACCAAAGAATGAGGTTGAAAATCTTTCTAATAACTTAACGTGACTGTGGTACAAAGGCTGACATTATAGACAACACTGAAGCTAAATTTAGGCCAACTGGAATATTTTCATTTTTCAAAAAACAATCCAATCTTTTGCCATCAAGCAGTTTCCCTCTCAACAATTACTAATATTCAAGAACTGACACATTCAAAGAAAATAAAATCTTTGTATTAAATAAACAACATGCCATATTTTACATTTTAGGAATATTTTATGTGATCTGGAATTATGGACCTAATTATTTTGTCTATAATTTCCCACTGGAGCAGACTTCCCACATATAAGGAAATAATGCATCTTCTGAGCCACAATAATTCTTTTTTTACAAGATCCCAATTACCTAGTTCTATTAACTCATTAAATTTTCTGATATAAATTGGTTAATATAGGCTAATACATGTGTCATCACCATACCCCCTTAAATTATATGTGTGGTTCTTTACAGGAAAAAACCCTAAAGAAAAAAATGCACGTAAAACTCAAAGTACCAATTAAATGATGGTCAGACACATTGGTCTAGCAAGTGCAAACAGTGCAGAAAAACAAAATTAATCGCAATATAACAGGGGGTAGAAACCATGAACATTTGTAACTTTTCATTGGTTGCATTTTATTTTCACCCTATATCCGATCAATTGAAATATACCATATTAACCAAAACTCCAGTTTTGTGTTCATTTTGGATTCACACAGCATAGCATTGTGTAAAAATCCTAGAAGTATTCTTGTGACAGGGAGATATTAGTAATTTTTGACAGCTTAAATCTGATTAGGCTAAATGCAGCAGAAGCTTGCCCTTTAGCATGCTCATATTTCTAAGGTAAGTTTCCTTCATTACCAATTATCTTATAACTAATTGTCAGGCCTCCTCTTTATTCATTCCCACCCCAGACTTCTAGCCATCAAACACATATTTAACAATTTCTGAGCACTACGCATCTCAACTACTAAGATAGTTATGCATTTCATCCAAATCAACAAGACAGGCCAAACGTCTCGCCTCGTTTATTACGGTATTTAAATGAGCTTTGCATGATCACTGTTAACTTCAAGGAAGTCAACAAAGCAAGATCTAAGAGTTGTGGAAATTCACCGACTTAGGCTTCTTCTTTATGTTAGTTCTGCAGGCATTAAGACTCAGGAATTACGGCTTTAATAAAGTAAAGAGTGTAAGAGCACATCAAAAAAGAATCGTATCAAGTGAAGAAGGTACCCATGAAACAGCAGGACAAGAGAAAGTACTGAGACGGCTAAACATCTAAAGGTAAGGTAAAAGCCAAAGCAGTGCAATCATAGAGCGCTGAAGTGAAAGATGAAGGTAAGGCTGCCATGATGTGGAGGACCATTTACTTGAATCGAAGGACTCCCCCGTGCAAAGTGCCTGATTGGACATGGGCAAACCATTATGACAGCAGGAAGTCAGTATTACAGAACTGTTCTGAAATCTCCATCACATCTTACCAGATGGTGGATTCTTCACCTGACACAACATTTGTGCAATGGACTAAGATTTTGAGGTTGTCTTGCACAACTATCCTCCTTCACAATGGTGTGGGAACAACAGGTTGTCTGAACTCCAAGCACACAATGTTTGTAACTAAACAAACACAAAAATGCTAAGATCACTTAAAATTAATGAGTGTGTGTTGCATGTTAAATATTACAATCTGTAATAGCAGATATGCAATTTCTGTCTATCGGCTCTGTAGAATAAACAAAAAAGAAGGAAACGTCACATTTTCACCTGGTAGAATATAAAGTAGAATATATGTAGAAATTCACTGCGCCTTTAAAAGTGTTTAGACATTGAAGCTTTATAAAACATACTTTTCATTATACATGCAAATAAAAGGATGTGATATCTTCAAACAACAAGTAATTTTAGTGGATGTATAGAGTCAAATTTCACATGTGTTCTAGCAGAAAAGTCACATGTGTTTTTCATTGCATTCATCTCCACTATTTCTGACAACAGGAATATGTCTTAATATATTTTATCTATTGAAGCCTAACAAACGTCTTTTGAAATTGAAAGTATTGGTTACCTGATAAAATATATATTTAAATATATTTTCTGTGCAATGTCTTATCTATAATAAATATTTACCTATAATGTAATGACATTCAAACATTTTCATATTTGATGTAAGTGCACAATACGTTTTGGGTCACTAATATGTTTCATATTCTAATAATGGATTGGTTGCTTTAGGGCAAAGTGACAGAAAAACAATCTCTCCCCTCTGTTCTTTTGTTTGGTTCTCTCAGGTCATTTGTTCAATAATTCATTCTCATCGTCTCATATAAATCCATTTCCAGAAACCTGACCCATCATATCTTATTCTCAACTACCATCCCAGAAAACAGCCTATCCTCAAGCTCATCTTCAGCACAGACATTTCATCTCAGCATAGTCATGCAAATGGCCTCATTGCCCCTTACTTTCATTTATTTCCTATGCCAGCATATTTCATAACCAGCCCACAAAAGATAAGGTCAGATTTATTAAAAGCTCTCTCTCTCTCTCTCTCTCTCTCTCTCTCTCTCTCTCTCTCTCTCTCTCTCTGCCATTCTCTTTTACTCGATTGGTGTACTCACATCCATGGCTCCTAATCATTTTTGCCCTTACACACAAACAGCCCCTCTATCTCACAGCCCTTTGATTAATGTGTGGACGCCACGTTGCGGTATTTTAGTAGGAAGTGATGAAAGCTCTCAAAGGGAAAGAGGAGATCAGCCAAAGGCAAGGGTAACACCTTTATTTTCAACAGTGGTCAAATACATTTTCACACCAGAATTTGGACATTAAAAAATGTGATTGCCTCTGTTCTAGACGACAGACTAATTAACCTTAACAACTTATGCTGTGTTTATTCAACCTTACTGATCTTGTGTTCATTGTTGCTAAAGTGTGTGTGTATATGTGTGCGACTCTCATTCACACGCAATAAAAACATAGCTCCATTTAGGTGTGGCTTTACTATATCATTTGGTGGTTATTAGATGTTCAAAGCTTATTATTATTCTTTCTGATCCCCAAAATTCCTCCTAGAGCTTTCAAACTACATCCAAACTTACCAGAAACATTCAGACTGGTCTAAAGAAGTGCGCTATGTCTTTTCTAATTGATCCGGGTTATGGTTTTGAAAACTTGACCCTTAAAACCACTTAAATTCCAAAAGGGGTCATATGACAGGGCTAAAACTAATTTTATTGTTTGCTTTAGATGTCATACAATGTGTATACAGGATTTAAGGTTTAAAAAAGCTGTATTTTCCACACAACGTGCTTGTTTGTGTCTCCTCTTTGCTCCGCCTCTTTGAAACATGCTCTCATTACAGCAGGGAATGGTAACATAATAAATACCACAAGTGATTCAGCCCTTCTTGATCAACCAGTGTTACGCCATGAAAATCATGTTAGCATCATATTAGCAAACATGCCAATTGTGTTTACATCATGCTTGCAACATGTCAAGCATGCTAGCAACATGTTAATCATTCTAGCAAACATGCTTACCATGCTAGCAAACATGCTTATCATGTAGGCATTATGCTAGCAACATGCTTATTGTGTTAGATTCATGCTAATCATGCTAGCAAAATTGCTTATCGTGTTAGCATCATGTTAGCATTATGCTAGAAACATGCTATTTGTGTTAGCAACATGCTAGCAAACATGCTAATCATGCTAGCATTATTCTATCAACAAATGCTAGTTTTGTTAACATTATGTTGGTAAACGTACTAATCATGTTGAAAACCTTTCAAACTATTTTAAACTTCATAGAAAAGGCTTTGTCAAGCCAACATAAAGTTTGATCTCAAACTTTACTATGTAGTTTTTCTTATTAGAGATGTCATAGCACACTGTATGCAGTTTTATATATTTATGTATTTAAAAAGTTATATTTTAATAGTTTGTGCACACCATTTACACAAATATTAAATACGACCCTTTTAATAATGCTATTTATCTGACACTGTTTAAAGGTGCAATTTCTCTACAACAAATGTGAACAAAGCCAATAGCTAAAATAATACTTTTAAACAAATGCCCTGAACACTTCTCTCATCTTTATTGATTGGAGTTTGACAAAGTCCTACCACAAACTCATTGTGTTGGTTAGCCATTGTTTGAGATAGTCCTGTCATCCTTGTACAGTATGTAATATTTCTCTCATGACAGTGTTGCAACAGTAATGTGTCTTGTGTCACAGCATGGTGATCAGATCTTCACCTTCAGTTTTTGTGTTGGGTTTTGTCCTTAGTGTCAGGATCTGAACTCAAAGTTCTGAGTTTTTTCCTTTGTTATATTGTAAGCATGTGTTCTTGGTGCCATGTGCTCTTCTTTATCTTGTTCAGTTTTAGGTTGAATAAGGGACTGGATTCCATTACTTCTAGGTTGGTATTGTTTGCCTTATGGTTGGAATCCATCACTTTTAGGTTGGCATTGTTTGCCTTATGGTTGGAATCTTGTCTTTTATGCTGTATGTGTCTGTTCCGTCACTTATGTTTTTTTTCTGAGAATGGTGTTTAAAACTTTAGTACATAGATCTGTCACTTACTGTATGTTTTTCTTTCTGAGCATGGTGAATAAAACCTTAGTACATTGTCCATCTGGCAATTCTGGCAAATGCCAGAGGGGCAGAAGGCCATTTTTTAATGTGGGCCAGTCAGATTTTTTTTAATATATACAATCATTTTTTTACAGGCCGACAACCCATAGGAATTTCCCAGTGGGAAAATAACAATGTAAATATTTTTGCTCACTTGTTACTAGCTGTTGTGATTTCTATGCCCCGGTCATTTAGTGCAACAGCGATAAACAAGCGCCCATCCTATTCAAAAGGTTGACCAGTCAAATGAAAAAAGACCAGGTTCACAGAATTCAAGCCAATTAAATTAAAGAGACCAAGCAGAATTTCAGCCAATTAAACTGAAGAAGACAGAACTTTCAGCAAATCAAAATGATGAAGATTTTACTTAATACAGAAATTACTGTCGATAGCTGGTACTTGAAATGTGTAAACTCCAGTGCAGTGATTCAGTCTGAATGATGGCCGTGTAGTCAGATGTAAAAGTGCAAACATAACAAAACGTACTCGGTTACTTACGTAACCTCGGTTCCCTGAGATACGGGAACGAGTACTGCGTAGCAGGACGTTATGGGAAAACTCCTTTTTCTCCGATGACTGAAGCAATTCAAAAGCGCAGTGAAAACTGCACGGTGATTGGTTGGAAAAAAGCAGAGCTTTGAACCAATCGTAGCGGAGCTGCCGGACCAATGGCGATGGCACCCGCCAAAATGGGCGGGGCTTATGGCTATATAAGCGGACACATCGCCGTAGGGTCTTCAGGTTACTTCGACTGAAGCGACGACACAGCAGCTCGTAGCACGGCAAGGAACGCAGTACTCGTTCCCGTATCTCAGGGAACCGAGGTTACGTAAGTAACCGAGTACGTTCCCTATCGATACTTCACTCGTACTGCGTAGCAGGACGCTATGGGGAACAAGTATAATCACGCCGTGCTACAGATGGAACGAAAAACATAAATGGTCTCGGAGCCTGGGCTCGGAGACGGAGTAAAGCAGGGAAACCCTGAAAGCGGTAGAGGCCAAGCTAGAAGGTGGCCTAGACCGGTTATCGTCCCAAAGTAATTAAGTGCTGGCGTGGCCATAGCCATGGCTCAGCGACCTAATTCAAGCAGAAAGGACCCGGGCCTGAAGGGCCGGAACGTCCAGGTTATAAAACCTTGTAAAAGTGGACGGCGAAGCCCAGCAGGCCGCCGCACAGATATCTTTTATAGAGACACCGCTATACCATGCCCAGGAAGAGGCAACGCCTCTAGTGGAATGGGCTCTAATTCCCGTGGGGCATTGAAGGCCCAAGGAAGAGTAAGCCAGCGATATAGCCTCAACTATCCACTTCGATAGTCTATGTTTCGAGACCGAGGACCCTTTGGTGCGGTCACCGAAGCACACAAAGAGCTGTTCCGACCGTCTGAATGGGGCGGAGCGCTCAAAGTATATTCTTAACGCTCTGACTGGGCAGAGCAGACTAAGCTCTGGATCCCGCTCTGAGGAGGGGAGAGCAGAGAGCGAAATAACCTGTGCTCTGAACGGAGTAGAGAGCACCTTAGGTACATAGCCATGTCTTGGTTTGAGAACGACTCTGGCGTCGCTAGGCCCAAATTCCAGACAGGATGAGCTCACAGAGAGAGCCTGTAAGTCACGCACACGCTTCACCGATGCTAAAGCGAGAAGCAGAGCGGTCTTGAGCGTCAAAGGACGGAGGTCCGCAGATAGCAGCGGCTCAAAGGGAGGACCCTTTAGAGCCCTCAGGACCGTGGGCAGATCCCAAGAGGGAACTGTAAGAGGGCGAGGGGGGTGTAGCCGCCTGGAGCCCTTCAGGAAACGAACGACAAGATCGTTCTTGCCCACTCCTTGTCCTCCGATGTGGGTATGTGAGGCTGAAATAGCCGCCACATAGACCTTGAGTGTGGAAGGGGCACGGCCGTTATCCAACAACTCTTGTAAAAATGACAGTATCAGTGATACGTCACAGGACACTGGGTCAGCGCCGCGTGTTGTACACCAGGAGGCGAAGACAGACCATTTGAGGGCGTAGAGGCGTCTAGTAGACGGAGCTCTAGCTTGTGATATGGTGTTCAGTACGCTCTCTGGGAGGTCCGTAGGCTCCCGTCGAGAGGCCAATGGTGCAGAGCCCACAGCTCTGGCTGGGGGTGCCATATCGTGTTCCCTGCCTGAGAGAGGAGGTCCCGCCTCAGGGGAATGGGCCACGGGGCTGCTATTAGCAGCTGGGAGAGATCTGCGACCCAAGGCTGGTTCGTCCACAGAGGAGCTACCAAAAGCACTCGGTGAGCTTGATCCCTGATTCTCCTGATCGTCTGCTGCAAGAGCGCGATCGGGGGAAAAGCATAGAGGAGCCGGTTGGGCCAAGCGTGGGCCAAGGCGTCCTTGCCCTTCGAGAAGTACGTCGGGCAGTGAGTATTGTCTTCTGAGGCGAAAAGGTCGACTTCTGCCTTGCCGAAGAGTTTCCAGATTTGTTGAACCGACATGGGGTGGAGCGTCCATTCGTCTGAAGGAACATTGCTCCGAGATAGCATATCTGCTCCCCGGTTCAGTTTGCCTGGAAGGTGAGTTGCCCTCAGTGAGCGCAGATTGGCCTGGGCCCATTCCAAGAGGTGAGAAACTAGGGAAAAAAGGCGTCTTGAGGAGAGGCCTCCCTGGTGATTTATGTAAGATACTACCGTCATGCTGTCTGATCGGACTAAGACGTGACGATCTTTTAGCACCGGTAGGAAGTAGCGGAGGGCCAACCATACTGCCTGCATTTCCAGGTAGTTGATATGGAGGCTTCCTTCCTGGTTCGACCAGAGGCCGAAGGCCGGGTCGCCATCGCACAGAGCCCCCCAACCCGTGTTGGAGGCGTCTGTCGTGACCACTTTACGACTGGATGTGGAGCCCATGGGCACACCCTGCTCTAGCCAAAGGGGATCTTTCCACGAGGCCAGGGCGGTTACGCAGGCTTGATTCACCACAACACGCAGTCGACCAAGACGCCAAGCGTGTGGAGGAACTCTGGGCTTCAGCCAGTACTGGAGGGGGCGCATCCGGAGGATGCCCAGACTCAGTACCTGAGATGCAGAGGCCATCAGACCTAGCATTTTCTGAAAAACCCTGAGGGGGCGTGAAACCCCGGGTGTGAATGAGGCCGCGAGCCGTCGAATGACCAGAGCTCGGTCTGGAGAAATTCTGGCGGTCATGCGTTTTGAGTCGAAGACTGTTCCCAGGAACAAAATGTTTTGGCTGGGTGACAGTGCGCTCTTGGCAAGATTGATCCTGAGTCCCAGGCACTCCAGGTGGCTGAGGAGGAGGGATCTGTGAGACTTTAGCTCGTCCTCCGACTGGGCTAGAACAAGCCAGTCGTCGAGGTAATTCAGAATGCGGATTCCCTTCTGTCTGAGAGGGGAAAGAGCCGCGTCCATGCACTTCGTGAAAGTGCGGGGAGCTAGAGAAAGTCCGAATGGAAGGACCGTGTATTGATAAGCAATTCCCTCGTAGGCGAATCTCAAGAATCGTCTGTGACGAGGGGCTATCTGAATGTGGAAGTAAGCATCTTCCAGGTCCAGGGAGAAGAACCAGTCCTCTGGGCGTATTTGCGAGAGGATCTGCTTCATCGTGAGCATCCTGAAGCGCCGTTTCATAAGGGCGTGATTCAGATGCCTGAGATCGAGGATGGGGCGGAAGCCGCCGTCCTTCTTTGGTACTAGAAAGTACCGGCTGTAGAAGCCTGACTCGATTTGGTCTGGGGGAACCATTTCTATGGCTCTTTTTCCCAGTAAATTCCTCAACTCCGTGCGCAGAACGTGAGAATTTGAGTCCTGCACTCGGGTGGGGACGACCCCGCGAAAGCGCGGGGGTCGACGAGCAAACTGGAGTGAATATCCTTGGGATATTATTTCCAGAACCCAGTCTGATACCCCGGGGATGGCTCTCCAGGCCTTGGCCCGGGTGGCAAGGGTTTGGGTGTAGAGAGGAGATACGCCGCCTTTTGGGGGCTTGACTCCCAGGAACAATGGAAGAGGAAGTTTGCTCTTTTTTTGACAAAGTTTGTGTTTTATTAAACATTTTGCAGAATGAGGTGTGGGCGTTAGAAAAGGCCCCGCACTTACAACATTGCATTTTAACAAAACATTTTTGCCGGCACCCGGAACTGAACGGGGTGACCTGGCAGACATGAGAGCAGTCTTTGAAGGAGGGCCGGCTGGAGCGGGCCCTGTAGCCTTCCTCTTCCTCGCATGGGGCTCAGGATGGGGCCTGAGGCGCAGGGTCCAGCGTGATCTTTGGCCGGGGACCTTGTCGCTGAGGATGCGGGAAGCGCCGTCCAGATCGGGAGCGCTGACGGTTGTCAGCTCCCGAAGCCTTCTGAGCAGCAGGGGTTCTTACTGGCTGTTGCGTCGAGGCTGGCTTAGGATGGCTCGCCACCGGCCGAGATCCGGGTCTTTTAGGCAGAAAGTGCCTCATGGCTTGCGAAGACTTCTGCGCTGCCGTGAAGCGTTCTGCGAAACCCTCCACCGCCGGTCCGAAGAGGCCGGTCGTGGAAATAGGAGCATCCAGGAAGGGGACCTTATCCGCATCCTTGATCTCCGTGAGCGTCAGCCATAGATGACGCTCAAGCACCACCAAGCTGGCCATGGATCTGCCTATCGCCTGGGCCGTGGCCTTGGTGGCGCGTAGAGCAAGATCCGTCGCGCTCCGTAGCTCTCTGAAGAGCGCAGGGTCAGGGTCGGACTCATCCATGCCTTGGAGGAGCTTGGCCTGATAGACCTGGAGCACAGCCATGGAGTGAAGCGCTGAAGCCGCCTGGCCTGAGGACGAGTATGCGCGTCCAGCGAGGGCCGAGGTGGTCCTGCACGGCTTGGAAGGATGAGACGCTTTAGCCCTCCATCCGATGGCGGCGGGCGGACACAGATGTGCGGCCACAGACTCATCGAGGGGGGGTAGCTTCTCATATCCTTTTTCCTCTGCGCCGTCCACGGAGGTGAGCGCAGAGGAGGAAGAAGGTCGAAGACGGGCCGAGTAGGGGGCGCGCCATGACTTCGTGAGTTCGCCGTGAACTTCTGGAAAGAACGGTGAGTTACGTTGACGAGGAGCCTGACGGCGCCCCGGCAAAAACCACTCGTCCAAGCGGCTGCGAGAGGGTTCCTCTGGGGGAGACCACTCCAAACCCAGCTCGTTGACAGCCTTCGTGAGGACCCGGAAGAGCTCGGAGTCCGCACTGGGGGCGTGTCCGCCGGGTTCTGGAGACGGCGAGGGGGCGGGGTCATCCAGCGAGCCCGCTAACTCCTCCCCGTCTGAAGCCGCTAACGACATGGCGTCGTCATCCTCCGGTACGTTTCCACCGAACGAGATCATGTCACAGGCGGCCGCCAGTGGACGCTGATCTGTTCGGGTGAAACAAACCGGGGAAACATCTCTCTGCGGGGAAAACGAGGCACGGCGTGCCGGCGTGAGCTCGCGTTTCCCCGAGCGCTTAGCTCCTCTACCCCGCTGCTTCTGTCGCACAGAGTCCTGTGCGAGCAGCGGCAGCGGGGATCGAGGGGCGGAGTCACTCTCTGAAAAGAAAGCTATCCGCGAGCGCAGAGAGGAGAGACTCATACTCTCGCAGTGAGAGCATTCCGTCTCTTTTAGCGCGTTCTCTGCGTGGGAGAGACCCAGACATGAAACGCACTCGTCGTGACCGTCGACAGCGTGCAGGAAAACCCCACACGAGCGACAGGGACGACGCGGCATTGTAGCGCAGTGAAAACTGCACGTAAATGCCGCAGGAAATTTGCTCTAAACGCTCTCTGAAAAGAAAGCGTGAAAATTGCTCTTTAGATTCGCCGGATAGCGGCAGGGAAAAGACCGGCTGGATCGCTAAGCCGCTCACACGCCAACAGAAGCCGCCGGAGCGAAGCCGCTGATGAATCCGCTGGAGCGAAGGCGCTGAGCCGAAGGTCGAATCCGCTGCAGGTGCTCTCTCGACGGCGAAGCAGTCAGTCTCGGGAAGCGAAGACGAGTCGTCGCTGAAGGAGAAGAGATCTGAAGACCCTACGGCGATGTGTCCGCTTATATAGCCATAAGCCCCGCCCATTTTGGCGGGTGCCATCGCCATTGGTCCGGCAGCTCCGCTACGATTGGTTCAAAGCTCTGCTTTTTTCCAACCAATCACCGTGCAGTTTTCACTGCGCTTTTGAATTGCTTCAGTCATCGGAGAAAAAGGAGTTTTCCCATAGCGTCCTGCTACGCAGTACGAGTGAAGTATCGATAGGGAACCAACGGTTTTAAAAGAAAAATGTTAAATGGTAACATTCAGAGATGCAAACTACTGAACTTTTGCTGTTGAAAATGCTTTGTCACATAACGTAAGATGTAATGCTAACATATTAACAGAAAACAGATCAAGTTCATAGCATTTTAACGGAAGCCTGGGAGAGAGAGAGAGAGCTGCAGTCTTTAGCTTTCTCGTTTAAGCTCCCGTCTCTCATGACAGCCTGAAAGTTTAACCATCTAAAGTTTTACCATCAACAGAACTCGTTGCCAGCAGTGTCTGCTCTCCACCTTCATCCAGAGTCAGCGCGATGACAGTGTGGTAAAGGCATTTTCATCATACAGTTTTTATTTCTAAATATCAAAACAGTGGCCAGTAACACACTACTGTATCTGAGTTTAAGATTTTTGTTGTGCATTAGAGCAAATAATCAAGTTATAAAAACTGCATGTAAATGGGAGTGAAGAGGTTTGCTAACGTCATGTAAACATTTTACTTTTTCTACAATCTGGGTTCTGTACACCTGATATTTTTGCTGTGTTGGACAGGACTAAATTGAACTGGACTAGTTTGCATTGGGGATGAGCGACACTTCATGAGATCTTTATATAATGTGTCCATTTTGTGCAATTAAAATTTACAAAGAGTAATCTTGATCCAATTGTATACACAGTTCAAGTTCGATTTGTGAAAAAATCTGAGGTTTGAAAAGTTTTCTGAAAATGAATTACAAAACACATTGATCTCATACACTGCCCGTCCAAAAAAGTCACCACCAGGGAAGTGCTATGATCAGGGGTTGCTACAGTGGGTCAGGTCTAGGTTTGTGCAATTGAATTTATAAAGAGTAATCTTGCTTATTGTCAATAACAGTCAGTAAATGAAATATTTAACAAAAATCTAAAACTAAGCATTAAGCATTAAGCAAAGGCAGAACGCAATAGGAATAGTCATCTGATACTGTCAGTCCTATTAATGATCATTCACTGCTATGAAATTTTGTTGCAGTTCAAAGCATATTTTATGTCCACCACATCAATGAATTTTTCATCAGGAACCCCAGAACCCATCATGCAAAGATAAGAGGGCAACAGACCTCTTGAGCACAACAGTAATGTGAGCGTGGATGTGGAAACAAACACAGCGTGTCTGTTTCTTCCTGCATGGTACACTCTCTGTTTCCTTTCAAGCAGTACAGCGATAGTCAGGCAGAGATGTTAGCAGCTTCAATGGGTTTATGCCTTCTTGTTGACAACTGAATATTGGATCCAAATTTCAATTTTAGGAGCTAAGAACTGTCTGCATTTTCTCCACTACTCTCTTTGTCCCATCCCCTTGCTGATCCAAAAGTAAGACATCTGCCTGACAGATACTGCTCTTTGGGGGGAAATAATACATCTCCTTCAGTGATTTTGGACAATGACTTCATTTGGTAGGTAATGAGAAGTATAATGAGGCTGCTAAACATGTATCCACCGTGGGAGGTGAACCACAGGTCACACACAATCACTGAACTGTCTTACCTCTTGAGGACTTATTGCATGCTGTATTACAACAATTCATATTTTCTCTTATTTTTGTCAAGGAAACACGTGTTTGTTTTTAGCTAAGATGGACGATCATGGTCATGATGGACAGAAGTCTCAAGATGTTCCTCAAATGTTCTGTTAGTTGTTTTTGTAGTGTAAAATAGATAAACAAGAAAGGCATATGGACCAGTTTAATTTGCATCTTGCAAAACGGTCGATGCAGTATACTCTGTTGTATGCTGGACATGTATTGTATTATGCCATCTGATTCTAAAGTAACCAAAGTAACCGAAAACTTTAGCCAAGTAAAAATTAATAATTAAGTTAAAGTAATAATCATAATAATTACAATAGCAAAATAAAAAAATGCAACGAAAAGACTACCCAAGCATTGAGTCACTATACTGTATGTATGTATGTATGTATGTATATGTATAGTTTTTGTAGGAAACATAACAAATACTGTAGATATATGAGTATGTATATCATGAGGATGTACTCATATATATGTATATACTGTATACGAGTGTTCTAAAATCTTTCCCTTTTGTCACTTTAAATATAAACAACTAAAAGTTGAAATGGAACCAAAAGGTTCCTCTATGGCATCGAAGAACCCTTTGAAGCACCTTTTTTAAGAGTATACCCTCCGATATGCAGTACCCTCCATATAAAAGCAAACTATGCAAATTATGAAATAATGAAATAATATAATTTACTTAATTTAAATGAACAACATTATTATTTAGAGTCAGCAAAGGTAAAAAATAAGCAAAGTTTATCACACAGTGAAAAAAGTGAACAGCACACAAACAAAATGTACACTGCTGCAGTGTGACTGACTAAATAAGGAAAAATGAAAAAATAACTGCTATCATAAAATGTGTTTTGCTAATGCTTTTAGCAAGGGCTTCAGTATCTTACAGTCTTTATATGCGGATACATATCACATGCAGATTTTACATTATTAAAGACCATATCCCGTGGGATTTCCTGTCATAGCCGTGCTGCACAAGCACCAGTTTCTACTCACCCACATCCTCAATAGATTTGAGCACGCCATCATTGAAGCAGTCCATAACTCTCTCTCCCTTTCCAAGCCCTGGGGGTTCAAGAACCAGGTCCTTCTCTTATCTGAGAATGCCAGACATCTACCCACAACGAGCATCCCACGCACAGCCTCTAGACATGCCTTGGCATGAAGGAAACGGCACCCGTATCACAACAGCAGCGAGAGACAGTGAAACCACATGGAGGGCTTGAAAATTACAAAAAACTGCTTTTCCACTAAATAAAAAAGCTTGGTTCAGTACTGATCCACTTCCTACCTTCAATGTGGAAAAATGACATAAAGCCTGCTCCTACTTTAAGAGAGACGTTCTTATTTGAAATGATTTATAGCTGTCACTCTGTGAGCTTCTCCGTATTAACAGTAAAGATGCAGATCAGTCAGACCTAAGAGATCTATCCATCATTCCCTCTCTAACATATAACACCTCTGGCAAGAGACAACTCAGATGAGGTTAGACCGAGTGAATTAGGAATAACATAAACAGTGTGAACACTAGGCACAAGACATACTTCTAGTTCACCCATAAATTCTGTCATTTTCTCACCCTCATGTTGTTCCAAACCTATCTGTTTTTATTTTGTTGACACAAAAAAATATTTTTTGATGAATGTGAGAAACCAAGCAGTTCTAGGGCATCATTGACTATCATAGTAGTAGTTTTTTCCTACTATTACAGTCAAATGTGCCCCAGAACTGTTAGATTACAAACATTATTCTAAAAATGTTCAGCAGAACAATGAAATGTAGGCCTATATGTTTGGTACAACTTGAGGGTGAGTAAATTACAGAATTTATGGTTGAACTAGAAGTATGTCTTGTGCCTAGTGTTCACACTGTTTATGTTATTCCTAAGTAAATGATGACATAATTTCATTTTTGGGAGGATATATTCCTTTAAACGGTAATCATGGTTTTTAATGTAAATTTTTGTTTAATGTAATAAGAATCTATGGGATGTGCTGGGGAAGACTTTGCACAAGCGTTCCGACTCTGCTGTCATCAATACAATATTTTGTTGAAAAATTAATGCAACTTTGGACGGAAAAAAAGTTGTGACATTGCAGGAGGTTATGGAAATGATTCCATGGCGAATGCGTGCCATAATCACAGCTAAATATTAGAGTCTATGTGACTTTTTATGTACGGGCAGTGTATGACGCCTAATAGACTATTGTAGAATAATTATAACTTTAATTAATCGATTTCTGAGCAATATTTTATTAATTTATTTTACGTTCATTCAAACTGATCCACAAAAAGATTTTGATTTTGGATACTGGGAATCACAGATGTCATAGGTAATGTTTCTAAGAGGTGTGTTTTGGTATGTGAGGGGGAAAAAAGCCTTGTTAAGGTTTCCAAAGGACCCCGTATAACTACAGGAGTGGATGGAGTTTGTATTTCCCTGACAGCAACGAAGTTGCGGAAACCCAGTTTTTCCTCTGGATTTTCAAGTCACTTGCAACTAAATGATGAAGCGGTGCCAACGATAATAGTTTTGGATTCTGAACCACAGTCAAATTTTATGAAATATCTATGTTTTTTTTTAGCAATCGGTATAAATGGGATTATTTAATGATGCATTTACAGGCATTACACCTTAAAAAAAACGGCCAAATACAGAAGAGAATTGAAACATTATGAATGGTGACTTATATTTTATGATAGCGGCAAAACTAACGAGGAATAACAATGTTTACCATATAGAGACGTCCATCTGTAGTCATTGCTGCTGTGGTTCTTGTTCTACTACAGACTCGGGGTTCGATTCTGGATCATATATGTAAGGCTCGATCAAACTGTAAGCCATAGTTAAGGTTATGACAACAACAAAACATTTTGGTACAGTATTTACATTCATGGAACAGCTAGCGGACATCACGCAGAGGCTGTGCATTCTCGTCTTTAGCTCCGCCCTTTGAAACGCCGCCGGGAGGTCGGCTCCCTTCGGAAATAATCATACAGCTGTATCAGTCTTCTGTAAATGTGAGAAAACTAAACACTTTTCAAAGAGATATTAAGAACGCAATACTACTCTACATGTGCTCAAGATAACATAAAATTGGCAGAACCGGGTTATTTAACCCCTCCTTTAAATACATAAATAATGCAATATTTATAAACTGATTTGGATGGGTTCCTCATTGTAATAGTAAAAAAGATTATAGATTTTATAGAACAAGCCATCCCAAAACACTAACGTTACAGCGCTTTATAACACGGAGAAGGAAATACCCTGTTTATAAAATTGCCTGTGTATGTGTGGACAGGGCCTCAATCACACCATATCGGACCATACTGTAACTATAGTAGCCTTCCACACATGAATATCTATTCCTCACTTGCTCAATTCTGTTTGTAATGTTGCTTTCAAACCATATTTTTAACACTGTCTTTGATAAACTGCAGTTTTATGTAGAAAATAAATAGCAATGCCAGTCTTGTCTCATTGTTCCAAGGTTACCAGAGCGGGCAGGACGCAGTCCAAGGTTACCGGAGCGGGCAGGGCGCAATCCATTCCCAGACCTAACAAATGCTGGACGAAGGACGTGGCGACTCTACAAAACTTCAGTCGCTATTAGATTATTTATGATAATTTTAAATCTAACTTTGTTTTTTATTTTGCCTTGTTGTGCAAGAACTGTCGAGCTTGTGCAGAGGCAGCAGTTTTTGCCAGAGGGGAACTGGAATCCCCTGGTTAGGCCTGGTCTCACTCTGAGGTTTTTTTTCTCCTCCAATGGAGTTTTGGGTTCCTCGCCACCGTTTGCATACTGTTTTGCACTGTTTGCCTGGCTGGGGGGGCTGCTAGAATTTGATAGTCTTATTTAATTAACTCTGCATATAGGAATTTATTGTGTGTCTGATATTTGACCTGTGTTTTGACTTCCATAACCTTTTATGTTTTACTTATAGTCAATGTTTTCTTGTACAGCTGCTTTGTAACAATGAAAATTGTAAAAAGCGCTATATAAATAAAGCTGACTTGACTTGACTTGACTTGACAATGGTGTTCAATTTAGAATTTGCATATGGTTTTTCAGACAACATATTAAAAACACAACGTTGACATATAAACAACATTAAAAACTACATTCTAACAGGGCACTTTAAGATGTAGAGGCACGCTAAAAGCTTTACCGTTTCTGACTTTTATGACAAGAGATATTAGGAGAGGGAAAATAACTACATTGTCCTACTGGCATCTACATCTGCTGAGCTTGTTATTTGATTTGTGCAGTGTGGCACAATACGTTTATGTACGCTGCCAGGCATTCCCATGAGAGGGATGTAATATTATTAATTGTTGATGTGCAACAACAAAGTCAAAGATGACTTTAGATACATACAGTATGGCTAAGAATTACAGATTAAATATAAAAAAAATTAATTACTTCTTTATTTCACATCCTGTTTTTTAAGCTCTGAAATTGCTCACCTACAGCATGTCACCTATGTAACAGGGTTAAGGCATATATAATTTAAGAAGTGTGCTGCCACATCATAAATAAGATTCATAGAAATCTCCAGCAACCAGTGACGGTAGAATAAAAACAGCATTTATTATACATACAAATTTAAAAGAAATTGGTGAACATTTTCTATCTACAATACTAAAAGTCACATTTTTATGAGCAGAAAGATCAGGACAAACAAAAACATTTTTATTATTTTGCTCTTGCATGTACCTACAAGGTGTTCATTGTCAGCCAACAAAGGCACTAGGTAGCAACTGTGGCATTTCTGGCACATTAGTTTCACATAGATGCCTTTGACACACTGATTTCCCCGGATAGAGAACTTATGGAGCATTCAGTAGATCAATGCTGCTCCTCCTGGGGAATTTTTGCATTGTGTGCAGTGCAGTAAAGAAAAAAATCAGCGGTGGCCTACTTCTGTGATTGTTTCTTCCCGAGTCATTTAACTGATGAGTGCTCTATTGGAGAGGAATTAAAAATGGAGGGAATTGTTTTCTCTGTTAGTGATTAATTACCACAGAAATAATTATCCCACACAAACAGAGCCATCTCTTGGTAATAAGAAATGATGCCCTGTTTGAGGGATGACTAAGGGCTTTTTGCACAATTCATGCTATAATTGCAAAACTTTGCTACAGTGTGAAGTTGAAAGCTTAAGATGATAGACAAGAGCGTCAATGCTTCAGTGCTGATCTGGGTAATGATAATGATAATGTACCTCTGGATATACTTTAAAAGGCTGAAAATTAAAGACGTTTATTGAATGTAAATTGATCTAATTGCACATGTTTTTCAGATATAGTAGTCCTCTAATTAAAAAATCCCATGATTGCTATAAGACTAAATAATGAATCAATGAGTTTAACACGCTTGTTTTCACATAATGTAATTGCATACAGTATACAGTAGTATGTACCCAGAAGAGGACACCCAAAGACAAAAGGGTGTGCCAGTTACTGTTTGTATCAGAATTGAGTACATGCATACTGAGTTTTATAGTTCTGCTCTCTGATTGTTTTATTTATGGGGATGACTGCTCCATTTCCTCCCCCATTCCTCTGGTGCATGAGGGTGAGCTTGCCTTCTCTATTAAATATGGATGCAAATATCCAAACAGTGGCCCTGGGGTCTAAAACACACAAAACACCTAACCCAACACAACAGACAACACACAATATAAACCCATAAAATAACAGGACATTCTTCAGAGAATTATTAATTTTGTATTATTTCTTAAAAGAAACATTATTTATAGCCAAACTGGAAAAGTGAAATTAACTTTCCACAACTTTAATTTAACGTCACTATTGAAAGTCATGACCTCTTCAGGGGTACTACCCTGATTTTGGGGTCAGTTTAGCACTAGTTTTTGATATCTAATGTAATTGTACTGTGATATTTATACATTTGTATTTTCATTCATGTTTACATGATTACCCATTTAGTGGATTTACAGTTTGGTGAATTATGATATTCCTTTCTCTATGTTTTTCATTATTACTGTTACTGGTTTGTTAGCTTAACAAGGTTTGCTCAGGAGTTTTCCATGCAATGCTTTTACTTTCTTTATAGACCAAGTCCAAGTGAATAATAAAATATAATGCAAATGTTTTCATGAAATATTGCAGCGTTTATTGTAAATTGTTGTGGGCATTGTGGGAACATGACCAGAAAGGCAGGAGGAAATGCTTGTAGTTCTATAAGAACTTGTTTATTATAAGCAGACATAGACAATAGCTGACCCTCCTCATGGAGGGCCCCAGCCACAACTAACCAAAAACACAGAGAGAAAGCCTTGAGGATCAAAGCCTTGAGGATAAAACCAATTTAAATACATGGGGGAAATATACATAAGCAACTAAATAAACATAATTAAAAGACCAAGTTCAAAGTATATTCTTTTACATCAATATCAGAAAACAAATTTGCAAACCAGAAACAATAACAAAACATTTACATAACATAAAACAAACAATAACCCCCCAACAAACATAATAAATGAACCAAGCCTACATTACCCATAATCTTCTGAGAGAGGAAAAGCCACACACTCTCTTAAACCTCTCTCCATTTCAACAGCTGCTTTTATACAGCCAATCAAATCGAAACCAACCAAGTTTTTTTCGCCTCCAATGGCGTTTTGGGTTCCTCGCCACCGTTTGCATACTGTTTTGCACTGTTTGCCTGGCTGGGGGGGCTGCTAGAATTGTATAGTTTTATTTAACACTGCATATAGGAATGATATTTGACCTGTATTTTGACTTGCATAACCCTATGTGTTTTGCATATAGTCAATGATGTCTTGTACAGCTGCTTTGTAACAATGAAAGATGTAAAGCGCTATATAAATAAAGCTGACTTTACTTGACATGTTATGCCCAAAACACACCCACGACTCAATAAGAAGACATAGCACGATTGGATAAGTCCTATCTACATGAAATAATAAAGAGCATTTCACATTGCACCGAAAATGTATAAAACATGTAAGTCATGACTAAACAACGTTAAACCCTATTAGCCTACCACATGCACATCTTGTGCTACAATTCATTGAATAAAGTGACATATCACAACTTGACAAACGGATAACCACTTGTATGGTAAGTAGCACTTTTAAAGGACGTGTTTGAGGTATTTCGGTTTAAAAAAAATTCTGTCAATTGGGTATTTGTGCATTTAAATATTAACTTGAATGAGGCCATGTCAAAGATTGAAAGCCATGTTTTAATAATAATTATAACACAAGTTCCTTACATGTAAACAGTATAATGTATAATGTTATGGAGTTAGCTGAATTTCCCTAACATTTATAATAATGGAAAATGCAATATTCACATACATAATCACATTAAAAATTATTATTTTACTCAACATTATCTAAAATGTCATTAGCTAGCTAGGAACAAGGAATGTAGAAAAAAATATGTATATTCAGAAAAATAATCTGATGTTTACATTTGATTTCTTCATCTATTGTAAGATGGTTTAGTGTTAAATTCCCAGATGGGTTCGTATTGTACACAATTTTATCTCTGGGAAAATATGAAAAATAAATTAAATTTTCCATCACAAATATCATCATGTTGACAGTCCCAGCTGATAATGGAGAGTGTAATAATGGAGAATTGTGTGGATCAAAATGACATTTAGTGATCACAGATTACTTCACAGTAATGTAATAACAATATCTATGACATTATTACCTAATTTATTATTAATTAATTCTACATATATATTTCTTGGAAAGAGATATACTGTACATACCAAATACTTCACCTGGATCCTACAGAATATGGCATATTCATTTTTTTATTTGCATTTGATATATGGTCAACCATCTCTACAGGATGTTTTCCTGCCCAAGATAACTGGTATGAACTCAATGTCTCTTTGTGACCCAAATAAAGGCAAACTATATAAAGAATGGATAAAGAGATTAGACAGGGTTTTCCGCTTTCCATTTCTAGATAAAAAAAACTCCCAGCTCCTAGGACCAGCATAATAAAAGTCTAATAAAAACCAATTCATTGTTTAATCTGTTTTATAGTGCTAACCACAGAAAAAGCTAAAAATGCTAATTACTGGTTTAGTAGCCTCAATAAAGCAGTTTTGATATAATGTGTCTTATAAGAAAGATCTTCGAGCAGGAGTGTCAAACTCAGTTCCCGTAGGGCTCTGCACAGTTTAGCTCCAACACTAATCAAACAAACCTGAATCGGCTAATCAAGATCTTCAGGATTAGAAACATCCAAGCAAGTGTGAGTTGAAACTGGTTGGAGCTAAACTGTGCAGAGATGCGGTCCTCCAGGAACTTTGTTTGACACCCTGTCTTAAAGATTTTAGAGATACCTCTAAACTTTTATCTAGCATTTGTTTCAATACCTTTTAGAGTAAGATGTAATTCTACACTTTTTCTTATCCCATTTTAGGAGCAGTTCACACAGAATGCATTTTCCATTACACTTTTCTGCATAAACAAGCTGGACAGTCTAAGACATTTTTACATTTATTCCTTTTTTTTTCAAAAACAGCTTGAGAGAGAACATTTAAAAAATTTTAAATTAGATAACAATAAGTGCATATTACAAGGCTATATAACTGTAGTTTACTTAGACTTGTCAAATTAAATATTTTCAACGTTTAGATAATGAATGTCAATGTCAGTTCCAGAATACCTATGTGAATGATATTGGCCTTTGTTTACCATTACAAAGCAGCATAGCAATTTATGTCTTCACTTTTATAAAAGCGCTTCATGAGACCCTCTTGTTCCATGCAATGTTTTTTTTAAACATTCCTGAGTGCTGCATCTTGCATTTTTAGACGTAAAGGCACATTCTGTTTGAATGGCCCCTCGTAGAGCGGTGTCTAATAAAACTTCCTTATCCTATGCTACAGTGATCGTAGAGCTTGTTCTTGGACACTGAATGCACAAGCGGCATGTTTACAGCCCTCATTTGTGGAGTTGTACATGTCTGTTTTCTGATTACATTAGGATTTTGTGTGTGTAAAATTGACCTTTGGAGAATATACAACAGTAATCAAGTATATCAGGGGCAGTTCGTTTTAAATGTTTATGAAGAATAATACTCAAACATGCTGCCCCGTAATAAGTATTTTAATATTGCAATTAAACATTTTCATTCATGACAAGAAAAATAAAAACATCTAATACAAAGAGTAGGAAATTTATTTGTGAGAGACTGACTGGGGGTTTGATCTTGAGAACCTACCTTCTCCGAGATAATTAATTATAAAACGCCAATGGGCTTGGCGAATGGCACGCGCACGCCAGTCTCCGCCCCGTGCATACGGGTATAAAGGAAGATGGCGGCGATCATTCACTCACCCTTTGTACTGAGGAACCTGAGAGGGCACTCCCGTTCACTGCAGTGATTCGGTGCAGCGTTGTGGCATGAAGTCACAACGTCTCGTTCCCTCCATCAGGGAACCGAGGTTACAGACGTAACCGAGACGTTCCCCTTCAGTCGGTCTCTCGACGTTGTGAGAGACTGACTGGGGATCAATCTTAAACGCCACAGCGCTTGCACCGATATCACAACCTCTAGCGGAGCGACCCTGACTGGGCTAGCGAGTCACAAGAGTGCTACCGCGAGACGTAATCTTCCAGTCATATAGTATTGGTCATACTGAGAAGCCTCTACTGAGGGCCTCACGGACAGTGGCGTACGCCTCTAGTAGCGAGGAGCTGTCCGGAGCCGAACACTGGGGAAACACTGCTCTCCTCTTAGAAGAGTGTGTTACGGAGGCCACATCCTACCCGGAGGGGAGGTACATGTGGAGACATGACATGGTCTCCCCGGCGGGGAGAACAACATGCGGAAAGGTGTTAGCCCGAATAGGGGACAATCCAGGTGGGATTACCACCGGCGGGGAGGTCACAGATTCACCAATCGGGAAATCCTGAGTGAGGAATTCAACACACGGGACGACCCAGTGGGGAGTCACTACGTATGGGGCACTAGTCCTAATACAGGGGTCTGCCTGAGCAGGGATGACTCTACCTATAACGGACCTGGTTCTAACAGACGGCTCCGCTCAGTCTGTTACCAAGTGCAATGCTTAGTGATGGATGGAATGCCTATACTTCGCCCGAGAGGGGAAAGTAGGTAGGCTACAATAGCGCACTAGTCTCACCTGGTGAGGGGACAAGGCGCTTTCGCAGGCGTACGCCCAAACCAGGAGCCCACCCTAAACGTTGGCGGCGTTTAAGGGCATGTGCTGCAACTGGTTCCACGTGGAGATTGTAAAACCTCGTGAAGGTACTGGGCGTAGCCAAACCCGCAGTTCTACAATGTCTGCCAGAGAGGCGCCCTGCCAGTGCCCACGAGTGGAGTGGGCTCTCACTGCCAGCGAGCACGGCGATCCTGGGATTGGTACCCAGTGCGCCACCTCTGTTTGGAGACAGCCCCCCCCGGGTGCTGTCTCCCAGAACAGACAAAGAGCTGCTCAGAGCTTCTGCGGCTCTGTGTGCGGTCCAGACCGAGGCGCAGCGCGCGTACTGGACACAACACTTAAAAAGGTTGGGTCTTCCTCTCCGGAGGGGAGCGCCTGCAGGTTCACCACCTGGTCCCGGAAGGGAGTAGTGGGAAGCTTGGGCACGTCGTCGGGACAGGATCTCAGGACCACGTGAGAATACCGATCCCGAGTTCCAGGCACCTTTGGGACACAGAGAATGCCTGTAGGTCCCCCACCCTCTTGAAGGAGGTGAGCGCCACAAAGAGTGCATCTTTCATCCAACTGAGGAAGATTGGCAATTCTAAGGGGCTCACCAGGGCCGTACCAAGGCCCTGTAGGACCACATTAGGGTCCCAAGAGGGTACGGAGCGCGGCCAAGGTGGATCCACCCTTCTCGCGCTCCTGAGGAACCTGGTGACCAGGATGTGCTGACGGGGATACTTACCTGCAGGTCAGCACTGATCCGATCAGGCAACTCCGCGGGTTCTCCTCCCGGGGAGAACACCAGGACAATTTGGCGCCATTAAGCGTATAACGTGGGGACGTGAACATAGCCTCTAGCCGCCCCACCAACCAGGGAAGTCACAGCCACCGAGCCCTCCGGCCTGAAACGCGCCGAAAGGGGCGCATTCCAGGACTTGGCGAGCTCGTCATGCACCTCCGGGAAGAATGGTAACGGAGCGGGGCGTGGCTTTTGACCACGCCCCCGAAACCGCGCATCTAGCCGCGAGCGTTCCGAGGAGGATGTTGTTACACCCTGCAACCCGATGCACGCGGCTGCCCGGGAAAGCATGGCCGACATCTCAGCGTCAGTCTCCTCCGGAGCTCGACTGCCTGACGACAGGAGATCAGAGGAGTCTTCCGTATCCGATGCCAGCAGGCAGCTGTCCGACGTAGCGACAGAGATAGCGTCATCATCCGTATGCGAAATCTTACCACTATGAGACGGCCGTCTGCCGCTCGTAGGGGACGAACCAGGTGAGCGTGAAGGGGTATAGATGGTCCGCGAGCGTGAAACTGACGGAGCAACATCTATCGGCGTCCCTAAATCACCCCCGCCGCTCGCCAAAGCGGTCAACCTCGCCGAAACGGCAGCTGAACACGCCTGGGAAACAGACGGGGTGGTGGCAGCGCTCAAAAGCACGTAGCCACCGTGACCGCAACACCCTGATTGCTATGTCCGCACACACGGGACATACCGCATCAGTGAAACCTGCCTCAGCATGCTTGAGCCCCAAGCAAGTGACACAGGAATCATGGCCGTCAGACTCCGGGATGAGTCTGTCGCACCCAAGGATACAGCTACGAGACATGCTCGTAGCCGGAGGGACTTACCTCTTAAGGTCTGTATCCTTCTGCCGAAACGCCCAGGGGAAGTCCACCGAAAGGAGAAGTCCGCTGCTCCGCGTCATAAATCCAGCAGGTTAAAAGTTTTCTCGAAGTCGAGTATCGCGTGTAGCATCAGCAAACACACAGGTTCCGAAGAACAAAGGATGAGTGAATGACCGCCGCCATCTTCCTTTATACCCGTATGCACGGGGCGGAGACTGGCGTGCGCGTGCCATTCGCCAAGCCCATTGGCGTTTTATAATTAATTATCTCGGAGAAGGTAGGTTCTCAAGATCAAACCCCCAGTCAGTCTCTCACAACGTCGAGAGACCGACTGAAGGGGAACTTAATTTACTCAATAAACTCAAACACGCTGTTCATCAGCTGATCAAATGTTTTGAAAGCAAACATCGGAAACAAATGTCTAATACAATGTAATGTAAGTTGCTTTGGATAAAAGCGTCTGCCAAATGCATAAATGTAAAAGTACAATGGTACGTTTTTAAGAAAAGATTATATTTATTTGTTATTTGGTTGCATTTATTTGCAGAAAATAGATATATACAGTTGTGCGTATAAATTTGTTGTGTTTGGCCTTCTAGACAAGTTGTTTAAATTGATCTGGTTATTCATTTTATAAGGTGATTCATCTATGTTGATATTCATTTAACAGTAATACTATCACAATCCACATGAAGGGCAGATTTATAGGATTTATGAAATCACATGTGAATTGAGGTCATTAATCATGAGGTTATATCAGCGAAAATAAAGTTCAGTGGTCACAGTAGGATTTATGCTAGTTATATATATTTTTTTTTATTACATTTTTTTTCTGTATAGTGTATTTCCCATTGTCAGATCACCTGTCTGTCAACACACAATATGCCTATATAATAGCACATGACATGCACAGTTGAAGGGAAGTAATATGTCTGAAAACATGGCTTATTGTTTTGTTTGTTGGCTTGATACTATTCTTATTGTAATTATGTTTTCTGTTCATTTGTGTGAGCAGCATAATTTACCATAATCTTTGTCTGTTACTGAAGAGAGTGTGATCAGTTGTCATGGCTAGACAAACAAAAACACACTCGTTGCCTAGAAATGTTTATTTGAAAAGGGAACACATCGTTTCAGATGATTAGAACAATAATAAAAGAGAGTTTAGTAATATCCTGTTTCTGTCTATACCGTTTTTTTTCTTCTTTCTACATTTCTCCCTTGACGCTTCCATGATGCAATGTTTAACAAATTTCCGTTCCGTTTCTTTCAAAACATTTTGGTCCACCTACAGTTACCTTGCATATTCCATACAAAACATTTTTAATGGACATAGGGGCGGCGCTTGGGGGGGAACTGTTTAGCATGTTTTGGCAATGCACCCCCAAGGATTATCTCAAATCTTTTACGGAATGTCCATTTACACTGATTGCAAATAGCCCGTCAAGAGAAGATGTAAGAATGACGCTGGCTGACTAGCTTCTCCAGTCACGTAGAGGGTAAAGTGTATATTAACTTCAGATCGTTGCAGTCATATCAGATCATAAAGCCATTTGTTCTTAATTGAACAACTGGCAACATAACTATACAGACCTGAGGGGCATTGTCTCTCCTACAACTGATGATTAGTCCCTCCCACTGATAGTTTATATCAAATTATCTCAAAATATTATTACTTCATTGATTTTAATATAATTACAAACAAGCTGATAACATCCAAAATAAATAAAAATGAAATAAAATGTATTTTAGGATAATGTTTGACATCTGTTTTCAAGACTCAGCCTGTGAGTTTGTGGTTGGCTGTACTTTTCCAGTACTTTAGTGTAAGGAAATTAGATTTTTGAATTGCAGCTAACTCAATAAAAAATTACTTAAAAGAGGCTCTCCATCTGACCAACCCATGAACAGGTAAACCGGATTGTTATGCCCGGCATAGCAAATCAGATGTTGTGTTGTTTTTGCAACTCACATAGAGCGCGGGTGCTATCTGAGTTTATGTTATAGTTACATAATTGTAAAACTACAACAGACTGAACAGAGTATATGTGAATATATTAAACGTTTTGATTCATTCGAGATTAATCTGCACTTTATGGGAACACGGCGTGGTCTGTGCTGTAATAAGTGTGTTTTACTGCGAATTCTATTTCAATTCAAAGAACAGAAGAGTATGGTATTGATTAGTTTGCTTTCGGTTACGGAAGGAATTAATAGGCTGTTCTGTATTTAAATAGCAAAATTGCCTGTTGTCTAGCAAAAGCATTTATACATTTAATAATTTTATCAGCCGCCCCATTAGCACCCCCAAGAAAAACATCCTAGCGCCACCCCTGATTACCCACTTTACAATGTTCATACTTAGTTTAAACATATACATTTTTTATTAAAAAAAATTATGCATCAGTAATCCCATCACGTTCATAATTATCTATACAACTGAACAAATATACAAACATGGGTTTTATTTATTTACTTATTTATGTACCTTTTCATCAGCACAAGCAATCAGAATATTTAATTATCACTGTTTTATCTTATGCAGCATAGTACATATATCACCAAACTCACGATAGGTTAGACTTGATTAAAGTGATTGAAACATGTGTTCCGAGTTTGACACACAACAGAAAAGTATTTGTAGTATTTGTGAACGGAGGCAGCTTGGAGACAGGCTTCAACGTAACGGAAGTCTATTTGAAATATAAACAGAGAGCCTTTTTGCTATATCCAATCACATATTTAAAAACTACAATACAAAACTTGAGCCTTCCCGACCAATCACGTTCCTTGCATGTTGTTATGGAAACGACAGGTCTCCGTTATTGGATAGCTATTAAAAGGTGCTTGACTGGAACGTTTTTGCGAAAAGTTTAACTTTTTTCAACCTAAAAATACGATCAAGCTACAGAAAAGGAAGCTGGCGTTTTAAAAAACCGGCCAGGACTTTTTTGAAAACATGGTTTACTCCATAGGATTATCATTTAAAACAGACGCTAGCAGCTTCAAAAAAGAAGTCAAGTGTGAACACAGACAGCTTTGTCTATGTGTAGTGGTTCTCTCTTGAGCTGATAAGGTAGATGCTGAACCAGCCGGGTGGATTATCTGCTCTTGCTCGTCTCGAAATTTGTTAATTAAACATTCACTGAAGCACGTCTTGATAACGCCCAGTGATCCTCCTTCTGTTCGCGTTATTATCCTCTGTCCATTCGCGTATACATTACCATTTGCTTGTTATTTGGCGTGAGATTTGTTCAGTTGGGCAGAGTAAGAGCCAGAAAGCTTGTACAAAAATCACTTTTCTATTCAGTACATTTGTGCAAGTAGCTTTCCTATAGCTCATTAGTTAGAGCATGGCGCTAGCAACACCAAGGTCATGTGTTCGATCCCAGGAATTGCACACACAGTAATTAGAAACAAAATGTATAAAACAGTATAAGGGAATGTGAGTCGCTTTGGATAAAAGCTTCTGCCGAATTCGTAAATGTAAACATGAGAGGAAATGTGATATATTTTAACAGAAATATTTCTAAGCACAAATGATTAAAAATATTTAGCATTTTTAAGTGTTTAGGGATTTCCAATGTTTGTACTAGATGCACACTAAATGCAAACCATATTAAAGCTTAGTGTATACAAAACAAATGATTTATGGAAGACATTTTTTTAAAGCATCAGTGTAAATTGAGCTGGTGAGATCTATAAAGCAGCAACAACTAATGGAAGGGTTTGACCTTTTCAAAAAGTCTTTGGAGATAAATTAGAAAAGATGCCATAATGTGTTCAGAGACAGACTTTGACATTTGCATTTAGAACAAATAAAACCCTCTCTTTGGATAAAGGAGACTCTTGATATGAGTACTATGTTGCCAAGCCTCAGGAGAACATGTTGAAATATCATCAGTTAACATAAAATTAAACTAATAGAAATTATGGAAACATCCCTAGGCCATTCACACTTGATACGGATTCACAGATTTTTAATGACAGTATGGTCCATGTGATTTACATTTATGCATTTGGCATACGCTTTTATCCAAAGCAATTTACATTGCATTTGTACTATACATTTGTTTCTGACTATGTGCAATCCTCTGGGATCGTACCCATGAGCTTGGTGTTGCTAACGCCATGCTCTAGCCACAGGAAAGCTCTGACACCAGACACACTCTCTCACACATGCACTCAAGCACTTTCTGCATATTATACACGCTCTCTCTCTCTCACACACACACGCATCTCTAACATTTAACATTTTATAAAAAATTTCCAAGCAAAGTAAGATTATATATGTTTGTTGTGTTTACAACAGGAGCCTGGTGGGTATAAATCCAGAAAGTCGGTCCAAAGGGCACCAAGAAGTACAGTATACCACCTAAACTCTTTCCATCCCTGTCAGACCTGAATGACTTTGAGAATTCTTGGAAGATTTCAAGGTAATTAAGCACACGTTTTCACTGCTTCTCTTTTGCCACCCATATTGTTCCAAGTATTGTTGTCAAAGGTACCTATACTTTACTTTGTAAAATCTGAAAGTTATAGTTCACCCAACAATGATAAGTCTGCCATCATTTAATCATCCTGTTGACTGAACAGTTGTGGCACCCATTTACCGCCACTCAGACAACGCATGGGTACCACAACTGTTCCGTTACAACATTGTTCAGAATATCTCCTTTCGTCTTCTACAGAAGAAAGAAAGTCATACAGGTTTGAAATGACAAGAGGGTGAGCAAACTTTCCATTTTTCCATTGTGAACTATTGACATGCAAGTAATCACAACAGTTGTAGGTTAAATGTTAGTTTGTATTATAAGTGATGTTTTGTTTTACAGCCATATAGGTAACAGTTATTACTGAGAAAGAAGACGAAAGACGTGGATGTGATATTACAACATATCCTTATGCATGTTCATCAATATTAAATGCCATTGTAAGTAATGGTTGAAGGTTAAGTGTTGTACATTTTTTATTTAGATGCATTTTCAGTGGTTCAGTCCTGGTTTAGGTCAGGAATTACATGGCATCTCATAGTTTACTGTTGAAGATGTTGCCAGTTTTCTTTCCATCTTGCAGTTAACTTGGTTTCTTGAAATGAATTTGTAATTGCCCACTTGTCCTTACAAATGCACGTTAAAGATCAATTATAAGCCAATTTGCAATGAAGTTGTTTGCTCAAGACCTCTTACAGTCTGTTTTTTTTTTTTATTTTAGTCATTATTACTTATGCAGTAGTTATTTGTAATTGCAGAAACAGTTTTTTTAAAAGCTATAATTGCTATTTTCCCTTTTTCTACTATAGGTATACCATTTAAACACAGAAAATAGCTGTTTTTAATATATATTAACTGTTATACGAGTAGCTATACCATTAAAAAACATAGACATTTTCTTAAAAAAAACAGAACGTTTTCTGTTTTTTTACCGTGAGCACACTGTCAATTAAAGGAACATTTCCGTTCTTGATTACGGTACAATGTCTGTGTAATGAGCTGGCAGTACTTTTTTGTTTTTTTAACATATTTTTTTACAGTGTACCATAGTAAATAATAAGGTATAATACAGTATTTTCTACAGTTTATCAATTTACTATTGTATTGAATGGAGTTATCAGGAAACTCTGGAATTGTTCTGACGTGAGCTAATTAGAGAGCAGCCTCAGGTCACCTGCCTGCCAAAAGTTTATGTACCTACAGTACATATACATTCATTAGTCCGGTGCCCCACACGTACAATATATACAGTATGTATTGTCACAGAAATTAACCAAATTCAAATTTAAATAATTATTTTTATGAATGCAAACAAAACTACCAGGCAAATATAGTGTGAATAAATCTGTTTATTACAAAACAATTTAGCAATTTATAATATATGTTGAACTTGTGTTTAACAGTCTTGTTCTCTGGATAATTTGGTGGGGCGGCACCCAAGCGCCCCCTTTTGACCAACCGCCGCTTATTCCTTCACTTTTTAAAATAAAGGTGCTTAAAAGTTTCTTCAGAGCGATGTCATAGAGGAAACATTTTTGGTTCCACAAAGAAATAGTCAAAGGTTCTTTAAGGAACCATCTCTTTCTTACTTTTGTACATTCCAAAGGACCTTTTTTTTCGCCACAAAGGACCTTTTGAGAAAGGTTCTTCATATTTTAATGGGTCTTTATGCAACCAAAAGGTTCTTCTTATATGGCACCTTTTTTAAGAGTGTTGGTCGGTCATCCATCCATCCATCCATCCATCCATCCATCGTGCAGAATTACATTGTATTTGCTGTCATGATTCTGCCTGCTCTTGTCTTGATTTTCTAGTATAGGGGCAGAATCATGACAGACCCACGTGTTTTATGTGGAGAGAAACATATTATTGTCAATCAGGACATAATATGCGTTCTCTCCTGTCACGTCATTTGGCCCCGCCCCTCTCGTTCCTAGTATAGCTTTCCTCCTGTGTCGCATTACCCACTCCTGCCCATCGTTATCTCCTTTGTTAGTCTCCCTATATAATACCCTCTTGTCCATTGTCTTGTGCTGGTTCGTTATACTTGTACTTGTATGCTGTATGCTGTATTTATTACCCCGTCTTGAAAGCCTGGTTAAGTCTAGTTCTAGTTCTTGTTACATCGTGTTTTTGGTGAGTTATTTTAGTCTTGTCCTTAGTGTTTATGTTCCTAGATTAGTTAGTCCGTATCCTGTTTGTTCTATTGTTTATCCTGTCTTGTTTTACCCCCTCGTGGGTTTTTGTTTTGTATTTATTAAAGTCTTGTTAACCCCTTCATCATCCGTGTCTGCCTGCACTTGGGTTCTCTTCCGCCACGTTCACGACAATTTGCTACTTTCAATCCTGTACTGGATCTAATATTAAAAAGCATTTAAAGCCCCAAGTAAATAAAAATCTAAGTTGTCTAAGAAAAATCTAGAGATTTCATGACATCACGCTACACTTCAGCCAAAGTTCTTGTACAATCAAAACTGCTTTAGAATCTGAAGAGTCCCGCCCCTTCACTATCAGAGCAGCTGAAGCGGTGGCTCATTTCAGCCACTTGTTCGCACATTTATTACGCGTACAAGGGAGATAGTGGATGATCCAGACCATGTAAGCATGAACAATAAAGTCTTAATTTCACGTCAGTGTCACGCGAGCAGTTGCACGTGAGTGTGCTCCGGTTCAGACACACCATAGCACAGAGCGGATAATATGCCGCGAATATACAATCCGTGTTTACGTTATTATGCAGTAGGTTGTGCTTGATGTTTGAAACATTGTTCTGAATCTGATCTCAGCTTTTTGTTCAAAATGTGGCTTGTTTTGTTTTAAAGAAGAGGCTCTGTTCTTTCATTTGATATATTGTATAATTATATAATGTACATGTAAAGAAGACATATTCTGGAATCCATTCAAATTCTGTGAAAGTCATAGAAAATGCTCGGGCTGACTTGACAACTTAAAAATAAATGCTTTCAGGGAAAACTTAAAAAAATACAAAAATGGTCCATAAGGGGAGCAAGAATACTAAGAACAGCACAGCAGAAAGAACATCTGTTCCACACGGCTCGTACACAGCCTCAATTTGCCTGTGTCAATACAGGGGCTTTATGAGGGTCAGTGCTTTCAGAGCATGCTGCACACACAGATCAAAATACAAAATGGAAGTTGCTCAGCCACCTGACAAAAAAACAAACCCACTCTCATTATAGAAGTAACCTAGGCTAACCTTCACGCCTCTGTTCAATAACGTACACTGGCTGAGCTAAGTAACTCAGATGTTTCTTTCCCTATGTCCAGAGACATAAAAAAGTTCCACAACATGAAATCTTATTGGATTTAATTTGTTATTTGGCACAGTGTGGGTGGAACTGTTGTGCTGTAGTTCATCCAGCTTCACATCATCAAAATGATAAAAAATAATTTCGAAGGATGTCGTCATTAAGATTCATCACACTGGCATAAAGGATGACATAACTTGTGTCTTGAATGCAAAACTTTGCCAGCTCACTGGTCCAAATGGGGTACACACAGATGCCCATAGCTTCTTTGATCTGATTTTAGCCTAAACTATAGCATTATGAATTGCTTCATTAGACTAATGGTTTCAAATCCACATTTAAACATAACCTACAATAAAAAGAACGTTTGTAGCTTGGCTGTGGTGAAGAGCTCTATTAATGTGACCCGAGTGCCCTTTGATTAACCTTCCTTTGGTTACTGATCTGCACATTTGTTTATGTTGCTTAGCTTTATTTTAGATGAGTGATGTCGACTGTGGTCAGTCTTAAATTTAACATATTCTGGATATGTGCTGTTATTCTGCATAACAGTGACATTTTATCAGAGAAATTTACTACAGTCATATGTTTTGTTCACGGTACCAGTTGAACTGCCCCTAACGTATGCACGTGTTCGACTTCTTGCAGGCTGCGCAGACAGCGTATGATCTCACAGAACTGCAACTGCTCTGTGATCTTGAATTACTCTCGTGAGACCTAGAAATCTCACGGGGATAGAGTCCGCATCGATCCAGGAAATCAAATATACATATCTAATAGGGAAAGTCGGTCAACCTTTATAGATTAGGTCCTCACAGATGGCCTTTAGGGCCCTGAGGATTCACTACTGCAATATTGGACACCTTACAAAAACAAAAGTTGCAAAACAAGCAGCGATGACCCATAATAAATAGTTTCAAACTACAGGTCAACCATGCATAAAACAATCTCACCCTGCCTTAAGTGCTGATCCTAATCTTATAGCTAGACTAACAGGCTAAATAAAGCGGGCACTTTCCTGTTGCTTAGTGGTTAGAGGATGGTGTTAGCAATACCAAGTTCATGGGTTCGATCTCAGGGATATTGCACATACTCAGAAACGAATGTATTGTCTAACGCAATGTAAATCGCGTTGGATTAAAGCGTAAACCAAATGTAAAATGTAAAATAAAGGGAAATTATAAAGGAGAGCATGAGGGATGCAGTACATCATTAAATAAAGCTTCACCTTCATCATTAAATACACACAAACTGAACTTGTCCATTAAAATATTTTGGTTAACAGCATGCACTTGATGTAAGCACTGAGTTATTTTGTGTTAAACTACAAATAATCACATTTCTTGTTTGTTTGATGAAAGAAATAAGTAAGCATTGGTTTGTGTATTCAGTTTGTGCCCCCTGGCAACCAACACAAAAACAAGCATAAATGGAAAGTCAGTAAGGTGGACTTTTCGCTTTCACAGCATGCAACATTAAGTTGACATTTAAGAAGTGAGCTTTTCGCAGCATATCCACACAATAGCATTACATTTTTCCACCCTTCCCCCTCCTCTCCTCCCATAGTGTGTAAACCATTTTAAAGCCTGAAAAATTACATGCAGAGTGATTAAACTCAATCCAGCGTGAAAAATCTGTCAACAGCCATATGTTGAACATGTTTTGAGTCTTTAATACAGTAAGCCATTTTTTATTGCCTTACCTATATTCTTATACTGAACCACAGACCATCCAACTTTGAGATTGGGGATTCTTACACGTGGACTTTAATCTTCTCCTCGTTACTAATGAGCAGCTCATCTTGCCTCTCTAAGTATATTTGTAATACACTACACTGTTAACGATTTGCTTGTATTTTTACAGTAACTTACTGGCAGCACGGTTGCCAGTAAGTTACTGTATTTTGATTTACAGTGCTGTACTGTAATAGATTACTACAGTACAAAAAAATATTGCTGTATAGATACAACACAGTACTTTACTGTATTTTTACTGCAATTTACTGTAATACCTATATTGACAAATTACTATTTAATTCGTATTGGCAATAATTACAAATATTATTATATATTTTAGCTAGTTTGGATATAAATCTGTAGTTATTAATATTATAAAACTGCTATACTTGACATTATGAATCAAAAGGCAATCCAGGCAAATTTTTTATTGAATCATTTCATTGAAACAAAAAGTATTAAAACATTTAAAACATTAAAAAAGGCGAGAACAATACCTATTCTTGTAACTTTTTTGACCCACTTCAAATGTTGACTACTATATATATTACAACATTTAAGTGAGCAAAAATATTCATACATTACATATCAAAACAAACAATAGCAACAAAGTGACAGGATTCATCTAACACTGGCAAAGAAAACACTGGTCTGTAGTTAAAATGTTCCATTCAAACTGAGTGTCGTGTGTAAGAGTGTTGTGTGTGGCTGTGTGAGAGTGTTGTGTGTGAGAGTGTTGTGTGTGGCTGTGTGAGAGTGTTGTGTGGGGCTGTGTGAGAGTGTTGTGTGTGGCTGTGTGAGAGTGTTGGTGTTTGGGTGAGTGACAGTGTTGTGTGTGGCTGTGTGAGAGTGTTGTGTGCGGGTGTGTGAGAGTGTTGTGTGGGGCTGTGTGAGAGTGTTGTGTGCGGGTGTGTGAGAGTGTTGTGTGGTGCTGTGTGAGAGTGTTGTGTGCGGGTGTGTGAGAGTGTTGTGTGCGGGTGTGTGAGAGTGTTGGTGTTTGGGTGAGTGACAGTGTTGTGTGGGGCTGTGTGAGAGTGTTGTGTGCGGGTGTGTGAGAGTGTTGTGTGGTGCTGTGTGAGAGTGTTGTGTGCGGGTGTGTGAGAGTGTTGTGTGGGGGTGTGAGAGAGTCTTGGTGTTTGGGTGAGTGACAGTGTTGTGTGTGGCTGTGTGAGAGTGTTGTGTGCGGGTGTGTGAGAGTGTTGTGTGGTGCTGTGTGAGAGTGTTGTGTGCGGGTGTGTGAGAGTGTTGTGTGGTGCTGTGTGAGAGTGTTGTGTGCGGGTGTGTGAGAGTGTTGTGTGCGGGTGTGTGAGAGTGTTGGTGTTTGGGTGAGTGACAGTGTTGTGTGGGGCTGTGTGAGAGTGTTGTGTGCGGGTGTGTGAGAGTGTTGTGTGGTGCTGTGTGAGAGTGTTGTGTGCGGGTGTGTGAGAGTGTTGTGTGGGGGTGTGTGAGAGTGTTGGTGTTTGGGTGAGTGACAGTGTTGTGTGGGGCTGTGTGAGAGTGTTGTGTGGGGCTGTGTGAGAGTGTTGTGTGCGGGTGTGTGAGAGTGTTGGTGTTTGGGTGAGTGACAGTGTTGTGTGGGGCTGTGTGAGAGTGTTGTGTGCGGGTGTGTGAGAGTGTTGTGTGGTGCTGTGTGAGAGTGTTGTGTGCGGGTGTGTGAGAGTGTTGTGTGGGGGTGTGTGAGAGTGTTGGTGTTTGGGTGAGTGACAGTGTTGTGTGGGGCTGTGTGAGAGTGTTGTGTGGGGCTGTGTGAGAGTGTTGTGTGCGGGTGTGTGAGAGTGTTGGTGTTTGGGTGAGTGACAGTGTTGTGTGGGGCTGTGTGAGAGTGTTGTGTGCGGGTGTGTGAGAGTGTTGTGTGGTGCTGTGTGAGAGTGTTGTGTGCGGGTGTGTGAGAGTGTTGTGTGGGGGTGTGTGAGAGTGTTGGTGTTTGGGTGAGTGACAGTGTTGTGTGGGGCTGTGTGAGAGTGTTGTGTGGGGCTGTGTGAGAGTGTTGTGTGCGGGTGTGGGTATTTTTGTCGAGAAACTACATGACTTGCAGTTGTAACTGGACATCCTGGGATGACTTGCTTGGTTTAAAAATGACCAAATTCAGCCAAAATATCAATGGTGAGACTGTAACACAAAAAGCCAAAAATAACAAAATCTGTTAGCCATAGAAATAATTACAAATTGTGAAGTAAATGGTGAAAGAAAATTCATTAACACTTTACTATAAGGTTTTATTCCATAACATTTATTAATGGTTTAGATAATATGAACTAACAATGAACAATACATTTTTCAACATTAATAATATTTGAGAATTCATTATGAATTAACTAATGTGAACAGCGATAAATTGATTGATTTAAAAATGTATTGCCAAATGTTAAAATGTATTAACATCCTATGTTAACAAATAGAACCTTATTGTAAGTGTTACTAAAAAGTCAGAAGTAAAACCAGAAACAAATTTGAATAAAAGTTGTATTATAAATACATGGTCAATACTTACAGAAACTCATGAGCCCAGGGTGCAAAAGTGGACCAAACTGTGACGTTAGAGCTGTAAGAATAAATATATAATGATATGTTACTTGCTGAAATTTAGAAACCATTCTGTTTATTATATACGCTTAAGATAGTCAATCAAAAATGTAGCAAAATGATCATTTAAATGTTTTCCCTGTATACATTAACATTAAGAGTTCAAATATTTGGGATTGCATTTTCTATACCGTTGGTGTAGCGAAAGTCAATGTGTTTTTGGAAATGCATTTAAAGCTGATCGCGCTCCTCTTTCCGTACAGCGTCATTACGTAAAGGCGGAGTCAGCAGCGCTCTTTAGCAAAGTACGAGCATTGATTTGAGGTGTTGGAAGCAATATCGCTACAAATATATTGTCATACAAAACTTTTTGGACAACTGAATGTAAAACACAAAGAACAACATATCTGCTTCTGCGGATATACCGTAAATACAGAAATAAGCGCCGCAAACACATTTATAAATCTGTTAGTAATGAAATCTGTATGGATCGCACTCATCACAGTTAAATATGACGTTTCATTTTGTGTGAAGCAGTTTGGTAGCTGTGTGGGCTACTTTACAGTGACTTTGTTATTTCGTATGAGATTTATTTAGGAGGAATCTTAGTTGAATTGGTCAAATATTATTTTATTTGAACACAAACGCGAGTTTTTCTATTACCAAATACAAGTCGGTTTACCTAGCTCGCCATTATAAACGAACTTCAACTATTCGACAGAAAATAAACTCACCAAAACCCTCATAAATGGTTGAAATAATCCTATATTCATTAAGTGAGATGTGTAAAACGGGTTTAAGCAGTGGGCTGACTTAGTTTAATTTCTGAGGAACGTGGAATGAGAGAGATATGGTCGTTTGTTGGCGACCATATCTCTCTCATTCCACGTTTAAAACAACACTGTGACAAACTGTTGTGCAAAATACAAAAACAAAATAATTTTTTTGTATGAAACACATAAAATAAACCAAACTAAAAACTTACCAAACTGCCAGAAATCGATTATCCTCCTCCAGCTGCAGCCAGGATGGGCTCTGTGTGATTTGACGTGATGACGTTGTGGCACACTTTCGTTACACGTTACAGCAAAGCTACAGCGAGGTTACAGCGAGACCAAAATTTACTGTAAAAGTTTCCCGCTCAATGAAAATTACCCAGAATGCATTATGAGCTGCAGTATTTTACTGTAATATACAGATGCAGTATTGTACTGTGGATTTTTACAGTAATGTGCTGCTAATCTACAGCGACATCTAACAGTGTATGCAATCTCGCTTAAATTTTAGATAGCTCATCTCTCTGTGGATTACGAGCAGCCAGCTGCCATTTCTTCTTACTTGATGTTTTATATCTCTGAACTACACTGAAATAACATATATTGTTTTAAAAACCTCTAAACCCTCATAATAAAGCATAAGGGTTGACGTTTTACTCCTTATGTTTTTTAGAGTCATTGAAGATCAATACAAACTTTTAGTGGATTTAGGGAAAATAACAGAAAGGCCATTAACATTCAACCAACCTGGACAGACATGAAAACATATTCTGAGACTGTTTTTAAGAATTATTATCAAAGTTAATTTACAAATATGCCTTTTTATCCAAAGGAACATTTTGGTAGTTACATTTATTTTGGTGAAAATAACCATGTCACTCTCTATCAACGGCCAAGATTTGTTTACAGTTATTTACCATCTACAGGCCTATACAGTATATACAAATATTAGCTATACGCCTGTATAAAACCATCGTGCTTTATATTGACACTTGATGCTGTCAAACTGTGAAAAATGGATTCTGCTCTTCAAGTGACACTTGAAAACATGGGAGACCTGAAGATATGCAGTGTTGCAGATTGAGTATGGTTATGTGGGCTGTGTGTGAGTGCAAGTATGCTTCCTCATTCGTACTTATGTGTAAATGAAAAAGAACAAGCCATTGAATAAAGCAGATAGAGCAGAAAGACATACTGTGCTGTCTTAACAGTGGCGTGTTTGTGTTTTATTCAGTATGTGTCATGCCTTGAGAGATCAGTAAGCTCACAGCTGTAATGCTTTGGACACAGGCAAATTAAATGTCAGACACCCGGGGACAAGACACAGATCTCAGTTGCTGTGTATCAGAAAATCAACACAGTCCTGCAGCTAGATAAAGAAATGAACTACTGGGAAAGATGAAAGATTTTACTGAGATGCAATAGCAATGTCCTCTGTGTTGAGAGAGATGGATGAGTCTAGTTCATTCTTGTGCCGCTGGTTCACGTCCCTCCACACGGCTCTGGTCATCAATGTAAAATGCAATTTCATACCAGCTTTCTCAGGTCACCCAACAACCATGTCACATAACCACGTAATTTACTTTCGTCATCAATTCAGTCATTGTTCCGTTTAAAACGTAAATCAGCAGGGATCTGGCATCTGACATTTCTGACACTTGGCATGCATGTATACATCAGTTTAAGTATTAACTATGTGACCAAATTTAAATCACATATACAGTAATTAGGTTATATATTCACCGTTTTTGTCAAAACAGTTTTTTACTTTAATGTTATCTAGACACAACCCATTACCGGCTGCCCCCTCTCTCTAATGATGCTGCAAGCCAGTGCAGTCTGTAGCAGAACGCGTCTCTGCTAAAACCTGAGACTAGAATACCAAATTTACTGTTTAATTCAAATTCTGCCAAAGCTAACACTATTACACAATTCCACAGGGAATAATTATTTGTGTAAATTAACACGAGGAAGACTATTTTTCATGCAAGAAAGGCAAGAGAGTCATTCTTGACTGGCAAAATAGGACCTTGTCTGGTCTACAACTAACTGGAAGACAATCTCTGTTCAAACTGTTTAAACAAGAGTTATTTTACACCAGCCACAGTAAATGGAGGATGCCCTCTCCTTTGTTGTTCAAATAAAGACTGCAATTCAGAAGAACTTGAAGAGGTACAGCTTTTAGAAACACAGGTTTAACACCTCTTGAAACAATACCAAAGGCTTTTAAAAGGTTCAGTGGTTGGTGTGTTTAGAAGAGGCTTGGGGCTGCTTTGAAATCAAACAGCATCAAAAAATCCCTATGCCCTGTACCAGGGCCGTCCTTTGGGCAGTGCAACTAGTGCGACTACACCAGCCCCACCCTCTAGGGGGCCCCGCGGCAATAAATAAATAAAAATAAATAATAATAATATTAAAAAATTACAGATCTTGAATTGATTGAAGTGTTTTAGTTGTTTTTTTGAAGTATGAGTTTAGTCATACTGTTTTTCACGTGTTTAACCATGATGCTGCTTTGCACAGCGGAGTAGAATGAGTGCATGTGCTGTGTGGAAAGAGTGAGTTGAAAATATTTCTGGTCCTTCCAGAAACGAGTGAGAGTATGCATGATCTAAAACATCAAAAAATTGCATTTTGTTCCCTGTATTCAGTTCTCTGACTCAGGAGATTTCTACTCCCTGTCAGGTATTATTATGGAAGTCTATTAATGCCATTAGTCTTTGAGTCTGCAATTAAATATGGTTGTATAATTAAGCTGTGAATATTTCATTTTATTTATTTTTCTTACTTGTTTTAAAACACACCTTAAAATTCGCCTTTAATATTCCATATTATTTAAACTTTAAATTTTTAAATTAAATTAAAAAGGTGAATTTTGATTATTACATTTTTAAACAGTGAAATTGTGTGTGAAATGTTTCAATTTGAAATATTCACAGCTTAATTTTACAACCATATTGAATTGCAGACTCAAAAAAAGGTTAAAACGGCAAATGCACTTCTCCTGTGAAAAGAGAACCCATAAGAGGCAATCGCAAGAAAAGCACGACGCAAACCGCTGACTGCACATTATTTTAAACCGTGTTGTCCTGTACGTTGGGTATTGATTCAGGCACAGACTCTGCACGGCTGAACCACAGCCGTCTCCGTCAAAAAGCAAATGTCTTTCAAAGCTGTGTAAAATCATCACAATGATCGCAAGTTTACATTTAGTTTTTTAATACATTTATTAGGAAAACCTCTTAAATACGCTTATTTTACTAAGGTACCATATAACTTTGATTTATGTTGTTTTCGCATTAGTTTTAGCCTGCTTGCACCTACATCTATACTGCTATTGACTTCGCGCATTTACATCTATTTGTGTATCTGACCAATGACTACACTTAACAACACTACACTTAATATCATAAACAAGATTTGACATTAAGACATGTAGGGCCCTACTTCTTCTAATTTGCACTGGGCTTGGAATGGCCTTGCCTGTATATTACACATTTAAACTTTATGTAAAATTATTAAATTGTCAGATTTTACTCTGGAATTTAATGTGACTTCATGCATAGAGTATTTATATTTATGAGTGCAAAAACTATACAGAGCATGAAGCAGAATTAGACAAAGGCAAATCCAAGAAACTGAGACAAATCTTGTGTGTAAGGTTCTTAGCAAGTCATATTGGGGACCTAGAAACTCACAGAAGACATATACAGCTCACTAGAGGCAGTTAGAAGAGTAACTGGCATAAAACTGATAGATGTCCATTCCTACATGTACCGAAAATTAAGAAACAGAGAAATTAAGCCTAAAATGTTATCTATTTTGTAACAAAACAAAACTATGGGGAGATTGAAACATTAGGAAAAAGAGACTTCGCAATATATATATATTTAATAAATAGATTTCACAATATAGCATAATATAATTAACTCGAATGTTGAGATCCATAAGCTTTTGTAAGTGTAAGATGGATGTAAATGAACATCAATACTGATAATATAATTTCTACAGTACACAGTATGGTTCTAAACAGCCATGAACCAGAAGTGGTGATCAGTGGCGTTGCTAGCCCCCTTTTAGGGAAACTAAAGCCCCCCTAAAGTTCTAGATTAGCCCCCCTAAAATATTGTAAGTACAAGTCTGTAGAAGTATTCGAGATTGCTTTATAGTCCCCTTTAAAACTCTTATTATGAAAACGGCGGCAGGCTACGTTATTTAGCGCATTCTTCAGTTCATAGCAGAACCGAGTGGATTAAACGTCGTGAGCAGAGTACAAGGTGACATCTGCATCTTTGCCATTATTTGTTATAAATACAGCTTACATAATATGATGCAGGAGCAATACAAGACCATTTCTCATCCACTGTAAAACGTTTTGTCTGCGTTCACCCCTCGTCACACTGTTAACTTGAAATCATGTCACACCAATGACTGCATACTTTAGAAAACAAGCATGATGATGTTGTTGCACATAGAAATTTAACATTCATGATGATGTGCTGTTTTATTTTTCTGCACCAAGGTATTGAGAGCTGATGGTAGTTTCGAGAGCCCCGGAAAGACCATGGGACCATGGAAAGACCATCAGATAGAGTCAGCCTGGTGTGGCTGCTGTGTTATTTATTGTTCTGAGTTTCGAAGAGGAATATTTTTTATTATTCATTTAAAATATATTTTGGATGTAATACATGAACACGCAGTCATGCACAGGAGTGACAGCGCTCATGCTAATCAGAATGAATGGCAGGGAAAACATATCAATATCTTATCAGATATCAGTTACATTTATTATGTGGATTTGTGACAGTTATTGTCACTTTGAATTATAAATGTTGCAGATCGATCGATTAATGTGATATTAATTTAAATAACTTGTCTTTAATCTGCATTTTCTTTTTGAATTATTTATTTTAGTAATGTAAACAGTATGTGGTGCTTAGAGAGGGGCTATGTATTATTTATTTATATATATCATCATTGGAGGCTGAGCCCCCCTAACATTGAAAACCTAGAATCGCCCCTGTTGGTGATCATCTTTACTTATTTCCGAATTAAATTGAATAGCTAGTAAAAATTGTGATAGACAAAAATTTTGAACTTTTAAAATTTGGATAGATTCTTAATAAAAACACTGCAACATGATTAGCACATGAGAAACATTAATTGTGGATTTTTCTTTACTTTTTATAGACTTTGGGCAGTATTCAGTATACACTGCACAGAATCAAGTAGTAAATTAGTATTCCATTCCAAAAATAACACAAATAATTGTTCCACAGTGGGTGAAATCCCTTCAGGCCTGCTTTAAAATAACCTGTCCATGTTAACACCATAAGTCTGCATGACTAAACTAATGCACCTACTGTACAACACTACTTAGCCTTAAAGAGTTTAAGGCCCCTCCCCCACACGAACAAACCAAGAGTAAAATAAGCCTATCAGTTCCCTGCCAGCACTATTTAGTTTGACATCTCTATCTTGTCAATATGCCATGCCTCAAATGCTGCTGTTATCTTCATTCTGAACATCCCGCAATCACAGCATCCCACAATCAATTTCCTTAGGGGTTGCTTTGAATCCTCTCTATCCCTCATATGCAATACCTTATCAGTAATACAAGAAAAATAAATAGGCTAACATAGCCTTAGTGCCATGCTGGTCTTGTTTCCCCAGCTTCTGGTAAAAAAAAAACAATCCCCTGGTAAGTTGTTATAAAACAAAAGGAGCTTTCGGGCTTAGGGCATCTTTCACTTTTTCTAATCATGCATATTGTGCAAAGAGAACGGCTTATTTAAACCTTTGTGTTGTGTTTGGGTCTGTGGGTCCCGTATAGCTTTTTTCTTTTGCATTCAACCTCAGACATTAATACGTATTTAACATAGACTTTTTTCACACAAATCATAAAAAAGAATATCTCCCTTTTCATTAATGTAAACTCATATGATTTCTATGTTGCTAGTTGTTGGGATAAATTACATATCTGCAAAGTATTTTAACATGCATTTAGGATTAGTGTTAGTTTTATTGCTGTATTGATTTGAAAACTGAAGAATGTTCCACTAGAACTGTGAAGATAGGCTGAGTAGCAAACATCATACAAGGGTTGAAGCAAATTGGAGATAGAAAGAAAACCAATTTAAACTAAGACTGACAGATATTTTTCTATTCTAAACAAATCATGACATATTCATCTGTCAGCATTACTTGTCAGCTTACTAGACTTTTTGACTGTCTTACCGGCAGCCATGAGTGTGTGAATGAAAAGTGACAATGTCATACAACATAATAAAGCTAGAAGTGTTTATAACAGACGCCACACAGACCACTCCAAAATGCTGACTGATATCTCTGATTACAGGAGACTTCATCTTCTGGTTATTTTGATTTGCCAATGCATCAAATGACATGCATTGGCAAAATTGAAATAAAAATTTCAGTTGCTATTAGATTATTAATGATAATCTTAAATCACATTTTTTTTGCCTTGTTGTGCAAGCACAGACGAGCTTGTGCAGAGGCTGCAGCTTTTGCCAGAGGTGAACTGGAATCCCCTGGTTAGGCCTGGTTTCCCTTTGAGGATTTTTGGCCCTCCAATGGAGTTTTGGGTTCCTCGCCACGGTTTGTACACTGCTTGCACGGTTTGCCTGGCCAGGGGGCTGCTAGAATTTTAAAGTTTTATTTAATTAACACTTTAGGAATTTATAGTGTGTTTAATATTTGACCTGTGTTTCTGTCACGATCCTGCCTTCTCTTGTCTTGATTTTCTGGTCTAGGGGCAGAATCATGACAGACCCACGTGTTTTATGTGGAGCGAAACATATTATTGTCAATCAGGACATAATATGCGTTCTCTCCTGTCTCGTCATTTGGCCCCGCCCCTCTCGTTTCTAGTATAGCTTTCCTCCTGTGTCTCATTACCCACACCTGCCCATCGTTATCTCCTTTGTTAGTCTCCCTATATAATAACCTCTTGTCTATTGTCTTGTGCTCGTTGGTTGTACATATTTCCTGCCCTGTATGCATATTGCAAAGGTCATTGGTGTCTTCCTGATTGTTTATTTTTGCCCCCCCCATGTGGGAAGTATCTGTTTTCTTATTTATTATTAAAGTCTGTTACCCCGTATTGCTGCCTGCGCTTGGGTTCTTCCAACATGCCTTCCGTGACAGGATCGTGACAGTGCCACATGTTTTGTGTGGAGAGACAAATATTATTCATGACATAATGTGCGTTCTCTCCAGTCTTGTTTCTGGCCCTGCCTCGTTTCCTTGTTAGCTTCCATTAGTGTTTCATTCCCGACAACTGCCCTGTGTAATCATGCCTTGTTAGTTTCCCCTATTTAATGCCCTCATGTCTATTGTCTTGTGCTTGTTTTTCTGTACTTGTTTCATGCCTTGTGCTTGATGCCTTGGATTCTCCGTGTTTAATATAGTCTAGTCAATGTGAGAGTTCTGTTTTAGACTAGGTGGTTTTTGTAGTTAAAATTCTTGTCGAGTGTGTTTAGTTTTTCTTCAGTGTTTTGGTATTGTTTCCCTGGATCTTGTTTTGTTACCCCCTCGTGGGTGTTTTGTTTTGTTTGTATTAAAGTTTTCTGTTAACCCCTTCGCTGCCTGTGCTGACACCATTCCTGACAGTTTCTCTCTCTCGTTATCATGGGTGCGTAGTTCTAGGTGATGGCCCGTGTCTGTGTGTAGGTGCGTAATGTTCGGAGTGTTTTGTGTGTGTCTGAATCAGTGTGTCTGTCTTCTATGTTTTCACCTTTTTTATGTTTTGCTTAGTCAATATTTTTTTTCTTGTACAGCTACTTTGTAACAATGAAAATAGTAAAAAGAGCTATGGCTATGTGAAACCAATTGAAAACAATGCCTTGCTGCCAATTTACAAGATGTCTTGTTCATATTAGTTTGTAAATTCACCTGAAACTGATCCTACTGACCCCTGAGAGTGTTCCTTCAGCATTAAGTTATACTAACAATAGAGAATCACGGATCCAATCTCATAGAGTCAACACAATTTGCATATGATTTTGCGGTTGTAAATAAACTAACAGAGGACATGAGGATGCAACACACATGACCAGGTGAGATTTGATATCGCTTTCAACAGTGTGAGGCACTCGTTTTGAATTGAAAGGGTGGATGTCTTCAAAGAAGCTGCTTCCAGCAGTCACCTTACTGCTGTAGTGTGTGATCTCAAAGAGAAAGCTTGGTTGTTGTATGTTCTTAGATTTTGTGATATTCTACATATAAAACAATTCTAAATAAAGTATTAAATTATTCTGATATAATTCTGAATTTGTAAATCAAATTCAGGGAAACTGTGGGACAATGTCAGGCTGGTAATCTGCAAAATGTACCAATAAATTCCAAAAACCAAAGTACCAAGTAATCCAACATCCTCAACACTATTTTAGAGGACAACTATTTTAATTGCCAGAGAGAAATATTGATGCATTAATTCTATGAAATCAGCCATAATGGGCAAAAATTCTGTGGTGCTTAAACAATATTTATGATAAGAACGTTTTGAAAATATATAAACAGATGGTTATTCTGCTATAAATGTACACAAAGAGATGAATGTTAACTCCAATTGGTAAACAGCAAAGAGCTCTGCCTGTTACTCACTGCTCCCGCAGTCTGATTTAATGAGAGTGGGGTGGGTTTGGGGGGAGTTGCTTCCTATTATGTTCGGAACTACACTGAACACTGTTGCAGTAGTTGAGTGATGTCTGATGCATTATTCATTTGCGAGTGATGGAAACGTGTTGCCCAGAATTACAGGGTCTCAAACCCTATAATATATATATATGTTATAATGGTAATGGTGTTTTCAAGATTGGGACTATTACTGTAAACAGAAATGTCCGCCTCCTTGTATAATAAAACCAGTGTCCAGTGCAGAGTGGTAAGTGCGAGAGACAGAAGCAGATATAAATCTCCATTTGTTATTGTGGTTGATTTATCATTTAGGAGGTTTGTTTGCGAAAATCTTATTTTTTATCATGTGATAAATCTTATCTACAAGGAAGGTAACCGAGCACTTTTTATAAAAGGTGATTTTTTAAGGCCAGTTAATTCAGTTTTTTCTGACCTTTGTTACACTGAATTTTTTTTGATTTGCAAAAAACTTTAAAGGGGTACGGAAGATGTCCTTCCCATTACCATAGCTCTCCAAGCACGTAAACGCGTCCGCCATCTTGGAACAGTCCACTCACGTCACTCACAGTTTGCTAGAATGCCACAACACTGCGCAGCCATGGCTGTGCATTTTAATTCCCGAACAAAATATGGATTCCCTATCATTGTTGTCCTGTGTTAATGTAGGAAATATAATTTGAGTTTACACAACAGCAACTATGTTTTCATAATCACACACAGTAAGCTTGCTTTCGAGTGTTAACGGACCGGCTTGGCAGGGTTGCCAGATCTGTGAAACAAAATCCTACATCACATGCCTAACGTCCCTAGTCCAAATAACAGAATTTAAACATTCATAAATAAATTAATCTTAGAATTGACAGCTATATAACAAAATCCTTCCACACCTAACCTGCGGATATAACAAATTGGAGAAATAGTTACAAAGTAACCCAATTCCACTGGAATTGGCAACACAGAGGGCACCGTTCCAATATGGCGGACGACCTACGTATAGCGGCCCATAGAAACAGATGCTAATGCGAGATCTAGTTTTGATATCTATGCCCATTACCCTATCCGTGTTCCAGGGAGCAGGGTTTATGTCAAATTTGGCCGTCGTGATGTAACTACTGCAGGGAGTAGCTTGTTGTTGCATATATGGTTTATGCTCAAACAGCTTTACCACAAACTAACTAAATCTAAAATAAATAAATACAATTCCATCAGACCTCCCCTATTTTTTCACGTGGGATGGCACTTTATTACTCTAAAAACCAATGTAAACTTACTTAGTTTACAAAGTAAATTTATTAGTTATTTGCGTTGATGGTTAAATTTCCATTTTAATAAGAGGTAATGATACAAAACATTTTGCACCAGTTGCTACTGATCTATGGTGTACATTTTTATGCTGGAATTTACTTTGTTTCCACAATTCATAACTATCGGAGCATAGAGCCTTGAGGGATGCCTGGCCTCTAACCAAACTGCAGCTGTAACCGTAGCTTATCCAAGTGTGCTTGTAGCGGAAAACCTGTTTCAGTCCTCTCTTCTGGTTGGAGCTAAGTTGTGCCAAGTAGTTGGCAGAGAACCAAATTGCTAACAAGGTGGGCCAAATCTAGTGGGGAAAACACGGCTCTTTGCATCACCTGCCCTAAGGACAACAGGCATCCTGTAATGTCATCAGGGAAGTGCTTCTTACACCTACTCCTTTCCACTGCCAAAGCAGATCAGAGATCTTCCGAAGCGGGAGGTTCTTCTTTCACTGAGCTGGGTACAGACTCAATACAACAGCTGCATCAGATAATTTAACACATGAGCTGCGGGAATATTAAGATTAACACAAATGTTGCATTCCATTTATGCTTGTTTATTTTCACATTCCAAAGGAGAGTATTTCACAGAGACACATGAATGACCTCCTACACCACAGCTAAGCTATTGAAAAACATTCGAATTTGAAGATGCATTGCTGTGGGCAAAAGAAACAACCACCAATAAATGTTTTAGACACTTAGACAATAGACTGTTCCTTTGATATTTTTTCAGTAGATGTGAGAGCCAGGAGTTTGACACTAGGGGACCTAATTGAAATGAAAGAATTAGAGCTCTGCCAGCATCGCTAGTTTCTAATTATACCACATATTGAGTCTATCAGGCAAAGGCTTTGATATAAATATGAGAACATTCTGCCACGTAATATTTGTCACAACTACAGTCTCATCCTCCACCATTGGCACAAATGATTCATCAACCCACCTTAACTCTTTTGTTTGTGTGACAAGGAGATTTGATTTTGTTTTAATTTGTTTGTTCCATCATCATTTCTGAGCAGCTGTTCTGCTTGAATTGTGTGACTTAATTTGCAGCCGAGTTGAGTGTGATTTGTTTTTGTACCTCTCTTATTCTGCTCTGCTTTCCCTACTTATTCAGACATGCACACTTTCATTTTTTATCCTGACTGCACTACACTCCAGAAAAAGCGTTACAATTGAAGATAAGCATGTTTGAATTGACAAAACTAACAGCCGGAGGAAAGATAACCTTAGACCTACACTGATGGACGGAGAAAAACAACAGTTTTGTTCCAAAACATACAGAGAGGCCCAAGAAAGCTTTTTTTACAAGAAAAGATACCCTACCATTTACTCATCCTCATGCTTGGCAGTATTTGACTTATATTACTTCAAAACTGCATATAACATAATATTTAATATAATTTAAAAAAAGTAATTCATATACACCTAGGAGGGTATGTGATGGAAAGTAAATTATGGGGTAGTTACTTTAAGGCACTGGTGTGCTTTCAACAAAAAGGCTTTTAAAATATTATCAATAGGTATCCATTTTAGCAAAAATTCTGAAGCATAAATATAAAAATGGAGGACAAAGTAGGGAAATGTTGTTTATAAATATACAATATGCATTATTTGACGTGTATTTGACTATTGTGTATTTTATTATTTCAATAAAAATGGGTATTGTTGGATATATAAAAAATAAAGATATATATCTAAGTAAATTAATTTTTTTAGAGTAATAAAGTGCCAGCCCATGTGAAAAAATGGAATTGTCTGAAAAGTTTGGCGCCAAATAAAGATATTAGGAGATATAGCGGCAACAGATAAATGACATAAATGTTCCTGAAAGCGCGTGTGATGTGATTCTCCGTTGTGAAGACAAGCAGCTCAATTTAAACAACAAAAATAGTTAAAAGTTTGAAATGGTTAATTAGGCTATGTCTGGTGGTCTGGATGGAATGAAGCAAAGGTCCGGATCCGGACAGCGGTCTGCCTATTGAGGATGACTGAAATATTACAAAATCAATAGTAGTTGTAAATTAAACCTGTTTACTGTTACAATAAAAGCTTGTGGGCCAAAGTACTGTGCTGTGATTCGTATGGAGTACAGACACAGCGTTTTGGGTGACTGAAAACACAAACTTTCGTCTCTGCAAGATGGAACTTTCTGAAAACGATGACGTCATGCGCTTTACGTGTTCAGTCGTGCATGTATACACAAAACAATTTGCCGGCCTCCAGTACTTTGCACTCTCACTGCTCGACTATGTATTCATTCGTTTCAATTAAGTTTTATTTATATAGCGCTTTTCACAATTTGCATTGTTCCAAATCAGCTCTACAGGAGAAAATAAGAAAAAAAGAAATACACAAATAAGGTCAAACACAGCAGAGTGCATGGTGTTTATAGAACAAGCAAGATTAATCTAGTAAAAAATATCTAATAAATGCAATCTCCCTGTGGTTTATTTAGTATGTTATGCATTAACTGAATGCTTGTCTGAAAAGATGTGTCTTAAATCTAGATTTAAATTGGGAGAGTGTGTCCGACCCTCGAATAGTATCGGAAAGGCTATTCCAGAGTTTAGGTGCTATGTATGAGAAAGCTCTACCTCTAAGATTAATTGACGAGTTGATAATGTTATAAATGGGCTCAATCACAACAGGTAGTAACTCTTTTAATAATTTAGTTGGTAGGGGGTTTAATGAGCATGTTGTAAGTTTAGATGCTGCAATAAGTTTACTTAAATCTTCCTGTTTTATAGGTGGAAAACACTGTAGCTTTTCTTTTGGGTCGATGGTTGGTACTAATTCATAGGACCGACTTGGAGGTTGAGCTTTTACTTTTTTGACTAGTATGTTTTTTCCAATAAATAATTTCATGAATTCTTTGCTACCAAGTTGCTGTGGTGGCAACTTAACAGGTTTACTTCCAAATATCAGACATCAATCGACTTAGTCTCTTACCGGACACCCTGTGGTGAGTTTCAACAATGCCAGAAGTTATACTAAAAAATTAAAATGCTATCATTGGCAGAAAATTTCTTTCAGGTCATTAATACTCTTGCGTACCTCCCCCATTCTACTGAAACACCTGCATAGACAATCACAACATAGACTCTTACACACACACACAAACAAAAAACCCACTCCCAGATCCAGTGCCTCCTAGCTTTGACCCGCCAGCCTGACAAGTGGGTCTGCATGCGGCGCCATCATGGCAGCAGAATCAGATGCTGCTTGTCGGAACTGGATTACCTATCCCTGTTGCAAGTCTTGTCTTTGGTGTATTGTGTACATGTTTTTCTCCCCACCTTCCCCATGTTATGCTTTATCTTCTTCTAAAAATACATTTCGTTGCACTGTACTTGTATGTGTGTAATGACAATAAATTGAATCAAATCAAATCAAATAATAGTGTTGATTGTTGATCGTATACACTGTTTTTTAAATGTTCTGGTCGGTGATGTAATTTTTCTAATCTTAATAGAATAACTTCAGGCATACAGTATATATAAACAGTTTGAGAAATTTTTTGCTGACCAATGAAGAGGAGCTGCAAATTCTTTACAACACCATATCAATGCATTGTCATAAGACACCACAAATTCAAGCCATTGATACTAGGTTAAATAAAAATATAATACTTTTACATGTTTTACTATATATTTAATAATAAATGTAGCTTTAATATTAAATCTTCTCTAAAAATGACTATTGCTATTACATAACTTACTTAAACATTGGTAACAAGTGTCATCTTCCCACGGTAAAAACGTGGATTGTAAGTTGATGAGAGACTATAGAAGTAAGTGGTGCTGCTGCTTTGACCAAGAAGCTCTGGGCGGCAGCGATCAAGGGCACTGTATAATAACCCACCAATCCAACATGGGCAATTTTGGGATCATGGATTATCAAAGACCTTGTCATGCTGGACGGGATACAGAAGGGTCTGTACAGTATCTGTCACCTCCCTAAACCTACACCTCGACGACAATGCTGAAGTGTCACACATGCAGACTGGGGAAGAGGATAATTTTTTTCCCCTGGGGTTGGGGCCCCCTCGCGTTATCTAGCTAATTAATGCTATGAAATGCACAACGTTAATGTATTTAGTCATAATGCTACGGCATATCTGGGAGGCGACGCAAATGTTCCTTTAAATCTATTCAAAGATGTACCATTGAACATGAGTACTTTAAACGTTCGAACTTGGTTACAATCTGGTCAACAGGCTTTACTAGCTACTACGTTAAGCAACTTGAACATTGACATTTGTTGCTTATCTGAACTTCGCATGCCAGAATCTGGCACATGTAAAATAAAATACCTGGCAAAACTGACTTTTTCACCTTATATTATAGTGGAGAAAGAGGCCCAACGACAGGGTCTCAATGGTGTTGGTATTGCAATTTCCAAAACTATCAACAATGCCTTAATGGAATGGAATCCTATTAATGACCGTATTGCCAAAATTCGCCTAAAGGTTAAAACTTATAATATTACAAACATTGCAGTGTATGCTCCAACAAATATAGCCTCAGACGATATTAAGGAAACTTTCTATGAGGCACTTGACCTCACAATTGAAGATACTCCAAAGAATGATTACCTCATATTGGCAGGAGATTTCAATGCTCAGCTTGAACCACCAGTTCAGGATCGCCAAGAGACTCCCTAGGAATGCTGACTGGTAATGGGGAGCGCCTCCTGTTCCTAGCATCAAATCACCAGCTTATAGTGGCTAACACCCTATTCAGCCATAAATGTCGCCATCTACAAACCTGGATTAGCCCAGATGGAAAGACCCGTAACCAAATTGACTTTATTCTAATCTGCAAACCCTGGCGTCACACCCTATTAGACGCTCGTTCCTACTGGGGCATAAATATTGTTACAGACCACGGTCTAGTATTGGCCAAGATAAAAGTGTGCCCCATATCTGAAGCCACTCAAAAAATTTGACATTGCACAACTAAAACTCACAGACAAGAAAACCGAGCTTGTCTCTAAGTATAGTAGTTCTAAACCGCATTTCGTATCTCACTCAGTCGATGGGATATGGACACAAATCAAGCAAAGCCTCACCACCTCGGCAGAAGCTGTACTAAGACAGATGAATGAAGACTGGATTAGCACAAACACCATTTCCATATCCAATCAAAGGAAGACTGCACGAAATAATAACAATCATATCCTTGCAGCTGAATTAGCCAGGCAGATAAAACGCTCTGCCAAGCAGGACAGGGAAATTTTTTGGACAAATCAAGCCATAGAACTGGAGAATGCCCAAAATCGAGGAGATTGCAAGAAACTATTCCGATTGGCCAACAATCTGGCAAGAGAATATTCAAAACCTATAAGTGGAACCATTCTGGACAAGCATGACCAGGTCATTAAAAGCAAAGAACAACTACATGATAGATGGTGCGAATATTTTGCAGAACTGCTAAAGCGAAATCCTCCACAGGCAACCCAAGCCATACCCCAATGCAAACCGCCACTAAATTACAACGTAAGTGAAGAGCCGCCTTCCTTGGATGAAATTCAAAAAGACATTAAATGCCTTAAGAGCGGCCGTGCCCCTGGTGTAGATGGTCTACCCCCTGACCTATTTAAAATCGACAAACCTAGCCTGTTACAGGACCTATACCACCTTTATACCAAAATATGGGTGGATGAAAAGATCCCTACAGATTGGCAAACTGCTATCATAATACCCATCTTCAAGAAAGGTGAAAAGAGAAACTGCAAGAACTACCGAGGTATTTCCCGTCTAGCCATTGCCTACAAACTCATGGAACGAATTCTCCTAAATCGGATCCTGCCCATTCGTGAAATGTTTACAAGAGAAAACCAAGCTGGTTTCCGACCAGGTCGTAGCTGTACCGACCAAATATTTTCCCTTCGGCAAATAATAGAACTGCGACATGAATTTAGGCAACCAACTGTAGTCGCATTCCTGGATTTCACAGCAGCCTTTGATAGTGTCGACAGAGGAACTATTTGGTCTCTACTTAAAATGGAAGGAAAACCCAACAAGTCGGTAAATCTATGTGCATCAATGTATGAAAACACAAACTGCAAAGTCAGAGCCTATGGCGAAGATGGCCATGCCTTTACCACTAAAACAGGGGTGTTCAAACAAGAATACAAAGAGCTTCCTCAATCTTTGCAGCACTGAAATATTTATGGAATAGACATGATAGAATATACTGCGCTATAATCCGGGCAACACTACTGTATGCCTCAAAAACATGGCCCCTGAAAGCCGACCAACAAAAAAGGATGGAAATATTCGACCACGGCTGCCTGAGACGCATAGCCAAAATCTGTTTGTCCGACTTCATCTCAAATGAACAGGTCCGTGAACGCTCTTGCCTAAAGGAACCACTGTCCTCAGTGCTTATGCAACGTCGCTGGAAACGGACATGTGTTACGTATGCAAAATAACCGCCTACCATTACAAACTTTTATGGCCACTCCTGGCCCTCTTTGGAAGCACCCCAGAGGAGGCGTTCGTATGACAACCAAAAGATACTTTCACAAGGCTGCCGAATCCATTATTATGGTACCCTTTGGATTGAGTAGAAACAAATTTGACAGAGAATGGCTAGAACATATTCAAACCTTGGCAATAGACCGAGTACAATGGAAGTGCATTACACAAGATATCGTCCAAACCATGCAAGGGTGTCATGGACGTTAAATAAAATAAATAAACAACAACTCTTTTAAAGCACTATGACTGCAGACACAACATGACGAATTCCATGCAATATATGAAGATAGAAATAGCTCATTCTAAGGTAATAAAACACAACGCTTCATTATGTAAGCTCTTTATAAACCTCTGAAGGCATAGTCATGTGTATATATTATATTGCATTCAAAGTCATCCAAAAAAGTACACACAGTACCTTTAGGATCAATTTACTTTTGTATTTTTTTACCTGTGAGCTTATAAAGGTTGTTTGTGTTGTATTGTTAATTTGTCATAATTTTTGTTTAAATGAAATGTATTTTACAAAGGAATGTTCTACTAGTAACTCATTCTTTTGTACTTCTGAAGGTTTTTATAAGTTTTGAAAAACACGACTTTAGCTGAACTTGTTGGATGCAATTTTGAAAACATCTCTTTACTTGTCTGAACTTATTTGGAGTTTTGAGAACTTCACTTTAGTTGGCAGAACTTTCATTTAAAGTTTACTTCAGTTTCACTTATCCAAATAAGTAATTAAAACTTCTATGCAAAAAAGGAACAAAATATCATAAGTTGTCAACTAATGATTTTTTACAGTGCACATATATTTCGACCAAGGGCATTAAAAAGCCCTTTAGGCCTATAAGTGTGTATGTACTCAGACACGTCCTGTCTCTGTACACAGCAACATCGCCTGGCATGGATACTAGACCATATTTCCTGGATCCGTAAATGCAGACCATTTTGATAACGCTATTCAAGATTCTGGATTCAAGATTCTTTATTGTCACTATACAAGTACAGCGGAGCAGTCCAGTCTGTAGTTATCTAACATACTAAACAATAAATAAAAAAATACATAAAAGGAGAAAAAAAGCACATTATATAGATACAGTAGGTATTGAACAATTGGCACTGCATAGGTAAGTTGACATAATGTAGCATTTTGCAGTTGCACAGTGAAATCAGGTATTACACATTATGTAGATAGGATATTTCACAATATGCAGTAGTGTGGGTATTGCACACAATAAAGAGTTGTAGGAACAGGTACTGAGTAATGTAAATGGAAACTGAAGTAATGTAGAGCATAAACTTGGTAGTATGTTGTTATATTGAGTGTAATAATCTGAGAAATACAAGGATGAACCCTGTGGATAATTGGTGTATTCATTAGTTATTTGTGAGTGGATGTGTGCTAGCAGTGTTCAGTTCCCGTATGGCACTGGGGTAAAAGCTGTCTTTCACTCTATTGGTACATGCTGGGATGGATCTGGATCCTTTTCCAGATGGCAGTAATGTCCAGGGTGGTAAGGGTCCTTTAGGATGTTTGCTGCCCTTCTGAGCCAGTGTGCTGTGAAAAGTTATTTAAGGGTAGGTAGAGAGCAGCCAATGATTCTCTTTGCAGAGTTGATCACCCCCTGGAGGGCTTTCTTCTCTGCCTCTGAGCTGCTGGTGTACCATGTGGATATGCATTATGTTATTACGCTCTCGATGGAGTAGCGATAGAAGCACACAAGCTGCTGCTTTCGCAGGTGTTTCTTTATGTGGATCACCAGGAAGTAGAGTCTCTGTTGTGTCTTTTTGACTGCTGTCGAGGTGTTCTCCAGGTGAGATCCTCTGCAATTCGTGCCCAGAAATCTGAAAGTTGAGAAGCTATCTACACAGCCTCTGTTAATGTGCAGTGGTGTATGATCTGTGTTGCATTTCCGAAAGTCTATTTACATTTATGCATTTGGCAGATGCTTTTATTCAAAGCGACTCACATTGCATTATACTAAACATTTTTTGTTTCTAAGTTTGTGCAATCACCTGGGATCAAACCCACGACCATGGCATTGCTAGTGCTATGCTCTAATCACCGAGCTACAGGAAACTCTATATTAAGTTTGTTCAGAGATGTCTGTAGAACACAACACTCTTTACATAACACGTTTTTTGTAAAGGCCCAGAAAGTGTAACAACAACAGCTTATGTGGTGTTAAAAGATTATAGGTTTCAGGCAGACTTCCAAAAAATACTAAATACTGTTACAGTAGACCAAGAGCAAAAACAATTAATTACGACAGACATCCTTTAAAAACTATGAAAATATTACTTCTGGAGATCAAGCACTAAGTGTAATGTAAACTCTACTGCATCTACTTGTTGATGGAACGATCATTCGTCTCCATTGAACGGACACAGACTGCCAGGAACGAGCATTAAATGGAAAACGTGGAGGGGAATACGCGGACCTTTAGCGGTGTAATAAGAGAATGTTTTTAGAGGTGAATGATCTCTCGTACACTTTACTCTACAGTTCAGTTTTGCCTACCAGAGGGTGCCCCAGTCTGTGAGAGCAAATGGGCAGTGGCTCAAGCCACGGAGCCACCCTCCTGTTCACGCGTGTCCGGGAGTTTCAAAGGAGAAATAACTGAGAGAAGGATTATCCTTCTATTATATGAATTTAACATTGGGCTCAATGAGATGCTGCTCTCTTTGGGAGTCAGTCTTTAGTGGGGCCAGTTGATGAATTGCAATTTAAGTCACTTCTGTGTTGGGTTAACAAGTCCAACCGGAAGGTTGGTGCTTGACCACAACCTAAATTGTTTCAAGACGGCACTGTCAAAAGGACTTTACAACAACTGCTGTGGGATTTTTATGTTGGATTGCACAACAAAGAGTCCATGAGAGGCGCTAAATACAGCTTAAATGATTTTACAGGACATATTATTTTTACAGGTTTAAGTGCACCAGAGAACTGGGAAACAATAAGTAATGTGACAACGAGGTGAGTTGAAGAATTCCATGTTCAGATGTTTCACAGGCTCCTTGATAATAATGAACTTCCCCGATAGACATTTATACATATCTGAACTCGATATGGTGCTTATTTAGTCAAATTAGTCATTTGTAATTGGCAATGATTTTTTTGTTACAATGAAAGCTACTGAATTAAGCTAAAATATCATCAAAAAGAACTTCTACATTCAAATCTTACAGGCTTGAATTACATCAAGATGTACACAGAACTCATTTAGCAATTTTAATGAAATGCCACGGTATGTCTAAAAACCTGCATAACATGTTATTACAGTTTACTTGTAAGTGAATGGCATCTTTGATTTGAATCATATTATATATTTAATTAAATCTTTACACTGAGTTAAAGCAGTTCTGTGCTTGTCGTGGTTTCAGTCTTGTCTGGGTGTTTTCTGGCAGGGGAGGTGTGTCTATGTTTTGTCAGGCACGTGTGCTCCGTTGTTTGACTCATTGTCTACGTCACTCGCCCCGACCTTGTGTTTCCCCGTTAGGGCTTCCCCCTCACCAGTTATTCACCTTGTCATCATTCGCACCTGTTGCCCATTTTCCCCTTTTAGGTTGACTCGTTCCCGTAATCATTCCACACCGGCTACTGATTTCCACTCAGTAGATTTCCAATTATTACCCCTCTCTTTCACTCGTCCTTTGTCTGACCGTTGCATGTTTTCACACGAGTTCAGACTGACCTAGGTCTAGTGAGTCTAGCCTATAGTATCTTGCCATAGCCCTTGTCTTGTCTCAGTTTTTGTCTATTTAAGAGGTTATACCTCACTAGCATCGCTTGGTGCCTGTTCTTGTCATCCTTTGCTTACACCCCTCTTGTGTCCCCGGACCATTCTCTCGCCGCCCCCTACCGATCACCCTCGGACCTTGGATTGCACCATCAGCCTACCCACTCTCCCACCTCATGAGTACTCCTCCCTCTCTCATCTGCGGAGGTAGTGGGACTTTGTGCTGCGGACTCTGTCTCTCTGGCGGATACCTCTGGCTCTTTTACCTCTGAAAATTCCTTTGTTTTAGCACATTGAAGTTGTTTGTATGTATACTTGCTTTCAAAATGTTTGGATTCTTGAAAAACTGCATCATTATATTCTAGCATTTACATTAAAATAAGTAGTTTAATGTTAGATTTGATCAGCTTGTGTACTGGATATTCATTGACATCTCGTTTCAATACCCTGCTTGTTATCTGAATTTAAAGATGTGTGTCTAATCCTTTTCTCTGTAACCCAGGCAATTATAATAACCTGTGATTTATGACATGGTAATTATATGAGCTATTGATGCTTTGTTTTCAGATTAGCAACAGATATAATTTGCCTGCTTATAATATTTCTTATAATTGTGTTGCTACATTTATGGAATAGTTCAATGACAATTACGTTACCATTTTTAATTTCATACCTGTATAAATTACTTTTTTCTGATAAACTACCATGATAGTATGAAACATTAATTGGTAGTCAAAGATGCCCCAGAACTGTTTGTTTTCCAAAATTCTCATTTTGTGTTCAACAGAACATAATATATATATTTTTTCCCCCACTATGGTAGTGGATAATGAAAATTGCTTCAACAGAACAAGTACATTTATAAAGGCTTGAAACAACCTGAGGGTGAGTAAATGAAGTCAGAATTTACATTGTTGGGTGAACTATCCTCTTAATGTCCAAGTGCACAATTGGCAAAATAAGAAAATGTTATCCTTTGTTGTTATCACTCCATAATTTCCCATGCCACACTGTGAAATGTAATGCACATTCTTTCATACTGTAGGACACATAAAAAATGTACACTGTAAACATTTAACTTCAACTTCAGAAGATGTCTTATCATTCTTAGATAAATCTAATTGTTTTCATATAAAATAAAAAATCTAGTTTAGCCATTTTGTAAATCTATATATATAATTTATATATATATATATCACTATAAAATATAATTTAAATGCAAGTGACTAGATTTGATTTCAATTAAAAAATTTGAGACAGCTTTCAAAGCTTTTTTGAAATAGTATTGAAAATTGTCATTTCTGTCTACTAAAAGTACAACAGGAATATGTTAATGGTCTATTAATACTGATAGAGCACAGCTGGTCAAACATTTTTGATTTCCATGAATGTTTTTTATCAGAAATCTTCTAAGATCAACAATCACTTTACAAATGTGGCTGTAGTCTGTGCATAAAAAGTAAAAGCATCTACATCACTTCAACATACTGATTGCAAACATCATTGTACATATAAAAAACACTAAGAAGCTACAATTGGCAAATCAAATGACACTGAAGACAGTTTGTTATTTGTGTGAAAACCAGAACTCAGCAACATCAGTCTTAACACTGTAACTCAGCAGTTTTTCCACTATAATTTTCTGGAGTTTGCAGTGGAACTGTTGTCATTTGTCTGACAGGCGAGGGCACTTAATCCTATCTCAGGAGAGAAAGCCATGCCAGATGGCTGAGGAGAGTAACCGAGACCGTGGTCAGGTGGTGGACCGACATCCACTGACATACTGGCTGTTAACAGACAGCATGTGGCATGTAGGCAGTTGACTGGCAGGTCACCAGCTAATGGTTTACCTGACGTGCTAAACATTTAAACAGCCTGGACACAAACAGTCTCCAGGGGGGTTTCACAAAGCTGACAGAGATATACTTTATCTTGCCTTATGCAAGTGGAATGTACCCAATATTATTAGCGTAACATTGCTATTACAACTGCAAGTTGAAAATTGAAATGAATTGGGCAAAAAATACTCTAATAAATGTAATGAATGTCATTGGGTCGAAAAGATGTCACTATTAATTTCATACATTTATTAAATAATATTTGGTCGTTTGAGGCCTCACAATAAACTTACAATTAAAGGTAAATTAAATGTCACAATTATATAATGTTTAAATAATAGTTAATCTATAGAGCATTCTGGGTTTTTCATGTGTTTCTATGTGATTTTTAAGGTGCTCTGAGTGATTTATGTAATGGTTTATAGTATGTTTGTCATAATTCTGCTGCATCGTGTCATGTTTCTCTTAGTGTAGTGGCAGGATCATGACAGAACCTCATGTTTTGTGTGGAGAGAGTCAATTATTGTTCTTATGGCCTTCCATACTCTCTCTGCTGTCTCGTCTTTGTTCCCATCCTCTCGTTACCCTCGTTATTGATTAATGCCCTTCACCTGTTTCCCTCTTGATTTGCTCCCTTATTTAATGCCCTTGTGTCTTCTGTCTTCTGGTGGTTCATTGTGGTTTGTGTGGTGAGTTCCTGTGTTGTGTTAGTTTAGTTATTTGTAGTTTTTGTCAAGAGTTTATTCAAGTCTTGTTTATGTATAGTTAGTTTTAGTCCAGTTCTGTCTTGTCATAATATTACCATGTTTTGTTATGTTACCCCCACGTGGGTCTTTGTTTTATTATTTATTAAATATATGTTAACCCCTTACCCGCTGTCTGCACCTGGGTCCTCTCTCTGTGTCTCACCACTCGAGAATCATGACAATGTTGCTATGCAGTTGCCTGCTTATCCTGGCAGTTGTTAGGACGTTGTGGGTTGTTTGTAAGTGGTTGTTTACTGGTCCAAGTCAAAAGAGACCATCCCCAATTCTCTACGGTGTGCTCAACTTTAATGTAAGTCTTTTAATTTTTTTAATTTTATGCCAGAGCATAGACTTTGGGGTATAATTCGTATCCACAGAAAAAAACAACAGTACTGCTACAGTACTAAAAAAAGAAGATATTCAGAGCCTCAGAATCCAAAAACAGTGAAAAGATTATTGTGTCCAAAACTGCACACTGTGAAAGTAATCGGAAGTTTTCGGAAAACACTTATGACTAGCTAGTTAGTTTCTCAGACAATGCATCATACTGATTAAACAGCAAGTTTTGATGTTGTTTGGAAAAGGGTAGTAAGGTGATGACCCAACATGATAAGTAACAAAACTCAAAACTGTACAAAAAGATTGGTAGTAGGGTCTACTTTGTCAGTAAACAGATGAGTGAATGAATGCATGATCATCTCAGCCAGAAACAACATTTTTATATGACTAAATATATAGTGTATTAACCCCTGCAGAAAGTGATTTAGGTGGAGTTGAGAGTGGAAAAGTAAGATAAGCGTCACACTTATAGTTTAGTATGTGCTCAAAGTAAGCCTGCTGTCATAGCTCGATGCCCACGCATACGTCATAGAGTCGTATGACCCAGGCTAGTCTTAGTAGGAACATGTTCCACAAGAGCTTTCAAGATGATATCATTATAAATATAGCAGATCTCAGATGGCGATATGTACGGTCCTAAAAGAGGGGAGAAACATACTAATGAAGATATGTAGGTTTACAGCAGGGGTCTGCAAGTAAGTTTGCAAATTACAAATTCGCCGCTAGATGGCGGGGATAATTTAAGAAATTAATTGATGAAAAATGCAACTAGAATAGCCTAATTTTAAAATATAGTAATTATATAATTACATAATAGTTGTATAATAGCTAGATGGTGAGAGATAATGGTAATATCAAAAAGTCTAAAGAGAAAGTGGACAGCGAAAATAGGGCATACAAAGAGGAATGGAAAGACAACTATGCATTCATCCTACCTAGTTTTGTGAATGCAAAGCTGGTGTTATCTTATCTGCAACGAAGTTGTCGCTGTTTGCAAAGAATATAATATTAGACGGCACCACGAGACGAAGCACCTTCAAAGAAAGCTGAATTCGCTTTGTTATTGTTCACATGTTTGTGCTGAGGTCCCGTGTTATAAGCAAACGTTTCAATGCTTCACTGTTAGTTTTTTCATACCTCATGATGGCTATTTTAAAAGTGTGTCTAGCGATTGACAGACTCCTTTGAATATCTGTCAAAACTTTTAAAATGAAAAGCTCTCAATTCATTCAGGCAAATTCACTAAAGACATGATTGTGATGGATCTATTTCAGAACTAGCTGCGGGCCAACGGGCCGCCTACTGCCGACCCCTGATTTACAGTGTTCATGTATTAAGTTTGTGCAGCATCAAACTAAATCTCAGTAAGTAACGGCATATTCAGAATTTTATAATGTAATACTGTTGTAATGGATCTCATGATGAGGTTTAAAAAATGTATGATATAGTTGGTAATGTTCTACACTTTTAAAATGAATGTATTAACTTCAACACATTGTTTGATTTATCTTATTTAACACATTTTGTGTTGAAAATAACAAAACATTAATGTGTTGTTTTTAACTGTGATGTTTTAACTGTTTCTAGAAGTATAGTAGTTGTGATATTGCATTCATAAATGTTAACGTATGAGACCTTAAGATAAAGTTACTGAAATGTATGTAATTTGGCTGCTGTGGTATAATAGAACATGTGTATATGGTATCTGAACTGATAAACACCATTTCTAAATGACCTGTGTGAATCCATGCATAGTAATGAATGTCATCCTGAAGGACTGCCCTTTTATTTAGAAAAGCAGCCAACTTGTTTAATATGAAATAGGAGGCAAACCTGTAAACATTGAAGCTTCAAAAAGCTGTGTTTGGTAATGCTTGATAAAGGTCATGGAATGGCTTTCCCAACCCACACAATTAACCCACTTTCTCTGTAAGGCAGCAATCTGTTGGGAGGCAATTAAAGCCCACTGCTTCCTGTTGTGAGTCTTCTTAACACAACAATAACCTTGGATGTAATAACAACCGTAGTGTTAAAACGGTTTATTAACCCTTTTTTCTGAGGTTTCCAAAAGTAAAAACACCATTCCATGAAAATATAATGCCATGTACATATACAGCACAAATTTCATTGGTATTTTAACTATTCATATTTTGCCATTAATAAATAAATACATTTATAAATTAAATAACCCTCTCATAATAATACAGCATTGTGTAGTGCATTGCTTTTGCATAATAATACTGTATGCTCTATGGAGAATTTAACTAAGGGTGAGCAGTCTACTTTTAATGTGTGTATATGATCTGAAGATTCGCAAATAAGAAATTCAAAAGCAACTAAGGCCCTGATAGAGGATGGACCCACAACTGGAGAAAGTATGACGCCTAGAAGGGAAAGCCCCTTGGAAGCTACTAGGCCAACAACCATCACCTCCACCAGGACCACCACTAACATCGGCACATGGAATGTCAGAACCAGGTTTGAAACCGGCAAAACAGCTCAAAGTAGCAGCCGAGATGAGACGCTACAACCTAGATATTCTGGGAATCAGTGAGGCTAGGTGGACATTTCTGGAACGAAGAAACTAGCCACAGGGGAGCTGCTGCTGTTCTCAGGCCACGAGGAAGCAAACGCCACTCCACAGCCATGGAGTGGCCCTGATGTTGACAAAGATGGAGCAGAGAGCTCATTGGATGGGAGGCACATGGCCCACAGATCCTCACTGCCTGCTTCGCACAACGAACAGGAGGATCAACATGAATATCATCCAATGCTATGCTCCAACCAATGACAGCAAAGACAACGTCAAAGAGGATTTCTATAATAGGCTGCTGACCCTCATCCAGGCATGCCCAAGACGAAACATCATCGTCACCATGGGCGACTTCAATGCCAAATAATGGGAAAATAAGGCTTGGGAGAGATTTGCCAACCTAAGTGCCACTACCAACCTAGTCATAGGCGGGAGCTTCTTCCAACAAATGAATACATAAGGCTACCTGGGTGTCACCAGACCTGATGATGGAAAACCAGATCGGCCATGTATCCATCGGGAAAATGTACAGAAGATCCCTTGAAGATGTACGGGTCAGAAGGGGACCGTCCGACCACCATCTCCTGGGCGCCCGCAAGAAGCTCAAGCTGAGGCGGAACTGGACAGGGCAATCCAGTCAACGCCGGGGGTGTTTCGAAGCACACTCTCCAAAAAGGCCCGGATCCTGCGGCAGCGGATAAATAGAAAGACCATGGATAAAAAATAGCAGAGCATTAAAGAGGCAATAACATCAACATGTAAGAAAGTGCTAGGTAACAAGAAGCAGGGAGCAAAAAAATGGATCTCCGTGGGGACCTTGGAAAAAATCCAGGAGAGGAAAAGGAAGAAGGCAGAAATAAACAGCAGCCACACACATGCTAGAAAAGCCAAGGCCCAAGATCAGTATACAGAAGCAAACAGAATAGTAAAGCCGAGTATAAGAGCAGGCAAGAGAAATTAAATGGAGGCACTGGCAGCAGAGGCAGAAAAAGCGGCTCAAAATGGTAGCATGAGAGAGCTGTATATAAAAATCAAAAAGCTCTCAGGTCTATCCCCTATTTCAAAACATCTGGGAGGAGGAAGACATTCCAACAGAGTGGAACGAGGGCTATCTCGTCAAGCTCCCAAAGAAGGGTGATCTTAGTTTCTGCTCCAACTACAGGAAGATAACACTGCTGTCAACCCCAGGCAAGATATTCAATAGAGTCCTCCTAAACACGTTAAAAGATGCGGTCGACCCACACCTCAGAGACCAACATGCTGGCTTCAGGAAGAGTAGATCCTGCACTGACCAGATAACAACTCTGCAGATTATCCTGGAACAGTTGTTGGAGTGGAACATACCTCTCTATGTCAACTTTATTGACTATGAGAAGGCATTTGACAGCGTGGATAGGCAGACCACCTGGAGTCTGTTGAGACACTTTGGGATAGCAGCAAAGATCACTAACATCATCAGGAACTCATATGAGGGAATGACCTGCAGAGTGGTACATGACCAGCAGCTTACCGATGCCTTCGAAGTACGGACAGGGGTGAGACAAGGATGCCTATTGTCATTCCTTCCTTTTCCTGTTGGCATAAGAATGGGTAATGAAGACATCAATTGCCCAGAAGAGGAATGGCATCCAATGGACATCTTGGACACAATTGGATGACCTAAATTTTGCTGATGACCTGGCATTTCTTTCCCACGCCCAGCAACAAATGCAGAAGAAGACCAATATCATCGCAACTCATTCAGTAAGCCTTCGACTCATTATACACAAAGGGAAGAGCAAGATCCTCAAAGTCAACAATAACGACACGGCCCCCATCAGGCTAGAAGGAGAAGCACTAGAGGAAGTGGAAAGCTTCACCTATCTTGGCAGCGTAGTTGGGAAAGACAGAGGCGGATGTGAAGGTGTGGATTGGAAAGGCAAGGGCAGCTTTACACCAGCTGAAGAAAGTCTGGGGATCCTCTGAGTTGCCCAGGAACACCAAGATCGGGATCTTTAACTACATGATAAAGGCTGTTCTATCGTACAGTGCAGAGACCTGGAGAACACCAGTCACTACCATGAAGAAAATCCAGTCCTTTATTAACACCTGTCTCATATGAATCCTAAGGGTACACTGGCCGAACACCATCAGTAACCTGGAGCTCTGACAGCGAACAGGATAGCAGCCTATTGAGGAAGAGATCTTCCAAAGACGCTGGAGATGGGTTGGCCATACCCTTTGCAAGCCTGCATCAAGCACAGCAAGACACGCCCTCTTTTGGAACCCACAAGGGAAAAGGAAGAGAGGCCAAGGAAGAGCTGGTGCCGCAACCTGGATGCAGATGTGAAGAGGTCTGGCCACACGCCTACCGCCCAACTTTGGACATAGGCCACGAACAAGGGCTCTCCAGTCGTCCCGGTCCTGGGCCAACTTCTCTAACTGTCCCCATGACCGGGACGACTGGAGAGCCCTTGTTCGTGGCCTATGCCCAAAGTTCGGCGGTAGGCGTAAGTAAGTAAGTAACCAGAAACAATGCAGGTGCAAGCGACTGTATTTTTACCACAGCTGTAGCCCTTACCGCTTCTGTGGGTATTATTATTATTATTCTAAACCAAAGGGAGTCTATGGAAGCCCTTTGAACCATACGTAATAAAATGATGAAATCTGGCACACTGGTAGTGGTGGTGCTCAACAGTCATGTGACCAACTATAGGGTCTCTGGCACTCACTCAATAGCGTCACCAACAGTTCAAATATTCACTTTTGTATCTAGAGAAAATCGACTTTGTGCATGCCATTCCACTCGTCATGCTCATTACATTCCATGCCTTACATTAAGATTTAGAAAAGAACAGTATTGAGTATTTTCTCCTAAAATGTGTATGTACAGTATGTCTCTGTACTGCAGCTGGACAGCTTAATCAACAACAACTGATAAAAAGAAATGATGTTGTCTGCACAAATTGCAGGTTGTGGCTCCCACACATGCACATTACTAACACAGATTTCATTTAAGATTATTTTGCTATCACATTGTTACACGGTTAAAGAACTGTTGTGGTAGTATTCATTTAGAATCACATTAATGACTGAAATAAACCTCATAATTTTCACAAAGTTTCTTTCACAAAAAAAGGCATTTGCTCTGATGTGCTCAAAGAAACTGAAATTCTAATCTTAATCTGTAGTCATAGACATTTTAATTCCTGGCATTTTGGATGCTAGTGTTTACACTGACAACAGTCACTTGCTGGAAAATAGGGCAGGAGTCCAATATCGTTTTCTAACATGAGTTGAACAACAAGCAGAATTACACATTGCTGCAGGAGAAACGCAGTTTGGTTTGTTTACTGACCTTCCCGTCTCCCAGGTGGCAACATACAATCAGAGATGTCTGTCTCTCTCCATCCACTCTCTGAGAACTGGGGCAAGGTGACTTCTCTTCCAGCACTCTGCTAAAATAGTATTCCACCTCATTGGGTCACTGTTTCACCTGCAAGACAGATAAAATACACTCATCTTTCTCTCAACAGGTGTTTAGAAAGCTGTGTCCAATATGTAGACTATGGGTAGTTGACAGACTAATACGCAGGTTGTTGGTGTGATGGTGTGGAAAATGTGTGTCTCGTCTGGTGTTGCATTGCGCCAGGTTTATAATAAAGCCCTGTCTTTCTTACACATGTACTGCTCCAAGTACGTTTTATCATGGTAGGTTTTGAAATAGAAATGGAAACTTGGCCTTATTTTTTGAAATAATTCCAATACCTGCCATACTGGTAAATAAAGTCAACTTTATTGATAAAGTGCTTTTTACAATTTTTTATTGTTACAAAGCAGCTGTACATACAACATATTGACTATAAGCAAAACGTTTAAAGTTATACAAGTAAAAACAAAAAATGGTGAAAACACAGAAGACAGACACATACACACCGCTTCAAACACACCCACATAGAAAACACAGCCTCACAACTCCACACATAGACAATATGCACACATACTGACACACACACACGGAAATGCACATACCCACGCACACGCAAACACAGGCACGCACACACAGACACTTACAGTGGTTATCACAGAGAAGCACACATTTAAGATTAAAAATGTTTTAAGGTAAATCAACTTATTGTTAACATATCTGCTGCCATATCAAAACCAAACTGATATTTAATGCATCTAAATTCTGATTTGTTTGTAGTAATTAGTCCATAGTACGGCGGTTTTGTAATGTACACAGCCACAAAATTAAAACTACATATATTATGTAGGCCCTCCTATGCTGCAAAAACAGCTCTAATTTGTTGACGCATGGAATCCACAAGACTTGCGAACATGTCCTGTTTTATTTGGAACCAAGACATTAGCATCAAATCCTTTAAGTCCTTCAAGTTATTAAGTGGAGCCTCCATGGATCTGTTTTGTTGGTCCAGCAGTATAGCAGGATACATTAACCTAGACCAAAACACTTAACCAGCATGCCTTTTTCCCACTGGTCCATTTACTTCATATGAAAAAAAAGCAATTCCTCAGACCAGTCCACTGTCTTTCATTGCCTCATCATCCATTAAGTGTTTATTATTGTTGCCTGGGGCGCAGGAGAAGGGAAGGACCAAACTGTGAGTAAAAGCCCAGATAGTAAAACCAGATTTCCTGATTTTGGACCACCACTTCTGGCTAGCTGTCAGGCCACTATCATATTTTAAACTTGTCTGGTCTTTAATGAAATAATATTGATTATTGTTACAATTCGAAATAAGAAGTATATGAATTATCAAAACTTAGGGATGAGCAAAATGCTAGCAGAATGCCAGATTGTCCCCTTCAGAACGTTAACACATTTCTACTTTTATCATTTTTGATTCAGTTATTTAACACTTTTTGTGTTAAAATGGGCTGTCATTGATTTTTGAGAACAGCTGACCTCTCTCAAAATAACAAATGCACTCTGCAAAATAGCCATGACACTGAACGTGTGTTTATCACAGCAGAGACCAAGCAAAATAAAAATGAAAATGAAAAACAAGCAAATATGACATAGAGCACGGGCGCAGAGGAGATTTTTAACTGCGGGGGACAAAGCTGTTAGCAAATTATTTAATCTCAGTTAGTTAGTAAATTATAATTTAGTTAGTAAATTAGTTTGCACCATTTGGGCTAATGGTTTGCACTAAAATGAACTGTGTTAATTTGCTATGCCTCTGTCCACTCACCTAATAGTCATGCTCTCCAAGTTTTACTGTGTTTGCTAAGTGCAAGACTAATCTGCCACATCTGGGAAAAGTCAACAGGCATATAGGATACTTAAATATTTTGGATTTTGAAAAGACTAGGTTATGCAGTCCCTCTATTTCAGTTCACCAACTCATCAAAATCATAGACGATGATCACTTGATCACTATGGTTACCACAACTGCAGGCACAATTGAAGCAGCTAACAGCTTGTCATAGGACTCATGGGGCGGGGTCAGGAGTCGTAGCAGGCTAGCAGCAGAGTGATGGGAACACTGGCTCTTTTCAAAGATTTGGGTCGGCTCCCTTTGAAGTGCTGGCTCTAACGGCTCCCAAATCTTTATTTAGTATCACCTTTTATTTCAGCCCAATTTAACAATTGTGAATGCTTTGTGTAGGCCTATTATTAAGCATTTTTTATAATGTTTTCCTAAGACTTATTTTTTTGTTACAAAAAAATACACAATTCCTAATATTTAACATTTTTGATAAAACTTCAGTTGAACAGTTGAACACAGAACCACAGCAAACAAATCAAATACATGCAAAAGTCTTAACATTAAAGTGTCTTAACACCCAAAAATTAAGTTTCTGTCATCATTTGCTCGCCCTAATGCCATTTCATACCTGTATAAATTACTTCCGATTTTTGTCACCGTTCATGGGGAGAGTGAGGGGGACAGATCGGAATCTAAGGGGTTATATCCCACTCGTCCCCAGTGCCATATATAAGCAGCACACCAGTTCTTATAAGCAATGACATTTAAAACTGCTCCATTACTACAGCTAATATTACAGAAACAGCAAATACAATGGTGCCAATGGTACTCGCATACTGTTTAGAATCAAGGCAACCTCAGCGTAAATTTTTAGACGCTATGCAACGTCTCCAAAGCTGGAAATCCTCCATAGTATCCTAACTTATCTCCGTGGGAGTCCATTCCCATAGTATTATCGCGGGTCCTAACGTATCTCTGTCGATCGGCAAGTCTCAGCTCTCTTCTGGTTGTTTTATAGTCCTGTTTTTACACAAATAATACTTTTGGCTTATATAATCGGCTAATATGTCTTCTTCCAGAGTCATTCTATAAATGTCCCACTGGTCCAGGGTTGCCAGGTCCTAGAAATATTTCAGGCCAATGACCCCTCAAAACCTGCCCAAATTGAACAAAAACTTTGTCAGAATTTTTCTGATGTTAACAACTGCAAAAAAAAGTATTCTATTGCAATATTAAATGGCTTATTTGAAGGGTTTTACTATTTATTTGTAGACTTTTGTAACAGTTCAGAGATGATAAACGATGCCACAGTGGTAAAGTGAAAGGTTTAACAATAAAAAAATTTGACCAAAATAGGGAAAACCAAGGGAACCCCAGTACAATCCACAAACATCCGAAATACAACAAGACCAGACACAAAACACTGGCTAAAGGGAGAACATATAGTGTCAGGTTGATGAGGTGCAGGTGAAAGTCATTAGCATTTGGGCGAGCTGAAAGAATCAATATGGCCAGAGGAGTGCAGGTGCAAGGCATTATGGGTGATGTAGTTTGAGAGTTGTTACAACTGTGTACGAATCTGTCTTTTAAAATGTGCCCTCCCCCTTTTTTCTTTAGCCAGAGGGTCTGAAATAGTTTTTGGCATACCCTTCTAAACCCATAAAAAAGATCCTGTCCTCGAGGGTTCTTTTCAGAAATGCAGGAGGAACGTGTTTATCTACGTAAGACAAAAAAAAGAAATAAGCATGTTTAAATGTTAAATGTAATTTTCAGTCATTCTAGACTGCTCTTCTCACCCGTCGGACATTAGAATAGTCTTTAATTAAGCAATCATGTGATATTTTGGCAGCTGGAAGAATCAACTGATCTACAGTCACGTGTGAATTATTTTATTGTGCAACTCGATATATGCACCATAGTGCGAAACATAGGTACACAGTACAAACTACTACAACTATTTGTCCCCTTCTTCTGAACTCCCGCGCCCCTCTGTACAGTACCTAGCGGACGCTCCCCACACTTCCGTGAACGGTCCTTGAGTTGCCAGGTATTCATTCAGAGTATGCACATTAGGAAACTCATCAATTACCCTTTATGCTTATAATATAAATTAACATTTTGATGGTCACTGTAGATTATGCAGATCACTTAAAAAACTAGTATTTTTTTAATAATGTTATATTTTCACAGAACATTCATTGCATTAGTATGTTTGGAAAAGTAAATAAAAAACATGGCCTTACTTGTGTCACAATGATATAGCCTGTTATTAAATGAATGTGATCTTATTTATTTTATTCTTGGACAGACATGACATATATGAGATATGGTTTCGGATGGCTCCCCTTTGAACTCTTTGAACATGCCTCTTTCATCTTTGGACATAAACTAGTCCCATTTTGATCTTGTCATCTTAATGCTGTGGAAACAATTTATTATTCATTTTATAGAGATTACCTTCAATTAATAACCGTCAGTTAATATTTTAAGTTAATCTATAAAGTATTTACATATACTCTCAATGGGGATGAGCTTAAATGGAGCACACACTGAGCCTTATGGGAACAGCAACAATCTTTAAATCAATACATTTTACATTCAACTAAAATAACAAGATTTTACAAAATAAATAATGTAGGACATGTTTTAGGTTTTTACATATTTTAACAATTTATATTTAAAAAAAAAATTGGCAATATACTTTTTCATGTTGAAGTCACACTGAAGATCTGAGATTTTTATAGTACTGTACCCATTAAGCTCACCTTAAAATACAAAATCTAAGAAAATTACAGCAAACACAATTATAATTAAAACTGTAAATGTATATGTAATGAGCAATGTGGGACGAGAGCCGTGAAAGAATGGTCAAGGCCGGTGACGCGAGTGATAATGACTGTACTGTACACAATCTTATACAGCTAGTGAGTTGACTATTTTCTGTAGCATCTGTTCTATTTTGATTAAACAATCTTTTGATTTAATTGTAATTATTATATACATTCATGTTCCAGGTTGTAATACACAAAAGTTTGAACATTAATCCCTTAATTTTGCAGAAAGCAGTGATTCTAACCCTAAATAAAAGTCTAAACGTGCAAAACCTACACTTTTAAGGAGTCACACTTTTGGTCAAAGTTTTCAGACAGCTTTCAGAATGGGCAGCAGTCAGTGTGAACACATGAACTCTTATATCTCAGTGTGTAACAGTCCGATTGAAAAAAAATTACAGGATGTATGTCATAACAAACACATCAATTGTTTAAGACAGTAGTAAAACATCAAGTAGGATAATAATTTACGTTTTTTATTTTTATGATCTGAGGTGTGCTTAATGGGTACGTGAGCTTGAAGCTGTGAAAAGTAGGAAACATACAATATAGTGGTATATATAAGTTAATATCAGCCATTTATGTTGACAAACTATATTAAAATAGTTTATTTAGAACCACTCTACTGGTAACACTGATGCTGCATTGTGTTTTTTACTGGTTTAAAAGTGTGTTTACTGGCACTGTGACTAGCCTATGTCATTTATTTGGGGGGGTTTAACACGGTTTCATGCATTCTGACTTCTTTACAATGTTAAACGTGCTGGCTTCTCATGCTTGATATCTGTCAACTTGTCAAACAACAAGATGAACGTACAACGTAGTATTTCTGTGCACTCCCCCAAAGTTCGTATAGGTTTCGAAAAGTTTGGACAATTCTCCTGGAAAAGCACACCCACATGTCAACCAGCGAGAGTGAGAGAAAGACCAAGCCAACACGTCAACCAGTGAGAGAGAGAGAAAGAGCATGCACCAACATAATCAAGCGAGAGTGCGAGAAAGAGCATGCTGATCAATGTTCAATGCATTTCGGTGATGATTGTTATATAAATGGTGGATATAAGGCTGGATTTGCAGATTGTTTGAAACTGATAAATGGAGTGTTCCCAGTGCTAAAATATGGTCATGAACCACACGCGTAGGGGCCCATTTATCTGCAGAGGGGCCCATTTTCATGGTTTCGACTAGGGCCCCACCATCCCACGAGCCGAGATCTCAATCAGCTTTCTAGTTCCAGAGGTCATGAATCAGTATATCATGTATACGAAGTCAGGCACACAAAAAGCACCCTAGCTCACTACACATTTGGACACTGTTTACTTATTTTACTGTAATGCGACCGCTTAAGCGCGTTGCGATAAATACTGGAAAAATTCCTTATTTTGTTACATACCTGCAGGGGCGTTTCTAGGGTGAGTGGATATCTGGGGCTTAGCCCAGAGACATCTCACACATATCTGTGAGAATACACTGTAGAGTAGACATCATAACAACATCTAGAAGGTGTCTGTAAGATGTTTATGATTTAGAATGGATGTAAAACTGCTTATTCTACGATGTTTAGCAGACGTGCTTAAACACCAGATGTTTTCCAGATCTTTTGCAGACATACCTGTGCTAGCTGGGTATGGTAATAAAAATATTCGGGGCTTAAGCATCCTTAGGCCACCTCGAGTGGAGATTTTTCAGTAGTAAACAAGTGAATTTGGCCAATATATTTTCAGAGGTAAAACCGTCCTTCCGATGAGACCTTAAACCGAGTTCCTGACTCCCTGTGGTCATTAAATATCCCATGGCATTTCTCGTAAAGAGTAGGGGTATAACCCCAGTGTCCTGGCCAGATTACCTCCACTGGCCCTTGTCAATCGTGGTTTCCGGATAATCCCCACCCTCTGAATTGGCTCTATTTCTCTCTCCTCTCTGCACTGGCGCAGTTGTACTGTGGCTGCCATCGCATCATCCAGGTGGATGCTACACACTGGTGGTGGTTGAGGAGAAACCCCCCTCATATGATTGTAAAGTCCTTTGGGTGTACAGGAATACACAATAAAGCGCTATGTTAATGCCTCATTCATTCATTCAGAGGCTTTAGACATGACATTACAGAATAAATTCGAATGTAATTGAAATTTAATGAAAACCCAATTTTGACAAATAACTGGCATTCAACTTATTTTTTGATATTCCTGAAAATGTCCCTGAACATAATCCGACGAGTTTTCACAGAACGCATGATTTATATGAATGAAATCACAGTGTCATTGCTTTTGTGCTTGTTTGGCTCTTTTTCATACAGACCGCAGGATCACACTTAGTGCTGCCCCACCTAACTTTATTCTGTGATCTACCTACCCGATCACAGTAGCAAACTCTGACGTTTGCACCTTGTTACAATGGTTACAATCTGAGAGAGTTACTAATCATTATTACACATATGCATTATGATCTGCGTGCCGCGGAATAATGGACCACATGACAGACACTAACTCTGAGTCTGATCAAAAAAAAACACTACCAATTTAAAAAGCGACAACCTAATGAGATCACTCTCAGCAAAGAAAACTGGTGACTACACTAGCAGACAGTAAACAGAGATTTACTAGCAAATGATTATAATAAATCTTAATTTTAAACCACAGTGAACTAAATTTATGAAACTGACCATAATAAATTCACCAATTATCTGATAAACTGTCACTGTTATACAGAATAACAACAAATATGCAAAATAATCTCTGGTAAATTTAAGACTGACCACAGTCTAAATCACTAGTCTCAAATAAAGCTAAGCAACATAACATTGAACTGTGCACATCAGCAACCAGAATGAAATGCGGCACGGCTAATAAATCATAAATAACGAGACGTTGTGAACAATACGCAAGATGGCAGAAATCGCTTTAAAGTTAGCAAATAACAAAACGCGCCTGATTAGAAAGCTGATATTGGTCAGTTTTATTGTCACTCAAATCGAATCTCTGTTATTGATTTACTATTGTTCTGTCATGATGTAGCCTCATCGAAGGCCCCCCCAACGAAGCATGCGTTTGACTTCTTGCAGGCTGTGTAAACAGCGTATGACATCACAGAACTGCGACTGCTCCGTGAACTTGAATTACTAACGTGAGACGTTAAAAAAAACATCCCACGTTGATAGAGTCTGCATCGATCCAGGAAGTCAAATATACATATCTGATAGAGGAAATCGGCCGACTTATTGAAAATATTATTTTAAAGTTTATATATATTATTTATGATAAGTTTAGGTAAACACAGAGGGCCTAGAGGTCCTGGAGGGTTTGCTACTGCCGGATCATGAACAGAGGATCTACAGCTTTCCTGTAGCTCGGTGGTAAGAGAATGGTGTTAACAACGCCAAGGTCATGGGTTTGATCCCAGGGGACTGCACATACTTAGAAACAAATGTATAAGATAACGCAATGTAAGTTCCTTTGGATAAATGTGTAAATGTAAGAGAAAATAACCAATATCCATGAATTCCAGCTTTCAAGGTACAGACAACTATCTATGTCCATTTTGGATCTACTGGTTTACAAAAACCATGCAAATCATAATAAGATTTCAAGCCTTTAACATAACATAATTGAACATCAAAGGCACACTGTGAACAAGGGGCGCATTTGTGGGCATATTTCTGAATCATAAAAAAATATAAATAGAAGACATCAAGTGTTTAATTTAGGACCCGGTCAACGGAACCTAAATGCAGGATTCTTTCTGAATGCAGATCAACAAAAACGTGTCGTTTCACATTCTGTATATACAGTATGACAACAGGCGACTAAAAAATGCCAAACCAAACTTTTGGGTAATAAACCTAACATAGAACATTAATTCCTGTTGATCTGTCAACCTCACGTTGTGTCAATCACATTAACACACTGCCTCGGATATTTAAATTCAGACAGAGATTGATTTTCGTCGTTTTTCGCATCCGTAGCAAGCATTTTGAGGGGTGTTTTGACAATTCAGAGACACCGTACAAGCGAACTGATTTTCTAGCCATGGTGCCAAACAAAAGATGACCATAACTCAACATTTGAGTAACGTTACCAAAATACAGGAGAGCCGCAGGGTTTCGGGGTTCCTGGGGCTGTTCGCAGTCTCCTACGTCCCCTTCGCAATTGCATTCACAGGAGAAACTAAAATACTGGAGCACGACCCGAGTTCGGGCACACTTTTTTTCATAACAGATTCATTAATACCCATCGGAAAATCTCGGGCTGTATGTGCAAAGAACTTAAAATCATTCGCCAATGGAAATACAAATCACACCCATCCTGTTGTGTATACAATTTGTCTGTTTTACAGCTATTCTTGTCACGGTAGGTGTAGGAAGAACCCAAGTGCGGGCAGCGCTGAAGGGGTTAACAAGGCTTTATTTCCCAAAACACAAAACAAACACCCACGATGGGGGAAAACACTGACCAAACTATAATACCAAACTGAAAACAAAGACTTCCCACGAGGGGGCATGAAACAAAAGACAAAACTGCTTAAAGGTAAAAGACTATAGGACAAGACTTACTACACAAACAACCAAACAAGGGCAAGGAACGCCACAGAGGATCAAGACACGATCTTAACATGGCATTTGAACACAGCATGAAAACAAGACGAACAAGCACAAGACAATAGACATGAGGGCATTAGTCAAGTCAAGTCAAGTCAAGTCAGCTTTATTTATATAGCGCTTTTTACAATTTTCATTGTTACAAAGCAGCTGTACAAGAAAAAATGACTATAAGTAAAACATAAAAGGTTATGGAATTCAAAACACAGGTCAAATATCAGACACACAATAAATTACTATATGCAGAGTTAATTAAATAAGACTATCAAATTCTAGCAGCCCCCCCGGCCAGGCAAAACAGTGCAAAACAGTATGCAAACGGTGGCGAGGAACCCAAAACTCCATTGGAGGAGAAAAAAAACCTCGGAGGGAAACCAGGCCTAACCAGGGGATTCCAGTTCCCCTCTGGCAAAAACTGCAGCCTCTGCACAAGCTCAACAGTGCTTGCACAACAAGGCGAAAATAAAAAAAAAATTAGATTTAAAATTATCATTAATAATCTAATAGTGGCTGAAGTTTTGTAGGGACGTCACTTCCTTCGTCCAGCATTTGTCAGGTCTAGGAATGGATTGCGCCCTGCCCGCTCCGCTCTTGTAACCTTGGAACAATGAGACAAGACTGGCTGAGAGTAGAGTACTGTTCTGCACTCTTTGATGCAACAAATGCATCAGTTGTTATTGGAAGTGTCCCTGGTTCCGGTTGATCTAACTAGTGCAGCCTAGATCTTTGAAATACATATATTATGATAATCTAGTGTATGCAAGATTAAAAAGATGCGTCTTTAGTCTAGATTTAAACTGACAGAGTGTGTCCGCCTCCCGGACATTGCAGGGAAGACTGTTCCAAAGTTTAGGCGCTAGATAGGAAAAGGATCTGCCGCCTGCACTTGATTTTGAAATTCTAGGTATTACCAACTGACCTGACGCCTGAGAGCGTAGTGCACGTGATGGACTATAATACGTAAGAAGTTCTCTCAAGTAGTGAGGAGCTAAACCATGCAAGGCTTTATAGGTAATAAGCAAGATTTTAAAATTTATGCGATGCTTTATAGGTAACCAGTGCAAGGTTGACAGAACCGGGCTAATATGCTCATACTTTTTTGTACGTGTAAGAACTCGAGCTGCCGCATTTTGGACCAGTTGGAGTTTTTGTAATAGGCCTGCAGGGCAACCACCTAATAGTGCATTACAGTAATCTAGTCTTGATGTCATAAAGGCATGTATAAGCTTCTCCGCATCTGATGATGACAGCATATGACGTAATTTAGATATATTTTTAAGATGGAAAAACGCAATCTTACAGGTTTTGGCGACCTGGTTCTCAAATGACAGAGTACTATCGAATATAAAGCCAAGATTCTTAGCTGAAGATGAGGGTTTTATGGAACATCCATCAATAGTTAAGCAGTATTCTTGGTTGTTACGTAGGGCGGTTTTCGGTCCGATAAGTAACACTTCAGTTTTGTCCGAGTTCAGTAATAAAAAATTGCTACTCATCCACTTTTTTATATCGACAATGCATTCCACTATTCGATGGAATTGCTGTGTTTCGTGAGGCTTCGAGGAAATATAAAGTTGCGTATCATCAGCATAGCAGTGAAAGCTTATTCCGTGTCGCTTTATTATATCTCCTAGGGGTAACATGTATAATGCGAAGAGCATAGGCCCTAGTACTGAGCCCTGTGGTACACCGTACTGGACTTGCGATTTGCGTGATACCTCATTGTTTATTTTTACATATTGGAAACGGTCGCATAAATAAGATCTAAGCCATTTCAAAGCTATTTCCTTAATACCGACATCATTTTCAAGTCTATGTAGGAGCATGCTGTGGTCAATGGTGTCGAATGCAGCACTAAGATCTAGCAGCACCAATAAGGAGATACAACCTCGGTCGGACGCCATAAACAGATCATTTGTAACTCTAATCAGAGCAGTCTCTGTACTGTAATGTGCTCTAAATCCAGACTGGAAATCATCATTAATCTCATTCCTTTGGAGGAAGGAACATATTTGAGTTGAGACTACTTTTTCCAGAACTTTAGATAAGAAAGGTAGATTCGAAATAGGTCTATAGTTAACTAGTTCTCCAGGGTCCAGATGGGGTTTTTTGACAAGGGGCCTTATAACAGCCACCTTATATGCTTTAGGCACATGTCCTAATGTCAGAGATGAGTTAATAATGCTAAGTAGAGGATCTATAATTTCTGGGAGCATCTCTTTCAGAAGATTTGTAGGTATAGGGTCTAGCATGCATGTAGTCGATTTAGATGATCTAATGATTTTCGATAGTTCATCGTGATCTATAGTAGAAAATAAACGTAATTTCTCCTTAGGGGTGCTGTAGTAAGTCGGGATACATTAAATAGGGATACTAACAAACGATAATAAACAAGGTACAGGTGTGGATCATGAAACACTCAGGGAAAGCTAACGAGGAAAGGAGAGGGGCGGGATCATAGACGAGACCGGAGAGAAGGCATATTATGTCAAGACTGACAATAATATGTTTCTCTCCACACAAAACACAGGACTCTGTCAAAAAAAGTGTCAAAATGAAAAACATCGCATGCACCTTATGCATGTAATTTTTCATTATTCACTGTAATAATATGAAAACAAGTTTTCCCATGTTCATAACCTAACTGCCCGTTGTCTGTATTTGCAAAAAAAGTCTCTCCACACTTAAAAATGTTAGGTTGAAAGTTGTAAATATGTTCAAGTAACCCGACTATGGGTTGATTGTTTAACCTATAAAGTAGTTTTACTCAAAGCAGTTTTTTGTTGGTTTGCGATATGCTTCATATTTTACTACCTCTCATTTTTTACCTAATATTTATATAAAAACAGACAGCTTTGACCATACATTAACATTACAACAGTACAGGTTAACATTAAATGGCACAAAATCACCAACAAGTTTGATGGCACTGGCGAGGAAGAATTTGACAAGCATGAAACTATGTAAAAAAAGATTCTGAATGCACGAGAAAAACATGTATATGTGATGGATAAAAGGATGCTATATGTGATGGCAACACAGTGGCAGGTAGCTTTACACAGTCCACTCCAAACGGGACGCCACAAGCATGAAAAGACACTTCTCATATAGTATCAATCGTATAGCTTATTGCAACACTTGCATCAGGTTTTTATTGACTTTATTATGTAATAATAATAAATACCAATAATGACTCAGATAAATCAAATGAGAATAATTTAAATTCAACTACAGGTCACAATCAAAGATTTCACATCAATGTCTTATGAATGATCTTCACCATACATGAACAGACAGTGTTTACACAAGTATTTTTAAGAATTCCATGACCTCTGCAATCTTAACAAGTTACACAAGTCAGAAAGGCCTGGAGGATTGATACTCATGGAGAGATGGATCTACGGACACAGTCAGGCTTAAGCTTTGAAGTTCACTTCTTCCTTCGCTGGCGGCAAGTCAAAACAAGCTTTGCTTATGATCAGACAGCTTCCAGTCATCCGGACTACAGAGGAACAGATGGTGTACTAGCCACACAGGTGAAAAACACCAACACTGTGAATCATCACTTGTTTGGTCTCATCAGACCACGTTAGTCTCAAATTAACAAATCAATACATCCCCAGTCTTTTGGCAAGATTTTTTAAATAAATTCTAAATGTGACATTGCATATGTCATTAAATGCAGAATATTTTGTGAACAATGTCTGGAATCCCTTAAAAAAGGGGTTGGTTCCAGGTGCATCTGTCACTCAGCCCCTGTGTCACGTGCACGCACATACACAAAAGTGTGAAAAAAAAAAAGATTTTTTTTCCTTCAAAAGAGCCACTAGAGTGTTTTTGGATAAACCTTGATTTTCAGTGAGTGGAAAAATATCTCTCTTGGCGCCTTCTGTGTTCAGTGAGCGGCAGAAGCAGCACATTCATGACCAAAACGCAGCTTACTTGTGAGTGAGTACAAAACACAATTTACAAGCACCTGTCATTTGTTACTGACTAGACATACGAACATAAACATTTCTCTGTAATTATTATTTTATGTCTGACAACAGAATTTTTTTATATATAATTGAACATAAACAACAACGGGCATATCATTTTATTGGACATTCAGTTGTATTAAAATACAGCAAGTTCCTAGAGTAAATGCTAATTACCCCATAAGGACACCTTGCACCATAGTGACGGGTAATAATAGATTATGACAGATAAAAAAAAGAAATCTAGCGCAACCTCCGAGTGACACTTTCAAAGTGATAGTAATATCATATTCCTCTTTCACCTGAATGACACACGGAGAAGACATTTATGCAGAAGCAGAAGCATAAGCGTGATCAGTATATATGTTGTTCGCACTTTCCAACAGACGTGCTCAAAATCTTTTGGCATTGATTACGAGGATTTTGTCTGGGTTTCTGTTTGCAGTATTTGTGTATAATATTTTCATAATAGATACATAATGGATTCCTCACACATCCATCTGTAGCTATCAGAAATGCTTTTTCTCACTCTTTAAACAAATGCAGATTATTGAGTACCCCAGTGATTATACATTTTTGTATGCAAATCCCGGAAGTGAGTTAGCATTTTAAGACTTGCTGTTCCATCGCCCCAAAGTCTATGGGTTTTTGGTAAGTCGCCTGAAATAAGGTGTCATGATTCTGCCTCTTTTAGTCACATTTTCTTAGTCTTGTGGCGGGATCATGACAGACCCACAAGTTTAGTGTGGAAAGAGACATGGCTTTGTTTGATTTGGCTTGCCAATGCATTCTCTCCAGTCTCGTCTTTGTTCCCGCCCTCTCGTTTCCTCATTATTGATGGTTAATAATTGAATGCCCCGCAAGTGTTCCCCTTTTGATATGGTTACCTATTAAATGCCCCTGTGTTTGCTCGTGAAAGTGTGTTGTATTAGTCCTGTTTAGTAGTTTGTTACTGTCGAGTTTGAGTTATATTTCCCATGTCATTGTTGTTTTACCCCCTCGTGGGTTTTTGCTTTGTGTTTTATATTAAAGTCCTTGTCCAGACCTCCTGTCTGCAATTGGGTTCTAACCTGCTTGTGATTTTTTTTAAAACACATACAGCCTGTTCTTCTATATACACCGTTTATGATAAGGCCTCGTTATGAACAGTTTAGAATGCTGTCCCCAGAAGTGTGGAGCATATCTATGTAGTGAGGTGGGCGGGACGAGCCAGGATTCGAGGCCGGTGCATGAGTGATAACAAGTGTCAGCTGTACGCACACTGGTCTCGCATCACGGAGGAGATCTGGATCATTAGAGGAAGAGTGACAGGACTGTCAGTGAGAGAGGACCAGGCCTGACTTTTAGATTTGGTTTGTGTCTGTCGCCGGCAGTCGCCCCGAGAGGGGGTTGCCGGCTGTCTATTTAGGTTTTTATTTATTCATTAAAAAGTTGTTTTATGTTCACCGGTTCCCAATCTCCTTACTTTTACTGAACGTGTTACAGTGGTGCCGAAACCCGGGAGGAAGGAGAAACATGCTGTTGGCGAGTCCTCGACGCAGCATGTTCGGGCAGTGCGGACGAGACACGACCGCCAGCAGTGCGTTCTGGAGCAGAGGAGACCTCACTGCCAAGCACCTGGGTTGAGGCAGGATGGCTACCTCCCTAGAGGGGAGGGGCGGCTCGCCACCGTCTGCCAGTTGCCGGAGCCTGAGTCCGACTGCCCGAGGGGGATGCAGGGGCGGAAGAGCCGGGAGACGCCACAGCCTGCCAGAGGCCGGAGCCTGCATCCGACTGCCCAAGGGGGGGCTACGACCAGGGGATTGGGGGCCCGCTAGTGTCTCCCTCCCAGAGGAGCCACCGAGGGCCGCCAGGAGGCGCGAGGTCTAGCACTCAGGGCCACTGCAAGGCACCGTGAAGGAGAGTACCCCGGCTGGTTGAGGACCGGCAGCATGTCACGGAACCGGACTATACTTTTTTTCTCTTTTCCTCTCTCCCCTCTCTCATTCCAGTCGCTCAGAGTGCTCCTGTCTCAGTTCTCTCGTCTCGTCGATGCATACCCCCAGGGGATAGTCCGCCGAAGCTGGGAGACTCCCAACCCCGAGGGGGGAGCAAGCACAGTCTGGGGGTACCCCTGGCCTGTTAGGGGGGATGGGGGTATGTAGTGAGGTAGATTAGATTAGATTCAACTTTATTGTCATTACACATATACAAGTACAGTGTAACGAAATGTAGTTTAGGTCTAACCAGAAGTGCAGTTAGCAAGTGCAGGATATACAGTTAGAATAAATACAGAATACAATATGAGAGAATATAATACAGTGGGCATGGACTATAAAAATATTTTTCAGTAGGTATGTTCTATGAAAATATGACAGTAGGTTTATACTATGAACAATATATACAGATGACACAAACGAGAACCGGGATCCAGCTGTACGTGCACCGGTCTCGATTCACGGAGGAGATCGGGAGCATAAGAGGACGAGCGACCGGACCGTCAATGAAAGGGGACCACGCCTGGCTTTTAGTTGTTTAATGTACAAGGCTTTGAACATTAATCTAATGCTTCATATTGTTCATACTATCCAGTGCCTGGTAATTAGATATGTGAAAGATGTATTGCATGGAACTGTGAATAAGAGGCAGAAAGGGAGATGGCACAAAGGGGCAAGCTGGCCTTTGACCCATCACTTTTTAAACTACCGGGCCAGCGCCCCAGCACTTTATCGGCCAATGAATTAAAAGTATCGGTCCTCAAGAGCGTTTGGAAACAACCACTCTCAAAACCCTCTCGTGACACGTTAATGACATAGGCCGATCGTACACCTACTAACAGACCGTGCTTTTAATTCAGCTAGGTATAAGGGTCACCATATCTGACAAATAGGTCACTTTCAAAGGAAGATATTTGGAAGAATGTCAGTAACCTAACAGATTTAATACCCGATTTACTGTCATAGTACGGTAAATAAATACTATGGGAGTCAATGGCAGATGGGATCTGTTTAGTTATTGACATTCTTGAAAATATCTTCCTTTGTGTTTAGCAGAACAAAGAAAATTATAGAGGGAAAATGAGAGATTTTACGGATGTTCATCATCATTTTACGAGAATGCACTTAGCATGGTTGCTACTTCTAATCAAATTGGGCATTCAGTTTTTTTAAAGGTGCAGTTTTTGATTTACAGAGGCCATTAGTGTTTTCTAGCAGAGAGACGTTGGAGAGAAAGATCGTCTAAAAATCACCCAGAGGAGGTTGCTTTGATTCGGATCAGTATGTAACCTTGGTTTTCTGTTTGTTAGAACCAAGTTATGATGTTGTTGTTGTAATATTAGCTGTGTGACAGAGCAGTTTTGTGCGTCATTGTTTATCTATTACCACTTTAATATTGTACACATCCAGATACTGGAGGGAGAGGGAGAGCGAGTTGGCACTAACACTGGAGAGAGAACCAGAGCGCATTTACAGGGAAGAGGAAGAGGCAACGCACACTGTAGTTGTTTGTCTGTTTATGGCTCCTGTACAAAACATGGCGGTGAATTCAATGTATGTAGGCACGCTCTTTATGTTGATATAAAAAGCTTATTCTAAGGTTTTACAAACATAACGGTTCATTACGTAAGGTCTTTATACACCTGTGAAGAAGTAGTTTTGTATATTATATTGCATTTCAGTCAATAGATCCTGTTAAAAGTCTTAAAACCCTGTATTGTTCCTTTAAGAATTGAATGCCTTTTGCAGATGTTAGACTTTTGCAGATGTTAGACTAGACGCATCAAGTCTATTTTCACAGTATACATGAAGAAATCGTGGCTACACTACAGCAGTATGATGCCTTTTTCACACATACTGTGTGCAGTGCATATTTTTTAACGTGCCCATGTTAATGGATTAGATCCGTCCATTCCAGATGCAATGCAGTGCACCAGTTTACGCATCAAGTCTATTTTTGCTGTACAGCACGGACTGATTTAAAGCGATAGCATACGTATCAACACTAAAAATGAACACGAATTGACAAAAAAATTCAGCAATTTAACCATAAATGTAGTGCTGCTCGATTATGACAAAAATCTAAATTACTGTTATTTTGATTAATATTAAGGACACAATCATTTAACACGATTACTCACTGACTTTTGAAACAACATAGGATAAATAAAAAGTAACTTAATTCATCTGAAAAATAAATGTAAGAAAAAGCACGGCTGAACCGCTGGAAAGGAAAGGGGTGTGCTGTGGATTTATACCACAAGAAAAGAGAGGATTCTTGCTAAATGGAATGCAGTACAATAATAGTTTCAACTTGAGTAGATTGTTTTTGTCATTTTTGAAGGGCAAACTTGACGATTAATTTTCGAAAAACTCCACAGCCCTACATAAATGTGTATAAATAAACTTCACTACCCTTTTTTATTTGTTATTTATTTACTTAAGTAATAAAAGCAAAACACTTACCAGAACTTGTAAAAATAATTAATCCAATTAAAATCTTGTGTAGTATAAATATTCAACAGTGTTTATATTGCTTGGGGAATGTGTTCCTAAGCACATAGTGACAAACACGTTAAAAGCAGGTAGTCCAGCAAGTACAAAACGGCAGCACAATGGATGACACTAGGCTAATTATTGAGGTAGATAACTACATTATCATGCTTTATGACCCCAGGACTGTTTTTGTAAAGACCTGAATGCTTAAGAAAAGGCATGGGAGGTAGTTTCATCGGCAATTGGAATGGATGGTAAGTTATTTTGAAACTTTTAATAGGCTAGGCTAACATAATTTAGCATCAAGAGTTTTGAAGTCCCATCCTAACATAAAAACTACAGACAGAGAGAATCACAATGATGAAAATAGAGTTTTTTTAAAACTCAAGTTTCTATGAATCATCCAATTTGGGAAATTATTTCCCAATATTGTTGACTGAATCACAAAGAAGATGCGGACAAACGTAGTATGTGTGAAAGCACAATGGCGCATGATGGATACTACATACTGTAGGTGTTGCTCTATGCACCACATTCTCACTGCACATGTATGTGTGAATTGGGCGTGAGAAAGACAGTGACAACCGTCAAGCATTTTAAACACAACACTTTTACTCCACCTGAAATGCGTAGAAACTTCCATTCAGCAATCCAGAGACAACCATAAATCCTTTGTTTGAACCAATAAGTTGCCCACACGATGTATTTTTTATTCTTTATTTTATTATGTATGTTCAGTCATTTACTTTTTATTGCGCTGTAATTTTTATTAATTTACTTTAGTAATTTTTCTAACATAAAACAACAATAAATACAAACTAAATAAAACCAGTCACATTCTAAATCCTCAGAGAACAGGGAACAGAACAGAGAACAGAAAATTATCCAATGGGCATCATGGGCACCAGCCCAGGTGCCCATTCCCACTTGGGGCCGCAAAAAAAAGGAGAAAATGTAACATAATAAGGTTTTCGCTATATTCATTCTGCCCTGTGCCTCTCTGGCCCACACAAACGCAAGTGCGCACACAAAACAGTTCTTCTGAAGTACGCAAGTCTGTCTCTTGATTTATTAACTTTTACAAGCCCTTTAGCAGCTTTTGTTCAGGAGAGGCACAAAGTGAAATATCCAGCGATCTTCAGATAAAGCTTTCGTTCAGTGAGAAAATGTTGCAAGGTCTCTCTTTCCCCGTGCAGGGATAGTCCCAGTAAGCAGCCGGAAGCAACACATTCGACAATTATTTTCTGAATGAACTGCGTACAAAACAGCGTTTCCAACAACCTGTCACTGTTATCAACTGTTTGAATGTATAAACATGAACACATTTTGTCTGTAAATATGCATATGGTTACCTAGACAGAGGCTGTGTGAAAGAATATAGCCAAAATCGCTGCTTTTTATTGTAATTTCGATTTGTTAGATGTCACGTCAGAACTGACAGTAGAAACTGAAAATATGTAAATAAAATTTATTGTTGTAAATATAATCTATAGGCTAAACTAGAATACCCTGGAATAACCACGGTTGTGGTCAGTGTTGGAGGCTTAGGTGTTGTTTCTAATGAATTTTGATCATTTTGATATAATGTTGATCATGTCTACCTGCCTTACTTTACAGATTTTTAGCCTTCGTTATTAGAAAATGTGTAACTACACAGACTAACATATAGGTTAAAGAAGTATACCTATGATATTTGTTAATGCCGTTTAACACATTACACATTGCACAGGGGTGCAAAGGGGCTGAATGTTTACTTCATTAATTTAGGTAGGGGGGTTTCAGTTAGCAGCCTATATATATATGTCTGCAAAACTAATATTTTAAATGAAAGACTGATAACTAATCAATATTGAATCGATTAGAATCTAATCCAATTGAAATCATATAAATAAGGACTTCTTTACACTGTTAAACATGCTGGCTTCTCTTGCTTGAAATGGTCAACTTGTCAAAAAACGAGTTGGACATATGACGTAGCATTTCTTGGCTCAAAACAACCCCCCAGCATTCGCATAGGTTTCGTATAGGCTATGTGGCTGTATTGCCATATTGCTCCCAGATGCAGTAGTTTTGACCTCAGTATAGAGCAATATAGTTTTGCTAAAACACATAAAAAATGTCTTCTTGTCACAACATGTGAGCTGCTCAGTCCAATGTGTCTCAGTCCAATTAATCTGATTCTGAGTTTTGCTCCACTTCTCCCGTCACAGTGTGGGTCATTATCAGATGACACCAGCAAGTCTAACGACTCTACGCCATTTCACATAAGCCTCCAATCCAACTTGTCTGTCTGGCTCAAATGAAAACCATCTCTGTAGGGGTCTTGTGCAGCAATGCTGATGTGCTAATGCTAACTGAGTCATCAGCCTAACACTGACTCAGCCTCTAACGCCCTTGTGGCAGGAAATCTTTAATCCAGTTCTTCAACCCCACAGGTCAGCCAGCCTCCCCTACACAAGATAAAGGATTTTCCTCTCTCATATTTTCCAAACATTTTCTCATGTGGAATTCTCTCATTTTTCTGTTAGAAGAATTAATTTTTCCAAACTAAGAGGCACATGGCAACGGCAGGGTAGGAGGCAATCTTTTTATGAAGTGTGAAGTGGGCTTATTATGTTTCATTGAATGAATCTCTTTTTCTCCATGTTGTGGGAAGCTGTGCCAACTGTGCTTATTCTGGCCATTGTTTGTATACATTTACCCTTTTTTGAGAAACGTCATGATGCAGATAAGGCCCTTCCTGTAACCACGGATTGGTGTGTGTGTGTGTGTGTGCACGTACCAATGTACATATTTACCTATCAGTCATCAATCGTTTACCAATCATTGTGGGGACTATCCTGACAAGGATTCTTAAAGTCTGATCCCCCTACATTCACCCACAATGTAAATTGACATATTATGTAAATTATGGTTATTTTTACATTTTGGTTTCTGTGAGGATTAGGTTTAGGGAAGGGTGAGGGAGATCTTACTCTATTTGCATTATGTCCACAGTGTGTATTAGTTTTGTAGGGCTAACGATAATAACACATTTGCAAGGAACCAAAGCCTTAAAGAGCCTTCGAGAGAATCTTTAGCATTAGTCTGTAAGATTGCAACGGAATAAACATGAGCTTAATGATTACCCTCTACAGCCCCAAATGTCAACAAAATCTTATTTGTTTTTTATCATCAAAACATATTTTGGGACATTATTTTAGCATTTCCATAATGTCAAGTGTATTTCTTTCTTGAATTGGTTAGATTAGGGCAAAAAAAGAATGTAGTGCCTCCATGAAAACCTCAAAAATTTGACATTTCAAATTTACACAAACACCTCAGCAGCATTTATCAACTCAAGAAAACGCCACCATCCCCCTTTAAAGACAATTTGACCATTACATTTATCTCCTCCAAATATGTAATTTCCCTTTTCATTCCATGTTTTGCAAATGTCATGGTAGTCGTTAAGCGAGAAAATAAGGATTTTTTAAATCATTTTCTTCTGAAGTGGCCTGAAAGGTACCAAGACAAAGTTCTCGCCTTTCATTAATGTGTAGTGTATGTGTGTTGCTGTTTTGCGTAACTGTATAGATATGTCCTGCTTTCATATGTAAAATGAACAGTCATTTTAATCTTAATAGTTGACAGCGTGTAAGCTTTTATGTTCACCCCGTTTACCAGTCAAAAAAGCAACAAATTAATATTAACCACTTTGGTGGGCAGTTAAAAGTAAATATGTTTGGATCCATTATTCAAATTTGTGCATTATAATGGATAACGACTGAAGCCTAAAGTCTTTAGTTTTATCATATTGACTGTTGTAGTAATTTAAGAGATGTAATCCAGCTATTAGTGAGTATTGATTAGTTAGAATAACAGTGCCATTATAATGACTCAGTCTTTAGCTACCAATGTTTGCAAGGCTATCTTGTTTATTGAGTAGTCTATACTCAAGGTTCTGTGCAAGGGGGCAGGAAATTGGGGGAACCAAACTGTCAGACCACCGTTATTATTTGAAACCTGTCTGATCATTACAGTTTTTTCAAATTGCTTACATACAATTTCCGAAACTAGGGCTCCATTTCTCAAAACAATACCACCAAACACTGACACACAAATTGCAAAAACGTCATATCTTGCAAAAGAAAACACTTGAAACTATTCTAAACTACTTTTTAATTACTATTTTGATACTGTATTCAATAAAATATAAATGTATTACTAGAATACAGTTCTCCCATACTAGAATCTTTTCATTCCAATGCACTCTGGGATTGTCTGGAAAAAAGCCTGTATGTCTATATCTTTTAAATAGCATTAAGAGTGAACCTAGTGCTGAAAATAGCATTTAGAATATGTCTATGTTTTTGAAAATGTGTATGTAACATATAGGAATTATTTGAATGAAATGTCACTTTTTATTATTTGAGAGCTTCAAATAATTGATCCATCAGCAGCCAACTGGACTTGTACAGGATCATAAAGACTACTTAATTGCTGATTATTCAAAAGCTAAAATGAAGTATGCTAAGAACAATTTTATGTGGCAATTCATTATCTTCTAAAACCATTTTTCTTACTCGGCTAACAACATGGAGAAAATGCATTTAATTTGGCTGCATAATCAACAACGATCCGGCAGCATGATTCATCAGCAAAAAGCAGATTTGTATTATTTTATCCACTTCTGGAGAAAGCCTAACTATTTGTCATGGAATTAAAAATGACAGCAACTATAACAGAAGTGTTGGAAATGTCATGCCTTGGACATAATTAGGGCGAGAGCACCGATGTGCAGGCTGTTGGCCTTGCACTATTGGTGTTCAGCCCTGATCATTTTTATTCATTGCTATGACAATTTTTCCCATATTCTGGAAAATATTCCTAAACTCTTAACACAGTTATCACAACATCTGATTGTGTTGTTAAGCCTGTATGTCTAGAAATGCTAGAATTTGATAGTATTATTTAATTAACACTGCATATAGGAATTTATCGTGTGTCTGATATTTGACCTGTGTTTTGACTTCCATAACCTTTTATGTTTTACTTATAGTCAATGTTTTCTTGTACAGCTGCTTTGTAACAATGAAAATTGTAAAAAGCGCTATATAAATAAAGCTGACTTGACTTAACTACTCTTAAACTAGACTAAAATTTACTTTTGACATGAACTACAAATAAGTACACAAGAATAGACTGACAAGGCACAAGAACTCACCAAACAAATCACAATGAACCAGCACAGGACAGAAAACACAGGGACATGATAAAGGGATCAAATCAAGAGGGGAAGAGGTGCAGGGCATGAAATCATTAACAAGCAATAATAAGGGAAACGAGGGGGCGGGGAAAAAGACACCAGAGAGAGTGCATGACATGTAAAAACAGGCATTTCCACATATCTCTCTCTACACAAAACATGTGGTTCTGTCATGATTCTGCCGCTAGGTCAAGAAAAGTAAGACAAGGTGGGACAGAATCATGACATACTGCTTCCTTCCACCTGACTAATTCAGAGTCCATATAAATTTAACTCCATTCCACTTTTACAAGGTAAGGTAACAAAGTTTAAATTATCTAAGTGAGATTTAAAAAATGTATGAAAACTGAAACTGGAAATGCTTGTTGACCAGTATTTACATCTTGCGAAGTGGTCTATATTGTCAAAGTTTTAGGTTGATGCAGATAGTGGAGAGACTGTGTTTGATGTATGGAAGATAATGTGAAATAGGTATGTTGGTTATATTATTTTCAGGTTTTAAAAATACGCGTTTCGTATTTTATCACACATCTTTATCATTACATCACAGAAGCAGCCATTTTAACACTTTTTTTTCTGGGGGAGGACCCACCCAAATTTTATGTGCTTCTGATGTCCATATGTCCGTTAATCTTTGACTGTCCAAACACTTTTTAAATCAAACTGATGTTATATACTGTAGCTCTTACTGTTTCTAGTTTTTCGTGCCACATTATTGTCTTCCCGGTAATTTCAACTACTTCAAATAAGGAAAGCCAAAAGGGATCTTATTCTTACGGTTAAAAAATTATTCTGTTTCGTGAAATGAAGAGTAAACTTTGCTTAATACAATTGTGCTCTTGTTTTTTTTAACCAAAATTGTAGTTAAAATTATGAAAAAAATCTTGTAATTCAAAATGCATTGCATTATTATTATAATGCTCATCCCACTTGGATCTTTACTTAAAGCAGCTATAACTCACACAGTTTCTGTATATGATGTTAATCTTGAGTACTTACAGAATAGTATCGCACCCTTCAAATGTCCGTTGAGTCTTGTAAATTTGATCAAACTAAAAAGACAGATACAGCTGTATGATTATTTCCGAAAATATGTGATGCGTGTGGGGGAAGAGGATTAAGTTAAGTGATTAAGAAAAGTTGTTACATAAAGATTTTTCATGTTCGAAAGAAACTTTCCAAAAATTGTACTAACACTGTGTGTATCGAGCACAGAAATACTAGGTAATACGTCCAACTCGTTTTTGGACAAGTTGACCATGTTAAGCATGAGAAGACAGCACGTTTAACATTGTAAAGAAGTCAGAATGCATGACACACCATTGCACCACCCCTTTCATTATTTTGTGGTAGAGCTCATGGTGGTGTGTTTCTTCACTCAGTGAACCATTGTAACAACTCATCAGATATCACATAAAAAAAATGAGGAGGGATCAATCGCCACTTAATACCATATTATATTTCCCTTGTCAGAATGATATACGATTACAGACTGCCACCAATGTCCTTGGTTCTTTAATCCATTGTACAGTTGAAGAGGTTGAAATAATAAGATTGAATCTTGTCCATCAAAAGGTAATCCACAGTTAATCAAGAAACTCAGATTTAATCCAAAATTGTGGAACACATCACATGTAAATCTTGAACCCGTTGAGATGTCCTCAAATCAAGTAGATACAAAAAACCCTCTGGACAAAGCAAAACAAAATAAACAATACAACACGAGAGTCAACAAACAAAACCATTTCCAATTGAACATCTAGTGAGGAAAAAGAAACCATTAAACTCACATCGAGATGTAGAACATTATTGTTCCTCAAACAGGGTTTCTTTGATGAAAGCATGGCTAGAGCAGACACTCCTTGCTAACATGTATATCTAACAACACTTCTCCTTCCTTTGACTTCCTTCCTAATCTAAGTAATATGACACATTACAGGTAACATTTTACCGGAACTGTTACACCATAACAGCAGTGCTGAGACAACTCTCAGCTTACTTGTACATCGTATATTTTGTAAACAATAATAAATGTGTCATGATTCCGCTATCATGTCATGTTTATTCTTGGTCTTGCAGCGGAGTCATGGCATAGCCTTAGGTTTTATGTGAGAAAGCCATGTGCTTTCTCGTGTCTCGTCAGTGTTTCCCGCCCTTTTGTCTCGTTAGCCTTCCCATTAGTGTTTCATTACCTTCACCTGCCCCTTAGTAATTATCCTGTGTTTGTTCCCCTATTTAATGCCCTCTTGTCTATTGTCTTGTGCTCGTTCGTTGTACATGTTTCATGCTCTTTTGCCATGCCATGTCTTGGAGTCTTTGTAAGCTTTATTGATAGTCTAGTCAGTGTCACTGTGAGTAGGAGTGTTCTGTTAGTTTAGGTGTTTGTGTAGTTGTAGTTCTTGTCAAGTCTTTAGTTAGTCCAGTTTATTGTGTACCCCTGTTTTGTCACCCCCTCGTGGGTTTTTGTTTTGTTCCTGTTTCTGTTATCATTAAAATCCTTGTTATCCACTTCATCTCCGTTTCGCTGCCTGCACGTGGGTTCTCTGTCACAGTTCATAACAGAACGAACGAGCCATCACAGAACCCAGCAGCAGCATGGACACTGACCGGTCCAGCTTGGCCCGTCGCCTCTGCAGTCTTCGCCAGGGAAGTGAGACTGTGGATGAGTATGTGGAGAGGTTCCTGGACATCGCGGAACAAGGTGTGTTCGGGGAGAGGGAGCTGGCGGTGCTTTTCAACGCCAGTCTCAGAGAGCCGCTCTCTCGCTCTGAGATGAGGGCGATGAGGCCGTTGGACTTCGACGCCGTGTGGTTAACTGCCGCAGCGCGTTCGGAGTCCGCGGCCTCATCAAACCAAGTTTACTCATCTCCGTTGGTAGCGATACCAGAGAGTGGTCCTCTGCAGATCGGTGTTGTGGGCATCGCCACGAACCACTCTCCAGCCTCTGCAGCCTCTCCACAACCGCCCAGTCTCACTGGCAAGCGGGGGAGACGGGAATCTTGGGGGTCCTCGTCCGAGGCCTCCAATCCCGAGCCGCCCATCCCATTCACATCGTTTCTGCAGCCGACCACCAGGCGGGTGGCTCGGCTGAAGAAGAAGAGGCGACGGAGGGCGGCTCGGAGTCCGGTGGTCCCGTCAACTCTGGTGGTCCCGTCAACTCTGGTGGTCCCGTCAACTCTGGTGGTCCCGTCAAGTCCGGTGGTCCCGTCAAGTCCGGTGGTCCCGGTGGTCCCGTCAAGTCCGGTGGTCCCGGTGGTCCCGTCAAGTCCGGTGGTCCCGGTGGTCCCGTCAAGTCCGGTGGTCCCGGTGGTCCCGTCAAGTCCGGTGGTCCCACCTGCACCCAGTCCAGTGTCAAGTCCTGCCCTGCCGGCCTTCCAGCCGGCGTCAAGTCCTGCCCTGCCGGCCTTCCAGCCGGCGTCAAGTCCTGCCCTGCCGGCCTTCCAGCCGGCGTCAAGTCCTGCCCTGCCGGCCTTCCAGCCGGCGTCAAGTCCTGCCCTGCCGGCCTTCCAGCCGGCGTCAAGTCCTGCCCTGCCGGCCTTCCAGCCGGCGTCAAGTCCTGCCCTGCCGGCCTTCCAGCCGGCGTCAAGTCCTGCCCTGCCGGCCTTCCAGCCGGCGTCAAGTCCTGCCCTGCCGGCCTTCCAGCCGGCGTCAAGTCCTGCCCTGCCGGCCTTCCAGCCGGCGTCAAGTCCTGCCCTGCCGGCCTTCCAGCCGGCGTCAAGTCCTGCCCCTCAGCCGGGGACTCCTAGAGCCCCTGGGACTTCACGCTCTCGAGCGCCGCCCCCCAGGGTGTCCCCTAAGTCCCCTGGGACTCCGCGCTTCCGAGCGCCAGGGACAAAAACTGTTCCCCCATGTCCCACTCCCTTTGGACTTCCCCCCATGAACTCAGGTGTTCCCCCCATGGACTTTGTTGTTCCCCCTCCCCCCCTCCCTTGTTTGTTATTTTTATTATGTCACCCCAACCCTTTTGTTATATACTCTTGTCTGCCCCTAATCTTGTTTACAATGTTTTGCTGTGTCTTGTCGTTGTCCCAGTCTGCCCTGTCTTGTCAGTCTACCCCTTGATGAACACCTGGAGGTGTTCATTTAAGGGGGGGCTTATGTCATGATTCCGCTATCATGTCATGTTTATCGTTGGTCTTGCAGCGGAGTCATGGCATAGCCTTAGGTTTTATGTGAGAAAGCCATGTGCTTTCTCGTGTCTCGTCAGTGTTTCCCGCCCTTTTGTCTCGTTAGCCTTCCCATTAGTGTTTCATTACCTTCACCTGCCCCTTAGTAATTATCCTGTGTTTGTTCCCCTATTTAATGCCCTCTTGTCTATTGTCTTGTGCTCGTTCGTTGTACATGTTTCATGCTCTTTTGCCATGCCATGTCTTGGAGTCTTTGTAAGCTTTATTGATAGTCTAGTCAGTGTCACTGTGAGTAGGAGTGTTCTGTTAGTTTAGGTGTTTGTGTAGTTGTAGTTCTTGTCAAGTCTTTAGTTAGTCCAGTTTATTGTGTACCCCTGTTTTGTCACCCCCTCGTGGGTTTTTGTTTTGTTCCTGTTTCTGTTATCATTAAAATCCTTGTTATCCACTTCATCTCCGTTTCGCTGCCTGCACGTGGGTTCTCTGTCACAGTTCATAACAAAATGTTAACTAACAACAAGTTAATTCCAACGGTCAAATTAATTTCTTCTTGACTTATTTAAGTTTATCATGTGACGTGCTTAAATAATTTAGGTAATTTTACTTGATTTATTCATGGAATATGAAACCTTTGTCGGACGAGCACTTTCAACAAGTTGGAATGATTTATTAGGGTCTTTATGAAATGTCTGGAACATATTTTGCTTAAAAACACTCATTGGCTGTGTAAACAAAACCCTTTTTGCCAAAAACAGCTATGCTCACAGCAAACCGTGGTGAATGCATCTTAAAATGATAATGAGTTACAGCACACCCCACCCCCGTTCCGTATGGCGTGTCAACACAATAACAACAACGCGCAGTACTACCATGGCAATGGTTTAGCTAAATTATATTTCCTGAACTCCTCTGCGGTTAGTTTCGTTTTAAAGGTTAACATATTAACGCACATAATGTATTAACATTGATACAGCAAAACTCCAAGTGCCCATTTGCCAAATTACATATAAATATAGAGTAAGTTTAACACTGGCTTTGAATGTTCTATTTAGTGTTTGACTTAGCTCCTTTCGCTATCCTCCTATATATACGGTACATTTACATCAATTCAGACTGTTGATAAATATTACTTACATCGGCAGCTTTGTCTCGTTCAGTTGGTCTCGATCCCTCTTGAGGAACAACTTTGAAGCAGGTTTTTACTTATGGTTTCTGATGGACTTCCACTAAAAATAAAATAAATCCAGGCTCTAGACTAACCTTTTGCAGTAGTTACACCTGTTTGCCTAACTTTTTTTCGTAGTTTCTCCCAGCACAAAAGTTAGGTGCGACCGCATCCCATTTAACACTGCAGTTTTACAAGTTCACTTTTTTTCTTAAATCCCTGTCCATATAGGCAATATTGACTTGTAAATGATTACATAACAATCTGGTCAACATACATTTCTTTATTAACCTTTTTTTCCTTGAACGGCTGGTCGCACTGGTGCAACCTCAGATTTTTTGTCACACCATTGAAAAATTTGGTCGCACTCTAGAGCCCTGTAAATCCACCACTGTCTCTTCCAAGGTTGGGACTCTGTGCAGCAACTATTTTGCATGCATTTTTGACGTTGCGTACACCACTGTCGCATGTGAACACCACAGTGGCGGCAGCGTGGTGGGTGGAATGGTGTAGATTAAGCGGCAGTAACATTATAATAAGATACTGTTTTTACATCACAACAGGAGTGAAATCTGAACGGGTCGATTTCTCACATGCTTGCAGGGCACACCAAAACAAACTTACTGGGGTCTTGTTTTTTAAGTTTTCTGGGTTGCTAGATGCACCAGGGACCCGATTATAGCACTTAAATACTTTTGGGTTTTCATCCGATGATTCCTTTTAATGAGATGACTGACTCTGGTAAATGGCAGAAAGACTATTCTAGTGGATGTAGAGGTTGTCTCTGGACAAGAACGAAATCAGTGCAGATGTTATGCATTCTGTTATAAAAGCAAGCCGTTTAATAAGTGTAATTCTGTTTTTTTCCTTCACCATCACAACTCGGTCCGCGTTTCTTTGATTTTAAACAAGTACAATAGTTTTGTCAGAGTTTACAATTCAGAAGCGGTGTGGTGTCTTTTGCCTGTCAAATTAGCGCTTTACATCTTTTTGAACAGAAATTCATAAATATATGAGGCTGCACTTTATTTTCAGGTTTAACTCCTTTCATGCATACTCTGATCTCATCGCAAGGGAGACGATAACGTTTCTTCTATTTCTTCTGCTGCCTGAATGGATGTTTTTGTCTGCACGCAGGTTAAAATTGCAATAAGCAGGAGCTCCAATTAGTCCGCGCGGCCACTCACATGCACAGCTTAAAGAGAACATTGGTTGTAATATTAACATCTTTAACAAAAAGTTGCCTGTGAGTAAACCACAGTTGAAGACTAGTCGAAGACCCCTGGTGTAGCGGATAAACCTTGCCTAGTGAAGAGGCAATAGCAAGGTGCTGGGTGTGGCATTCAACAATAATTTGATCCGGCTAATGGTGCAATAGTGATTCTTGCGCTAGAGCATGTGCACGTTTGAGCGTGTGAGTGATTCTTCGAAACATATTATTTCAGAAAAGTATGAGGTGCGTGGGTGAAGTCAGCTTCTCAGGAAGGCAACAGAGGGGATATGGGTAGGAAGCATAATGGTTGCCAGAAGACTTCCAGGAACATATGGTGCCTGCACCACAGCTCCTTGACACCTTTCAAGCTGCAGCTGTTTCAAAAGGTGTGTTGTTTCTATTTACTGTTCAAGCAAAAATACTGCAGACCTTTTTTGGCATAAAAAACATATTTTCAAGTTTTCAACAATTACGCTACAGGTTAGGAGCAAGAAAGACAGCAATTTCTTAATTTCTGCATGTTCTAACAGGTGATATTGTTTCAAGCGGTGAAATAAGTTTGTGGTATTACCAGACTTTGCTAGCACATATCTTCAGCAGAGTTTGCAATGCACACTGCTCTGTGTTTTGTCGGTCTGCAAATGTATTTCCAAACGATTTAGGTTTTGTAACCTTTCCTGTCATGTTTTCGCTGGTCGAGGGCACCACATTATCTTTGGCATCAGTCATTTTTGTTACTCCCCTCTACGCTTGTCACCCACAAGCTTTACTTTGCATAGCCGCTAAGCTTTCTGGAAGCCTGGTCTGTTCCACGCATGGGCAACATTTCTTCCTGGTTGCTTACATCATATCACACATTTATCAAACGTTTGTTATAGTTTAAAGAGGAAAATTATATCGCAATAAATATTGTAATCGTTTTATCGCCCAGCCCTACTGTATGATAGCCTGTGGTTTATGCCAGGGATTTTCAAAGTGGGCGCTCCAGAAGGTTAAGTGTTTATCAGCTTTTTGCTACTTGTTTTCAGTTTTCAGAATTTTTTATATTTCTAGCAAATATTTCCTTTTGTTCATACTCAAAGTGAAAGTTATAACATAACAAATGCATTTGAATTGGAAATGTCTCTTCAGTGTTATAAAGCCTACCTCCAACAAGTGTAGCCAACTATTTGCCTGGCCGGGGGGGCTGCTAGAATTTGATAGTCTTATTTAATTAACACTGCATATAGGAATTTATTGTGTGTCTGATATTTGACCTGTGTTTTGACTTCCATAACCTTTTATGTTTTACTTATAGTCAATGTTTTCTTGTACAGCTGCTTTGTAACAATGAAAGTTTTGAAAAGCGCTATATAAATAAAGCTGAGCTGACCTGACTTGACATGTTTTATACCGCACAATCGTTTCTTTGGTAAGGGTGTGTAGATTTTACTATGATCATTTTATTTTTAACAAGAAAGCAGCGTAGCCAATGTTGCAACAGAAAGGACACACTTACAGCACTATCATAGATTTTTGCATTATGACGCTGATGCAATTTTATGAAAAAGAATGAGTAATGTTAAAGATTATGTTGTATATTTGGTGTTTAATGAAAAAAATCTTTCAATAAATACATTTGAAATGTAATGAATTGTGACTGTTGCATTGATCATGACAATGCGATTTAATGAAAAAGTTACATAAAATGTATGGATTTTATGGCTTCCATGATTTCAACAACAAAAAATACATTTACAATTACTCATGTGGTCTATTTTAAACTATATCAGGTAACCAACAAAACTTATTTTTTGAGCATTATGTATTGGCAATATAAACCAACAAATCAGTGAGAAACTGTACAACATAACCTATTTGTTTTTTAAATGTTTTGTTACCGACTGCCATTAAACTGAACCTGGCCACTGCTATGATTAGCTGAGGGTGCCTCACATGATCCATGGTAGCAGTTAAGCTTTTTTTTGCCTATTAAAACGAATAACATAAAATAAAAGTGGGAAACATGACAGATGTTTGGCCTGGTATACTTAGAGCACCGCCATGGAGTGCAGTGCCGAAGCCGTTTGGCCGGTGGACAAGAATGCACGTCCAGTGAGGGCCGACATGTCCAGTTAGTTCTGCATGGCTTAGAGGGATGAGCTGCTTTCGCTGTCCATCCGATGACCGTGGGCAGACACAGATGTGCGGCCACCGACTCATCTAGGGGAGGCAGCTTCTCGTAGCCTTTGTCCTCTGCGCCATCAACCGAGGTGAGGGGGCATACCCTAACCTGGTGAAGTCCGTTGACGAGGGGCCTGACGGTGCACCTGCAAGAACCAATCGTCCAGGCGGTTGCAAGTGGGTTCCTCCGGAGAAGACTAAGCCCAGCTCCTTCACAGCCTTTGTGAGGACCCGAAAATGTGTACGCTGTGCTCAACAGACGGCAGGGGGACAGGGTCAGATTCCGATCCCGACAACTCCTCCGTGTCTGAAGCCGCTAACGACATGCTGTCGTCTTCCTCAAATTTCCAACAAACGGGACCGCCAGTGGATGCTGGTCAGGCTGGGAGAAACGAACCGGCGAAATGTCTCTCTGTGGAGAAGGCGAGGCATGCCGAGGGGACCCCGAGTGCTTGGTTCCTCTACCACGCTGCTTCTGCCGCACAGTGTCCTGTGGGGACTGAAGCGGGAGGGATCAAGGGGCAGATCATCTGCGTGCGCAGAGAGGAGAGACTCATGCACTCACAATGAGGGCATTCCGTCTCTCTGAGTGCCTCTTCAGCCTGGGAAGGTCCCAAACATGAGACACCATTGTCTTGCCCATCAGAGGCATGTAGGAGGACCACACACAGGTGATAGGGACGACGCTGCATTTGCATCAACATCGCAGGTAATTTGCTATGGAAATTTCTCTTTTAGGGCTTTGCCGGATGGCAGCAGGGAAAAGGAACCAGTGCTGCTGAGGCTAGCGAACTCGCTGAGCAAAGAGGTCCAGTCCGCTGCAGTGCTTTTCTGACGGCGAAGCAATAGTAGCAAGTAGCAAGGAAAAGTCGGTGCTGAAGGAGAAGAGATCTGAGGACCCTACGACGATGTGTCTGCTTATATAGCCCCTTTTGGCGGGTGCCATTACATTAGGTCCGTGCAGCTTCGCTGCCATTGGTTTAAAGTTTTACTTTTCACGAACCAATGCCTGAACATCTGAAGCACTGCAGATCACACAGACATGTTAACAATGCAATTTTCCGATGTGACCATACAGATTGTGGGAAAAAGTTATCCTCATTCAACTGCTGTTCATGTGTCATGAACACACACAGGCACAAGACAAACCTGGAACCACAATGTATCTGTTCAATTAAAGTTTTAATTTACTTGCAGCATAGAATGTGCAGACATCCTTTTCTTCTCATATTTTAGATACCATGGAGGGTGGCATGTCAACCAGATAACACCTTTTCATGCATCTGAAGCTTTCACTGCTCGCCACAACCTGATTTAAGGTTGTTGAGGGTTGTGTCCCAAGCAAAACAGAAAAATTGTTTAGTTACGAGTCACAATCACTTCCTGGTGAAAGCAACAGCAAGACAAATGCTATTCCCAATACGGGAGCAAAGCTTGGAGGCCAGGCAGCCCAGAACAGGTGGATATGAAGGTTTTTGCTTATTTTACTGCATGAGATGCTGACAATGCTGTTTGGAAGCTGGTACTTCTCCTGAGGGAGTAAGTTCAATTTGTCAGTGCTCCTAGACTTTCATATTCTCAGGCTACTTACATGAAGATACTGAAGTATGTAAGCCTTAGACCAAAGCAACACTATCTGCTTCACTATGCTGACTTGACATTACAGTTTGGTCCACTTATACACAGTGGCGCAAAAAGTGGGTATGCGCTATATGCGGCGCATAGGGGCGCCGCACCATGGGGGGCGCCAACGCGATGGTTTAATAAATGTGAAATAATAAAAGTAATATACATTTTTCTAAAATTTATTTAAGTTATTGTATGTATAAAAAGTTATATACATTTAAGAGGACTAACAGGCTAGGCGGCACCGGTGCCCTCATAAGATTCCATCATATAATTTATTTAGACATAGAAGGGTAATATCGCGAGTGGGCGGGGCGCCGTGAGTTACGTTAAGGACGCAGTAACGTTGGTGAGTTGTCGTTGAAATTTGAATTTGAAAAAGATGGATAAACCAAAAAAGCTGTCGGGGGCTAAAAATAGAAAAAGAAAGATGGAAAAAGGAGACGTCCTGTCAAGGGATGCGACAGCAGCTAAATACGTGGATGGTGAAAGGCAACAGGTAGGATTCAAAATGTGACGTCTATTCTTGTAAATACAATATTCATGTTAACAGACTAACGTTAGCTAGCGAGCTTGCTGAGAAACCGACCGTCGGAATCATGAATAGATTTGCTACCAAACTTGGAGGCTTGAACATATAAATATTGACTGGCAAGTGTTTGCTAACTTAATGCAAAATAATGTTGCTGCTGATATCTACATTTATATTTTGGTTAAACCCTATTCTACCAATGCCATGCATGACATATCTCAATTTTATTAAAGTAAAATAAGAACTGGTAAATATAAGGTAGCATGCACAATAAATGACTAGAAGCTGAAAAACATTCCTTATGCAATAAGGCAGGTTTATCATGGATTTTATTTTACCATTAGCTTCATGTTAGCTCAGCAGTGCTGTCAGACATACAGGCTACTTTACATCTGCTGGGTGACATGGAAGCTGCAAGGGCCACATTTCTCCTTCTTTAAAGATCTGTGCTATGTGTATGTATGTATGTATATATATCAGCACAGACCTTTAAACAAAGAGAGATGTGACCCTGTAATTACTTTTCTATATGTATGTGTGTGTGTCATATTTGTACTTTTTAAAATCCCAAATGTTAATGTAATTTCAACAGCAGCACAACCTTACTGCATAATAGTTGTCTTATCTGATGCCATCCCTAGGCTGATTGAAAAATTGAATTTAGGCTGCTATATTTAACAGCAAAGTTAGGTAGGTCTAACATTAGGTGGAAGTGTAGAGGGAGCTTGATACCAACTTCATACTTGATACCAACAGATTAATTTCTTAATATTATTAATATGGAAAAGGTAGGGGTGTAATGGTTCACAAAATTCAGGGTTCGGTTCGATACGTTACACTTGTGTCACGTTTCGGTACAAATCGGTACGTGTTAGATACGGCAAAAAGAAAGAAATGGCAGAGAAATTTCTATGAATACATTTTTATATATTTGTGTCCATATACCATATAATTATGGTGGGCTTACAGTAGCTGTCTGATATACTTTTAAAATAAACCTTTATTATTTCAAGCCCATACATGATGATGTCCGGCACACTTTTTTATTTAGGGGGGGCGCAAAAACTGTTTCTGCATACCCCCCTAACACTGAGTAGTTGCGCCCCTGCTTATACATACTTGGACCATGCGCTTCGAAAGTAAGCATAGCTATTTTAAAAGATGCATCAGGCCAAGTAAAAACTTCAGAAATGTGACTTACTCATTGGCTGAGAGACATCGGTTGTTTCAATCCTTTTAGAGTAAATGAGGTTTATTTAAACCCAAAGTTCAGTTTTCAGACTCCACCTGCTTTTATACAGACCTATATGAGTTGCAGACTTCTGCCTTACCTTGTGTAACTCAGTTGTCACAAATAAAGTTAGAGGCACTTCATATGTAAATGGTATGATTGTTTTACTGAGATATACCGAAGTACAGCTATAGGTTAGGGCAAATAACGTAGAGAAAAAACTGTCCTACTTTTGCTGAGGGAAAAAACTGCCAGCTGGGTGTCTGAGCTTGGAGTCTATGAAATTGATAAAAATAATTCAGATCAGAGTATTTGCCAAACTATTGACAAGCTCAATGATTTTTTACCACAGAGGTGCTAGGTTACTTCTCGCACTTAAGCATATGCCACTATGGAGCCTGTAAAAGAATTAGTGCCATCAACCAGTAATGATCTGATGGAATCACTTATGGCTAGACTGGAGGTGATTCTGCCACCCATTAAATGTAGAAGACTAATTGAAGCTTTCAATTAAGGCAAGTTTTAAGATTTGTCACCAAATAAACTTTTTTAATTGAAGTGACAATTCCAAAAATACATGCAGAGAGATGGTAGAAATATTGACGCTCCCAGGAGAAACCTGCTACTATTTGTATAAAGAACGTCCCGGTACAAGTTTCACAGGTTAAAAAAACTTAGTTTAAAATTATGTTGACAGCTATAAAAACAAATCAAAAGTACCTTTACGGTGTAAAAAGACACAATGAGATTTTCTTCTTATTCTTTCTTAAACCAAATAATTGTGGCATTCATTTTCGGCATAACTCTTTGTCACAAAACTAACTTTTGTCATTTATTCAAACAAAAACTTCATCATCCGGAAATCAAACTTTTATCGACGGACACATGATTATCACATCGTGACCTGTCTCTATGCTTCCCGCATGTCTGGATTAAAAGTAATGGATTTGTATATTGTCAAGTTGTACAATGGCCTCAAGCTCGACAGGACCTGGCACTGTGAAAACTTTAGTGTAAAAGAGCAACAGCACATCAGTTGTGTGGGATATTTTCGCTGTTTTGTGTGGATGGTGCTGCACAGTGTCAGGTATTGTGTGTGCTAACGAGAACACAGAGTTCCGATTCTATATTGTGAGTCAGAGTGGCGGCGTCTAATGGGGCAAGCCCCATGCAACGTTTGGCACACAAACCTAATATGCATGTGTCAAAGTCCTCTCGTCCAAGAAGATGATGAAGAAGAAGTGCTCTGGTGAATGCTCGTCACACACTGACAAGAGAATATATTGATTAATGTCGGTGCGTTATGTGTTATGTCTTTAGTACTTTTCTGGAGCTCGGCAACAACTCCAGGATGTCTATGAGGAGGCCTGGAAATCTCTTGGATGTCACCTAAATATCTTTTTAGCCGCCGGAAGTTCTCTAAACATGTTTAATGTTATGTGGGTGAGTAAGAAATCACACAAAGTTTATTTTTGGGTGAACTTCCCCTTTATATCGCAATATTGATTAAAACAAATCGCAATTAGACTCAAAATCGTTCAGCCCTATATACACATATATACAGTGGGCACGGAAAGTATTCAGACCCCCTTACATGTTTTACTCTTTGTTATATTGCAGCCATTTGCTAAAATCATTTAAGTTAAAAAAATCTCATTAATGAACACACAGCACCCCACATTGACAGAAAAACACAGAATTGTTGACATTTTTGCAGATTTATTAAAAAAGAAAAACTGAAATATCATATGGTCCTTTGACTCTTGTGCGAAAATCCCTGACTGACATGACTAGTAAACATAAAAAACACTGCCTTTTTGGAAACACGTTTTTTTATGTGTTCTGTCTGATCTGGCCCTTACTCAGTTATGATGTAACCGTGTATAGGGAAGCAGTTTATACACCGGTAACAATTCATAAAATTTATTGTGTTTCATTTGTTTTCTTTTCCAACAAGAGGACTCAACTTCTGCTAGGATTCCAAGCACACCCTGCATTTTTATTATGGGTTTGTAGTCCATTATCATATTAACATATATTCTTGCACCAGCTTTCTGTAATTTCAGAAAAACACTCCAAACACAGTTACTTAAATATTTTATACTCAAACAATTGGATTCTTTACTGATGATGCATGTTGTTGGTAGTGACAGAAAAAAGATGCCTTCACCTTCAGCAATGTTTTAAATTATGAAATTGTTTAAACAGCTAAATTGGCAGTCAATGGTGCTTCAGAACTGTTGTTAGCTAACATTATTCCAAAATAAGTGTGTTTGGAACAACAAGAGGGTGAGTAATTCATGACAGAATTAAAGATTTGATAATTACAATTATAGTGATTCATGAAGGATTGTCCGTAAGGAGTGTAGAATTCAATTCAATTCAATTTTATTTATATAGCGCTTTTCACAATTTGCATTGTTCCAAAACAGCTTTACAGGAAAAAAAAAAAAAAAAAGGGTAAAACACAGAACATGAATAGTTTAACTTGTTATAACAAAGACCTAGTAAATAATATCTATTGTCAGCATCTCCTGGTGGTTTATTTAGCATTAAGTGAATGCTTGGCTGAAAAGATGTGTTTTTAATCTAGATTTAAATTGGGCGAGTGTGTCTGATCCTCGAATAGTGTCAGGAAGGCTATTCCAGAGTTTAGGTGCTACGTATAAGAACGCTCGACCCCATTTGGTGGATTTAGTTATTCTAGGTATTATCAAAAGTCCTGCGTTCTGAGATATTAGAGAGCGTGATGGGTTGTAGTGTGTTAGAAGCTCTGTTAGGTAGGTAGGGGCTAAACCCTTTAAGGCTTTATAAGTGATTAAAAGAACTTTAAAGTCAATACGATACTTAATGGGTAGCCAGTGAAGGGTTGGTAAAATTGGGGTTGTGTGATCGTATTTTCTGGACCTGGTTAGAACTCTGGCAGCTGCATTCTGAACTAACTGTAGTTTGTTTATTGATGATGCAGGACAACCACTAAGTAGCGCATTACAGTAGTCAAGTCTTGAGGTTATAAAGCATAAATAATCTTCTCCGCGTCAGCAACACATCGAATATTTCGTAACTTGGCAACATTTCTTAGGTGGAAAAAGGCTGTTTTTGTGACATTTGAGATGTGATTTCGAAATGACAGGTTGCTGTCTAATATAACGCCTAGATCTTTTACTGTATTTGTTGGAGTAACAGTACATCCTTCAACTTGCAGTTTATAAAGAAATAGTCAGTTTGCGTGTCTTTGGTCCGATAAGTAATATTTCTGTTTTATTAGAATTTAAAAGAAGGAAATTACAGGTCATCCAATGTTTTATATCTTCAATGCACTCTGCCAATTTGGATAGCTGGGAGGAATCATCTGGTCTTGATGAGATATATAGCTGAGTATCATCTGCATAGCAATGGAAGCTAATTCCATGTTTTTTAATAATGTTTCCGAGGAGCAGCATGTATATGGAGAACAGCATGGGTCCTAGAAACCGATCCCTGAGGTAATCCATAATTTACTTGCATTAGATTTGATGATTCCCCATTTAAATGGACAAATTGATGTCTGTCTGACAAGTAAGATCTGAACCATTGTAGTGCCTGTCTCTCAATACAGGTATAATTGTGTAAGCGATCTAGAAGTATGTCATGGTCTCGAACGCAAGCAGGACCAGGAGTGAGATGTTACCTTTATCTGATGCTATAAGCAGGTCGTTTGTAATTTTAACGAGCGCAGTTTCAGTGCTATGATGCGGTCTAAAGCATGACTGAAATTTTTCGTGTATGTCGTTATTTTGTAAGAAAGAGCACAACTGAGTGGACACTACTTTTTCTATTATTTTAGACAGGTATGGGAGATTTTAAATCGGTCTATAGTTTCCTAGTTCATTTGGATCTAAGTTTGGTTTCTTGATTAGAGGCTTAATGACGTCCATCTTAAAGGGTCTTGGGACATGGCCTAGATTAATTAACGAGTTGATAATTTTATAAATGGGCTCAATTGCAACAGGTAGTAACTCTTTTAATAATTTAGTTGGTATGGGGTCTAATAAGCAAGTTGTAGGTTTAGATGTTGCAGTAAGTTTAATTAAATCTTCCTGTTTTATAGGTGAAAAATGCTGTAGCCTTTCTTTTGGAGCGATGGTTGGTGCTAATTCATAGGACAGATTTGGAGGTTGAGTTTTTACTATTTTGTCGCGAATGTTTTCGATTTTCTCTGTAAAAAATATCATGAATTCATTGCTACCGAGTTGTGGCGAAATAGCCAGGTCAGGTGGTGTCTGTTTAATTGTTAATTTAGCAACTGTGCTAAATGAAAACCTTGGATTGTTTTTGTTGGTTTCTATGAGGTTACAAAGGTGCTTCCATGTAGATAGAAATTTCTCATTATAATATAATAAAACAAAAAAAAAAACGATACAGAATCAGCATGAATGTGTGAGATTAGTAAGGGAGGCAATACTGCACGACAAAACAAGATTTGCTGCAAAGCAAAACATTAACAACGTAAAACTACTAACAGCTTTGTCACTCATACACATGAAATTAAGTCTCCTTAACAATTCCTCTTTATTGTAGAGGAAACACTCTCACAAAGGAATGGGGCACAATCAGCCATGGCAAACAATTTATATATTGAGGGCATCATAAATGACACTGGAGCTGTATTCCCATTAATATTCTCTTTATGCCCATTTGAGCACCATAGCTCAGTCTGAATTAAGCACTGTGCTACAAATACCTAAAACTCTATCATTGTCAAAGCTCAAAGGTTTGTAAAAGCAATTGATAACGGAGGTCTTTATTGTAGATTTTGTCCAAAATTATATTCTAGCCCAGAAGAATCACACCGTGAATATGGAACACGGATGAGAAATAAATCAGCTGACATAACATGATACAAAAAAGCATCTAGCTCAGAGGGGAGCGTGAATATTGGCAATCTGTATCTTGTTCTCTTTGAAACTAAACTTGATTCTTTTGTAATTGATAATGCGAGTTGTAAGGGATGTTAAAAGATGTATTGGCTTAAATTAAAATCTATTTGGATATCAAAGATGATCAATTTTATTGTCAACACATCTGCTGTTGGTGACAAAGCTAGACGAAAAGACGATTGGGACAAGCAATACTTCTTAACATCTCTATAAAAAGCCTGTGTGGAGAAGGCTGTAAATTTCTATGAAGGCAGCTAGAGTCTTTTAGTGTTTCATAGACACTAGAAATCAACAGCATCCTGACACAAACTTAGATTTATGTTTTTTGGGGGTATGGTGTTGTATATCAGTCCACAATGTAAAAAAAATGAAAACTTTGTAAGTTTCTGCTGTACTATTTATTTTGCTGCACTGCTATAATTGTACTGTGGACCACACCAAGCAGTCGCGTGTCCACAGGGGTTGAAACAACCCCAACGCTGACCATACAGACTTGGGTACTAATGTAATGTAATTTGTATTTTGTATTAGGTTTGTGGAGAGCGTTATTTTTGCTCACAATCGCAAATTGCTAATATTCTGATATAGACGCGTGTCTGCTGCCTGAGAATACACGGCTCAAATGCAGACAATGGCAGTATAATTGCAGTCGAGTCGAAAGAAAAATGCACTTCTCCAGAGACATGTAGGTGAGAATGTAAATCTCCTGCATCAAATACCAAAGCAATAGTAGTAGTGAAACCTGTTTACTGTCACAATTAAAGCCAGTAGACTGGTTTATCTTGTGATCCATATGGAATGCACCCCACTGTTCAGATGCTTGTGACCCTCGTATTAACTGCAAAGTTTATCTATCGTAAGTTCTAAATGCAATCTCTTTCCCTCTCTCTACCTTGGGAAGTTCAGTATGAAAGCGCATTATCGCATATAGCCTTTTTCTTTATTTACATCACTGAGTAAAGTGTAAAGTTACTAGTGTTGTGTAGTGTTAAAGCTGTTGGCCGCTAATTCGACGCACAAGTGATGCCATTAAGTGTCTGTACTAGCTTTAACGTGCGTTTAAAATAAATAAAGTGCACTGCTGGACAAGAAAGTGTCTTTGTGCATGCTGGAAGGTGAGGAAAACAGTACATCTGTCAATCTGATCTCGATAGATCCGTCAGTCATAAACAGCTATTTACTCAACTGCACTTTTGTGTACATATTCATACTTATTCTTTATACATGTGTCTGTTTTTCCACATATGATGTAGCCTGGAAGATAAATAAAAATGTCAGGATTTCAGATCACATTCACTTTTCAAAACTCTTCTATGATCAGCAATGAATTTATATAAAGTTTCTAAAGTTGTTAACAATATTAATTAGCATAAGTTTGCATTAAATTGTGCTGGGAAACAGATCTAAAAGAAGAATTTTGTATAATTTCACATATGATAAGCGATTTTAAGGCATTATTTTGTGACCATTGTAAAACTGCTTTGAAGTCCCCTTTTCCCTAAACAAGTTATGTGAACGTCTCGGGTTACTTGGCTGTAACCCTGTTCCCTGAAAAAGCGGGAACGAGATGCTGCGTTTCAAACGCTATGGGAGAACACTCTTTGTTCGACCGGTTGTGAAGCACGTGTGTCAAACACGCCAAAAATTATTTTGGCTTTAAATAACCTCGGCAGGTAATTTGGTTAATTACACCATCACCTGCAGGTTATAAATACGCGTGGCGCGGACGCGTCTTCAGGTTCCAATTTTGTCTGAACGGACGTCCGGCACGCCTACAGTGCGGCATTGAGGCGCAGCATCTCGTTCCCGCTTTTTCAGGGAACAGGGTTACAGCCAAGTAACCCGAGACGTTCCCTATCAAAAGCTACTCTCAATGCTGCGTTTTAAACGCTATGGGAACGAGAATACCAACGCCGCCGCACTGGAGCCCCCAAGGTTGTGTGGTATATGTGCACAAGCCAAGAGGAGGCCTCAGACGTGACTCTGGGATGTAGACTCCAGGACTTGTGAGCCTGGAGTAGCGTGGACATCCAGACTATAAAATCTGACAAATGTGTGCGGAGAGGACCAGCCCGCCGCATCACACACTTGCTGCAAGGGGACACCTCTTTCTAAGGCATTGAAGATGAAACCCCCCTTGTTGAATGAGCTCTGACACCTAGAGGTGAAGCTTGACCACGCGCCTCATAGGCCAGAGCAATAGCATCCCTTACCCAATGTGACATTGTTTGCCTGGTGGCAGCCGCCCCTTTGTTGCGGCTCCCATAACATATGAAAAGCTGCTCTGATTTACGCCACTGGATGTAATTCTGAAGAGCACGTACTGGACACAGTAGGTGTAATCGTTCCTGCTCAGACGTCGTGAACGGCGGAGGACAGAAGGCCTCAAGAACAACCGGATGCACGGTGGAGAACGGAACTTTAGGCATATAACTCGGGTGAGGATGCAGAATAGCTTTGACCATCCCAGGGGCAAAAATTAAGCAGGACGGTGAGGTCGAGAGCGCCTGCAAATCTCCAATTCTCTTAAGAGAGGTGATTGCCATTAGAAAAACCATCTTAAAGGTCAGAAGCCTAATAGGTGCTGACTCCATAGGTTCAAAAGGGGCGCTAACCAGACCCTCGAGCACTATTGCTAAGTCCCATGACGGAACAGTCCATCTAGGAGGCATTAGCCGCCTCGCTCCACGAATAAAGCGGGCGACTAAAGGGTGTTTTCCCACAGAAACCCCACCAATCAGGGCATGGCAAGCCGAAAAAGCGGCCACATAAACCCTGAGAGTACCAAGCTTTGTCCCTGAGGACAGTTTCTCTTGCAGAAACTCCAGCACTGAAACAATCTGGCAGTGAATTGGGTCTGCATGGTGTACCATGCACCATCTTTCAAAAACGCTCCATCTAAGGGCGTAGCTCCTTCTAGTGGAGGGAGCCCTAGCACTTAAAATAGTCTCTATTACATCAGGCGGAAGCCCTGAACCTCTCAGCTGGTGCCCTTCAGGGGCCAGACATGGAGGTTCCACAGCTCGGGATGGGGATGAAACACCGTCCCCTGTGCCTGAGACAAAAGATCTCTCCTGACTGGGATCGCCCATGGCGTGTCGTCGAGGAGGGATATTAGGTCCGAAAACCAAATTCTGGTTGGCCAACAGGGAGCTATCAATAAGAGGCGACACCCCTGTTGACGGACCTTCGCTAGGACTCCCGGGAGCAGAGCTATCGGAGGATATGCGTAAAGACGCAGTCTGGGCCACGTGTGGGCCATCGCGTCCAGACCCAGGGGAGCTGGATGACTCAGAGAGAAGTAGAGGGGACATTGTGCTGTCTCCTGTGTAGCAAAGAGGTCCACCTCTGCTTCGTAAAATCTTTCCCAGATTTGTCTCACTATCTCGGGGTGGAGTTTCCATTCCCCGTTGGTCACAGCTTGTCTGGACAGAAAGTCTGCTCCCACATTCATATGCCCCGGGATGTGAATCGCTCTGAGGGACTGGAATTTGCCCTCTGCCCAGGGCAGGATCTGCTGGGCCAATTTGTTCAGGTGGCGCGACCGCAGCCCACCCTGGTGATTTATGTACGAGACTACTGAAGTGTTGTCCACCCGCACTAGGACATGGTAGCCTCGTAACTGCCGGAGGAAGTACTTCAGGGCCAGAAATACAGCCATCATTTCGAGGCAATTGATGTGCCAATCGAGAAGATGACCTCTCCAGATCCCTTGGGCTGGACGGCCATCTAAAACCGCACCCCAACCTGTGAGGGAAGCGTCTGTCGTTAACATCCTGCGACGACAACACGGACCGAGAGTGGGACCTAGAGTCAGAAACCGAGGTCTGAACCACATAGAAAGGGTGTGAAGCCCCTGGCGCGTCACCCTTATTTGCCTCTGGGGGTTGGCCCTTGGATGAAACCCCCTGGCTCTGAGCCACAACTGAAACGGTCTCACAATGCAGGAGGCCCAGAGGTATTACTGTGGAAGCCGCCGCCATGAGACCTAGGACTCTTTGAAAGTGATGATTTGTCACTCTCTGGCCTAACCTGATGCTCCTCAGGGTGTTCTGAATGGATTCGACACGTGCAGGTGACAGTTGTGCCTGCATTGCGATCGAGTCCCATATAACCCCCAGATACGTTGTATTCTGTGTAGGGGAAAGAACGCTCTTCTTGACGTTGAGTCTTAACCCGAGAGTCTCGAGATGAACTAGGACGACATCCCGATGTCGAAGCGCTAGCTCCCGAGACTGAGCTAAAATCAGCCAGTCGTCTATGTAATTCAAAATGCGGATGCCCTGGAGTCGCAGAGGAGCCAGAGCTGCATCCATGCACTTTGTGTATGTGCGGGGTGACAAGGCTAGGCCGAATGGAAGAACCCGATACTGGTAAGCTTCGCCCCCGAAAGCGAATTTCCTGTGTTGTGGCAAGATCTCTATGTGAAAGTATGCGTCTTTGAGATCGATCGTCACGAACCAGTCGTGACACTGAATTTGAGACACAATCATCTTGATTGTCAACATTTTGAACTTGTGTGTCTTTAGGTAGCGGTTCATTCCGCGAAGATCTAGAATTGGACGTAACCCCCCTTCCTTCTTGGGAACTAGAAAATACCGGCTGTAATAGCCTGACATTCTGTCTGATAGGGGAACACGTTCTATGGCCCCTTTGTCCAGCAGAGCTTGTAATTCTTGTGTCAACAGATGTGCTCGCTCCGGTTGGACGGAAGTTGAGACCACTCTGTTGAAACTCGGAGGACGATATGCAAATTGAATTCTGTAGCCTTTGGCAATAGTTCTTTCTACCCATGGAGAGATACCTGGCAGTAGTTTCGTCTGCTTGGTCGCACGGAGAGACAAATCTGTGGCCGGCGTAGTTCTGAGAACGCCGTTTCATCGATCACCCCGTCCGTGCTCACGTCATGCAGCAGGTCAGCCTGATATGCCTGCAGAACCGCCATGGTGTGCAGGGCAGCACCAGCCTGACCGGCTGCCTGAAAAGCCTTCCCCACCAGCGCAGATGTAACCCTGCAAGGCTTGGTAGGGAGAGAAGGCTTTTTCAAGGATGATGATGTCCCAGGGGAGAGATAACTTGACAGTGTCTCTTCCACACGGGGCACCATCGTGTACCCTCGTGATTTCGCGCCGACAGTAGTCGAATAAATCGACGTTGACGGCACGAAAACGTGGGAGGAATGAGGTCTCTGCCATGACCGAGAAATCTCGGTGTGGAGATCCTCAAAAAATGGGAGAGCCCGACTTTTGGGCTCCTCCCCTTGGCCACCCGACAGATATCTGTCGTCTAATTTTGAGTGTCTGGGGATCTCTTGTTCCTGCGGCCAGTCAAGTTTTAGACGGTCGACTGCATTCGTCACCGCCCCGAGCAGCTCATCTAACAAGAGATGCAGAAACAAGAGATGCCTCGCAGAAACAAGAGATGCCTCGTCCTTCGCCCGATCCGAAGAAGTGCCGGGGCACGCTTCCGAAGCGGACGCGAGGACGTCGCGGCTCGGCGAGTGCATGGGAGAAACGGCTTCCGTTTCCCGTGCCTCGGCTAGATTGAACCGCGAACCCCAGCTCGGGGGAGAGACGGCTCGATCGCTCTTAAAGAAAGAACGCAGAGCACGGAGAACCTTAATGTCGAACACATCACAGAGTTCGCACAGTCCCTCCAGTCCCATGGTGGCATGATCAAACCCCAAACACTCAAAACAGAATTCATGTCTATCCAGTTCGTCCAGGTACCTCTGACACGGAGGCACACATTTCCGTTCTGGACTAGACATGATCCTTTATTTCTTAACTTAAAGAAAACTTCGCTTTCGCTTTGCTTTCACTTTAGTTTCGCTTAGCGTTCACTTTAGTTTCGCTTTGCTTTCACTTTAGTTTCGCTTTGCTTTCACTTTAGTTTCGCTTTGCTTTCACACACACACATGCATACAATGCGGTCCTTGAAGACAAAAGAACCTGAAGACGCGTTCGCGCCACGCGTATTTATAACCTGCAGGTGATGGTGTAATTAACCGAATTACCTGCCGAGGTTATTTAAAGCCAAAAGTGCTTCACAACCGGTCGAACAAAGACGTTCTCCCATAGAGTTTGAAACGCAGCATTAAGAGTAGCTTTTGATAGGGAACACTATATATTCCTTAACTATGGTTAAAAAAAAAAGTCGTCATAGTAATCATTTTGTCATGTTTTTAGAATTTTTTACTCGTTTTAAATTTAACTAACACAGTGTCTACACCGGACGTGACACAACACACAGCTTGTTCTAATGGGATTGTCCTGCCATTGCCATATCCAGTGCGGACAAAATGTCAAATTATAATGTGTTCTAATGCATTCTGTTGTCTTTTGTCATGTCGCAGTAGACACTGTCTAGTCCTAGTCCTGGCCTAGTCCTGGTTAATGATGGCCCAATATCTAATAAAATGATAACATCAATAATACCTACACTGATTAGTCATTTCATTAAAGGAACAATACTGGGTTTTAAGGACAGAAATGCAATATAATATACGAAAGAGTGGATCATACTGTATGCGCTAGTCCAACCTATCTAAATTCAACACAGAATGTTGTATTTTAAACCGCTAAGAAAGTTCAAACACTGGGAAAGGTAAGACAGCCCCAACATTAAGAACACTGACGAGCAGAGAAGAAGACAGAAACCTGTGCCATGGCTTTGTATATACAGTTTGCCATGCGCTCAGTGTCTGTGTGTGTGCTCCGCCCCCTTGTTTTTCCTCTTATCCTCTCGCACCAGTTTCCTATCTCGCTCATCTGTTTCCCTACTTAATTACTCGTGTTTTTCTGTCCCATGTCAGACCGTTAGTTTCCCTAGCCTTATGACTGCCCAGTCTTGCTACCTTGTCTTGTCACATTTTTGCATCTCTTGTCTTGTCTAGGCTCCCGAGCTGTCTTGCCTTCTGCACAGTGTTCTACCCCTTCTGTGTCTTCAGCTGTTGCTTCAAGGGCGCCGGTAATCTCCTCTGCTGTGTCTTTCCTCTTGTTCTCCGGACTCTAGCTTCAGTGGCGGCTCTCCACCCTGTTGCTTGCAATAGAGCAATCTCCACCAAGTACGGGTCCAGTTTCCCCCTCATGGTTGGTGTTTTGCAAATTGGATTATTCCCAAAACCAACCTCTTTTACGGATTATATTCTAGATGACCTATGGCGCGGGTTACACTCACTCAAACTATTTCTCATGGACTGTGTGCTTGTGAACTGATCTCTCCCATTTGAGTTTCAATCGACGTTTGCCTTATTCCCCTTGGGCCACTCTCCCGACCATTCCCGAGCAGTTTCCCTCTCCACCCTACTGGCCAAACGCTCGAGCCTGCTGCCTGCCCCTCTGTGAATGTTGAGTTTTCTCTGCTTCAGCTCTCTCGCTGTGGACAGTTGTGACTCTTGTTTAGCGATTTCTCTCCTTGTGATTGAACTCTGCATCTGACTCCCTTGTGGTTCATAACAGTCATGTGCTGAACATTTTGAAAATGTTCCCTAATCCATTCATGAACAATTTTTGCAGTTTCTGGGGCAAGGTACTTTATCCTGCTGAAAGAGGCCAATGCCTCCATGTTCACCATGAAGTGGTGAACATGGTACACTACATGTAGGAACATTCACATGAATGCTGTGACAGAAGTCTCCTGGCAGCATATTGACTCTACCGGCCTGCCTGTCAGTTGTCACCTTGCACCACCTTTGGTAGTATTAACTAACAATAAAATAAATTGTATTGCTGTTTTATTGTTTCTTAAAATCTTAATTATTAAATGTAATTTGTGTTAAATGTAAGTAAATGTATTTGTGATCTTAAATCATTTGCATTTTAAAGATACGTCTTATTTCTCTTTGTCAACCATTTTATATAAAGTACTTTAAATTGTCCTTGTGTATGAAATGTGCTATATAAATAAACGTTCATTGCCTTGCCTAGTCACTGCATACCAGAAACACCCCACAAGATCTGCTGTTCTACAACTCAGACCAAGTCATCTAGCCATCACAATTTACACATATTATCATTTGCCAATTTTCCTGCTTTCAACACAAGAAATTAAAGAACTGACTGTTCACTTTCTGTCCACCACTTCTAGCTAACTGTCAAACCAACATCATATTTTAAACTTTTCTGATCAATAATAAAATAATATCATGCACGCACAAATGCAAAGTATTGTTTGCTGTTTTTTAGCTAATACTGCCCAATAGAAACCACCGGGTCATGGAAGAGACAATGGCCTAGTTTAGACTATTGGACAGTTTTAAAACCACTTCACCTCTCAAACAATGACTGCCGTTTGCCCTCTGATTAACCTTACATCCACTTTCTTAGCTTAGTCTTAGCCAAAAGGTCTTAGCCATTCCTGTGGGCTGGACAGTTTTCAATATTTTTATGAGGATAGCAGAGCTTGTATACTTGTTGTTCCCCTCAGCTTGTCAATGTAAGACGCTCTAATTTCCCATGATGCTGTGATTATTTATGCCAGTGTGCTCAAAAGTGTTTATGTCCTTATTTGTCTTCCAATGCAATTTATTGTCTAGCAACTTCTTTGTCTGGTTAAAAAAATACATGGTTATATGGTGTATTTTTTAAACTGAGAAGCAACTGTTTTACACGGAAACAAAGTAATTGCTGTCTTTTTGGCATTTGTTATTTTCAGAAGACAAATATTATGCAAAAACGCTCTGGTGTCTTAACAGATGTCCATTAATTCAAAGGAAGACCAGAGCAGAAGCTCTATCAGCTAATCTCTGTGTCTAGCAGTAAAATACTTGCACTACCTTAACCCATATGGGATTAGGGAAATCTCCCTAATTAATTGATAGTTAAAGCCTCTAACCCAATGGACCCAGTTTATAGAACTGTCTTTGAAGTATCCTGGACTTTGTATAGGAATTTATATGGCTGCTTTAGCGTATCTTTGCAAAACCTATTGGTTGTTTCTTTGGTGGTTTTAGATTTGCAACGCCAGTTGTATTTCATTGAAAGTATGTTTAACATTACGGCAACGACATAAGACAATCATGTCGGCACATTTTCACTTCTTTGCTGAAGAAGATGACATATTTACAAAACATGCTCTGTTAATACATTTTTAATTTAGGGAAACAACATGGCGAATTCGATGCAAAGGGGCCTGCGCTGTACTGTATGTAGATAGAAAAAGCTTATTCTAAGGTAATAAAAACACAACGCTTCTTTATGTAAACGCTCTGAAGACATAGTTATGTAGATTACTATACATTGCATTTCTGTCAATACATCTCCCGAAGAATTTTAAAAAATGTTATATGCTCTCCTACTAGTAAGTCGCTTTGGATAAAAGCGTCTGCCAAATGAATAAATGTAATGTAATGTAAAATTACACAATGGACCTTTAACATTACACTAATATGCAAAGACCTGTTGTGCTGCCCGCAGTGATATCATGACCATCAGAGTTGATAATGTTTTCTTTGTGTTGTAGTCTCCAAGGTCAGATAGAGAGGAAGGTACAATCATCTTTTTACAGTCACTTTTGACAGAAGAAAGGGAAGTATGTGTGTATGAATGTAGCAGTGTTAGTATTGTGTGAACAGTCTAAATATAAAAATAGGTAATGCCCTATTTAGATGAATGTTGTTGACTTAACGTGATGAATGAAAGAAAGGATCTTGTTTTTTACAATGAGTCCAATAATGTGATGGTTCACTCAAAAATGAAAATTCTGTCATCATTAACTTGCCCTCTTGTCATTTCAAACCTGTGTCTCATTCTTCCACAGAACACAAAAAAGATATTTTGATGAATGTTGTTAACTGGCCCTCATTGACTTGAGTTTTGTGTCCATACAGTAAAATAGAAGTGGTAGGGGGCCAGTGCTGTTCGGTTACCAACATTCTTTAAATAGTTTTTTTTTGTGTTCTGCTGAAGATAGAAAGTCATAAAGGGTTAAAATCAAAAGAGGGTGAGTAAATCATGACAGAATTAAAAATTTTGGGTGAACCATAAATACTGTGAATGTTCTTAGACATTTCTGATTAAAATATTGTAACATGTTTGATCAAGATTCTGATGCTATATTGGATTCAATGAGTTAATAGTGGCCCACAACATAACCCATATTGTGATCCTCTCTGTCCATTAAAAATATGCAATCACTTACTTTCCTATACCTAAACTGGCTAGTCTTGGGTCTGGCATGGAGATTTTTACAAGTCAACAATAAAGAAATGACTTGTGAGATATGATTTCTGACAGAAGCAGAAAATATCTAGAGCAATGACACCTCTGGGAAAGCAATTTTAGACGAGCAAGGCTATGCCCCACAGCCACACACTGAATTAGAGACCCCTCAAGGGAGAGTAAGAACATCATTACTCCCACTCACGACCAGATGCATGCAAAGAGATGAGGCTTTTATGCTCATGTTCACGAATGATTTGGAGTCCGGTTTTGTGAAATAATTTCTAGTTCATAATTTCTTTAAATTTCTAATTTAAAGCTGTAACGGGGCTCTCAAGCACAAGCATATGGCATTCATAGGGGACAATTTTTCCAAATCTTTAAACGTTAAAACTGTGGTTATTGTTTATGACAACAAAATGCACCATTCCCTGTATTTAGATTTCTTAGATTAAAGGCAAGAAAACACACTTGACACATGGCCAGTTGTCTATAATGTTCATGCACTATATTTTAATAGAAAATATCAGGTGTTTTTTCTTGTGCACAAAACACTATGTGTTTCGGGAGTTGCAGTGCGGTTGTTAAGGAATAAGGAACCAACAACCAAACTAAGTAGCCACCAACCTCCAGCATCCTCTGTGTGGTTTACATTCCCTGTGGGCCTCTTGCATACATGAGCTGATGATGTCTTAAGCACCCCAACTGCAAAACTATCAGGGCTTTAGAGCACACTTAAAATATTGACAGGAGATCAATATATCACATGTGGTTTGATCATCATGCCTGTTGGCAGGTGACTCAGTTGACCACATTTAATGCAGATATTTAGATATGTCTAGGGTCTGTGTTTTATGGTAGTACTCAATGCATAGTCTCTCATGGACACTGTCTTTAACTAGACCCATGTTTACAAGGATTAAAAGACTGGGTATTCAGCCCCTTTGGGAAGAGTTGAAACAGTTTCGCTCCAATGACAGAAAATGGAGAGGTGCTTGTACAGCAGAAGGGTGATAACATTTAGGCTCAGCTGGGGTTGTGGACATTGTGAGGCTGTAATTTAAAAAGGATCCGAGGCTTATCTCTCAGCATCCTGGTGTTATATCAGGGGAGGGAAAAAGAAACAGAAAGAAATTCCAGGGATGAGTCACTGAGAGGGAACCATAGTTTAAAACATACACACACAAGCTCTGTTCCTAAACCTTGTAAGCTGCCTTGCTGTCTACACTGACATCTAAAGAGAACATTAGTAAATCCTTACTAAAATGGAACCTTTCAATTTACTGAAATGGAAAGCTATACAATGGAATGTCCTGAAATGCTACCTAGCTAGGAACCGCATTCGGTTTTAAACAGAGCAAAACTCGTTCTGCCAGTCTGGGTGTAGGTAAGGGTCATTGAATTAGGGTGGGGACTGAGAACAGGGAGCAGAAAGATAATTCAAGGACACAGACAGAATCATCTACATTAATTTTCATGTCAAGAGCCTATGGGTGTTGTCTGCTCTGAAAAACATGAGATGTTCTAGCTAGGTCAATCTGCTCTCATGAGATCAAGGTCTGTCATTGTCCACCAAGTCTGAAAATTGAGCTCAGTCACGTAAGCGAGTATGATGATTAACTCTTTATTTAGCATGATCCGGTGGACGTAGCTTTGAAACTCTCAAGAGTCTGCCTAGAGCCTCTTAAGAACCACCGTATGTAAAAACTAATTGTAGGACAATTTGGTTTATTAGCAACATTCAAGGATACAGGGCTGGCTAGTGGAGCAGGGAAGAAATATTGGAATGCATATCCATAGAAATTACCAGATTTCTTGCCAGACTAGCAACAAAGTGCTACCAAAACTGACAAATAATAATGCATCAACTTTTTTTTCCACTTTATCATAAATCAATTCTGATTGGAGAACACTATAAAATGCTATACTTTACAACAGTCATCCTCAATAGGCGGTCTGGATCTGGACCTTTGCTTTGCTCCATCCGGACTGCGAGACATAGCCTAATAACTCATTTAAATTTTTTGACTATTTTGGTTGTTTAAATTGAGTCTTCACAATGGGGAATCACATCACACACGCTCTCGGGAACATTTATGTACTTGATCTTTTGCCCCTATATCCTCTAATATCTTTATTTTAACCCTTTTCCGCTCCGCACGCGCTGCTTCTCTCCCGCCAAAGATGCGCCGCGCGGAAAACAGCAAACACGTGCATAATTTAACAACACAGGTGCAGACACGCAGAGCAGGTACAGTAAATGGAAACCCACAAAAGTATACAAAATGCAGCAACTATTAAAACATTTGTATCCGTCAATCTGTTTACTGTTTGCTATATGTCTCCAACCTTTCAACCAGATTTGTGATATTTTATATTTTAACCATAATGTTTTATCTACATTTAGCATTAGCATTATTGGTCAGTATGTAAACATTTGTGTCCCTGTGAAAACCCATGCTAACATCTCATAATCTAATTGATCATTAGACAACAAGCATCAAAGATTAATTTCAAGTATTAATCATTAAGATTTGGGTATTATTCAGTCAATATTGAAGATATTGTTATATTTTCACAGAATTTTTTGTAGGATGATTTTATGAAGGACTTATGCTCACATAGCTATACCACTCACTAACTAAATCAAAAATAAATACAATTCCATCAGACCTCCCCGAATTTTCACATGGGCTGGCACTTTATTACTCTAAAAACCAATTTGTACAGAATATTCTGTAGGATGATTTTATGAAGAACATTTGCTGGGTTTTCAAAAGCAGCTTCACATTTTGTAATTAACAACGTTTTAATTGGGAAATTATTTAAAGATAGAAGTAGATCTGATATGCAAGTGAAAATGTCAGGGAAAGGCTTATTTAGTTAGTAACTCTGTTTTCTGTTTATGATTTTAATTGTTATACAGTATTTTAGTTGTTACATTACATTTGCTGTTTGCATGTTGTCAGTAGTTTATTTAAATTTACAAATATGAATTATCAGACTTCTATTAAGAGGACATTCCCCTAAAGCCAAAGAGCCTATACATACATATATAAAAATATAAAATAAATGGCCTGATATAACTCATAACCTTCATACAGTATATCCAACTGGGCTAAATTGATCAAATAATTATTTATTTAAAAAAAAGATATTTTCTGGACCTCCGTTTGGAAGAAAATATAAAGACCAGACCTCTTGGAACTTTAATTGAATACCACTGCTCTACAATAATTTTAAACCCATTATTATATTGTGGGACTGATGAAATTATTGATCTACTCTGTCTGATAAATATTTCTAAGAAAGCTGAGATTTTCACTTTACCGTCACAGTGACACACATTTAAGTCCCAGGGCTTGTGCATTAAATCAAGGATGATAAGGAGGGTTACAGGTACAGTCATACAAATATATTGATTTGAGAAGGGTGTAACTTGCACATATTATTCTACTCTGTTCCATTTACTCAAAGACAGAAGGATTGTTTGAGGTATGAAAAAGCATTTTTAACATGTTTAACTGTTATGTAATGCAATGAAAATATTAAATTGAAATTTAATATTTATTAGCAACTAACGTTGAATAGGACTTGATAATAACATAATAGAAATATGATAGACTGTGATATTAATGGTATTGGACTATACAAATTATCTTTCCATTATTGTGCGTGCATGCATGTATTATTTAAATGTTAGTTTAGAATTAAGCATCAGATACATTCAAGATTTGAATGGCTTGATATGCACATATGGACAATCCGCAAATGCTGTTAAGACCATAGAGGCCTCTCCATTATATTTTATTAAACAAGCAGGTAAACAAAGGGAAGGGACTTATTACAGCAGCAGATGCAAGTGATTTCTAATCAAATTAAATTTGTGCTTGCAGCCAGTATCTTTTTTAGTTCCTTAGACTTTTCCATGCAGCATACAATGGCCCTCGGTAGCCGTTTGTACAATGCGACAAGCATCGCTAGTAAGACTAGTTGCGGGTGCTGTCCATGGTCCTGAATTCCTACATTTACATTTAGCAGACGCTTTTATCCAAAGCGACTTACATTGCATTATCCTATAAATTTTACATAGGTATCTGCAATCCCCTGGGATTGAACGCACAACCTTGCGTTGTTAACGCAATGCTCTAACCACTGAACTACTGGAAAGCTTTCCTAGATTTCCAATCCTACATATCCACTAATGGGGTGTGCAAAGATCTTTCCAAAGATGTATCCAAGATAGTATGATATCACGTGATTTTATGCTTTCATACTTGATGGCCACCCTGTGCCTGAAAAATATATAGCTATTTCTAACTAGGTAAATCATCATGAAACGGAAGTAGCGATTGTATTTTTTTCCAGATCGTGTACCAAGTGAAACGACTTTGGAGATAAGAAAAAAAACTGTAGTGGGGGAATTGATTTTATCCACGTCAACTGATTGGATCGGTAAAAGTTGAAAGTTTTTAATGCCAGTTTGCAATCTTTCAGTCATTGCAACCTCGCCCTCGTGCCCTTCCTCCTTACCAGAAGTGAAGAGAGGTTGTTTCGAACGGTGAAGTTTTCCATTAAAGATTACAAGAGGCAAATTAATAAAACAATTATGATGTGCACGGATAATGATTTTTTTATTTCATGCCGACTTTAACATGACAACGAGTATGTTGCCACTCCTTTTAACACAGGTGAGTACAGGCATTTAGTTTTTGCATTTGCTTATATTTATTTCCAACTTGTGCATTAGCCATAACAAGGGAGGAAGTCCGAATGGTGTCGAAAAATTACTTCAACTAAATGATGACTCCCCCCATTTCCACAATATGGTTAGGGTTAGGATTAGGTGTGGGGCGGGGTTTGGATTACCTAATCATGCTGCATTGTCAATGGGGGTACTCAATGACAGCAAATTTAACCCTAGGAACATTTAGAATAATAAGTCTACACCACAACCATTTATGCCAATTGGATTAGAGGCGAAGTATCCTAAGAAACCGTATAAAACCCAGTTGAATGTTCATATTCACCCATTGCAAAAAAATGTAATTGTGTGTCATTTAAATGGGAATTATGTCATAATTCCATCTAAATGACGCGACCAACGTTCAGCACTGATACGATCAATGAGACCACAAATGAAGACATTTCACGTTTTTGTCTTCCCCTTAACTTTACTCAACAAACATCTGAAAATGAAATGCATCCATTCTGTCTTAATTGCAAATACAGGCTATACGCGTACAATAAAGGCATAGTTTCTGAACACATGATTGTTTAAATGCGATAACTGCCATTACCAGTAAAATGCTAGCAATTTTAGCAAAACTGTTAAATTATGTTTCGATTGTTTCAAGCGCTTCACCTACCTTAATAAATGATAAAGTATCCACCCTCTTTGGTTGCACTAATTCTAAGGAAAACTGTCGTTGACGGTTTCAACACATCTTTCCTCGTTTAAGGTAAAGAAATGCAGAAAACGGAGCCAGGTGCATTCTAATGCACACCGAGCCGCGTTGAAACCAGAGTCCTGGCAAAACATTAATCTGTACTTTCCACCAAGTTGTGCTGAAAACGACCACACACTTTAAGATCAAACAAATATCCCAGATCAGCTATTCCTTTTGGAACGCCACCCGTTTATTCCCATGTTTCATTTGCTGTCTTTTTCTCCATTGGTTTGTAGCGAATCCATTAATGCGTTGAGAATCCCGTTTGCAAACGGAACAGATATCCGGATAAACCCACAGGAAGGGGGACAGATTACTTTAAAGAAATTTCGCTGCAGTGAGTGCAGGATAGAAGCATTGACTGACTATTTGCAGACGGCGTTTTGCAGAGAAGCTCTCCCGTGCTGCATGTTAACCTGTGCAAATCTGTAGATGGCAGAAACGAGTCAGAAAGGACATCCAGAGGCTATCAGAATCACTGCGACGGATGTGTGTTCGCTATCTCTGCAGCATGTAAATGCGTTCGCGTTTACGCATTTTCTGAACTTTCGAAATTAGTCTTTGTGGGAATGGACGGTTACGCTTAGTTGCATTATATATCGACAGATCAATTTGCACTGCGTTTATACGGATTACTTGACTAAACCTAAATTAGTTCAGTTAGGGTTTCCTTCAAATTTGAAGCATATTTAACAGTTGCTAAGAGTGGCTGACAGGTTCAATATGTTATATGTTTGAGGCAACAATACAGTTATTAAGATAATATAGTCAAGTCAAATCAGCTTTATTTATATAGCGCTTTACAATTTTCATTGTTACAAAGCAGCTGTACAAGAAAACATTGACTATAAGCAAAACATATAAGGTTATGCAAGTCAAAGCACAGGTCAAATATCAGACAGACTATAAATTACTATATGCAGTGTTAATTAAATTAAACTATTTAATTATATATACAATTCTAAATATAATTTTGGTGATTTAAACACCCAACCGAGAAATACAAAACATGTACTTTCAGGATGCTAAATTACTCTTTGTCCAATATATCTATGTAAACACATCACAACTTTTTTTATTCACAAAAGACCATAATCTCACACAAATATAGCAAAAGCACAAACTGTGACCCTACATAACTATGCAAGACATCCATGTTAGAATATACCACTATGCTATACATTTTTATCTATAAGTATATGAAATCCCTGGGTTGGAACCCATGACCTTGGCATTGCTAACTCCATGCTCTAACCACTGAGCTACTTGAAAGCCCATGTAAGAAACATAGACACAATCACAGAAATTCTAATCGTATCCATTAAAAATAATTTACATTTCTTTTTTCCTTTAAAACTCATTATATTGTTTAATTTTACAGCAAGAATATTAAAATGTTACCTCATATGCCATATTATATTATACCCCTTTACTTTTATCATAGTAAAGTAATGTTAGGATTCATTAACTATGTAACAGGGTTCATTCACAACAGCTTTTAACATGTTATTTTTATTAGTTGCTAAGAAAGAATCTTATTTTTTTGTTTCATGATCTGTGCAGCACTTTGGCCAACATTTGCTTTGTTTTAAAGTAAAGAACTTTGACCTTAACTATTATTTTCTATTAACAGATAAGTAACAGCATTGGGTCTTTATTAGGATATGAGCACCCAGTCAGGATTATTCTGCAATAACAACAAATGTTCAGCTGTTCATGAACATTGTTATTAAACAATGCTTCATGTCAAGTCCAAGAGCATTGCTGAATTGTGCTAATGATCCTAGTCATTAATGGTCTCTTTATTGTTTATTGGTTTGTAATGGTTTCTTGTGATTTGCATTGCTATATGTTTGGTAGCTTTATTAATTTAGTTTATTAGGGGGTGACAATATTGTATCTTAAGAAATATCACTGCCACTGAAATATAAAAACAGTATTTTACACTTCAACTTTAACTTGTCAATGGATCTAATGATATTTCTAAGTCAATTTCAAGAATGTCCATGATCCATATTTCTTTATTTCTCACAGAACTCTTTGTAAGTCGCTTTGGATAAAAGCTTCTGCTAAATGAGTTAATGTAGATGTAAATGTAATCCTTAAATGTCAAGGAAAATATAATAAAAGAAAGCATCAGCCCATGAATCAAAACATGCCAACTAATTTTTGCATAACTGCCATAGTCTAGCTGCCACTGGAACTGATATATTTATTAATTATATGAAAGTTGAAAGATACTGTAAATACATAGATATATCTCCTAACAAATGCCTCAATAACAATAAGATGACCCAAAACTACTAAAGCAGACACGACTTTTAAGTTTGATGTGTAAAACAATCAATAACTAAGCAAAGAAGTAACTTCACTTCACTGCAGTTGGTACTAAAAGCAAAGACAAGTCTTTAAACAAACTGACACAGTACATGACACAGCATTATTCTTGAAGACACCTATTTGATTATGTCAGTAATTGTGTGTTGATGTGTTGTAGGCCTCAGACAATCAGATAAAAAGGTTTTGGCACAGAATACCGGCATGTGGCAATAATGCAATGAGTTTTAAAAGTTTATGCTGTATTGTGTGTATATAGAGTGCCAAAAACCAGCTCTATCTGTATGTCTCTGTGAAGCAACATTTAGCTTCTACTCATTTTATTACTCTGTGGGAAGTTTATTCCTCTGTGCAAATTCACATAAAATTATCTATTAAGAACCATAATTTCTCTCTTTTTGAATTATATTCATATTTGAAACACATTGATAAAATACACGTGTAGCAAACTTAGTGATGAAGAATATATCCATTTGTGCATGTTGGAGGTTAACCCAGGCTTGGATGTGTTTTTGGCACTTGGCAGACACTGTCAATGAACACCCCCTTTGATTGGGTTCACAGAGAGGACTCCCAGCCTTCCTTTGGAGAATGATCGATGAAGACCGCAGAAGACTGAATGAGGAGCTCCTCTCCCACATCCTCTCAGCTGCACCGACAGCTGTGTCCGAGCTCCATAAAATACCAGAGCAATAGCTCAAAAAATAGCTTCAGGGGATACTCCATTAAAGATAAAGGGGATGGTATTAATGAGGTGAGTGAGATGCATTGAACATATTTTAAAGGGGTAATAACACGTGGGTCGTCAAGAATCCTTGGAGCTTTTGACATACTGTATAAGATATTACTGGTATAATTAATACATACTGCAGTTTTATATATTGAAACATTCCTCTTATCAATAACAAAAGCATTTATGTTAATGTTCCTTGGAATAAAAAACACGAATGTAAAAATTGTGGATACAGTATGTGATTACACAAGGAAGATTAATTCTCATATCACTTACCTACAGCAATATTATTTGCTCCGCCCACTGGCATTCCAGCCTGGTCTCATTGTTTATACGTATAGGTATTCGTCCATAAAGTTTACAAGAACAAAATGTACATTTTTGTAGAAAAAATGTACAGGCTAATAGACACGACGGACACAAGACGGCTGGTGTAAACAACCCCGGAGGGGAATTTATTGTGACAAAGGGAAAAAGTGTAAAAATGTGATAACCCGTGGTGCTCGTGTCGACTAGTCTGCCAATCCGTGCTTGTGCAAAAGGGTTCCTCTGTGATTCACACGCTTGATTCTGCAGGATAGAAAAGAAACAGCATTAGTCTCTTGGAGAACAAGCCCCAGAGTCGGCCTCCTGGGCGATCCACCTCTTGAGCAGGTTAATGTGGTATACCAGCCAGGAAGGATGGCTGATGGTCTCGGGTCCGTGACAGAGGGGCTCGTTTATGGGTTCGGGGAGGCGACAACCCCCCACAGGGTAGGATCTCGGTTTTTAGCACTCGGTAATCATCAGTTTGGCCGGTCGTCAGGGCGTGGTAAGTTAAGCGCCCACTGGTCACTTCCCCATCCCTCTCTGGTGGCAATCATCTCGAAATGTGTGCAGGTACACCTCGATGTCATCTTGAGCTGACATCTTCGTCAGCAGCAGGGTAGGCCACCTGCTGGTCGAAGCTCTGCTGCTGGAAGACTGATACCTCTGTGAGCAGGTGTAGGAGTTCATCCATTTTGGCCGCGGAGAGAGAGAGTGCGTCCGTAGTTCCTGCGATCAAGAAAAGATTGATACACAGATGGTTAGGATAAAATGTTGGCACGGAGGTCTCTTACCACTATGCCCGCATTCTCCACCACTTGTGGTGCAACACAAGAGACAGCTGGTGTAAAAAAAAACTGGAGGGAAATTTATTGTGACAAAGGGTTAGTCTCTTGGAGAACAAGCCCCAGAGTGGTGTGTGAGCGTGGTTTTTATGCCTGGCAGCTAATTGGTGTCAGGTGTGGGCCGTTGCCCAGGTGACGCTGATCCTGGATCTGTACCCTCCGCCACAAATGTTTGAAACATAAAAATTGCTACGTATTTTTAGCTAAAAAAACATGAAATATTCATGAACCTTTTATATGATAAAGATATTTGAATATTTTTGTTTATTAGAATACAGTTTCTTTTTTATTTTATTTTTATATTTTTTATTACATTTTCTTTTTAACACCACATGACAGAAAAAAGATAAAAAAACGGCAGAATATGAAATAGAAAAATAGAGTAAATAGAAAACAACTATAAATTTAAAATGTTATCTCTTGCAACAAGACAGGCAGTATCCAGATGAGAATCATCACAGAGCACACGAACATAGCAAGGCTACAAGGCGCTCGTTAGATAGTGAGCACTTAAAGCAAAGTCACAAAGACCGGCTAGGTTGATCTAGGAAATCCACGAAGCAAGGAGGATGACAGTGTGGGCCCAATATGCTGCAAGTAAGGGTCCCAAACCTTATAGAAAGCATCCATTTAGGAACGCAGTCCATAACAATGTTGTACCATGATTTTTTTGTTGGAGCTAAATTCTTGATCCAGAAGAGTAGGATGTTCTTTCTAGCCGCAAAAGTCAGTATATTGAAAAGTCTCCTGTGTTTACTGTCAGTAATCTGACCATCCGGGAGACCAAGTATCAGGCACGTCTGGTCCATCCATATTGGGACACCAAAGATATCAGTTGGATCGTTCACAATACTAGACCAATACCTTTGTAACTTCACACATGACCAGAGGCAGTGAATATAATTACCAGTCAGCATTTCCAGCTAAGTGGGGACATATTAGCGTCCATTTTGTTCTTGACAACAGGTGTTATATGCGTGCAATGTACAATTCTGAACTGAATGGATTGAGTTACACACAGAAATGTCCATGGTCTGAGACCAGACCTCCTGCCAATCAGCATCATTTATAACAACCCCTAGATCTTTTTCCCAAGCATGCTTGGTGGTTTGTGGGGTAAGAGGAGAATTAGAGTTCACAGTGATGCATTTCTTACTAATCTGTAGAGACAGGGCCTTCTCCACACATGAAGTGGTGTTTTTAGAAATTAAAATTGTGTCTTTAACTATGAAATCTCTAATTTGTAAATATCTGTAGAAGTGACATTGATTAAATAAACCAAATTGCTGTTGCAACTGCTGAAAGGATAGCAAAATCTGGCCATTGAGTATATCACCTATTTTCTTCAACCTGGAGGCTGGACCACAGTTAGAGGGAGCCCAGCGGTCTAAATCTGCCCTTATAGCATCCGAAAGGGTGGGAAGTTGAACTTAAACATCTGACCAAAAGTGGGTGTAACATGCACTCCTAAGTCAATGAAACCGGTGGTAGACCAGTGGAACGGGAAGGGCTCAGCTGTGTCTGGAACACATGTTAAATACCCCAGGGGTATAGCCTCCCGAAAAGACACTGAATGACAAAATGACCTTAATCAAGCAGGGAACAGAAGTTTGGGGTCGAAATAAATGTATCAGAATGTCATCCGCATAAAAAGTAATTTTGTGTTCCCTTAGACCAACGAAAATACTAAAAAATTAAAGTGTTTTGCCTTACTGCCCGAAAGCAATATCAAAGAGCAGGGGGCTAACCCTGCCTATTCCCGCGGTGGAGGGGGAAATTATCGGATCTCAGCCCATTAGCTAGAACTGCTGCCGTCGGAGTATTATACAGAACCCTAATCCAATTCACAAAATTACACAAAAAGAACAGATACGACCACTCGACCCGGTCGAAAGCCTTCTCGCATCGAGAGACAGCACGAGACCCGGGTCTTTGCAGCTCTTGGTTAGTTGGATAATGTTATGGAGCCTCCTCATATTATCACTGGAGTTCTGGCCCTTGACAAAACCAGTTTGGTCCTCCTTGACAATATGGGGCAGAACCTTATCTAGACATAAGGTCAACATTTTTTTTTTTGTTAAGTAGATCTATTGGCCTTTATGAGGCGCAGCTATCTTGGGCATTTTACTTTTTTAAGAATGACAGAGATGTTGGCCTCCCTAAGAGATTGAGGAAGGATCCCTTTTTTTTCAAATTAATGATTGAGCATAGACAGCAGAGGGTCTAAAAGAATACCACTAAACTCCTTATAAAACTCACATCCAAATCCATCTGGCCCTGGGGCCTTACTGGACGGCATATATTTAAAAGCAAATAGGTCTGGTAATTGGGGCATTTCGTTGTAATTTTTCATCATCTGTAGCTTTGGGGAGTCTCAACTCTGCAAAAAAACTGACACATAAGGGCCAGGGCATCATTAGGCTATCCGGACCTATAAAAATTGGAATAAAAGGATGCAAAGAAAAAAATTATGTCTATTAATGGTTTTGGTGTCGAACGATCTAACACCATTAAAGTCAGTAATAGAAACTATATTTTGAGAATCTGCCCACCTCTTAACGAGACTAGCAAGTTATCTTCCAGGTTTATCCCCAAACTCATATAGTTTCTGCCTGCCAAACCTAAGGGACTGTTCAGAGTCCTGAATCAGAAAAGTATTCAACACAGCACGTGCGTGTAACAGTTCCTTAACCAAATCAGGACCCGGGTTAGTTACATGATTTTTCTCCAATTCCGCTAGTCGAGATTCAGGAAGTTGACGCTGTTCGTTTTTCCCACGTCTCTTGGACACAACAAAAGACATAATCAGTTCACGAGAGTATATTTAACATGTCTCCCAGAGGGACAGATGGACTATCTGTGGATGGTGGCTGCCTCCACACATCAGAGTATTCAATATCATGACATATATTAGTAAGCACCCTCGCTTGCTTAGAAGTGGGAGAAATGTCAGATGGAAGTTAATCAAGGGATTAAGGTGACAATTGAAATCTCCTCCCACAAAAGAGTCCCCAGAAGCTCGTTCAATATAAACTGCAAGAGCCTTAGAGAGAAAATCTGGGGAATAGGCTCAACACTAATCAGAATGGCTACGTCTCTACTGAAAGAAGAATATGAAGAAGCAAAAATGTGCCCCGCCCAGCTCCTCGGCAATTTAGCATTATCCTTGTCCTCCAGATGAGTCTCCTGGAGAAACCCAATAGAGACATTTTCCTTTTTCAAACATGGTAATACTGCTGTCCTCTTGGCAAGTTTTTGGAGGCCACGAATGTTCCAAGAACAAATCTTAACATTATATTGATCAGACTTGGCCATAAGACACTATTTGCCATGAGGGCAGGATAAAAAAAAATACATTTAACAGGAATAGAAAACGCCACACAAATACCCCACATAATTCTTAAACACCTGTCATGTCCTGAGCTAAACACAAGCAAGCATAACCAGCATAACAAATGAACAACAAAGAAAAACAAACTGAGGGTCTTTCCCCAAGTAAACAGGGACTGTTCACCATACAGGCACCTTTTCAACTTACTAAGAGCTAACTGGCAGCAGATGATGAGTAGCGTGCCAAGAAAAAGTCTGTGAGTGAACGAAATAAGGTGGAAACGTAATATTCACGCCACTTCCATTACATTCTGCTTGTCTCTGAACGCGTGGAATCATAACAGCAGTGATCTGGGGCTCCTTTTTGCGACTGGTTTCAGTGGGAGGGTGAATAAATCTTCATAAATCCAGGCTGAGTTTGCCATGTTTAGCTTAAATAATAAGACAGATAGCTTGCAGACAAGCAGCCTAGGCTACTATTTTTTTGGTGGGTAGGCATTAGGCAAACTAAGCTACATGTCTGCTGATAGTTTGTTTCTCACTTTTCGTTTTAGCAAGAAGAATGAATGATGGAAGTAATGCATCACATTAATTATTTTATTCAGAATGGTTAAATGCCTAAATCCTATCACTATTTCTGGTATTGTTTGAAGGCAAGATGCCCACTGAAAAGAGGTGGATTCAGGAGAGGGAGAGACAATTCAAGTCATGTTTTTCTATGTAATTATTAGTACTAGTTAAGGTGATTGAGTGCTGTATTTCAGTGTTTTACTTCTTTATATATATATTTTAATAAAGACCCTGTTATTCTAAGTCCTTCATATAGCCTGTGAGTTGGGTTTTTTGGGCTGAGGTGCCCTTTTTTCAGGTCAGAGCAACTGCCCCTCAAAATTCCTGTGCACATCACTGTAGAATACAATAACATAATACATAAAAATGACCAGATTTATTAATCAAATGACCAGTGTACAGGTTATCTGAAGATGAGAACATCACGTCGCTACAACATTCTCTGTGAGATTAATCCACAATGTTATCTGAGGACGTGGCCATGACGTTTCTGGAAAAGGAGCAAAAATTCTAAGAACTGGAATGTTGCCCAAGGATGTCACAGTGACCAAATGAACACGAACTGGCAATGTCGTCAGAACATACTGTGTTCGCTGGGTAGTGCCTGTCACCCAAAAAGTACCAGAGTTTCACCTGTACACTCTTTGATACCAGCAATGTAATCAAAAGGGTTTATCATGGCTTTGAGGAATTCCCTGTTTGCACTGGAAATGTTGTTGGTGTGGGGATGGAATTTGTTGCCTCCAGTTATGAATCAACATTGCTGCCTGCCCTTTTGACCCCTCTCTATACCCATCCCCACCCAGCGTGGATTACACACTTGGCCTTTGACAAATGCCGTGGATTTCAATCAATATATAATTACCAGCCATTTAATTGCCCATTTTGAGTACAGATCGGCTTACCGTTAAGTAGTAATCGATAAACTGCCTTTGTGTGTGTGTCAGCTTGAAAGGGCAATTTCAGAGCAAATTATAAGTGCTATATATGCCATCAAGGATCTTATTCATGTTAGGGGGAAATTAAGCTTTTTAAACTGAAGCACATGTCTCTAATTGCCAGGAATTACTACTATACACACAGATCAGCAACAATAGTTTTGGTAAGGATGGCTGCGGGTCCTTAAAAAGTCTTAAAACTTCATCCAAGGCAAGACATATTCCAAATCTAAATCTGGGGGGACACAGTTGTTACCAGGATTAAATATCAAGACTTCTATTTTCCCTTCATTGAATTTAAAAAAATGTAAGGCCATCCAGGTCCTAATCTACTCAAGGCAGTCCAACAATGGTGCTAACAAGTTTGCATCATGACGTTTCAAAGGGAGATAGAGTTGCGTATCATCTGCATTACAATGAAACGAGATGCCATATTTCCTCAAAATGAGCCCTAATGAAAGTATTTAATTCTACATCCCAAAGTATTCTACATAGAGTCGCTAAATTTAAGATTACTCGTGATAAACTAAAAGTCGAACTATGGCTGAATGATATCACTTGGGCCGTAAGACATGTGAAAGGGCAATTTCTAAAATATACATCTGAAAACCAGTTTTCCCTTTTAATTTTGTACAAATAAATGCAAATATAAAACAATATTTTTATTTTGAATTTAGGTGAAATTCTGTCAGTAGTTCACAAAAAAAACAGTTTGCAGAAAAACAAAGTAATATGAGTGGTCTCTAAATTGTCAGAGGCAAATATACAGTATATGTATTAAAATGTTTATGTTCATCGCAGGTTTGGTATTACATTTCATATAAAGTGCATTCAAATGGTCTTAAAAAGTCTTACATTTAATTTGCTTATATCTGTAGACACCCTGTTACTGCTTGTTTACTTCAGCACCCACAAACCTAACCTGACAGAAACATGACACTGCACCAGCAGCCCTCCAGGAAGGGGTCCTGACAGGAACCACCGGGGAGAACCAAGATGTTTCTTTCCTCAAAATGAGCCCTAATGAAAGTAGATATACAGTAATGAAAATAAAACAGGTCCAAGAATGGAACCCTGCAGGACACCGAACAAGATGACATAAATTCCCCTAGGCGGAAGGAAAAACTTCTGTCAGACAAATAAGATCTGAACCACTTTAACGCAGTCCCTCTAGCTCCAACACAATGCTCCAACCGAGAAATCAGGATTTATATCTACAGTGTCAAATGCATCCGTAAGATCCAGGAGCATGAGGACAGCATTATGACCTGAGTCATTGGCTTATAACAGGGCTTTCAACAGTGCTGTTTCTGTGATATGGAGTGATTTAAAACCAGACTGAAACACTTCTTAACAATGAAAAAAACAACTGTAACCCTTTTCTCAACCCTAGTGGTTAATTTCAATGTTTCCCAAACAAGAAAACCCTGGATTCCCGGAAATTGAATGTTGAATTGACCAGAGTTTTTTTTTCTCTTTTATCAATTACTTTTTTTTAAATAACAAATCAATACAACAAATTCCAAATAAGGGAAAAAATTATAAAGATTTATTAATTTGACACTAATATAAAACCCTTCTGGAAATAACAAAAATAAAAATAACAGCTGTCCACTCCTTTAAAAATCAACTAAATAGCCTAAACAATTAATATCAATTGCTGAAGCATTCAATATTTATCACCCTCAAAAAAAATATATATATACACTCTCCCTTCTTATTTCAAGTGAAAAGAACACACACCGGATGATTATTGAAAATCATCACGTTGTGTCGACAGAATGGGGGTTTGACTTGAGAACCTATCATCTCTGACTGACTTGAATAGGCCAATGGAATATGCGAATGTAATTTGCATGCCGGTCCCCGCCCCGGACATCCGGGTATAAAAGGGAGCCGGCGTGCTGCATTCATTCACCTTTTGTGCTGAGGAGCCTGAGGATCATGCCTCGACTGCTGCAGCGGGCGGTCAGCGTTGTAGCATGAAGGACATCCATCAGGGAACGGAGGTTACATACGTAACCGAGACGTTCCCTTTCTGTCAGTCTCTCGACATTGTGTCGACAGAATGGGGTTCCTCGGAAAACGCCACAGCGCTGTGCCGCGTTACAATCTCCCGCGAAGTGACGCTGACTGGCCTGGGCGTGTCAGACGTAAGCGCTAGCGTAAATTGTAACCCTCCAGTGGAAGGGAAGGAGTCCAGAGCTTTCATAAAAAGATGGGAGCCCCTTCCACCGGCCGTAACGGATGGAGGCCTAGTTCTCTAACAGCGAGAAGCCGCCCGGCACCGTAAGGGCCACTGGGAAGCGCCATTCCCCCCTGAGGGAACGCTTTACGGAGACCACTTCATACCGCAGGGAGGAGCTTAGTGGAGATCCACACACGGTCTCGCCGGATAGGGGAGAGCACGTGGGAGACATGGGGACACAAGAGGGTGTCGCGAGCAGGTGAAAGTACACCTGGGAGAGGTCATGGGCCATCGTGTGAGAGCCACTCATGAGAAGACATCAGACGGAACCGCCCTGTGGTGGGGTTACTACGTGTGGAGCACTAGGCCTCGTTAGAGCCACTGCTAGAAGCTCAAAAACCGGCCAAGGGAGGCAGGGCTGCTCCGCCCAGCCCACCACCGAGGAGTGCTTAGTGATGGATGGAATGCCTACTCTTCGCCCAAGTGGGGGGAAGAGGAGAGGCTAGATAGCGCAGTATCCCACCCGGACGGGGGACGCTTTCGCAGGCGTACGCCCACCGGCTGCCGCCCTTACCTGGCGGTGTCCTGTAAGACTCGGGCTGATACCGGTTCCATGCGGAGGCTGTAGAACCTTGCGAAGGTAGAGTGTGAGTGGCTAACAGAGACTTCGTCACCTGCTGGCTCCACAGGAGGAGGCATCGGGCGAGTTTGATAACTGCGGCGAAGAATACCACCCTGACGGTTGATATATGCCACGGCAGTCGTGCTGTCCGACCGGACCAACACGTGCTTGTCCTGCACGAGGGGTAGGAATCTCCTCAGTGCAAGTAGCACTGCCAACAACTCTAGGCGATTGATATGCCAGCGCTGGCGGGGTCCCGTCCACAGACCCGACACTGCGTGCCCGTTGCACACAGCACCCCAACCCTGCAGGGAGTGACGAGGGAGGATGGACACATGGAAGTACGCGTCCTTCAGGTCGATTGCCATGAACCATGCGTTAGCATACGGCAGCTTGTGTAGGTGCTTGTTCAAGGTACGCATGTCCAAGATGGGGCGCAGACCGCCGCTCTTCTTGGGGACAATAAAGTACGGGCTGTAGAACCCGAAATACATCTCGGCCAGAGGGACGAGCTCGATCGCACCCTTCGCCAGAAGGGTAGCGACCTCGGCCCGAAGCACGGGAGCATTGATGCCTCCCACTGAGGTGAAGAGGATGTCCCGAAACTTGGGTGGGCGCTTGGCGAACTGAATCGCATAGCCGAGACGGATCGTTCTCTCTAGCCACTGTGCTGGTCTGGGAAGAGCCAACCAGGCTCCCAGGGACCGAGACAGGGGGATCAGAGGTTCGATTTGCTTCATTGCCCCCATACGAGGTGGTTTGATGGCTGGCAGTACGGCTCCCTCGCCGTAGGGGAGACCCCGGGGAGGAGAGCGGCTCTACCGAGATACCTGCCTGGCGATACTGCGGCACACCACACCGTCTGACTGAGGGTGCTGGTGGCCACTGAGGTGTACACCCGACCGTGTGTCTCACCGAGACACAGCGTGGGGTTGCCGAGCACCGTCCTGTGGAGGGTGAGAGCGGCTGTGAGGAAGACCCAGGGAGAGAGAAAGCTCTTTTTGTGAGGATGTCCCGCATCTGTGCAAGGTTTAGCCAAAGGTGTCTCTCCTGGACCACTAGTGTGGACATCGCCGCGCCGTCACCTTAGTCACCCGGAGAGCGAGGTCAGTGGCGGTGCGGAGTTCCTGCATAAGCCCTGGTCGGTCCTTCCCTCGTGCAACTCTTTCAACGACTTGGCCTGGTGGACCTGCAGGATGGCCATAGCGTGAAGAGCTGAGGCAGCTTGACCCGCAGCGTTGTAAGCCTTCGACACCAGCGATGCCGAAAACTTGGTCGATCTCTCCAGATGGTAGCCGTCTGCGGGCACAAGTGCACCGTGACCGCACGTTCCACCTGGGGAATATCGACATAGCCCTTAGCTGCCACGTCATTGAGGGAAGTCAGGGCGACCGAGCTAGTCTGATGTGCACGCGCCGAAAAGGGGGCGTTCCAGGTCGGACTAAGCTCATCATTCACTTCCGGAAACAATGGCACCGGGTCCCGAGAAACCACGTATTGGGGGAGGGGCGGTGCATTGCAGCCCAATACTCGCGGCGGCCCGGCAAAGCATGGTTAACATCTCGACAACCGCTTCTTCCTGAGCTCGACCCCCCCGGGGGAGGGATCTCCAAGGAATCGTCGGGGTCGGATGCCAAGAGGTCGCCCTCCGTTGCTGCGAGCGACATCTCATCGTCGTCACGCCCTGTGTCCGAGTGCGTGACTGAGGAGCAATTTCATTTGCCAATTTCCATTGGCCTGTTCAAGTCAGTCAGAGATGATAGGTTCTCAAGTCAAACCCCCATTCTGATCACTTACAGCACGAGCCGCTAAAAGAACAGTCACGCTGCCGCGCAACAGGCGAAAGTCCATTACAAATGCACAACAAGGCAGCATGCGATGAATCTCGTCCCCCCACCACTGTTATGAGTGGTTTGGAAGTGCTTCTTGTGACACAGATGACGCTACCCAATGGCAGAATGGGTTGAAATAATAGCCTACTAAATAAATAAAACAACACTTTAAACTAACAAAAAATTAATCGAGTGAATGAAAGTTCTATCTGTCAGGCCTGTACTAAGTAGCGAAGTCTCCAAGAATGACTCTCACTTTCATTAAAACGAGGACATGTGCTGAACTGTTTTTGCCATGTGCGATCTCCTTCCTTGTCCTCTCCACGACATAACTTAACGCATCTTGCGTCCGCAAACTTCAAACAATCTCAATACTGATTGGTCAACATTAATACACTTCAGTGCAACAGAACACTTCATTTGAGTAAAGGAAAACAGTATGAATAATAAAGAAACAAAGAATGTTGGTACATTTAGTTACATCACAACTCAAACAAAAACAAAATATGAAATGTATTTAAATTCTCTGAAGGCAAGGCTCCTATTTATGATTTCCTGATTTGTGATCCAAAGGTTTCAAAAACATTATTTAAAAAAAATGAGAAGGAATTATATCTAAGTAACAGGTAGAGGATTTCATTTTAGCTAAAAAGAGAGAGACACAGGCTCAAACTGGTTAAAAACAGCAGAGCACATAGTAGTGATAGATTAATCAGTAGGGGGAGAATAGATGTGTGCTCTAAAAACAGCAACCTTGTCAACAAAGATATTTAAAAAGTCTTCACACATCTGATGAGAGAACTCCCAACAAGTTGGTTGGGGAACATTCAAGGCTTTCCTTTACACATGCCTTACGGCCCAAGTGATGTCATTCAGCCATAGTTCGACTTTTAGTTTATCACAAGTAATCTTAAATGGAGCGACTCTATCTAGAATACTTTGGGATGTAGAATTAAATAGTAGAGTTAACTCCTCAGTATTAAAACAAGAAAGGGACATTGAAGAGTCCTCTTCAATGCATTTAAAAGCTTCAGAGAACAGTTCAGCAGTTGACGGATTAAACGAACAACAACAACGAGCTGGGAAATTTGGTGTAGGACTACAAGAAAGATACATTTCAAATAAAACAGGCCTGTCATGTGTCGTCAGAGAAAGTTGCATTACATACCTCAATATTACAAACAGGTAAGCCATATGACAAAACCAAATCTAATGCATGTCAATGCTCATGTGTAGGACTATTCACAAACTGTACCAAGTTTAAAGAGTCAATAAGATAAAAAATCTTTAACCAATGGTTTAGAGGGATATTAAAATCTCCAACTATTAAGACCCGATCATAATTTGGCATTATTCCAGCCAAAAAACATGAAAAGCATCAATAAAATCCTTACTGTATTAAATCACAGCACGTAGCACACATCATATTTTGCCAGACCACAGAGATTGGCGTAGTTGAATCGTACTAGATGACCCTTTTTTTTACCAGTAGGTCTCCGCGTTTACCCCGTCGTCTCTGATGCTTTCGCCGAAAGGTGGTTTCGGTGTTCGACAGAGGTAAGCAGGCGTAGGGGAATCGTACTAGATGACCTTTTTTTTACCAGTAGGTCTCCGCGTTTACCCCGTCGTCTTTGATGCTTTTGCCGAAAGGTGGTTTCGGTGTTCGACAAGGGTAAGCAGGTAACCCACGTAGAAATGGAGGATGGGCAAAGTTTCTGTCAGCCCAAATAATGGATAACTTCATGTTACATGGCAGATCTAGTGTTGAGAATTACTTGGCAATCATACACCAGTAGAGAGTCTGCATTTTTAAAAACAAACGACAACACAACACAAACACAAATAAATCCGAGAGCTGCAGACTAGTGAGAAGACTAGTTCTTTTAAATAGAAGGTTCTTCTATTTCTTTAACATCTATTTATTTTTCTTAACATTGTGTTGACAGCTCTCAAACTCTTCAAAGAAGCAACATTGCTAGCAGCATCTTCTGTCTGATTCATCTAGTGCATGCTAACATGCTTTCTCTCTACATGTGACTGTGACATCAAGCTAGTGCACATCCTTTGGCGTTTATCCAGAATAAATAGCCGTATGTCACTTGTTTCACTAACAGGATTTATTTAAAAACAGTTACATTTGTATATGGTCAGAACAAAAGTGGCAGATATATTACCCGTTATTGTAGTGATGTACAATAATAGATCCACTCTGTTGATGAGCATACACAACCCCTACGATCAGATTAATTCACGCAGAGGAGCAGTGAAAAGAAAATAACTGCAATTTTATGTTTCAAACAGAGATGTTGATAGAAAGGAAATGTTATGGAAAGTAGCACTTTATTTGATGTACTACAGGTACAAAAGCACAGTCATGCCGTGAGTAGAAGCAGTTTTTGTTTTGTAATAGTAGGTACTTTTGAGTGCAAAATAGAAGCGAAAGTGGCATGTTGTTGCCAATAATGGTCACACACATCAAAATTCAGCTCTTCTTTCCATTCAAGTATTTATTCATTCATTATTTCGTATGTTTCCTGTATACTTGCATTTGTTAAATTAGTGACACATCAGTTATATAATTTATTAGTTGAGCGCCACTAAACTCTGCCTACTAGTTGTGAGTTGTTTGGCAAAATCAGCTGTCAGAGTTTGCATCATTCTTGAATTTCTACCGGAAACAGTAGACCAATCCGGCAATATTTGGAATACTTTTTTCAACATACTACGATTTGGGACATACTAATTCTACTTTCGAATACCATGATAATATGCGGATTGGAATACAGGGACAGGCTTAAACATGGCACGCGGGGAGCTACTTTGTCCGGTCTCCAATGCAGAAAAGGACTCTTACTGATGTCGGATTACTTACCTGGGGTCTTATGTCAAACTTTGTGTAGATTTCACCCTTAAACTGCACGCTAGCACAAAAGTTTTCAAAAATATAAAATCATGCATACGCCAGAACATGCACATAATTCCCTTTATAAATACCAGTCAGGGGAAGACTGTGCATACGTGTATCTCCACCCAATCTCCTCCCCGATATAACCATATATGGAGTTTACAACGCCTAGTTTAACTATGCATAACGTCTTCTGCATATCATTTACATATGTATATTGACATTCATGTAACGGTACAAAATATTTGATCCAATGGACCGCTCCTCCACCAGATCGCACAGTGTCCACAATAATATCAAAGTGCGCACCGTTGATCATTGTTCTGGCTAGAAATACATTAAATATGATTTAGAACACGAGTTCTACAATTTAGTTTAAGAGAAACTCGTACTGGTGCACTATTTCTCTCAAGATTTGGACGTGTTTGTAAACTACTGTTGCGTCTGAATACGCCTACTTGCCTACTATGTAGTATAAGAAAACACAGTAGTATATCCGAATCCTCAGTATTCATAAAATTCCCGGATGGCTTACTGGTTCCTCCCACATTCTGAAGCACCCATGGACAGATACTTGGGATACTTATCTATCCCTTGAGCCCAATAAGGAGTTTGGCGACAATTTAAATGACGCACTGCGAGACCGATTCGTGTGTGGACTGAGTAGCGAATCAATTCAAAGGAAGCTATTAACTGAATCGGAGCTCACGTATAAAAAGGCTGTGGATATAGCGATGTCAATGGAGGCTGTATCTAGAGAATCACAGCATTTGAGCAACTCATTGAAGGTAAATGCCATGTCTTTGTCGTCAAAATCGTCAAAGGAAAAATGTTATAGATGTGGAAAGTCCAACCATATACAAATTGAGTGCTTTTACAAAGATCAAGTGTGTCACAAGTGTGGGAAGAAAGGCCACATTGCACGCATGTGTAAAGGTACTAAGACAGACGAAGGAAAAAGTGCAAAATTGAAGGGACAGACAAAGAAAAGACCAATTCACAGAGTGGATGCTAATATGGAAAAGAGTGATGAAGAGACAAATTCGGACACCGTTACCGAACTGACCTTACACAAAGTAACAGCAACATCGCACGATTCTCCACAGGTGAACAAAATGAAAAGTGAAACTAATTTAGTGTCATCGGTAATAAAAGTTCAACCAAAAATTTAAGGATTGCCAGTTGATATGGAAGTGGACACTGGAGCGGCAGTCTCTATTATCTCAAGTGAACTGTACAGAGATAAGCTGAATCATGTTCGATTACGCCAGACAAACGTTGTTCTCAAGACGTATACAGGCGAGGTCATTCCACCAGAAGGCGTCATCAAAGTGCGTGTCAAGCTAAACAGACAAAACGTACGTTTACCTTTGTATGTTGTTTCAGGAAAAGCAGCTCCTCTGTTGGGACGAGAATGGCTTCGCAGAATTCGTCTAGATTGGCGGTAAGAGCAGTTCATCAAGTGAATGAAGGAACATTTGAAAGTCTTCTTAAAAGGTACGCTAAAGTATTCAGAGAAGATTTAGGGACATTCAATGAGTATACAGCGACTTTGAGTCTGAAACCGGGAACCCAACCAAGATTTTTCCAAGCTCGGGTGGTACCGTACGCCATCAGACCAAAGGTGGAAGAAGAAATTGATCGCTTACTGAAGGAAGGAATCATTTGATCTGATATCCTGATCACAGGAAAAGATAATGCTCTTCACTTAGCTAACCTAGAAGCTGTGTAAAGTCGGCTGGAGAAATGCGGACTTCGTGTGAAAAGAGAGAAGAGTGAGTTTTTCAAAACGTCAGTGGAGTATTTGGGACATGTAATCGACGCATCAGGACTGCACAAGTCTCCAGACAAACTGCGTGCCATCGCTGAAGCACCAGCTCCTGTTAATTTTAACCAACTACGATCTTTTTTGGGACTGATTAATTATTATGCAAGATTTGTGCCAAATATGGCCACAGTACATCACCCCCTGAATGCAATGTTACACTCTGGTCACCAGAGTGTGAGAAAGCGTTCCAAGATGCTAAAACTCAGCTGTTAACACCCAGTGTATTCACACATTATGATCCTAGACTTCCAGTTCGTTTGGCCTGTGATGCTTCACCATACGGGGTGGGAGCCGTACTTTCCCACATGATGCCGGATGGGCGAGAAAGACCCATTGCCTTCGCGTCCCCAACTCTGAGTAAACCTGAACAAAACTAACCAGTGTGTAGCAGCGACATCAGTAAAGGAACCAGAGCAGATCCAATCCTCTGTCGGGTGAAAGAGATGGTATCAACTGGATCATTTCCATCTACAAAAGATTCCGAAAATGCACTGAGGTTGTACCTCACACAAAAGGAGGAACTCTCACTGATGCAGGACTGTCTGATGTGGGGACAGCGTGTTATCGTTTCACCAAATCTGAGACAACGAGTGTTGGAGGATTTACACACAGGACACCCAGGTGTAGTAAAAATGAAGGCTCTAGCACATAGCTACATCTGGTGGCCAAATATTGACTCACAAATTGAAGAGAAATCAAGGACATGCACGTCCTGTCAGCAAATCAAAAATCTCTGTGTCTCTCACCTCTACATCCCTGGGCACTGCCAGAAGTTCCTTGGCAGCGAATTCACATCGACTTTGCTGGTCCATTCGAAGGACGAATGTTTCTGGTAGTTGTTGATGCACACTTAAAATGGCCAGAGGTCCAGGTGATGGATTCGACAACTTCCGCCAAGACAATTCAAGTGCTGAGTGGTCTATTCAGTCGCTACGGTATACCCGAAACATTGGTGCGCGACAATGGCCCACAATTTACTTCAGAGGAGTTTGGATGTTTTCTGAAATCAAATGATGTTAAACACGTCCGCTCTGCCCCATTTCACCCAGCCACCAACGGGCTAGCTGAGCGTATATCTAGAGAAAACATGCTTGGAATGAGAAATACAACAACTTGTGGGATGTTTGGTTCACAAGAGACTGCACCAAAAATTGAGAAAAAAACTTTGAGATTATATTTTTTAGAGTTATAGAATGTCACCCCAATGATGTCATGGAACTGACATAAAATAGTTATATGAAACAACTTTTTTTTATCGAGTCAGTAGGACTGCTATCACTATATCAACCTTTATTTGTAGGTTAAATAAAAATGTTATAACTGCATTATATTGAACATATAATACATTTTGTGACCACGCTAGTCATGGAAAATTTGAAATTTATTTTAATGAGTGGGGCTGCTAGTCACTCAGCAACCCACCAGAGCGAGTCCTCTCCCGAATACTTAATTTTATTTCTTTTTATTATACCTTTATTTAACCAGGGAAGAAAATCACATAGAGATAAATATCTCATTTACAATTGAGCCCTGGCCAAGGTAGCAGTACACAGTAAACATAATAAAACAGACAAATACATAAAACAATAATCACAACACACACATACACTAACTCACACACCCACACTCACAACCACACACATACACAATCACACATTCAACAACAACAAAATTAAGAAACCCAGCTTTAGCCATAACTTAGATAGCAATTGTTTAACATGCAACTTGAATGATAAGTCCACCTCCAACACAAAGCCCAGGTATCTGTAGGAGGAGACCAGTTCTAAAGATTTACCCTGCAGAGTGTAAAGAGGTAATGGAGAAGATTCACACGTATGTTTCCTAGAAAAGACCATGTATTTTGTTTTCATATCATTCAGAACCAATTTTAAAGAGAGGAGTATTATTACTGCTTAACTATTGATGGATGTTCCATAATACCCTCATCTTTAGCTAAGAATCTTGGCTTTATATTCGATAGTACTCTGTCATTTGAGAACTAGGTCGCCAACACCTGTAAAATTGCGTTTTTCCATCTTAAAAATATATCTAAACTACGTCATATGCTGTCACCATCAGATGCAGAGAAGCTTATACATGCCTTTATGACATCAAGACTAGATTATTGTAATGCACTATTAGGTGGTTGCCCTGCAGGCCTATTACAAAAACTCCAACTGGTCCAAAATGCGGCAGCTCGAGTTCTTACGCGTACAAAAAAGTATGAGCATATTAGCCCGGTTCTGTCAACCTTGCACTGGTTACCTGTAAAGCATCGCATAAACTTTAAAATCTTGCTTATTACCTATAAAGCGTTGCATGGTTTAGCTCCTCACTACTTGAGAGAACTTCTAACGTATTATAGTCCATCACGTGCACTACGCTTTCAGGCGTCTAGTCAGTTGGTAATACCTAGAATTTCTAAATCAAGTGCAGGCGGCAGATCCTTTTCCTATCTAGCGCCTAAACTTTGGAATAGTCTTCCCTGCACTGTCCGGGAGGCAGACACACTCTGTCAGTTTAAATCTAGACTAAAGACGCATCTTTTTAATCTTGCATACACTACACTATCATAATGTATATATTTCAAAGATCTAGGCTGCACTAGTTAGATCAACCGGAACCAGGGACACTTCCAATAACAACTGATGCATTTGATGCATCACAGAGTGCAGAACAGTACTCTACTCTCAGCCAGTCTTGTCTCATTGTTCCAAGGTTACCAGAGCGGGCAGGACGCAGTCCAAGGTTACCGGAGCGGGCAGGGCGCAATCCATTCCCAGACCTAACAAATGCTGGACGAAGGACGGGCGACTCTACAAAACTTCAGTCGCTATTAGATTATTAATGATCATTTTAAATCTAACTTTGTTTTTTATTTTGCCTTGTTGTGCAAGCACTGTCGAGCTTGTGCAGAGGCAGCAGTTTTTGCCAAAGGGGAACTGGAATCCCCTGGTTAGGCCTGGTCTCCCTCTGAGGTTTTTCTTCTCCTCCAATGGAGTTTTGGGTTCCTCGCCACTGTTTGCATACTGTTTTGCACTGTTTGCCTGGCCGGGGGGGCTGCTAGAATTTGATAGTCTTATTTAATTAACTCTGCATATAGGAATTTATTGTGTGTCTGATATTTGGCCTGTGTTTTGACTTCCATAACCTTTTATGCTTTACTTATAGTCAATGTTTTCTTGTACAGCTGCTTTGTAACAATGAAAATGGTAAAAAGCGCTATATAAATAAAGCTGACTTGACTTGACTTAACTTGTTGGACTGGAGTTTGAGACTGTAGTGGTGGTGACAGTTGGAGTCCGGCCAGGATCAAAGGATTTAAGCAAATTGGTTTCCGCTGGGCTGTACCACTTGCTGAGATAGCACGGGGGAAGTGGAAATGGGGAATCTTTTATAATTTGATTCCTTTACTGAGGTTTATATTACTTGGTTAATTTAGTCTTCCTTTAACTTGATTTAAGCTGTATTTGTTTGATTACATTTTTGTGTGTTATGTGGTAAATGTAATGTATGTTTAATTGTCTTTTGTTTAGAATGTGCCATCTTTTTCTTTATAAGCTCTGTGTTTGTTCATTGTGGAAGGCACATCCTTGCTGGGCAGTTTGCCCTTTGTTTGACGTTATGTTGCTGTTATTTTGTTGCAAGAAAGTTATGTTCGTGATTTTGATCGGGATAACCCATTATTTTTGTAGTAAAGCTGGTGTTTCCTTTTCTTGGCCTCTCGGTCACACAATCCCCCTGCTCAAGACAACACATGTCCAGGTCGTCTGAAGTCTGCCAAAAAACATGGGAGAAGGTCATGTGGTCATATGAGACCAAATTAGAACTTTTTGGTATAAACTCCACTCGCCGTGTTTGGAGGAAGAAGAAAGATGAGTACAATTCCAAGAATACCACCCCAACCAGCTCAGCACCGTTTGGTATAAAGTCCCCATTCTGTCGAAACAATGTCGAGACACCGACAGAATGTAAACTTCTTGGCGATAAAGGAATAATTAAGGAACAAATAATTTAGGCGTTTAGCTATTCCTACACAAATCTGCTACGAGCAAGGTTCGAACTGGTGATCAGTCTGACTTTAACAAGAGAGTAAATCCATTGTATGCAGACTGCGGTCTTCAGCCTCCTCGTTAGAGCACACGTCTCCCATTCGGAACGACGTCGGTTCGAAGCCCGCGGAGAGTGGGGCGAGTGGGACCGGCTACATCTACACCTTCTCAAGCTCCTTCTGCCGCCATGGTTGTCATGGTGAATTGTAATATCGGAGCTCCATTGATCACGGCTTGTTTTAGCCGTGGTGTAGCGTTTAACTCAAAGATAAGCGCTCCCAGAGTTGATAGATCTAACTCAAATTAGCTATTCTGAAATTAAAAACTTTAAGTTTTTCATCTCAGTGTAAATGAACTCAGAGCTCACATTTTAACTCGCCATTGGTTGAACCTACTTATTGAAATGGGCCCCAGGGTTTAATCATTCAAAAGCATAAAATCAATTGTAAATCACTTAAATATTTCTTCAGATTCGCTTAATAGGACCAGGAGTTATAATCCCACTTTTTCAACACATTTAAATGACCCAATAAGTCATTTCAAATGCCTTATGCATGACAGGGGGAGCAGTCAAGAATATGAATAGAGGAAAGTAGGTCTCAGGTTTCTGTCGGGTAGGCAGCCTCTTTGTTTGGGGGAAAAATTAATATAGAAATACATAGCATATTTATACTTACCTTTTCTTGCTATTATCAGGGAGACATCTCATGAGTTGTGTGTCCGATCCCACTTTCATCACATCCATTATCCTGGGTGAAAGATGCCTTTTGGTAAGGTGCTGCTTATAATGCCCTTTGTATGGTTCCCATCAATGCTTTCACATTTGTAAGGTATAAAGTAATGAAAGAATATTAAAAAAAAATTATATAAAACAAAGTAATATCATGCAGTGAGGTAAAACAAAATAATCTTTATAAAAATTGTAATGATGCGAGTGCACAGAGAACACGCGTTAATTAAATGGAAACCGTTTTAATTGTTATATCTCATTAAACTGCAGTTTTATAGCTGTGAAAAGTTGGATGTACGGCATTTGTTTTGACAATATAACAGATTGTACTCTGAAATTTCCCATATAATAAATGAAAATTACCAGATTCATTCAAAATTTAGTTTTAGTCTTAGTCTTTTTGACAAAAATGCTATTTATTTTAGTCATCACCATCATTTAAGTTTTAGTCTAGTTTTAGTTGATGATATATAAAAACAATTTTGCCGACTAAATCTACATTATGTTTGGTCTAATAAAACCTAAATGGTTAAAATAATTTACTTTATAGATGTATAGATGTTCCATACAAAAATGTGACTGTTTCGACATAATTTACTTTACCTTATAATTAAAGTAAACCAGATCATTACCTTTATTTTTCAGAAAAGTTCAGTTACTATTGGATATGCATTGTTGAAAAATATAGAATATATCACCATGAACGCATGTCAAATGAGCATATTCATTCAGTACAGTCAACAAGTGAAATATTCTGACAGGGTTCACATTTAAACGCTATTGGCTCATGGCATGCCTCTTTGAAGAACAGAGCTGAACTGTCTTTGCTTGACACAGTTATGAATGAGAAATATCTTTTTACTTAACTGTTACTTTGTTGCATTTCACATTATGCAGCAGTTTGCATTAGCGGAAAAGGTTATATTGGCCTAAAGAATGTTTGTGTTTGACTTTATACTGAGTTTCGGGGTGACTTGCTTGCAGTCAAGTTAATAAGACACTTTGTAAACCTCGTGGAGACACAGAATATATGTCTGGGCTTCCCCTTCTCCCAGAGACTTATCTGTACCACTTATATGAGATAAGCAGCACATGCGAGCAAGCTAAATTGGGACAAGAATATTTTTATCTTGAAAATGTCGGTATATTTTTATTACAGTTATCGTTATTCCGCATTTGTTTTTATGAAGTTACGTCTCGTTTTCTGCATTAACACTGGTGGCTACAACGTTCCCGGAACATTAGCAAAAATCTAAGAAATAGAACATTGCCAAGACGTCCTCAGAACATGGTCACAAAGTATTTTCACAGTGACCAAATGAAGACGAACTGGCGACATTGTCAGAACATACTGCGTTTGCTGGGATATTACTTAATTTTGCAATTATGCACTTAGTAACATTAAGTCACGTATACGTATTTCTTACATCTGTAACTTATTTGACTTGGCCCTTAAAGGTGGCGAATGTACAAAGCCGGTAAATTACCATTATGTGTCTTAGCAATGAGTTATAAGAGTGAAAACAATAGTATAGTGCATAAGAGACAAAGTCTTTCACGGTGATGTACATTAAAGCTCATCAAATAAGTTATGACTCTCCAAAATCACAGGAAGTCCCACTTGCCACCTATTTGACAAAGGCTTCTTTTGGACAATACAAAAAAGGAACTTTTTCAAGATCCTAAAAACTTTTGTGGGGTTTTCTGCTCTGGACTTTATTTTTACCACCAGAGGTCACTGTCGGGTCTTATCTCTAGACCTGTTTTTAGAGTAATTTACCTGCACCTGTGTCCCATTTATGTTTGCGCATTTAAGAGGCTCTGGTTCTTTCAGTCCTCGCTTGGTAATTGTAATTGTTTTTTATCTCTTGTTCAAGCGCTCTTGGAATATTTGCCTTGCAGCCTTTTTGAGGACCTTTAGGATTATCTTTTGTTTTACGTTCTCTGTGGATGTATTTTTGCCTTGAGGATTATAATTTTTTGAGGATAATAAACCCATCTTTATTTTCCTATCTGACTGTATCTGCTTGTTGGATTACACATACTGTATACTCTGTGGCTCAGTGGTATTACATCTGAACGCCACTACAGTGATCCAGGTTCGGGCCTCAACCTGACAACTTTTGTATGCCAAATTTATAGATGCTTATACCATAAGCAACCCATATTGGTATATTGTACACTTCAGCCTGCTGAATGAGGGGGCCGTTAGCAGCCAGAGATTTCAAATCAGCATTTCACAGCCAGATAGACCCTCTTGAATGGGAAAATTAAACAAAAGGAGGATTCAATCTTTTTTCCACAAAAAAAGGTTCTTAGAGGTGATCTAGAAGCATGATTCGGGATGATGACTTGGCCAATGAAGATTGCCTTCTGTTTCATAAACTGCAGCTTGTTCAAGCTGGTCTTGTTGCCTTCATTTGCGAGGTGGGTTAAAAGAGCTATAGAATATTTCACACATGTTTGTTGGTCAGTGCACACCAGAATCAGGTCATCAACATAGGGAACCAAGGCTGTGCCAAGCGAAAGTTGCAAAGGTTCCAGACTACGTCTAAGCGCTTCATTATAAATAGTTGAGCTTTCCACATAACCCTGGTTTAAGCGAGTCAAGGCGAAAGATTAACTGTCATAATTAAATTCAATCCAAAATGTGCTGTACTTATGTTTCGAAAAACTGAAGAAGACGTTTGCTAAGTAATCGATATAGAACCTGGTAGTATCATGCGGAAGTTGAGAAATGATCATGTATGAGTTATTGATGTTCTTGGTTGCACAGCCTTTTTCTACTGCTTTGCAGATCTATACAAATCATCACTTGATGGGCTGACCCGCATCTCAAATCTTTTTTACAGGAAATATGGGAGTTGGCACTGGGGAGTCATAACACGGAACGATGACCCCTTCCTTTAGCAATGATTCAAAAACAGGTCAATTACTGTTGATGTCTTCTTTTTTCAGTGGGTATTGAGGTTTATACAGTTGATAGTCAGTTTTTGTTGTGATCAAAACTGGTTCATATTTATGGTGTTCCCACAAACATTCTGGTACTTCGGATAACGCAGAGGATGCAAGTCTGCAGCAGTCAGACTAGCCAACATAGGTTTGCAATCTGTACCATGTCACGCCGTACAGGGACAACATTCTGACATGGGGCTCGATAGGTGTCTAAAGTCGTACTATAGCAAACATCACCACAACTTGGTTGCCAATTGGTGGCTTCACACATATTGTGGCAAAACCACCCAACATCGACCTCAAGAGCAATGCCAGCCCTGCTACCCACTTGGACCCGCTAGACACTTGGCTAAGCTGTATGACAAGCAGCCTCCTGCCTGAGATAGTGTAGCTACTAAATCTCAAAAACTAGACCGGGAGCAGCTGGACAACGACATAAATCAGCTGATGACAAACAACCTAACTCAGAGCTACAACCACAAAGAGCTGGCCAAGATCACTAGTCCCCTCGCACACAAACTCATAATCCAGCTAAAGTTAAGTGAAGGAAACATCACCCACCTGGTGCGAGAAATGGTAGCATGCAAACTGCTAGCAGAGGAAGCCTGGCAAAACCAGGAGGAAACACATTACCGCTAAGACAGCAGCCCCTCGACACCAGCGTGCCAGCAGATGTTGTAGACCTGGCTCAACAGGAGGAGGTGGAAAGACTTCGGGGCGCCTTAGCAAATCTCTATAAAGACACTAAGCACAGAGAGTGGACGGAGAAGATAAGGAGGAGGAGCTGTGAGGTAAACTCCAAGAAGGGTCTCCAAATATGAGCAGAGGCCGAACTGAAAGAATGAGACGCTAAGATAAAAGCTGGTGAAGGCCACATGCAATCAGCTTGTGCAGAAATCCAAGTACTGGCCCAGTAACAGGATAATTTCAAAGATGAGCTGGACACCATCCAATTCGAACTGAAATATGAGTAAACAGACAAGAGAAAAGCCTCATCTCCAGTTTCCCCTGACCAGCAAAGAGCATCAAGCACAAAGAGAAGTTGAGAGCCCGCTGTTTAAAGCATCACCTGCCATCATCCAGGAAACCCTAGAAGCCACAAGGGAATGCACAAGGTGCTGGGGTCCCTTCAAACGACCTCTACAAGCGTCCATGGTATGTTGCCCAAAGACCTTGATAAGCTGGCTAGGAATATACCCAGGTTTTCCCCAGATCCAACAGGAGGCCACAACATACATGCCTACCAGCAGTACATAGACTTTCATGTGCAGACATTGCCTAATCACGAGACAGATTGTATCTGTCATGTGCGAAGTTTCCTGGACCGAGCAGATTACTAGCAACTGCAGCAGGCCTTAATTAAAGAATTTCCAGATCCAGTGTCGGACCAGGGACTGCTTGCTTCCATGGACCTCAAGCAAATTACCTTACACTGCAATGTATTGGTCTTTGGGCAACATACCATGGACGCTTGTAGCACTCTCTCTCTCTCTTTCAACACGCACCAGAGATCTCGTTGACAAATTGGGTCAAAGCAAGTATCTGAATAACCATTCTACACCGTGAAATCCTGAGACTTCAACTGCGAACGCAGACAGAGGGTAAGTGACGATCTTATATACTACAGTTGTTTAAGTGATGAAGAGGTGGTTTCTGTTACTGTTCGTGGTGAAACAGCCCGTTCAGAACAGTACGTGGGCATTTTGAATGTAGCTGCTTGCGAGCATATCGTTCTGTGCAAAGGGGTTTTTACTGTCATTATTTAAAGCTTGAGCACTTAATTTGCTTAACCAATCCGAAAATGAGACAGACGTTCGTTTGTCATCATGCTCTGTTAGCATCGTAGCATTCAGTCGCTCTTAACGCTTCATTCGCGCTTGGTGTGAACACACTATGAGGCTGACATTGTGTCTGCTGCGGCTGGTGTCTCTGTGTGCACTGTAACGTTCTGTCAGTTACGTCACGTGAGGTATCGGTCTTTGGTATCAGGGAATTTTTACGAGCACGAGTACATGAGCTTGGTATTGGTGCATCCCTAATACAGATATCAGTCAAGTCAAGTCAGCTTTATTTATATAGCGCTTTTTATAATTTTCATTGTTACAAAGCAGCTGTACAAGAAAACATTGACTATAAGTAAAACATAAAAGGTTATGGAAGTCAAAACACAGGTCAAATATCAGACACACAATCAATTCCTATATGCAGAGTTAATTAAATAAGACTATCAAATTCTAGAAGCCCCCCCCGGCCAGGCAAACAGTATGCAAACGGTGGCGAGGAACCCAAAACTCCATTGGAGAAATAAAACCTCAGAGGGAGACCAGGCCTAACCAGGGGATTCCAGTTCCCCTCTGGCAAAAACTGCTGCCTCTGCACAAGCTCGACAGTGCTTGCACAACAAGGCAAAATAAAAAACAAAGTTAGATTTAAAATTATCATTAATAATCTAATAGCGACTGAAGTTTTGTAGAGTCGCCACGTCCTCCGTCCAGCATTTGTCAGGTCTGGGAATGGATTTCGCCCTGCCCGTTCTGGTAACCTTGGAACAATGAGACAAGACTGGCTGAGAGTAGAGTACTGTTCTGCACTCTTTGATGCAACAAATGCATCTGTTGTTATTGGAAGTGTCCCTGGTTCCGGTTGATAGATGTGACACTACTTGAGGGTGAGTAATTAATGGCAGAATTTAGATTTTTCATCAGAGTAACCCTTTATGTTGTGGAGGCACATTATTGAATTGAAAAACACTTAATAATATTGACTGGGAAACTGGCTGTTATGTCAGTGTCATGATTCCGCTGCATCATGTCATGTTTCTCTTGGTTTAGTGGCAGGATCATGACAGAACCTCATGTTTAATGTGGAGAGAGGCAATTATCGTTATGGGACCCGTTTCAGAAAGCAGGGTAAGAGCAAACTCAGAGTAAGTTAACCCCAGAAAACGGGATACTCTGGATTTTCAGTTTCAGAACGCGAGGTATATCAAACCCGTGACCGCGGGGTAAGTCAAGCCCGTTTCAGAAATCAAGGTATCTTATACTTAGAGTGAGTAACCATAGTAACCTACTCTGTGAACCTAACCTGGTCGGGAGCAGGTTTTATTCCACTAACCCGAGGTTTGTTACAATCTCCGCCCCTTTTAGAAGCGTGAGTGGTGTTGAAATTGCCTTCGCTGTTTGTTTTTTCATTCGTTTTCCTTAATCGCGCACAAGTTTATAACACAGACATTAAATGTCCGTTTATTCAGGAACCTGTAGATGAGGAAGCTGCATTCATTCGGAGAGAGTTAAATTTACGTCGGTAGAGAATATATGGTTAAGCCACGCTTGGATGTCATATCCGGAGGATTTGTTATTTGAGCGATACAGTTTTTCTTTACAGTCCATTACATATATCCACAATCTGCTTCATCCTTACATCACAAACCTCAACTCGTGACCGCGCTCTTACATCTGAGCAGATTATTTTTATGGTCACGTTTCTTTGCTAATGGAAGCTTTCTACATAACACCGGGGATGCAGAACATGTTAGCAAGGCAACTGTACGCACAGCAGTAAGAAAAGTGTGCATCGTGGTCTTGCTGCCAACTCTGGAAGTAAGCGAATAATTTAAATACCCTTTAGGATTTCCCAATGTGATTGGGTGCACATTTAACCGTTCCCACTGCCAGTTTATTAAATATATCAAACATTTCCCAGTCAGACATCCTAAAAGCAAGAGCATTTAAACTCACCGGACTGAAGGATGTTTTTATATTTTATTTTCAGCTGCTGCCATATTCTTTTTATTGCAGAAGGATTGCACCTACATGACAAAAATCGAAGGTATAAATGTGTTTATATATATATATATATATATATATATGTATAACTTACATGTAAATGTGTATATATACGCACATATATATATATATATATATATATATATATATATATAGTGCCTCCAATTCGACTGCGAGAAATAAACGGAGCGCTTTTTGTCACGTGGCGTTGCCATGGTGAATCGTGTTATCTTCGCTCAATTGATGATGGCTTTTTAAAGCCGCGGTGATGACGCGTAACCTAGAGTAAACTTACTCAGAGTGGATTGAACTCATTGAAACCAGCTGTTCTGAAACAGAAAACTCAGAGTAGCGATTATCTGAGTAAATCAACTCAGAGTTCATATTTTAACTCAGGGTTGCTTGAACCTCCTTATTGAAACGGGTCCATGGTCTTACATACACTCTCTCTGGTCTTGTCTCTGTTCCCATCCTCTCGTTACCTCGTTATTGATTAATGCCCTACACCTGTTCACCTCTTGATTTTCTCCCTTATTTAATGCCCTTGTGTCTTCTGTCTTGTGCTGGTTCATTGTGATTTGGTTGGTGAGTTCATGTCTTGTCAGTTTAGTTATTTGTAGTTAATGTCAAGAGTTTATTTAAGTGTAGTTAGTTTTAGTCCTGTCCTGTCTTGTCATGTTATTATGTTACCCCCACGTGGGTCTTTGTTTTATTATTTATTAAATTATCTATTAACCCCTTACCCGCTGTCTGAACCTGGGTCCTCTCTCCGTGTCTCACCACGAGAATCATGACACTCAGAGCTTCATCTGAAGAGCATTCGGCAATAACTACTTTGTACTGTTTTTCTTTTGTGTGAAACAATTAGGCAGCCTTTATAGCTTTGTACTGTACAATATCTGATTAACCCAAATATTCCTGAGTATAATAAATGGAATATGTATAAAAAGCATATGACAGCGAGTTGCAATGACCATGCTGAATAGTCACAGAATATGGTTAACCATAAGTATGTTACCAGAAGTAACTAATCATGCTTTCCAACAATTGTATAAATATATAAAGCATTATTTATATATTAGCATTTCTAAACAAGCTGATAAATATGTAATAGTCTAAGCTCTTAATCCTTTAACAAAGGACAAACTAATTAGATGGAAATGTCATATTTGCTTTGATGTACTTAAGAAGTGCCTTACTTGCCTTCATACAATCACATACATTTATGACTTGTAATTTGAATGTAATCTTATGACAAGTTCTGGGATATTTTGGTGCTGACACCCTTTCTTGAGATTTGATTTATCTTCTATGTCTAAATGTGCCTCCATTATAACCCTTACATTTTCAAAGAATGCTTTTCATTACTGACGCTGAGTCCTTGTGCTTTCATCAGACATAAATAAATTGAAGTTACAAAAACCTTGTGAGGGAAAGGTGCAGAGCATCGCTCTCTCTCTCTCGCTCTCTCTCTCTGTTATGATTAATCTGTTTAAGGGTCAAAAAGACACTCATCTGTGCCATAGAAAAGAGTGGCCCTGCCATTACCTTGTCTGTCTGTGGTCAGAACCTTTAGCACTACTTTCTTACAAACTTGCATTTCTCTGCTTAAAAGAGACTTGTAAAATAGATTATATTAATGTACATCGCCTTAAATTATTTATGCAATTCTGTGGCTGTTTACCATATCAGACAGTTCCCTTAGACAACTCTCTGTGGGTCTGCTGAGAAATAGGATAAATAATTCTCCCTGTGGAAATTCCTGCAGTGCACCACGGAAAACATACTTCTAGGTTTTTCAATCTTTGAACACAAGACTGGAAAAAGTTCAAGGTTCTGTAACAAAATGTGCTGGTAAATTAATCTATGCGAATAATATGTATATCTAACTTATTTAAATGTTTGTATTTTGTTAATATTTCATATTTAATGAAACCATTAGGATATATTATTTAAACCTTCAAACCTATATCTTATATATGACACAAGTCATCTCATTTTACACATTCATGTTAACATCGATCCTATTAAACATGAGCCTTCAGTCATGTCTAACTCTGAAAACCTCAATGAATCCCTTTAATGTGTTTCTGCATGTTAAGGGCAACATCTCTTAGTTCATGAGCAATTTGTTTGAAAAGCACATTTTAAGCATATCTCTGTCCATATCAGAAAGAGAACAGCTCAGAGTCCTTATTTAGCCAAAAAATTGGCTGAATTCACTTTTAATAGTTATTTTCCTTCAGTGCAAAACACTGCACTTGCAGGATGCTTAGGGATGTACACCTTGGTGGTTTTATTGATTTTTGTATTATTGGGGTGCTCAATGGGGAATGGACCAATGAATTTTGGACTTACCTTCCAAAAGGGGCTGCAACAGATGGATGTCCAGAGTCTAGAGCTAGAACTTTTGCCAAGGCTCAAACTGTGGAGTGGGGGACAGACGTGCTACTGTCTACGAACAGCCCTCTGCAGGTCGACGTGACCCTCTCGCTCTATCGAAGCCAGTAGTGTAAAGCTGGCAACAAACAAAGACGGGTCCCCTGACCAGGGGAACCGAGGCGGTTGGCAGCCGAATATGCACTGAAAAGGTGTTAGACCAGTGGAAGACTGCCACAGAGAGTTTTGTGCATACTTGGCTTAAGCGAGGAACCGGTACCAGCTATGCAGATGATGCACAAACAAATTAAAGGGTTTCATTGAGGTTTTCAGAGTTAGACATACCTGAAGGTTGTTGTTTAACAGGATTTATGTAAACATCACTGTGTAAAATGACATGACTTTTGTCATTTATAAGATATAGGTTTGTAGGTTTAAAAAATAAATCCTGATGGTTTAATTAACTATGAAGCATTTACAAAAATATAAAAAATGTAATCATTTAGATATACATATTATTCAGATGTACCAACACATTTTGTAACAGAACCTTGTAAATGTTTCCAGTCTCAGGACTGAAGTGCCCTTGAGCAAGGCACCTTACCCCTGATTGCTCTGCAGTAATGTGCCACTGTAAAAAAACTACTTGTAAGTAGCTTTGGATAAAAGCGTCTTCCAAATGAATAAATGTAATGTAAAATATCTTGTGTCAAAGGTTGAAAAACCTTTGAGTATGTTTGCCATGGTGCCCTACAGGGATTTCCGCAGGGAGACATTATTTCTCAGCAAGCCTTCATATGTATCGTTAGGTTGAACACCCAATACCCTGAAGTAAACTTTCCATACTTAAGAGTTGAACTGGGGAAACCTATCTGACCCTACCAATGATCCAGACCCTACACTGTTCTTGGTTTGAGTGGCACACTGCACACTTTCTGTGTGTGTTTTGACCCCTAGTGGACTAGTGTACAATTTTCTACACTAGGACTCTTCTAATGACGAAAATTGTGTCATGTGGACGGCGCGCGAATGTGGATGGACATGCCATAGTTCGGCCTTAATAGCAGCTCCAACTTATCCCCTAAGGTGTCCCTGGTAGAGCACAACTATGATGTTAGCAACCGGGAACTTCTAGCTATTAAGATGGCTTTGGAGGAGAGGCGTCACTGCCTGGTAGGAGCAAATAATACATTCACTGTGATAACCGATCATCAGGACCTAGAGTATCTACAAGAAGCCAAGCACCTCAACACACAACAGACTAGTTGGGCAATGTTTTTCCTACTGCCTGGGTTCCCAGAACATTAAAGCTGATGCCCTGTCCTGTGTTCATTCACCTGATCCAGACGTAGTAGATCTAGAGCCCAAACTCCCACTCTGTTCCGGCATCCGGCCACCCAGGTAGTTAGCTGACCCTCTTTCTCATCCCCAATCATTACTGCTGGCCAGGAATGTCTCAGGATATTGCCCGCTTCGTCAAGGGATGCTCAGTCTGCACCATCTCCAAAGTTCCTGCCGTCTTCCTTAAGAAAAGCTGCTCCCCATACCCACAATTTAACGCCCCTGGTCCCACATTACTTCATTGACTTCACATACCCTATCATCATCAAAAGTCAAACCTAGCTCCAGGATTTAGGTTGGTTCTCCCCCTCCGAAAGTGTTGATAACACTTTTGTTTCTCCATTGGATATTTATGACTTCTAAGCTTCAAAGTTTGTCTCGCCTGTAGCTTATCCAGAGAAACTTATCTGACAAACCTGTTCTTTTCTCTAAATATGTGTAAATATCTAGGTTATACAGTATGTTGGTGCTCTAGTCATTTTAAATAAACTGTAACCGTTAAATAGGCAAGTTTAATTCAGGCCTTGTTTGTATTCGTACATCCGAATGAATCATGAATCATATCTACATGTTTGTCTCTACAATTCCTGATTGTTTATATATACTGTATATTGTGTGACCATAGAACACTTTATATTCATTATGTTATAAGGGTCCGGCTACTGCAGCAGCCATCCTTACATATAATAAAGCACTACACACTTTAAATAATCTATTTATGAAAACATCATAGTTTAAAATCAAAAAATGTGATGTGAAAATGTTGATGTCAAGTGATTTTGTCCTGCTTTCAAACCTGCTTTGTGACAGTCAAGATCTATTATCATGCATCTTTCGCACTACGCCAATGAAGCTGCTGATTGTAATGACGAGTCAGGGTCGTTCGGATTCCATTTTCAATGTTTATTAGAAAGAGTAGTATAATCAGGCAGAGGTCTAACAACAGCATCAACGATATCCCAGACAGACTGAATCGAGGTTGGTTACCAGGCTTAGATCAGGGCAGGCGGCAGGAAATAGGCAGTTCAGAAACAAAGCAGAGTGTCAGCGGGGCAGGCGGCAGAGAATCAACAGAATAGGAGCAGTCCAAGATAATACACAAATACACTGTCCGGAATAAACGCTCAGAAATGCTAGATGGGCTAAACAAGACTTCGCGTTGATTGAGCGTTTGGAACCAGTTATATGGGGAGTGGAATGGGAAACACCTGGTGGTCATTAGTCCGAGGTACGGGGCATATGGGTAATGTAGTCCAGAACGGAATCAGAAATCAGGGGAAGGTGCCTTCCGGTGGCTGTTGGAGAGAGCCACAGAGGCCTGGGTCGTGACACTGATAAAGTGTTGCTGTTTTTGAACTCTATTCTGGGGGAGGAGACACCTACATGTTTCGTCCTTCAAATACCCATGCTCCTGCAATAAATACTGAAATCAAATATTACTTAGAATTGACCTGACCAGACAGCCCAGGTATGGCGGCTGCCAGACATTGCCATATCCAAATGACGCCCCTGCACAAAACATCCCACGGCTTGGAAAAGAACCCAAATAAATGACTCAAAAGACTCAACCCAGCATTTGGGTAGAAATGACCCAGCATTATTTAGAGTGTATATCTGAATATCTTTCATAGCCACAATCTGAACCTGTAGCAAACATGTTGGGGGAGATAAAATATTAATAAATTAAGTTTCCACAAAGTCATTTGAGGCTTCTAAAAATTTTTATGAACATGTTATAAAAAGACAGATGTGCACTTTCTCGACATCAATGTTTTGATAATTAGTCATTAATTGTTTATTCTTCATAATTTGTCAGAATGTCATTTATAATGTCAGAAAAATGCCGCTGTAATAAAAGTTAGAACATATCACTTTTTTTATTTTCATGGCGACGTGCCGCTGCCTATCATGTGACACACTGCAGAACCACAGCAGCTGTATGACTGATGTATTGTGTTATGACCTGGAGAACTTTGTGCATAATGCTATATTGTTGCCTGTGTTTTGCTTTGTCTATTGTTCATGTGTGCAGACACGTCACTACTCCAGATGGGCTTGGTCTCTACTGATCACTTGGAGATGGTCATTGGTCCTACGCCAGGTGCCATGTGGTTATAAGGACAGCCCCAAACACTCATCGTGACCTTGAGTTCCCTGTGTGCCATTGAGCTCTTGTGCTGATGGTTCAGCTGATGGATGGTTATTCGATGTGTTATTGTAATTCTTGAGAATAAGTAGAGTTAGACTTTTACATATTACACCAAGTTTCGGGAGGTAGGGGGTAAGACGCCATTTTGATTTACATACCGGTTTTTACTTTGTTTATTCTCAGGGAGTCAGGGAAGATACTCTGTGTTTTGGTTTTCTATTGTTTATCCTCACAGGTTAGTTAGAACTCTAAAATAAGACGGTTTTGTTTATTATGTCGGCCTTGTCTGCCCCCTGAAGAGATTCCCATATGGTATTAATAAACTTGGTGTATTGAATTTCTTGTTTTACGAGTGTGGTTTTCCTTGCCTGTTTCGGCCGACCTCTAGAGGTCGTAACAATTGCTTTCACACAAATATTCTTTATTATTTCGAATATTCACAAACGTGTTAACACTGCCATGAAATAGCTGATATCCGATTGTCAAATATGTGTATGTGAATACCTGTTGCTGTTTAAACACTTTTATAATGATTGCATTTGTTGAGCTTTATGTTGGCACCACCTTGTTTGTTTGTGCTGCGATTCCGAGAATCAGAATGCTGATTTACAGCATGTGAATTCATCCACTTCTCTGTAAATACACAAATGTAAGTGACTGGTGAACTGGGCGAAGAATAGACTATATGTGCTTACACTATACTATGTGTATCTGATGTGAATAAAACACATCCGTCAAACAATATTTGAATGGATTGTTATGCATGTTCCATAGACATTACTGTATTTTAAAAACTCTAAATGTATGTTATGGGACCCGTTTCAATAAGGAGGATCAAGCAACACTGAGTTAAAATTTGAACTCTTGAGTTGATTTACTCAGATAATCGCTACTCTGAGTCAGTTACTCTGTTTCAGAACAGCTGGTTTCAATGAGTTCAATCCACTCTGAGTAAGTTTACTCTAGGTTACGCACGTTTACCGCGGCTTTAAAAAGGCATCATCAATTAAGCGAAGATAACACGATTCACCATGACAAAGCGCTCCGTTTATTTCTCGCCAGTCGAATTGGAGGCACTATATATATATATATATGTATATATGTGTATATAAATATATATATACATTTACATGTAAGATATACACATATATACCTGCGATTTTTGTCATGTAGCTGCAATCCTTCTGGAATAAAAAGAACATGGCAGCAGCTGAAAATGAAATATAAAAACATCATTCAGTCCGGTGAGTTTAAATGTTCTTGCTAGTAGGATGCGGGAAATGTTTGATATATTTAATAAACTGGCCTTGAAAGTTATGAGGATATGAGAACCGAGCACTGTGGCTATAGAAGACAAAAAACTAGCCATGCTTGCCCCTGCTCCAGCTATGTGTAACGGAGGCCAGCTAGTGAAGAGTTTTGCAGTGTGTAAGCCTCACTCCCCGACCAACAGAGACGCTCTAGTCTAGCGTCAGACGCAATAGGGACTGCGGTCTTTAGGCTCGTCGTTACAGCGCCCGTCTCCCATTCGGACCAACGCCGGTTCGAAGATCCCCGGTGTTGTTAAGAAAGCTTCCATTAGCAAAGAAACGTAAGGCCATACAGAGAATCTGCTCAGATGTAAGAGCGCGGCCATGACGAGTGAGGTCTGTGATGTAAGGATAAAGCAGATTGTGAATATATTTAATGGACTGTAAAGAAAAACGGTATCGCTCAAATAAAAAATCCTCCCTACCGACGTAAATTTAACTCTCTCCGAATTAATGCAGCTTCCTCATCTACGGGTTCCTGAATAAACGGACATTTAATGTCTGTGTTACGAACTTGTGCACGATTAAGGAAAACTAATGAGAAAACAAACGGCGTAGGCAAGTTCAACACCGCTCGCCCTTCGAAAAGGGGGCGGAGATTGTAACAAACCTCGGGTTAGTGGAATAAAACCTGCTCCCGACCTGGTTAGGTTCAAATATTATGTAACTATGGTTACTCACTCTAAGTATAAGATACCTTGATTTCTGAAACGGGCTTGACTTACCCCGCGGTCGCGGGTTTGATATACCTCGCGTTCTGAAACTGAAAACCCAGAGTATCACGTTTTCTTTGGTTAACTTACTCTGAGTTTGCACTTACCCTGCTTTCTGAAACGGGTCCATGCTTGTCTGAAGCCCAAAATAAACATTGTGGTTGAAAGCACTGCATTGTTGTGATATGTAGCAGGATTGAGTACGTCTGTCTCTGCCTTATTGCCACCCAAAGCGCTGGATGTTCTTATCACACCTGTGTGATCGTACCCTGCAGGGACCAGCCTAGAATGATCACAACGGTGTTATTGTTCGCGGGTTAAGCAAGGTACCTTTCCCTCAGTTCCTTTCCAGGTACTTCAGTGATAGCTGCACAGTCTGCTTGAGCAAAGAGTCACTGGCACAACCATATTGGGAATTGCAATACTGCCCTATAAACACATTGTCAGACAAAAGTGGTCCAAGAAATGTACCCAATCTGTCACTGGGAGAGTACCATTCAAAAAATGTCCTAGTATGTTTACATTTGACACCATTATGTACCTCTGAAATACTAATTTGCATTCAGTAGGTCTGAAAGTGTACTGTAAGACTACAGTGATGGCTTGGGAACTTCTTTCAACTGAACAAGGAGCTTTTTGGATACTTATTTCTCAAAATAAATGTTTTGTCTAATTCATCATTTAGTTCTGCTACCACATGAATGTGGTTTTTCATCACTTCTTTCTAACCTAACCATTAGACCATACAGTTGCCATGGAGATGGCACAGTCTGCTCGCTTCCACTGTGCATCTTGGATGGCTTGCTGCCTCAGTAATCCACATGGCAGCATTCTGTTTGAACCAAGCCAAAGACATTCAGTGGCAATGCATTAATGAATAGCTCATGGCTCCTATCAGGGTGTAAGGGATGCCCACATCTTTTACAAAACTGCTGCCACCTTCCATTAATTTCCTCTTTGCAATCTCCAGGCTTTTATGGCTTGGATCACAATAAGATTGTCAGAAGTATCAAGCCAAATCTAAACAGACATTCGTCTATACAGGTTCATTATTTCCTATAGGGATTTATACATTTTTGATGTATGACATGGGGACACAAAGAGGTGCAATAATACAGGTGACTGGAGGCAGCGGCGTCATGCCCATTCAAACAGGCACGTGCCCCTCTATGATCGAGGAAATGGTGCCTCGCAATCTTTTAAACAGGTCGGTCTGTATGCACTCAATGTTGTAAGCCATTTACCAACCTTACTTTGAAACTAAACACTTAAAAAAACTGACATAACTGGTGCAATGCAGCACCACAAATTCTGCCTGTAAAAGATGTTTTAAACACACAGACCAAGAGCTTGGCAAAGCATCCCGACCCGTTCAAGAATTTGAAGAACAACAGGTATGTGCTTGATAATATTATTAGCCTTCAAATATACAGTAAATAAGGTCGCAATGCGCCGCAGGGCATCCCCTTTAGAACAGATCACTGATACGCACACCGGGTACGTACTCTTCCATTCTGATGCAAGTTGGAACAATTTTAACTCAAACAATATTTGGTGTTTAAATGTTTTTTAATCAATAGTGCATCTGTAAGATGTCTGCTAAAGATCTGGAGAACATGTGCTGTATAAAAACATCTGTGTGGTGAGGAAGGCCGTGAGGTGTGAGTGTTAGTTGCAATCAGCTGTACGCGCACTGGCCTCCTTGCTTCCCTTCTATCGCCGGCAGTCTACCGTGAGGTGGCTGCCGCCGGTCTTTACTTCCTTGTTTATTGTTTGTTTAATTAAAGTTTTATTGTTTAAATGTCCTCCGGTTCCCGCCTCCTTGCTTCCCTTCTATGGAACTTTATTACAATCTGCTAAACATCTTAGAGCTGTTGTACATCCATTCTAAATCATACACATCTTAGAGACGTCTTCTAGAGCTTGTTGGACTTTTCAGTCCTGCATGTTCAAAAATTTGAGGTATTGAAGAGACAAGTTTATTATCAGATTTAAAAGTTTAACAGCGCGCTGGGTTGTTTGCTCCACAATGAGCTGAACCAACAACTCAGAAAGTTTCACAAAAACACATAAAATACAGAATATGACGTCGATCTCTCTTCTGGTTTCTTTGTTCCCTCCTAGCCAATCCTGGGCGGTTCTTCTTTCCTTCGGCAGCCAATCAGTACTGCCACCTCGAACTGACTCCATTTTCAAAATCTGTAAAACAACACGTTGTCCAACCCCCTTCCGTGCGCTCACTCCTTCTCATCAGCAGAAGACGCTTTTGTTACACACACACATAAGCAGAAGATGCTTCCCCCTCATTCTGGGCCGTTTTCCTTTGGCAGTCAATCAGCGCTGCCATCCTCCATCTCCAGATAGCCTCTCTCCTTTGAACTCCCACCACATACCATTCTCTGAAAAACAACAACTGGCAACTGGGGGAACTCTCAGAAACCAACCTTTGTTCACAATCATGTCACGTAGGAAAATACATTTGATTAAAACAAAATTAATCATCCATTTTTATATTGATCTATATTGATCTTAAATCCCACAAGCTCTATGTGACATCTGACAGCAGACGTGAAGTAGAGAGTGTGGTGATGCCCACAACCCCGATCCGCAAGGCACTACCCTCTGCACCCGTGGATGTCTGCCTCAGAGCCGTGGAGCACGGGGAAGATTCCATAACGGCAGAGTATATATATATATATATATATATATATATATATATATGGGTGAATACAGACCACTTGGATGTCATCTTGGACATCGCCTCTTTTCTTGGTAACGTCATCTAATGATCAGATGAAACCCTGAAATTTCTTTATTGTATTACCCCTTGAAACTCAGCTGAAAGGCTTAATGGAACAATTTGAAGTGGTTGGTCTGTTTGCAAAAAAAGTATTGCTCCTTTAGATGTCCTTGATATTGTGGATGGTGAGCTCTACAAGAGATTTTTCCGAAATAGTGATGTTCAGTCTGCGTTTCATTTAAACCTGACATAAATTTTCAGTTGTGATGGTGTTCCTGTATTAAATAAGTCTTCATACAGTATCTGGCAACTATATACGATCAATGAATTGCCATCTAAATTGAGAAGTAAACATGTAATGTTATCGTCATTATGGTTTGGTGCCAAAAAGCCAAATTGCAACACATACCTTGCTCCCTTTGTCAAAGAATTGCTATATTTTACAAACTGCTGGGTTTGACTGGTGTGACGAGTCTCCCCTTGCGCAATCAGCGTCGCCATGGAAACGGAGGAGATTAGCAGCTGCGGCTCATCAGAACCGCTATAAAACGGGGAAACACCATGGCCACGGTGAGCAAGCTCCAACCAGATGATAACGCTAACCTATGCTATCTTTCTGTGTTTATTTTTATTCAAGGAACGGACGAGTGACGCGATCCTCAAACGCTGTCTCCCGAACCTCACCTAACAGCCCGGACACGTTAAGAGACGAATCCGGGACTTTACTGCCGTGGCCAGAAATACCTTATTACCCCGTTTAATCTTCTTTCTGAGTACCACGGACATTGTCAATAAAATACCCTCCGGGGTTGTGTATCGCACCTACGTGTACGTTTCGTTACTTTGCTCGCCACAACTGGTGGAGAATACGGGCATAGTAACCAAGCAACGAAACGTACCGAACTTACCATCTGTTTACATCTGTGTTATAGGTCGGCCTGCTCTCTCTCTCTCGCGCGCGCTACGAAGGACGGACCGGTATGGAGGATGTAATCCGCCGACTGGCCGAGGTAATGACCTGCCAGCAACAGTTTTCCCAGCAACTGGCTCAGCGGCAGGAACAGACAGAGCAAGCCTTCATACTACTGAGAGAGACCGCGGCTGCCCGGGCACCGTTGCCAGACGCCCGCACGATCGCCCATCAGCTCTTGACTAAGCTCACGGCTAATTTAGACATCAAAGCTTACCTCCACACGTTCGAGGTTATTGCGACGAGGGAAGTGTGGGATAAAGCGGAGTGGGCACGAATCCTGGCGCCATTCTAAACATGCGAGGCGCAACGAGCCTATTTTTCGCTCCAGACTCCCCTCTGCGAGGATTACGAAGCTCTGAAGCGGGAGATCCTCGCCAGGATCGGGCTGTCTCCTGTCAGCGCGGCGCAACAGTTTCACCAGTAGAATTACAACGAACACGTTCCGGTGAGAGCCCAGGCAGCCCAGTTGACTCGACTGGGACACCTTTGGCTGTTGACCCCTCAACTCTCCAGGTGGCGGAGCTTGTGTTATTGACCGACTTCTCCGTGCTCTTCCGCGTCGCTACCGAGCTGCAGTCAGTATGCGAGGTCCCACATCCCTCCGCGAACTTGTGGAAGCCGTTGAGCTGGCGGAAGCATCGGCGGCCCGGGACGTCGGAGAGAGAGCAGGACCACCGGCCCGGAGAGTACAGCCTGGATGGCGACTACCGGAGGGTACCTCGAGGCCAGGGAACAGACCCGTGGATGCCACGCCTCCGGATGAGCCGATGCCCACGGAACCCCCGTCCTCTGGACCCCGTGCTTGGCTGGCGGGCTGTGTGGTCCACCAAACTGTCTCCCCAGACACCCCAAGACGTACGGTACGGGTGGACGGTCGTCCGGTTACTGCCACCCTTGATTCTGGCAGTTCGGTGACATTGATCCAACCCGGAATCATTCGACCTCAGGAGAGACAGAGGTCCAACATCCCGATCACCTGTGTCCACGGGGATACCAGAAATGTACCTTCATATCCAGTGACAGTGGCCGCCCGGCCCGGCATGTGGACACTGGAGGTTGGGATTGTGGACGATCTGCCGGTGCCCATGCTGCTGGGAAGGGACTGGCTGGGTTTCGACCAGCTCCTGGCACAGACCATACCGCCAGCCCGCCATGGTACCCGCCTACGGAGACCCCGACCAAGGAGAAGCCGAGACGGCAGGACTGCCTTGTTGGCCACCGAGAGCGAGCGGGAGGGTGAGTGTCAGGATTCTAACCTGTTCTCTGACCTTTTCCAACAGGTAACCGGAGGGGGGTCGTTCGGCAGAGAACAGCGGGAAGATGAACGCCTGCGGAACTGTTGGACACAAGTGAGAGTCGTGGATGACGAAGACCGTCAACCGGCTCCACACCCCCTCCCGCACTTCGTGATCAGACAGGGTCTGTTGTACTGCGCCGCACTGAGGAGGGGAGAAAACAAACTGCTGCTGGTTGTGCCCAAGACGAAGACCCAGATGCTCCTGGAGTTGGCCCACGCCCACCCCATGGCAGGACACCTCGGGGCAGCCAACACAATCCAGCGGATTCGAGACCGGTTTCACTGGCCTGGGATGGAAGCGGAGGTGAAGAGGTACTGCCAGAGCTGTCCCACCTGCCAACAGAAGTCACCCCAGCGTCCTCCCCCCAGCCCTCTCATTCCCCTCCCAGTGATCGAGGTGCCCTTCGAGCGCATAGGGATGGACTTTGTAGGGCCGCTACCGAAGTCTGCCCGGGGCCACGAGCACATCCTCGTTATCGTGGACTACGCCACCCGGTACCCGGAAGCCCTGCCCCTCAGAAAGGCTACCTCTAAGGCCATAGCCAAAGAGCTGGTTCTCTTCTTCAGCCCTGTGGGCATCCCCACCGAAATCCTGACTGACCAGGGAACTCTGTTCATGTCCCGGCTGATGGCGGACCTCTGCCGCCTTCTCAAGATCAAACAGCTCCGGACGTCCGTGTACCACCCTCAAACCGATGGCTTGGTGGAACGATTTAACCAGACGCTGAAACGAATGCTCCGGCGAGTGGTGGCAGAGGATGGGCGCGACTGGGACCTGCTACTGCCATATGTGCTCTTCGGCATCCGAGAGGTACCCCAGGCATCCACTGGTTTCACCCCATTTGAACTCCTCTTCGGCCGCCAACCCCGTGGGTTGTTGGATGTGGCCCGGGACGCCTGGGAGCAACAGCCAGCACCTCACCGTAGTGTAATCGAACACATCCAACAGATGAGGACCCGAATCGACAGAGTGATGCCTATGGTAAAGGAACATCTGGTCGAGGCCCAACGCGCCCAACAAAGACTGTATGACCGGCCCGCCCAACCTCGAGAGTTCCAGCCCGGTGACAGGGTTCTTGTCTTAACTCCCACTACCACCTCCAAGTTTCTGGCCTCTTAGAAAGGACCATACACCGTCATCGAGAGGTTAGGGCCGGTCAACTATCGCCTCCGTCAGCCTGGACGCCGCCGGGAGGAACAGTTGTACCATATCAACCTCCTCAAAAAGTGGATCCCCGCCCCAACCCAGCTGGCAGCGTTAGCCACTACCGAGCCACCGGTGGTGCGGATGGGAGAACAACTGTCACCCGTGCAGAAGACCGAGCTACAGTCCCTGGTCAGTCAGTTCACGGATGTTTTCTCCGAGAAGCCCGGGCAGACTCGGCTCCTACATCATGAAGTCCGAACCCCACCGGGGGTGGTAGTAAGACAGCGGCCCTACCGGATACTAGAGGCTCGTCGGCTGGCTATAGAGGAGGAGGTCAACCGGATGAAGGCCCTGGAAGTGATTGAGCCATCTCACAGTCCATGGTCCAGCGCCATCGTCATGGTCCCGAAACCCGACGGCACCCTCCGCTTCTGCAATGACTTCCGGCGTGTCAACAGTGTCTCTAGCTTTGATGGATATCCGATGCCCCAAGTGGATGAACTCCTGGAGCGGCTTGGAAAGGCTCGCTTCATTTCCACACTCGACCTCACGAAGGGATATTGGCAGGTGCCCCTATCCCCGGAGTCCCGAGAGAAGACCGCCTTTAGCACCCCCTCGGGACATTGGCAGTATCGGGTGTTGCCGTTTGGCCTGCACGGGGCATCAGCCACATTCCAACGAATGATGGACATTCTCCTTAGGCCCCATCAGGCATACGCAGCCGCCTATATTGATGACCTAGTAATCCCTCCCTCCCTCCCAAAAACTCTCCTTTTTTTCCCGCAGTACATCCCACCGGACCAGGTCGACGAGGGGGGGGGGGAGTGTGACGAGTCTCCCCTTGCGCAATCAGCGTCGCCATGGAAACGGAGGAGATTAGCAGCTGCAGCTCATCAGAACCGCTATAAAACGGGGAAACACCATGGCCACGGTGAGCAAGCTCCAACCAGATGATAACGCTAACCTATGCTATCTTTCTGTGTTTATTTTTATTCAAGGAACGGACGAGTGACGCGATCCTCAGACGCTGTCTCCCGAACCTCACCTAACAGCCCGGACACGTTAAGAGACGAATCCGGGACTTTACTGCCGTGGCCAGGAATACCTTATTTCCCCGTTTAATCTTCTTTCTGAGTACCACGGACATTGTCAATAAAATACCCTCCGGGGTTGTGTATCGCACCTACGTGTACGTTTCGTTACTTTGCTCGCCACACTGGGTTAGTGCAGATGGCATTTGTGGTGTATTGAATGTTTTTCCTTTGGTTGCTGTTTATGATTCAGTTGCAAGACCTATGGTCCAAAACCTGAAGCAGTTTAATGGAGAATTTGGTTTTTGTCATTGTTTACAAAAGGGCACTGTTGTAGAAAAGGGTCAAGGTCATGCCCGAGTATTCCCATTTGAAACAGTGAACCGAGAAGTCACTTTCAGACTTTAAACTATGCTAGTGATACCTCAAGAACCCATGGTCCTGTTAAAGGTGTAAAAGGACCATCTGTTCTGTCTTAAATGCCATCTTTTGACCTAAATCAAGGCTGTGTACCAGATTATATGCATGCTTGCTTTCTTGGTGCTTCAGTCATTTGAGACTGAAATTGAGAGTTTGCATGGTTTAAAAAAAAATCTCATTTGGCACAAATTGTAAGGGACTGGGGTCCATTATGGGCTCACTCAGCCTTTACATTTGAGTTGTACAATTAGAACATTCTCAAAACGATCAAGAGTACACAAGGTGTACCCTTGCAAATTGCAAAAATATTCCAATTGCAAAAAGCTCTTCCGCTGTATGCACAAAAAACACTAGCTTCTGCCTCGACTGAATGCATTGTAGCATTTGATAATTTAGAAAATCCTACACCAGTGGAGCATGCTATCAGGTGTGGTGTGGTGAGGTCACTACACTGGGAGGAAGTTGTAAGAAAGTATCACTTCGTGAAAATGACTCCAGTGCTCTCCACAGTGTAGCAGAGCACATAGACAAAGAATTATTGGTCAGTTATCGTGACAAAGCAATTGTAAGAAATGAAATCTTTCATTCATGTCGGAATTCAAAAGAGAGAAAGAGGAATTATCATGTAGTAATATTGACAGACAGCACTCCTTTTTAGGTTGATACATCTATTGTAGCAGATCTAGGAACTGGAGAGTGTTGTTATCGGTCAGTACCATTTTTTTCTTCTCTTTGACAAACCCACATTAGTTTGTTCCTGTTGGAAAAGTGATTGGGCACATTTGTGCTGTACCTATTCATCTGTCAAGAAAATAAATTTGCCTGTTTATGAACTTGCTAAAGCTGCAGGTTGATTACATTTTAAATAATTTTGAACTCATAACTTGAATTACATAGCCACACAGTTTCAGCTTTAACTAAACTTTGCATGACTTGTGACAATCTATAACTATAACTATGACTTTTAAAAAAAGTGCTTTTAGGACATTTAAGTAAATATTTATTGATAACAATTATTTATTCTTCAGTGTATTTTTTGTAAATTTGAATAATATGTGTTAATTTTGAAATGTAATGTACATTCTTATGTTCATTTTGTTAGCTTTTGTTTATCGTCGTATTTAATGTTACTACTATTACAGTGAGCTATGTTTGAAATGTTATGAAACAATACAAATCAGACGAGCTATGCAAAAGTACATCTGGACAACCCAGAAGCATTTTTGAAAAAAATACTGTGGTCAGATGACATTAAGAGTTATTTGGTCAGAACAAGAGGAGGTATGCATGGTGAAAAAAACACACTGAATTCCATGAGAAGAACGTATTGCCTACTGTGAAATTTGGTGGAGGGTCCATCATGTTATAGGGCTCCATGGCTTGGACAGGTACTGGAAACCTTGTTAAAGTTGGGCCACATGAATTCCTCTCAGTATCAGCAGATTCTTAATAAGAATGTTCAAGAGTCGGTCACAAAGGTGAAGCTACGACGGGGTTGGATTTTTCAGCAGGACAAAGATCCTAAGCACTGTTCAAAATCCAGCAAGGAATTCATGCAGAAGCACAAGTACAATGTTCAGGAATGGCCATCCCAGTCCCCAGACCTTAACATCATTGAAAATAGCTTTGAAATGGCTTAGATCTTATTTATGCAACCGTTTTCAATATGTAGCAATAAACAATGAGGTATCACGCAAATCGCAAGTCCAGTATGGTGTACCACAGGGCTCAGTCTTAGGGCCTATGCTCTTCGCATTATACATGCTACCTCTAGAAGATATAATAAAGCGACACGGAGTAAGCTTTCACTGTTATGTTGATGATACGCAACTCTATATTTCCTCGAAGCCTCATGAAACACAGCAATTCCATCGAATAGTGGAATGCATAGTCGATATAAAAAAGTGGATGAGTAGCAATTTTTTATTACTGAACTCGGACAAAACTGAAGTGTTACTTATCGGACCGAAAACCGCCCTACGTAACAACCAAGAATACTGCTTAACTATTGAGGGATCTTCCATAAAACCCTCATCTTCATCTATTCGATAGCACTCTGTCATTTGAGAACCAGGTCGCCAACACCTGTAAAATTGCGTTTTTCCATCTTAAAAATATATCTAAACTACGTCATATGCTGTCACCATCAGATGCAGAGAAGCTTATACATGCCTTTATGACATCAAGACTAGATTACTGTAATGCACTATTAGGTGGTTGCCCTGCAGGCCTATTACAAAAACTCCAACTTGTCCAAAATGCGGCAGCTCGAGTTCTTACGCGTACAAAAAAGTATGAGCATATTACCCTGGTTCTGTCAACATTGCACTGGTTACCTATAAAGCATTGAATAAAGTTTAAAATCTTGCTTATTACCTATAAAGGCTTGCATGGTTTAGCTCCTCACTACTTGAGAGAACTTCTAACGTATTATAGTCCATCACGTGCACTACGCTCTCAGGTGTCAGGTCAGTTGGTCAAAATCAAGTGCAGGCGGCAGATCCTTTTCCTATCTAGCGCCTAAACTTTGGAACAGTCTTCCCTGCACTGTCCGGGAGGCAGACACACTCTGTCAGTTTAAATCTAGACTAAAGACGCATCTTTTTAATCTTGCATACACTACACTATCATAATATATATATATTTCAAAGATCTAGGCTGCACTAGTTAGATCAACCGGAACCAGGGACACTTCCAATAACAACTGATGCATTTGTTGCATCAAAGAGTGCAGAACAGTACTCTACTCTCAGCCAGTCTTGTCTCATTGTTCCAAGGTTACTAGAGCGGGCAGGATGCAGTCCAAGGTTACCGGAGCGGGCAGGGCGCAATCCATTCCCAGACCTGACAAATGCTGGACGAAGGATGTGGCGACTCTACAAAACTTCAGTCGCTATTAGATTATTAATGATAATTTTAAATCTAATCTTTTTTGATTTTGCCTTGTTGTGCAAGCACTGTCGAGCTTGTGCAGAGGCTGCAGCTTTTGCCAGAGGGGAACTGCAATCCCCTGGTTAGGCCTTGTTTTTTTTTCTCCTCCAATGGAGTTTTGGGTTCCTCGCCACTGTTTGCATACGGTTTTGCACTGTTTTCCTGGCCGGGGGGGGCTGCTAGAATTTGATAGTCTTATTTAATTAACACTGCATATAGGAATTTATTGTGTGTCTGATATTTGACCTGTGTTTTGACTTCCATAACCTTTTATGTTTTACTTATAGTCAATGTTTTCTTGTACAGCTGCTTTGTAACAATGAAAATTGTAAAAAGCGCTATATAAATAAAGCTGACTTGACTTGACTTGACTTGAAAATGTATGGATTGATTTGAAGCAGGCTGTCTATGCACGGATGCCAAAAACCTGACTGAACTGAAGGCGTTTTGTATGGAGGAATGGGCCAAAATACCACCTGCCAGACTTCAGGGACTTGTCTTTGGCTATAGGTGGCATCTACAGGCTGTTATTGCAGCAAAAGGAGGCTCTACTAAATATTAATGGAATTATTTCTTTGGGGTGCCCAAATTTATGTACATGCCTATTTTTGTATAAATGCACATAAAAATGTTTCTGTTGGACCAATAAAAATGATTTCACTACTGAGAAATCCTTTCTGTTTCCATAAGGTATAACATATGTTAAAATGAAGATGCTGCTTAAAAAGCTCAGCAAGTGACAGACTGATGCAGTGATTTTCCTAGGGGGTGCCCAAACTTTTGCATACCATTGTATGTATGCTCCGAAGAGCCATATGATTTGTATGTATTACTATATATGTTGTTACGTCCATCAGGACGTGTGTGTATATATATATATATATATATATATATATATATAACGTTAACTTTACGTTAACCGGCTAACGTTAACTTTCTTTTATATATATATATATATGTGTGTGTTTATATTATATAAAAAAGTGTTTTTTTGTGATGCATGTGGGTAATGATTTGTTTCCCAGTTGTGCTATGTTACTTCTCGCACAGTCTCCTTAACAGGTTCAGCAGAGCCACCTGACATCTATTACAGCTCGTTAAGGAGGTTACTTAACCTGTGATTACCAGCCTGCTGGGGGAGAGAGAGACAAAGACTGGAGGTTTTCCTGTGGGCCAAAGCTGTTGGTCTCCAGGTATCAATGGCTACCAAAAGTGGGTTGTATGCAAATGGTCTCTACTAGTGTGTAGGGGCTCATTTTGAAAGTTGTTCCTAAGGAAGTAGGTGTGCCCAGTTGTATTTCTGTTTTTTCCTTTTATTGCTAATAATTAATTTACCTAAGGACTAAGTTGTGTTGTATCTGTTGCCCACCTTATATTTCTGATTTGTTATGAAATGCAATACGGGGATGCCATAGCTTTTGGTTTGCTGCGGATTTTCATTTAGTTTTTCTGTTTTCTTGGTTAGTAAGGGGCAGTGCTTTGTCTTTCCTTTTTCTTTTTTTAAGGCTAGAAGGACTATTAAACCCCAAGAAAGACTTTTTGTTTTTATTGTTATTTTATGGACATATCCCTTCACAAGTCACTTCTTATGGCTTGACAAAATAATAAACTTGTTACATTTAAAATTTTACACGTGTTTGATGCCTTGGAACCTGAAGACCAGCCATTCTCTCTCTCTCCACATGCCTTTGTTACCTTTCTTAACCCTAGACTAAGTAAAACGTAACAATGTGTGCCTGAGCCACCATGCAGACCGGCTAACGTTAATTAACATTAACTATGCAAGCCTTGGCTACCTCGCCGACCTGCTTAACGATAGTCGCGGTACTTGCTCTGCAGCAGCAGCAGCATAGCAGATCTATTCCGCCAAGATCAAACACATTAATAATAATAATACATTTTATTTGTATTGCACTTTACACGTGAAGGACACATCTCAAAGTGCTACAGGTGCATAGATTCAAAACATAAAAACAGTGAATAGCAGCATAAATTATATTAAGAAAAGCCAATACAAAATAAGTAGGTCTTTGTTTTTAAAGACCTCTAAAGACTGTGGCACCCTCAGATGGTAGGGGAGGGAATTCCACAATCGAGGCGCAGCCGCCTGGAAGGCCCTATCTCCCATAGTGCGTAGTTTGGACTTTGGGACCTGGAGTTTGTGGCGGTCAAATCAAGTCAGCTTAATTTATATAGCGCTTTTTACAATTGTCATTGTTACAAAGCAGCTGTACAAGAAAACATTGACTAAGTAAAACACAAAAGGTTATGCAAGTCAAAACACAGGTCAAATATCAGACACACTATAAATTCCTATATGCAGTGTTAATTAAATAAGACTATCAAATTCTAGCAGCCCCCCAAGCTAGGCAAACGGTGCAAAGGGTGGAGAGGAACCCAAAACTCCACTGGAGGAGAAAAAAAACCTCAGAGGGAAACAAGGCCTAACCAGGGGATTCCAGTTCCCCTCTGGCAAAAGCTGCAGCCTCTGCACAAGCTCGACAGTGCTTGCACAACAAGTTAAAATAAAAAAAAATCAAATTTAAAAATTAAAAAAATCAGAGGAGGGAGCAGAGATGTCGGATTGGATTGTGCCTATTGATGAGTTCTTCAAGATATAGTGGGTGCACTGCCGTAAACACACTGATAGGTAAGGAGACAGATCTTATAGTCAGTCCTGAACCTAAAGGGAAGCCAGTGATGTTTTTAGAGGATGGGTGTAATGTGCTCAGTTTTACGCACCCTCATCAGGACCCTGGCAGCACAATTCTGGATGTACTGCAGTCCCTGAAGGCTCCTGCCAGGGATACAGATGAGGAGTGCGTTGCAATAGTCAAGTCTTGAGGAGACATGGGCATGAACCAACTTCTCTGCATCCGAAAGAGAGAGAAAATGACGAAGTTTGGAGATATTCCGGAGATGAAAGAATGCATTTTTACAGATAAATTGGATGTGGGTGGTAAATGATAGGTGGGGGGTCAAATTGAACCCCGAGTTTGTTATAGAGGATGTGAGAGAAATATCATAGCCAGAAAATGAGTAAACGGTCAGGGGGAGGCTCGAAGTTGGTGTGGGGTCCCAATGAGGATACCTTCAGTTTTGGAGCTGTTTAACTGAAGGAAGTTGTCAGTCATCCATGCCCTAGTCTCCTCCAGGCACGCAGTTAGAGTGGAAAATGATGATGCAGAGGATGTGGGGTCCAACCTGACATAGAGCTGAGTATCATCAGCATAGCAGCTGATGATGTGGCCCAGAGGGAGCAAATAGATGGAGAAAAGGGAAGGGCAGAGGACAGAACCCTGAGGCACTCCACATCTAACTGTGTGGGGCCTCGACCTGGCTCCACCCAGGGTCACATACGCAACCCCTGTCAGTCAGGTAGGAACGAAATCACTAAAATACTGTGTGTGAAATACCGATGAAATGTTGCAGACGGTGGAGGAGGATGGCGTGATCAATAGTGTCGAAGGCGGCTGAGAGGTCTAAGAGCAGGTGGGATGGAAAGCCCTGGTCAGCAGCCACAAGCAGATCATTTGTAACCCTGACCAGAGCTGTCTCTGAAATTTTTCATAAAGACTATGTGAGCGAAGGTGATTGTGGATTTGAGTGTCAATTACTTTTTCAATAACTTTTGAGAGAAATGGAAAGTTAGAGATGGGCCGGTAATTTGATATAATATCAGGATCGAGAGAGGGTTTCTTAAGCCGAGGGTTGATGAGTGCAATTTTCAGGGAGATCGGAAGATGGTCAGTTTGCAGGGACGAGATTATGATGGTGGAGATGAGCGGGCTTAAGAAGGTTGTATTTGATTTGATAAGGGAAGTTACTTTATCATATACCGTACATTACCATGTCAACTCTCCGAGAGTGGTTTTGACAGAGATATACAATACAATTCAACAAATTGTTTATTTTATACAATTATTATCAGGGATGCGCCGGTCCGATATTTTGATCAGGGTAATTTTCATCAAACTTTGTCTGCGATGTGTATAACTGTAAAGAACATAGCATGCATTAAGCGCATCATACTTTTTATACAATGATATTTTTAGTGCAAAAAACAGAGATTTATAGTAGTAGTTTTACTTTAACTCAAGTACATTTTTACTTTCTACTTTTGTAAAATAGGACCTCACTACATTATAAAGCACATAAAGGCCTACTCTTACCCCAGTACATTTCATTTTTACCTTTAATACAGTATTTAAGTACATTAAATATCCAGTACCTTTCTACTTTTAAAAGAAAAAATACTTCAGTAAAAGAAAGTTATAGATTTTTATCTACTCAAGCATTAAAATGTATTAACAACATTAATTTATGAAATGTAGTGGATTAAAAAGTATGACATATGCTTTATAATGTAGGCAAGTAAATATTTTCTAAAAAATAAAAAACACTGTACAAGTGCAGATTTATTACTGGGAAGTACTATACAACCTCTGGCAATAATATTTTTATAATTTTACATTGATCAGGAAAAAACAGTGCTAGTAGCGGCTCGGATCAGTATTGGTTTATAATTCAGGTATCTGAATCAGATCGGGAAAGGAAAAAGTGGTATCGGAGCATCCCTTTTATAAAATAAAATATTTGAATAAATTAAAAAGTATATAAAACTCATTTCTGATACGAAACTTCAAAATATGCTTAAACCAGGGTAGAGGAAATCTGGCTACACCATGGTGTTCATCCTTCGCTGGGCCGCTTTAAAAGTGAGGGCATACATTAGTATAGCCACTTCTCCAGGCAACACTACACCACTGCCTACATGTTTGTAACAGTGCAAAATTTTAGAAAGAGCTATACAATTCAAATGGAATTTAATTTGGCAATTGAATTAGTGCAGAATGTCTTGAAGATTTTTTTCAAAAGCAGCTGGACTATTTGTTTACAATTTCTGTCACTCACCCTAATGGCTTCATCGGTTGTTTGATGATATATATAAATCTTCATTGCCTCATTCCAAGGGACAAGATCGCTCAAGGTAGGACAAGTTCAGCAATGGCTAAAGCATCTTAATGAAATAGTAGTCAGCCCTTGGAATATGTAACAATTGCTTTTTTACACTCACCAAAGAGCTGCTGATTAATGTTGCCGAGCCATAGTTCTATTCTGCCACTTAAATCTTAAAGGAAATAGAAGCTAACGCTGTCTCGCTAGTCCTATGCTATTTCAGAGTATATTGAATATGGATCTGCAGAATAAATTACTTTCTCTTTTTTCCTTTTAAACCTTGGGCGGTAAACAGCTTTTGTAAGAAACACTTAAAATTCAAGAAATATTCCCCTGAGTACCAAAGGACTCTAATGAACGTTAAGCCTCCCAAATTGTTTCCTCCCCATACTGCATTGGATATTAGGGACCTTATTGAGGTATGAAACGTGTAATAAACCATGACGGTAGCCTTTATCTATGTGCCAAAGCCTCTGTCCTACATTTTCTCAATAACATTTAGATCTTTATACTATGCATAGCTATAAAATGTGTCATTTGTAAAGTCTCTGGTAAAAAGAATTTGTGTATATAATCAGCGGTGAGGCCAGAAACTCTTATATAAAAGGTACCCAAATTTCATTTTATATTTTCATTCTGAATATTATGAAGTTCAACCCTTTCCTTACCCTCAATGAGTCAATAAGTACTAATTCTAAACAGCCTAATACAACTTCACAATATCCGGACAATGAAAATCAAATACAGTATTGTTTTATCTGTGGTGCTGGAAATATTATACTCTTAATACATGGGCCAATTGTCTGAGTTAGAATGACACAGGGACAGTAACATCAGACTACGAATCTCTCTGGAGCAGAGATGTGGTGTGACAGACATCCAAATCACTGCTTACATCTTAAAAGTCCAAGCATATGATTAAAACTTAAAGGTTTGCCTATGGTCCTGTCAAGGGGGTGTACATGAGACGTGTGCATTTGACATAGGCATACTCTTTGTGTCCTTCTCGGTCCTAGTACTTCTCCGTGATGATGACGGAGTGTGGTTAAAAAAAGAATTGCAAACAAATTTGAAAGTGAATGGGACACGAACGGGATTTCAAAAAGTAAGGGGGCCATTACCCCGCTGTCCCCAGAGGAAATTACCCCCTACATCCTTTTTGAGTGAGTAAATCATGTAGATAATCATGTAGATCGTTCCCATGTATAAACACTGTTCTATAAAAGCAACAGTCTACATTGGCTAAGAATATAATAAATTGTTGTCCTCTGCATGACAAATGTTATATCCACATATCCAAAATTTAATTTTTTTTAATTAGTTTAATTTCTTTTTTATATAAGAAGCTATTTCAAATTGTATAGAATAAAAGTAACTTTTATTTTTACCCCATTTACTTTTTTAAATAATGCTTTCACCTAAGTCACAATGCCACACTTGCCACTTTAGTAGGAGAAATGTTGTTTCAGGCAGCCAAGTGCAAAGAAACAAGAAAAGAGTGAGGAATTGAGTCTACCTCCTTTTTTGAATAGCAAAGCCTCTTCGTTCACCATTCCACAGAAGCACTTTTTCAAATCTCATTTTGGACTGCAGTGATAGATGAGAGCAGTCAAGTGAAAACACCCTCTTCTTCCCTGGGGTATTGGATCTTTATCAAAAACGTCAAAGCCACTATTATGTCAATGAAGTTTTTAGCATGTTCACATCATCTATTCATCAGTGAATGACAACAACAATTTTGTGTTCTTGGAGATGATATAGCAGCATTTAACATTTTTGTTTACTGCTTCCTTTGAATTAAACACTAACAAAGAGGCTGTGTTTGCCTAATCAGGAAAATATCTCAAAGATGAAATAATCACACAAACACAGACCTGGAAAGAATGACAACAAAGATTGCAGATAATACTATTTTCACCTATTGCAGCCTTGTCTTAATATTGTAAGGATGGGGTTATAGTAGAATGTAAATAGAGCTTGCGTAGTAGTGTAGATTCTAAATATTAGCTACCTATTCATATAGTTTTCCTGTCATTGCTTTTATTTCACATTTTTGCTTTCTACTGAATTTCGAAAAATGAAATTAAAGTTCTAGGTTTATATTTTATTTAAGGTTTATATTTAATTTAATATAAAACATATGAAACAAACAAAAAACATCTGTGCAATTTTACGGTCCGTGTCTGGTTATAAAATAATAATTCATTTTATATTTAATTTATATCAATATTTAATTGTATAAGTTTGTCATAATTTAGATTTTAATTTTAGAAATATTTTAGTTGAGTAAATCTAACTGCTTAACTTCAAATGGTGCTATGTAGAACCATAAGAAGTACCATGTAACACTTCATAGCTTCAATAAAAATGTTGCTCAACAGAAACGTATAGGCTTCTTTGTAGACTATGAAAATGTTCTATTATAGAAACTTTTAGGGTTCTTTCTTTATGGTTAATTTTATGTTTTTAATAAAAAAAACTCATATGGCTCAGTGGTTAGAGCATGGCGATAGCAACGCCAAGGTAATGGGTTTGATCCCAGGGGATTGCACATACTTAGAAACAAATGTATAGGACAATGCAATGTAAGTCGCTTTGGATAAATAAATGTAAGTAAATGTAAATGTTTTTAAAATAGTGCACTATATTGGAGATGGGGAGAATTCAGACATAGCTAGAGTGACATCCCTTTTCTAGGAGATCGCCAGCAGTCCATTCGCAGTTCTCATTGTGAAGAATGCTAATGCCAATGGAATGTTGTTTTTGTAACAGAAAAATGCTTAATACTGTAAACTGCTGCTAATTATTATTTTGTCTGTATTCTGCATATTGGTTGATGTCTCTCAAGTAGATACAGATTTTTGGGGGCAACCCTCGGATGGGGGGACATGTCCCCTAACCCCCCCCATGATTTACACCCATGTATCCAAATTTTATCCGACCATGCCCTCGTTTTACTTTCACTACATCTGCACTTTTCTTTCCTTGTCCATAAAACAACGCCATTTTTACGTCTCTTCATTTTTCGTTTTGAAAAATTAATTGTTTTAGGACTTATTTGTGTTTTGGAATTATTCGTTTATGAAAGGTGATTAGAAAGTTGAATTGCACCAAAGTGTATCTGTTATAACCACCTGATTATATCTGTGAGTAAAAAAAATTAAGAATATATTAATAATTTAATATCGTAAAGGGCAAATAGACATGTAAAACACAAATGCAAATAAACTGCTGAAAATAATCTCCATATTAATGTTTGGTATTTAGATTTTATGAATTAAAACTATACACAATATAAAAAACGGTCCATTTAAGAACAAAACAAGGTCAATGTTAATGTTACATTAGCTTTAAAATAATTAAAAACATGTACATGAAAGTCGGCTGAGACTGAAACTTTTGCAGGTTGTGCCTGGTATTCTGTCCATGAGGAATGGAGGGCTCATGGGATAAAGAAGCATCTCGGGTCGCTAAGTACTTCTAATTCTGGGCGTAACCAGCCATCCGGGAATTTGCTCACCTACTCTTTTATGAATACTGACGATTCGGACATACTACTCTGTTCAAGTATTGTTTTCTCCAAGTACCTAGTGGTAAGTAGGCATATTCGGACGCAACATCGCCTACTGCTATTTAGTAAGGAAGTGCGCCATTTCGGATGCAGCCAATGGATGGATTGTATAATAATAGGGTAGTTCTGCACACACACTGGTGACTCAAATGTAGGTTATAATAACATGTTAAAGTGCACTTTCCGAATTAGGGGCATTTATAAATTGGCAATTTGCACTTGCATTTTTTAAATACAGTTTTAAAACCCAGATGAAGATAGCTTCTATATTATCCAAAGTTAAGACACTTGTTATTCTATCTTGAAAAAACAAAGTAATTTATTCATTCATTCAACATATGTTGACCTCAGCACAAAATGTTTGAGATGACGCTTTAAGAACAAATCTTAGATTAATAATCTAATCCTCTTTGGCCTTTAACCCTATGTGGTAAAACCCATGAAAGAGGGATGCTGTGACTTGGATTCCACAACTGATTAAATTACATATTCATTCACGACCACAAGACGAAAGATCATCTGTTTGTTTATATATTTAAACTGCCTCACAAGTGCCACATACAAGCAGATTGGTGATTGAGCCATGTCAACAAATTAGAAATATAAATGCTCTCATTTGCTTTCTTTTTTGTGATTTTCTGATGTTTTCAAATTTAAAGAACTGAATATTTATCTTACATGATGTAAGCTGTCCCGAGAGGAGTTTATGCAAAGTATTTCATTTTATATGTTAAAGAGAAGAGCATATGCTGCCCCCTTGTGTATTGTTGGACAAACTTCAAAGCTTGGCCCATAGCCCAGCTTGTGATTACAAGAAGAATGCTGTGCCTCCACCTTAGCTGTGGTTCAGCTTTCGCACCACAGGAATGATTTCATAGTTCCAGAACAATTTGCCGGTAGCACCTGCTTTTTGTTGTGTTCTCACTTCAGGAACTGGGAATATAATTAGTTCAGGAACACCTTTCGAAGGCTAAAAAATAGCTACTTCTCCAAAAAAATATCCGCCTCTGTGATATGTAGCACGGTAAATTGTCGTAAATTGTCAGCCGGCAACTCTGCCGGTCTCTCTGCCACTTACACAGTGCTCCTAAGCGCCACACCGGGCTAAGACTACCCCACCTAGCCCAAATCTCTTTGCCCCCCCATGGACTCATGTGTCCACCGTCCCCCCTCCCATGTTTGTTGTTTTTAGTATGTCACCCCAACCCTTTTATTGTGATTTCTTGTTTGCCTTTGTTAAATAATGTTGTTGGAAACATTTATTGGAACCATTGTTCTTCCTTTGGTAGTTTAAATAAGATGTACTTCGTTCTTCGCACAGGTCTTAGACATGATGCACACGCATCACGAACAAGCGACAGTGTTTGGGGGAAGAGAGTGAAGCTTTCGCGGCATTCCCAGCAAAACGTAGGCGGGGACTATTTCTAGTGATGTAGATACACAGCGATAAGAGACTCGGACTAGGTCATGTCTCGTTTGCGTGATTTTGAGTTTTTTTACAAGCCAATTACTTTGTTATTCATTCACATTTGGTCTAACAACTTGGCATAGTGCTTACTTTAAAACACGGCAACATAACACACTTGTAGTGCCTGAGAAAGGTCAGACATGCAATAACTAGTTAAATTTTTAATAGATAACCAATTCACCCCTTCACACAGCCAGAAAGCTAGCGACTGGGAGATCTACCCCCACTCTGCAACTAACACAGCAGAACCAGATCTCTGGTTACCATAGCAACCCACACCAAACCATCAAGATAAGACAATTTTACGACCCAATGGAATGTAGGGAGATGTGCACTCTTTATTCACTGTGGGAACAGACATACAGTCCTATATACTGTACAGTTATATAGAAATATCCATTTATAACCTATTGATGTTCTTGTTAATATGTCTGTCTTAAACATTAACCCAAAGTAGTTTGAATAAATGTGTATAACGTTTGGAATTACTAGATTAGCAGTAACTCATTTAACCAAGATGATGTGTAAATTATGTTTGGGGTCTATGAGCTGCATTTGTGATTTCCTTATTGTTAATGTTTGTTGTGTTTTGGTAATTCTATCTATAAAAGATTTATTAAACTCTTAGAAGTTTTCTTAGAGTATCTCCAATTAGCTTCCACATGCAAAGCAAGTGCTGGAAGACAAAGACAATTTACTTTCCCTCCAAAGGTGCCATCTTCTGATTAGGTCAGTCACAGCTGTAGGATATGATATCCTCACAGTTTAAAAGAGAGCACCGTCTCTTGCGATGTGCTTTTGCCCTTTTTCCTACATACCAATCTTTATCAGAAACCAGTTTGTGGCGTCTCTTCGGAGACTGCCTTTTGCCCCACTGGGGGAAAAGAATGAACAATGGACTTCTGCTGCCTCGTACACCTGATGAGCCACGCGGTCACGAGGCCTGGAACTTTTCAGCAGGACGCATTCTGAAACCAATTTAACCTTTTCATCTCTCCAAGCACGTACGGACAACATCTAGCACAGAGCTCGCAAGTATCCGTTTCTATTTATAGAATAGCTGCGGTAAGTTTGTGCCTCTTTGTTAAAGAAGATTTTTATTGGTGTTCAGAAATCGCTGCCATGCTTTCTCACTGCCTCACAATCTCTCTCTCTTCCTCTCCCTCTTGCTCTGTGTTTGTCTTTTATGTATTGTTTGTGTTTTGCGATCGTCATTGTTTACCATGTAGAGAAGAGTTTAATAAACAACCATAAATTCACTTGTGATGGGTTATCTGTGCTCAATGCTCATATATGAGGTCACTTAAACCGTGTTTGATTTACGCTACCTTTTGCTCTAATTTAATAACATAAAGTGTATTAATCATTGATGCATTCACAGGACGAATGCATACAAATATTGTTATACTGTATATTACTAATCAGAGACTGTAAAATATGTATATTTAATAACGATTATTATACTTATTTCACTTTGAGCTAAACTAATTCCTTAACTGAAACTGATGTTTTAAATAACTCCGTTCATGGATGTATGGATAGATGGATAGATTTGAAGGAGAATCTTATTTGGTGAGCTAAAATCATAATTATTTTAACATGAAGCTAAAACTGCTACACACAGCATGAAATGTAATTTTCATGATCTAATGTTACCTACTCTTTAATTGAATGACTTTTCTGTGATTAATTATGTTAACAAATGGAAATGTCAGCCAGCTGTTTATTATAGTCTTAAATGTTAATTGAATTGAAAGTTTGCTTTCTACCCCAAGAACCATACTTTTACATATTCTTCTGTTATTGAAAATGTGTTGCTTAAACGAACTTGAACAAAACTGAAAATCATCAACAAGACGGAACAGCTCTGTGGGGGGGTTACTGCATGTGGAGCCTAGTTAGAGTCTGCTTCATTACCTTCGAGAACTGCTGGGAGAAGTCCTCGACTGTATCACCAAACACCAAACACCAAACCAAAAAGCCTGCCTTGCGAGATGGGAGCGTCAAGAATGCGAACCTTCGCAGCAAGGTTAAGCCAGAGGTGTCTCTCCTGGACCACTAGTGTGGACATCGTCCGACCCAGGGCCCACGCCGTCACCTTAGTCGCCCGGAGAGCGAGGTCAGTGGCGGTGTGGTGTTCCTGCATAAGCTCCGGGTCGGTGTTCCCCTCGTGCTACTCTTTCAACGCCTTGGCCTGGTGGACCTGAAGGATGGTCATAGCGTGAAGAGCTGAGGCAGCACCATGTCGTAAGACCAGCAATAGAAATGCGAAGTTGTCAGCATCAGGATGCGAAGGCTCCGAAGAACAAAAGGTAAATGTATCAGTACGCCGGCTCCGTTTTATACTCAGATGTCCGGGGCGGAGACCGGCATGCAAATTTCATTCACCAATTTTTCATTGGCCTTTTCAAGTCAGTCAGAGATGATAGGTTCTCAAGTCAAACCCCATTCTGTTGACACAACGTCGAGAGACCGACAGAAAGGGAACAGGAAAATAATGGGCCCCGTTGTACCCATTGAATTTGCATAGCTTAAAAGGAGACAATTAATAAAATATAAATTCTTCATTTACACACCCTCTTGTCATTTCAAATTCCGGTATGACTTTCTTTCTTCTGCAGAACACAAAAGAAGATACAATATACTGGCTAAATAGCTATTTTAAAACAATAGTTGGCAACAAGTTATTCAAAAAAAGCTCATTTTGGTGTAAAAGGTTAAATAAATCAGTTTTAATAAAAAGGCTATTCATTTGCAATTTAATGATCATTTAATAAGATTTAATTGTTTATGTAGTATTAAATCCCATATGTAGCCTAAATGCTGCGTGACTTTGACGTGTATTGGGTGTGCGAGCTGAACATTCGTGTGGCATTCAAACACTGCAGCGGAGGGAGTTAACCACTGACAAGCAGCAAGCTTAGTTCCCTATCAAAGCTACTCTCGATGCTGTGTTTCAAAACGCTGTGGGAACATTCTTTGTTCGACTGCTTGTGAAGCACGTGTGCCAAACAAGCCAAGAAGATTGTTTAAATAACCTTGGTGGGTGATGTGATTAATAAGGACAGTGCCATCTCTTTCAAGTCCCTGTTGATGCCTGGCTAGAATTGTGGTAAAAAAATAAAACACACTGTGCCCTCTCCTAGAAAAAAAACACTGATGAACACAATGTGAGTCATAAGCGAATGTTTTTGATGGTGGGGAATTCATGTTTAAAAAAGATATGACAGCCGTGAAGATCTTCCCTTCAACAAGCAATCAAATGAGAGTGTTGCTGACACTTCAGACATACTCCAAGAAGTGTGGAGTGGGAAAGGATAGCAACAAGTGTTAATTGAAGTAGTGAAGCCAAGTCATAAGTGTATGTCATAAACATGGATGTTAGAATAGGAGTGTAGGGTGGGGACTAGCGCGGCAAAAATACAGAATGAGCATAATAATTGTCAATGTGAATTTCAACTAAGACATGCTGTGTCTCAAACTGAGGGCAACTTCCTACAGCATTTTGTACAGAAGTACACTCTTAAAACAATAGTTGCTACAATAAGTTCTTCATGGCGATGCCAATGTAGGCGATGAAAATAAAAGAGTGACATATCTGACGTAACTAATTATTTGTTCCTTTGACATTGCTTTTTTTCAGATACAATTTATTTTTATCTTTTGCTTCCAGCTTGTTGATAAATGTCCTGACATCTGTTGCAACAGACATTTGACAAAACTTCCTCCTTGTTTTGTTCACATAACTGCAGAACAAAACATAACACTTAACTCCACAGGAGGAGGCGTCGGGCATGTTGTGATAACTGTCGTGAGCGAATGCCACCCAGCCGGTTGAGCGCAACCCTCTGCCTTTTGGGACGATGAAGTACGGGCTGTAAAACCCGCTGGACATCTCGGCCGGGGGGACAAGCTCGATCGCTTCCTTCGCCAGAAGGGTGGCAAACTCGGCCCGAAGCACTCGAGCTCCGCTGACTAACCTGCCCGGCGATGGCGCAGCTCAGCGCATCGTCGAGGTTAGAGTGCTGAGGGCTGCTTATTTTTATACTCGGCATTGCGTGTCGCCATTACACAATGTCGAGTTGCCGAACACCGTTGCTCAGAGGGTGAGAGGGTCTGCAAATAAAGAGAGATGATGAAGGTCAACTGTACTGCTCGGTTGAAGAAATGAAGTCATACACCTAGGATGGCTTGAGGGTGAGTAAATAAATAATCATCATATTTAAATGAACTATACTTTTAAAACAAGTTGCTTTTAAATCGGCTTAGTTTCATTGTATTTCATAGTACCTTTCCAAATGTACATTGATTAAAGGGATGGGGTCTTTGTGGTGAGGAAGGCGGGACGAGGTGCGGGGCGGGTGGCGTGAGTGATAGTTGGAATCAGCTGTGCGCACACCGGTCCCGCATATCTCACCGGCCCCGCCTCCCGGTGCTCGTCCCGCCTTCCTCACCACAGTCCTTAAGTAGCATGCAATAATGTTATCCTCATCAGCAATTCTGATGCAGAATGTATCGCAATAGGGTGATTGTTAAAAAATGCTGGGGCAAACATGACTCCAAAAACTGGGGCCAAAACTCTTGTGGGCTGCAGTTTTTATAACAATGGTTCTCAGCACTCATGTTTTCTATGAGCGACTTTATAATAGTTTGTCAATGTTTCAAGTGTGTTTCCCAAAATGCAATTAATACTATCGCTGCCATGCTTTAAAGCAGGCTACGTACATATCGCTAACTATTTGTTAATTGGTAAAATGTCAGCCTATGGCTTGTAATTCTACTATAGTGTCATGATCCTGCCTCTCCTTGTCTTGGTTTTCGAGTCTTGTGGCAGGATCATGTCAGTCCCATGTGTTTTGTGTGGAGAAAGAGCATTGTTTTGGTTTGTCACGCCATGCTCTCTCTCCGGTGTCGTGTCCTTAAGCCCTGCCCCATTAGTGTTTTGTCCTGTCACCGTCCCTGTACAATCTTCCCCTTAGTGTTTCATTCACTTCACCTGCCTCGTGCAATCCTCTTGTTAGCTTTCCTTTAGTGTTTCATTCATGTCACCTGCCGCCACTCTCCCTGTGTCATCAGTCCTTGTTAGTGTTTCCCTTTATCTAGTCCCAGTTTTTCTCTGTCTCTTGTCGGTTCATTGTCATTATTTGTCATCAGTACTCACCAGTTGGATTACCCGTGTTTCTTGATCCTGTTGCTTGTGCTCAAGTTTGTGGACTATAGTTTATTTATTATTCAAAGGACCTTGTTTGTTTTGTCCCCCTTGTGGGAAGTGTTCATTTTGGATTGGATTCAATTTATTGTCATTACACACATACAAGTACAGTGCAACGAAATGTATTTGCATCTTTACAATAAAAGTGGAATATAAGTAAATTGAATTTCATGTGAGTGTAAGGGAAAGCCAGCAAATCTGTAAAATCAAATTTTACCTATATAGTAAACAATATTTGATTTTATATTTGTAATATATATTTTAATATTTTTATATTAGTATTTTTATTTGATTAAACCGTATAAAAAATAACTAGCCATTCTAACACGCACTGTGAGTCAGTTACGTCACCTATATGTTTCTTTGCTCACAGCTGATTGGTCAAACTTCAGTCTGAGATCTCAAATCCAGAACATAGCCTGCCCCGGAGCAGGTTAGCCGTGCAGCGTAAGATACCATGGCGACGAACACCGAAGAAAGCCAAGCTACTCTCATGGTACATAAAACCCAAGGTTGGCACAAACTAAACTGAAACATGGCTGGCTAGCCACCTAAACCAGCTTCATGGTACAGGCCCCAGGTATTGAACCCACGAACTACATGCTCTACCAAGTGAGCAACTGGAACTCATTTGTGCTGTACTGTAACCTCTGTACTAGTTTGCCGAACCACTTCACAGACAATAATGTCATAAATTGACTATTACCAAAATGTTGTAATACATTTCAAAGTAAAAACATATCCATTTAAAATGATTGATGTTTTCTTAGAATTATTCATTGCTATAGGTAATCATTTGAGTGTATGGCAGTTCCATAATTATTGAAATTGTCTGAAAACCCCACAGCTAACCATTTTATATGGGGTCATCAACCTATTTGCTGCGGCTAAAACAGCCTTGATTGGCTGCAGAAGCAATGAAGCTTATCCTTTAGGGCCAAAATCCAATTTAATGGAAGTATTCAATCCACAAATGGCAACAGGAAAGGTAAGCAGGTTTAGAGAAATTTAAATAGTGGATGTAACTGTTTCTGGTCAGAATAGTGTTGCATATACTGATTGCAGTGTCAAGTGAAATCAGAATGCCAGAGGAAGGTTAAAAGCATTGACTGACATACACATAAAGCACGTACACCCTGAGAGCACTAGAGGAGAATCAGGTGCATTCCAATCCATGAACCCCTAATGTAGTGTTTATTGCTCCATAATACCAAGCAACTATATCAGTAGTCTAACTTACAATATTTGTTCAATTTAAATGCCTTGAAATATCAGCCAAAATCTATATGCTCGGTTTCTGAGTGTCTGGTATGCATATAGACAGTTTCAAAGTGACAAGAAAAACCAAGAAGAACCGTTACTTAGCCAAACTTGTCTCTCCACTATTTAGAATTTGAGTCTGTTCCTCACTATTCTGAGCTTCACGCCGCGTCTGCCCAGCCAGAGGCAGAGCTTCACGCCGCATCTGCCCAGCCAGAGGCAGAGCTTCACGGCGCGTCTGCCCAGCCAGAGGCAGAGCTTCACGCCGCGTCTGCACAGCCAGAGGCAGAGCTTCACGCCGCGTCTGCCCAGCCAGAGGCAGAGCTTCACGCCGCGTCTGCCCAGCCAGAGGCAGAGCTTCACGCCGCGTCTGCCCAGCCAGAGGCAGAGCTTCACGCCGCTTCTGCACAGCCAGAGACCGTTCACGTCACGTCTGCCATGCCAGAGACCGTTCACGACTGAGCCCTTGAACAAAGTGGCCACCGCCCTTCCAAAGTCTCAACCTGTCATGTTGATCCTTCTACAGTCTGAGTCTGTTCCTGTTCCTTTTCCTGAGCCTGTCCCCGAGCCTGAATCTGTTCCTGTTCCCGATCCGGAATCTGTTCAAGAGCCTGAGTCTGTTCCTTTCCCTGAGCCTGTTCCCGAGCCTGAATCTGTTCCTGTTCCCGAGTCTGAATCTGTTCAAGAGCCTGAGCCTGAATCCGTTCCTGTTCCTTTTCCTGAGCCTGGGGAAGAGGCACTGACCATAATGGTCACAGCAATAATGTGTGTGTGGGCTGCACACACGTGTCTTCGGACAACATTTACATTTAGTAATTTAGCAGACGCTTTTATCCAAAGCTACTTACAGATGAGGAAACATTGGAAGCAAGTATAACAACATAGGCAACAAAATACATAAGTGCATCAAAAACTAGTCCATTAAAGCCTAGCACAGAATACAAAGCTAAGAATAGTGAGGTTAGTAAGTTTTATTTTATTGTTTTGAATAAGAAGGAAAGGGAAAAGAATTAGGATAAATCAATCAGCGAAGTGTTGGCGGAAGAGATGCGTTTTTAGTTTTTTTTTTAAAGATGGCAACAGAGTCTGCTGATCTTGTAGCAGTAGGTAGATCATTCCACCAATGTGGAACCGATCCAGAGAAGGTACGGGAGAGTGACTTTTTTCCTTTTTGGGATGGTACCACTAGTCATTGTTCCTTTGCAGACCGCAGTGAACATAGGTCTGCATCAGCGAGTGGAGATACGATGGTGCAGACCCGGTGGTGGTCTTGTAGTCCAGGAGCATAGCTTTTAACTTTATTTGGGCGGCAACAGGGAGCCAGTGTTACCTGATGAAGAGCGGAGTTACATGTGCTCTCTTCGGTTCATTGAAGACCACTCTTGCCGCCGCATTCTGGATCATCTGGAGAGGTTTGATTGTGCAAGCAGGAAGTCCAGCCAGAAGAGCATTGCAATAATCCAGTTTAGACAAGACAAGAGACTGGACTAGGACTTGCGTAGAGTGTTCTGATAGGAAAGGTCTAATTTTCCTAATGTTGTAGAGGATGAATCTACAGGACCGGGTGGTGCTGGCAACATGACTTGTGAGGTTTAGCCGATCATCGATTACCACCCCCAGGTTTCGGGGACAAGATTGCCGTTTCCACGCCTGTGTCTTCGGACAAGATGGCCTTCTCCCCGCCTGTGTCTTCGGACAAGATGGCCTTCTCCACGCCTGTGTCTTCGGACAAGAGGACCGACTCCAAGCCTGTGTCTTCAGACAAGAAGGCCGACTCCAAGCCTGTGTCTTCGGACAAGATTCCCACTTCCAACTCCATTTCTCATAATCCCATGCTTACAACCACCAGGTGATCCCCATTACCACTCCTTTATATATAGTGTTTGGACTCTCAATCATTGCAAAGTCTTGTTTAGCCAGTCTGACATTTCCGAGCGTTTCCTTGTATTTATTCCTTCCGTGTATGATCTTGGAATGTTGATATTGACTGTGATTCTCTGCTGCCTGCCCCGACCACTGCTTGTGACTGTTGATGATTTTTGGATCATTCTGTACAATAAATACTGCAAATGGATCCTCAGCCTTCTGGAGCTTCATTACATTAATGTCACATCCCAGTAGATGTCGCTGTCCAACTTATGGTGAGAAATAAAGTTGTTTTTTACGGTCTGTTAAAAACCCATGCCCGTGCGGCACCTGTGAAACAATTTAGACATTGCTCTTTGACATAATGCTGTTTTAAATTACATCAAATATATTTTTTAAATTACATAAAGTCCTTTTAAAAGCTTTCAAGCTAACTAATGGAATTTCACGCATCGCAAAAAAGGTGGATACAAAGTGCTTATTTATGTATCCTTTAGTGTCACGGTTTGGTTAAAGGGAGAACCCAAGTGCAGGCAGACACAGGGATGAAGGGGTTAACAAAGGGACTTTAATGTATATACAAAACAGAAAACAAACACCCACGATGGGGTAGCAAAACAAGAACAGGGGACACAATAAACTGATAAGAATAAAACACACTTGACAAGAACACTCACTACAAAATACCAAGACTAAACAGAACACTCACAAAAATCGATCGATGGACAAGGCATCTATACAGGGAAACAAGTACATCGAACGAGCACAGGACAATGACCACGAGGATGTTTTAAAGGGGAAACACAGGATAATTAACAAGGGGCAGGTGTAGGTAAAGAAACACTAATGGGAAGGCTAACGAGACAAAATGGCGGGAAACACCGACGAGACACGAGAAAGCACATGGCAAGTCAAAATCTAAACAACGCCATGTCTTTCTCACACAAAACCTAAGGCTATGCCATGACTCCGCTGCAAGACCAAGAATAAGCATGACATGATAGCGGAATCATGACACTTTAGTAAATACATTACAACTCAGCAGTAAAATTTAACACAGGTGATTGTGTATGATCTGCATTTTTACTTTTTAAACATAACAGAATACATCCATCTTTTATGAAGGTGATTGTAATACTAGATTAACAACATCTTTGTATAACTTGATAATAGGCTTACGTAGTAATGTAAACACAAGTCATAGCCAGTCATATTCTCTAGTTAAATGACAGGCATGCATTCTGCTACTGGACTCAAGTTTAGTTGTATAATAACACATGCAACGATGCATCGTGTTTGCTTCTGGGGTTTCTCTCCCAAGCACATCGCAGACACTTCTTCTACTGAAACAACAGAGCGAACTCATTGTCCATCAGCGCCAACTATTTTACAGTAGTTAAAAAGCTGTTGGTGATCAGTCTTATCTTTATGTGAAAACAACGTTAGATTTCCCTTTTGTCTGTGTATGTGCGTGCGTGTGTGTGTGTGAGAGAGAGAGAGAGAGAGAGAGAGAGAGAGAGAGAGAGTGGACTGAAAACTCAAACATGACTGCTTCTAAATGTAAACCACCAAAGACATTTGCACTGTCAACTGCATTTTTTATGGGAAACCATTTAAACAAAACATTCAATTGCAATTATGTTTCAGCACCTCGGACAGGGACTGTAGAGATCTTATTAAAAGCGACTAGGTGTGAAATGACTAAAATCCTTCCTGCAAGATACACCTGGAATTCTAAGTGGCTGTAGCTGTTCACTACTCAGTACACATGCACCTCTGGCTGAAAAGGCTTGTCTAACATCCAAAGTAGATCTGATACCTGAAGAAAACAGTGGACACTGGCTATTAGTCAAGCACATCTAGAAATGATACAAGGTGCGTTTACCTCTGGCGCCATAGCTCAAGGGAATATACTCAATGACAATTGAGACCAGACCTAAATATCAAGTCCATAGGCATTCATGTCAACTACATAACAATTAATTATGTCTGCCACTATAGTCAATAACACCACATTTTCTCCCTCCTTTTTTTCTCCCACACCCCCCCCCCCCCCCCCTTTCGATCTTGTGATCAAGAGGAAGTGTCAAGTGACACAATTCACAGCAAACCATTTATAATTATGTTTTTTTTCTGACCCTCTGTACACATTTTTCATTTTTCTGTTTAGACAAGACAATCTCAAACCACCCAAGAGTTTGATTTTGATTTTGGAGGGAGCTACCATAGTGTGACAACAGGGCATGGTTTAGAAACGATGTAGAAATTAATTATATATTACTTTTGAGACCCAAATCTCAGATTACTTTTCTGTTTTTATATTTAAGGAGAAATGCCAGCGCATACTGCTGAAAGGATGAAATAAAAAAAATCCCTGTGGGAAGTTTGGTTTTATTTTTCCAAGGCATTTAATGTTGCATGGCGTACAGACACTTGCCAGGAAATTAGGTCTATTTTCACATGAATAAAACAGCAGTCAGGGTTTAAGAGTTTAAAATAAGCTTTCTAGTGTAAGAAAAAGAAAGTTGCTTATGCTCAGCAAATTGCAAGGAAATAAAAACAGGCTTAACCAAAAAAATTTTATTCAAAGAGCTATATGTCTGAAATAGCATATAAGGCAAATTGCCATAAAACGTTCTTTGAGAGTCGAGAAAAATTACAGAAGGAAGAGAAGATGACGTTGTTTTTCATTGCTTCTTTTGCCAAGTAAATTGAAAAACCGCCAGATTAAGAGATACAATTGTGTTTTTCCCTCTAGAGCAGTCATCCTCAATAGGTTGGCCGTGGTCCGGATCCGGACCTTTGCTTCGTTCCATCCAGACATAGCCTAATAAACCATTTAAAACTTTTGACTATTTTGGTTGTTTAAATTGAGCAGCGCGTCTTCACAACGGAGAATCGCATCACACGCGCCTTCAGGAACATTTATGTAATTTATATTTTGCCGCTATATGCTCGAATATCTTCATTTAGCTCCAAACGCTCTTCATTTGAACCCTTTTCGCGTGCTGCTTCTCTCCCGCCAAAGACACGCCACATGAAGAGCAGCAAACACGTGCTTATTTTAACAACAGTTAGTGCAGACACGCAGAGCTGGTAAATGGACACATAACAACACAATTATAACAACATAGGCCACAAAATACATAAGTGCATCAAACTAGTCCATTAAAGCCTAGCACAGTATAAAAAGCTAAGAATAGTGAGGTTAGTGAGGTTAGTAAGGTTTATTCTTTTTTTTTTTATAAAGAAGGAAAGGGAAGAGAATTAGGAAAAATCAATCAGCGACGTGTTGACTGAAGAGATGCGTTTTTAGGCGTTTTTTGAAGATGGCAACCGAGTCTGCTGATCTTGTAGCAGCTGGTAGATCGTTCCACCAATGTGGAACAGATCCAGAGAAGGTACGGGAGAGTGACTTTTTTCCTTTTTGGGATGGTACCACTAGTCGTTGTTCCTTTGCAGACCGCAGTGATCTGGCAGAAACATAGATCTGCATTAGCGAGTGGAGATACGATGGTGCAGATGTTGGTCTTGTAGGCCAGGAGCATAGCTTTGAACTTTAATGCGGGCGGCACCAGGGAGCCAGTGTAACCTGATGAAGAGCGGAGTTACATGCGCTCTCTTCGGTTCATTGAAGACCACTCTTGCCGCCTCATTCTGGATCATCTGGAGAGGTTTCATTGTGGAAGCAGGAAGTCCAGCCAGAAGTGCATTGCAGTAATCCAGTTTGGACAGGACAAGAGCCTGGACTAGGACTTGCGTAGAGTGCTCCGATAGGAAAGGTCTAATTTTCCTAATGTTGTAGAGGATGAATCTACAGGACCGGGCGGTGCTGGCAACATGACTTGTGAAGTTAAGCTGATCATCGATTACCACTCCCAGGTTTCTGGCTGTGCTGGACGGTGTAATCGTTGATGAGCCTAGTTGAATGGCAAGGTTGTGGTGAATCTTTGGGTTGGCTGGGATCACAAGCAGTTCCGTTTTTGCAAGGTTTAGCTGCAGGTGATGATCCTTCATCCAAAGCGAGATGTCACTCAGGCATGCCGCAATGCGAGCAGCGACCGTCGGATCGTCCGGTAGAAATGACAAGTAGAGTTGTGTGTCGTCGGCATAGCAGTGATAGGAGAAGCCATGCTTCTGAATGACCGAGCCGAGGGATGTCATGTAAATGGAGAAGAGTAGCGGTCCAAGCACTGACGCCTGTGGCACCCCCGTGTTGAGCTGTTGGGACGCGGAGACCTCATCTCTCCAGGATACTCTGAATGACCTACCCGAGAGGTAGGACTCAAACCATTGCAACGGCATTCCAGAGACACCCAAAGTACTGAGAGAAGCCAGGAGGATGTGATGATTGACAGTGTCAAAGGCAGCAGACAGATCCAGTAGTATGAGCACAGAAGACATGGATGATGCTTTTGCCAGTCTCAGGGCTTCGATGACTGAGAGCAGTGCAGTCTCTGTGGAATGACCGGTCTTGAACCCAGACTGATTGCTGTCCAGGAGGTTATTTTGCATGAGAAAGGAGGAGAGCTGGTTGAACACAACTCCTTCCAGGGCTTTGGTGATGAAGGGAAGAAGGGAGACAGGCCTGTAGTTTTCTAGCAGTGTAGGGTCCAGGGTGGGTTTCTTTAGAAGCGGTGTGATGCGGGCCTCTTTGAACGCTGTGGGAAATGTCCCAGTGGTGAGCGAAGAGTTGATGATGTGGGTCAGAGCAGGCACAACCGTTGGAGAGATGGCCTGGAGGAGATGGGTGGGGATGGGATCCAGTGGGCAGGTGGTAGGGTGGTTGGAGGCAATGACCTTGGAGACATCAGCTTCAGACAGAGGAGAAAAGGTGGGGAGCACACACGTGTCAGGGATGTGGGCGGGTTCGGCAGGTGGTGGCGTAGAGAACTGGCTGCTGATGGCAGTAGTTTTCTTTACGAAGAACGATGCAAAATCAGCAGCTGTTAACTCTGATGAAGGTGTAGGAGCAGGCGGACAGAGGAGAGCAGAGAAGGTTTTGAAGAGCGTTCGAGAGTCCGGAGAGTTGCAGATCCTCGAGTGGTAGTAATCTGTTTTTGCAGAGGTGACATCTACAGAGAAATAAGAGAGAAGAGATTGGTAGAGAGAGAGGTCTGCAGGGTCTTTTGACTTGCGCCATTTTCTCTCAGCTGACCGGAGGCTGGCGCGATGCTCACGCAGTACATCCGATAACCAGGGAGCCGACGGGGATGTACGGCTGGTCCAGATGCAAGAGCGCATAGGTTGTCCAAGCAGGATGAAAGCGTGGAACACAGAGTGGCTGTGGCATTGTCTGTATTCAAAAGAGAGAGCTCATCAGAGGGGGGGAGTGCAGAGAAGACAGCAGGGGAAAAACAGGAGGGAGGGAGAGACCGCAGGTTGCGCCGGAAGGTGACCATTGGTAAGACATCTGCGATGTCCGGAGCAGTGAGGTTGAGGTCGAGGGTGACGAAGAAGTGATCAGACGTGTGCAGTGGGGTGACCTGAGAGTGATGAGTGGAGCAGTACCTTGTGAAGATCAGATCTAGATGATTTCCAGACTTGTGGGTTGCTGATGTGGAAACCTGCTCGAGGAGAAATGATGCAGTCAAGTTGACGAAGTCAGCAGCCTGTGGCTTTCCAATGTGGATGTTGAAGTCACCTAGTACCACCAGGGGAGTACCATCCTACATCCGACTCACAAAATGCATAGAATATTAAAGCATTTGTATCCGTCTGTCTATTTACTGTTTTCTATATGTCTCCAACCTTTCAAACCAGATTTGTGATATTTTATTAACCATAACGGTTTTATCTACATTTAGCAAAAGGTGACAATGGCATGGAAAGGTTAATTTAGTTAGTGACTCTGTTTTCTGTTTATGACTTTAATTGTTAAATAGCATTTTAATTGTTACATAACATTAGCTTTCCTGTAGCTCAGTGGTAATAGCTGTGGGTGCGATCCCAGAGGATTGCAGATAATGCAATGTAAGTCGCTTTGGAAAAAATGCCTTTTGGATCTGCTAAATGTAAATGTTTGTATGTTGTCAGTAGTTTTTTAATTTACAAATATTAATTATCAGACTTCTATTAAGAGGGCATTCCCCTAAAACCACAGAGCCTATAGCCTACATACATCAAAATATAAAATAAATGACCTGATAAAAGATCATATATTTTATGCAGTATATTCAACTGGGCTTAATTGATTAAATATTTATTTTCAAAAAACATATGGTCCAGACCTCCGTTTGGAAGAAAATATAAAGACTGGACCTCTTGGAACTTTTATTGAATACCCCTGCTCTAGAGTTTACACATCAAAAGCTTTACTCTTCGAAGGGAGCAGGGCATAGGGATGATCACTTCGGAATGAATGCTGGGCAAGTCCCGTCTCAATCAGTAAATAACATCACAGACGTTGAGTTAGAACAGTTAGTGTCAGGATCAGGGGTGGAAGAACCCAATTGCAGGCAGTAGTTGAGGCGTTAAACTATAACTTTAATAAATAATAATATAAACACGGCAAAACAAACACCCACGATGGTGGAAAACTGAACTAAGGCAAGGTACAGAACATAAAGACTTCCCATGAGGGGGCATAAATAAACGAACAATAAACAAGGTACTTCAAAATACACATACGGGTGGACACACAGACGGCAACTTGTACACGAGGCAAGACACAGGTACAACGAACGAGCACAAGACAATAGACATGAGGGCATTAAACAGGGAAACTAACAAAGGATAACAAGGGACAGGTGTGGGTAATGAAACACTGAGGGGAAGCTAACAAGGAAACGAGAGGGGGGGCCAGAGACAATAATGGAGAGAACGCATATTATGTCATGACTGACAATAATATGTTTCTCTCCACACAAAACACTTGGCCCTGTCATGATCCTGCCACTAGAGTAGGAAATCAAGACAGGAGAAGGCAGAATCATGACAACTAGGCCTGTCCGAATAGGGTTTAATTGGATAGTTCATCCGAAAATTTAAGTTCTGTCATATTTGACTGACCCCAATTTAAACCTGTTTAATTGTCTTTGTTCTGTTAAACACAAAGATGAAAACTCCACAGTTTTAGAGCCAACACGCTCCCGCTCGTTGTTTACATGTTTCTTTCATTAAATATGAGAAATCAGTCACGTCAGGCACTTTTTAATCTGCAGTGTTATCGCTGTCCTGCTGTGAAATACTGACTGACTGTGAGGGATGTTAAAGTCACTATGAAACGGAAGTTGCGATTTACTTTTCTGTATCGTGACATGTATCCGAGTGAAACGGCTTCTGAAATTAGAGAAGACTGTAGGGCGGGCTTTATTTTTCCCTTCTCTTTTTGATTGGTCTGTTGTGAATTGGGCCTGGAGGGGAGTGCTAAAAATGTATTACAACTGCAGATTAATAAAAAAAATGTGTGGATGGATAGATCATTTATAATAATCACTGCAACACTGTGTAAAACACTTACTGTTTAAAACTCCTGTTTTATTGCATGGTGACATTAAAACATGAACATTGGTTTGAGCTACTGATCAAATGCGTCTCTACACTAGTCAGTCATCCGACTTAGAATGAGACATCTCGTTCGTGAATGAGGAGCTGGTAGAAAAAGCATGTCAATCGCTCAATACAGCATGTGAGTCATAGTCTCGTATATGATATATTGTAGTGTAAAGTACATTACAATTATACACGTTATTAAAATAACTTGTACTACATTTTAAGACACTGCATTTCGCCACCTACTGACTTATTTGTGTAATATATTAAACAAATCCCTCAAATGAATCAACATTCCCACTAATCCCTGTTAAGAGCTGGGTGATATATATATATATATATATATATATATATATATATATATATCATGATTAACACAAATCATACATATCTAAATCGATTCTGAAATTGATTGTATGTTTTATGCACAGCCCTTTTGTGAACTACGGCTATTTGATCAGTAGGAAGTACTGCTCGATCTAAATCACTACGAGATTGAGTCGTTTATAACGTGTATTTGAAAAAGCAACACTCCTTAAACATCATCATTATAAATATACTTTTTTTATCATGAAAATAGCTGAAAAGGTTTGATAGAATATGCATTGGCATTTCCTGGAACTGTAGCTTTGTCCCAAATTACATACTATGCACTTAAACTATGCACTCAACCATATAGTGTAGGCATTTTGTATTTAAAATGACTTAGAAAGTTTGGTATTTTATACAAACTATTGAATATTTTAATGTAATTTAGATTCAGTTAGGGACACATGTCAAACAAAATATATAAAAGCAATGCTCCAAAAATTGTATCAGGTTACAAGCAAAGCTGACCTTGCTTCCAAAATGTTAAATGGCTGAAATAGTGCAATAGTTGAAAATAGGCTGTTATTGATAGGTGGGGTATGTGGGAAAACAAGCATGATTTGTCTTATGCTAAATGCTATTTCAGAGGTATATTGCGATTTAGAGCAAGTCCCATAAAAACATTTCCATTTAATGGCTTGGCGGCTTTTCACAAACATTCTGAATTAATCCAACCAATAGTAATTTGTGGAAATCCCCTTTCGCCACAAGTTGTAATGAAAAACAACAAGAAATTTAGATGAAACCCATAGTTCCATTTACAAATGCCTCATAAAATTCTTCCAAGTTATACCAAAGTCATCCAATTACTCAGATAATTAAATTTGCAGAGTGGTGACGGTGGAGAGGAGCAGGTGTCATCATGCCCTATAGGATCTTGCCTGCCAGTTAATGAGCACAGAGCAGAAACGTGTCTTCATCTCTAGATCTCATGATATCATATCACAACCCAGTCTCAGGGCAGTCTGTGGCATAGACACTAAATTTGGAATTCATGCTGTTTCTCAGAGGCTATGCTAGCCTCTTTAAGGGTGGGTCATCTTTTTCCATAACAATGCACTGGATTTGGGCAAACTATGCTGTGGTCATTTAGTCTCTAAGCAATTTAACAAATTTATTTCCATTCATTTATAATAGGCAAATTAATCCTTTATATTCATGTATTTATTAATTTGGTAAATAGCAATTTCATGCATTAAGCCAGTCTTATCACACAACGAAACCTATTGACAATAAAAACATTTTTTTACATTTATTTAAATATTCTATCTTAAATGAAAAAAGGACCGAAAAAATACATGATCATACTTTTTGATTTGTAAATATTTTTTTGGTTTGTTCGGTTAAATCTAGAAATATTTAGAGTAATAATTTACAAAGGCGAAAAAAAAACTGCAAAGAACTTTAAATTAACTTTCTCAAACCACAAAGTTCCCACCAATTACATCCCATGAGCTATACAAAATGCTAACCTCAAATGAACCGGAGAAACAGTGCACAGATTACAGTCTCAGCTGACTAATTTTGTGGTTTCATGAATATAAAATAGGCTTTGCTCACAGAAATTTCAGAGCATAGTCATTAAGATAGATTCCCTAAACAGTCTATTAGCAGTGAATGGACTTTAAGCAATTAACAAGATATCACTTTATTTAACAGATAATTAATTGAGGAAAATTGAATATTAGGATACTGCAGATGATATGAAAAGGGCCTGTCATGATTTTAATGGTACTGTTGGCATCAAGAAAATATGTAATTAATTTGCTCACCCAATAAGCATTGAATTGTGATTGTATGATGAGATTAGGGCTGCTACTGAATGCCATAATAATTATTAATCACACATACATAATTAATATTTTAATATGGGGATAACGAGAATAATTATAAACTCTTGACCACTGTAGTAGTCAAGTCAAGTCAGCTTTATTTATATAGCGCTTTTTACAAATTTCATTGTTACAAAGCAGCTGTACAAGAAAACATTGACTATAAGTAAAACATAAAAGGTTATGGAAGTCAAAACACAGGTCAAATATCAGACACACAATAAATTCCTATATGCAGTGTTAATTAAATATGACTATCAAATTCTAGCAGCCCCCCCGGCCAGGCAAACAGTGCAAAACAGTATGCAAAAGGTGGCGAGGAACCCAAAACTCCATTGGAGGAGAAAAAAATTTACTCTTATGTTTTGATGTTCCTCTAGAACTCCATGTAAACTACAGCTCAATCGAAATGCAATTTTACAGGTTTTTTTTATAGAGAAACTTGATTTGCACGGAATGTAAAACCACCAATCTTGTTTCTTTGATAAGTGACATACATTTAAAAGTGTAAAACGTTGTTAAAGTGGTTTCAGTAAGTAATTTTTGTCAGTTGATTAGATTATTTAAAAGTAAGGGGATCCCTGTGGTATTGCAGACATGTGTAAGCTAGCTAAACCTATTGGTTTATTTATTTATGCAGCCATAACCTAAAGCAAAGGATAAAGTTGTCTGAGGAGCTCAGAAATAAAATAAAAGACAAGCAAGGTAAAGGTAAAGGCTACGAGACCATATTCAAGCAGCTTGATGTTCCTATGAAAACAGTTGCAAATATTTTTAAGAAGTTTAAGGTCCATGGAATTCTTGCCAAGCTCCCTTGGCCCGGCCACAAGAGGAAAATCGATGTGAAAATTGTAAAAAGCGCTATATAAATAAAGTTGACCTTTGTGAGAACTGTTGAGTGTGTAAGTGTGCCCACTTGGTTAACTATTGAGTTTAATTTAATAATTTCTCACGTTGCGTGTTGATCTTGGTTACCGTTATACAGTGAGAAGATCCTTGTAATAGTGTATTTTATCATTTCCTATTGGGACAAAACCCTACCTTTTAAGGTGTACATATTCTGTCTGAATGTAATTCGGAGCTCATAAAATTCTGAAACTGACCGTTAACGTCTTGTGCATGTAAAGAGTAATATTTAAATGCTCTATATAAGTGTACACACATTTTACATCTAGGTTCACTCGGTGTTATCTGCTGTGTACCATGGAAACATTGTTGACCCATACTGTTAACTGTTTGATTGGATACTTATTCTGAGTACTTGCTTTGTTTAATTCTTTGAATAATCATATTGGGTGTTAATTTACCCTTGGTGCTACGATTATTTATAGTAATACCAATACTTGTATAATATTTTTTCATTTCTATATTTACTTAATATTCTTTCATTAAATACCTTAAAAGTATAACTTACAACTGTTCATTCATTCACGTTTCCTTAGTGGTATCAGAGAAGGCAATAAACTGAACCTGACGCCCTAAATCAAAGTTTGGGTAGCACGCTCCAAATAGAGTAGGGGGTGCTTCAAAAAGTGTGGGCTAATCCGGGATGTCTCCACTCTGATATATCAAACTCCCTGAAATACACGAAGTACAAGTAAGTGTTCAAGTACATATCCACAGTATATTTGAATTGTCATTGGTAAAATAAATACTAAAGATGGCTCTAGTAAAACACCCTCCCTTACAAGCTGAGTTAGCCAACTGGTGTAAAGACTTGGGCATTCACAAGACGCATGCTCTAATGTTGTTCAATGTACCTGTGGATACGGAAGTAGCAATTATTGAAGATGTAATGCAGACTGTAAAAGCCCTAGGAAAAGTTTGTGGAAGAGACACAATAGAAGGACCTACCGTACCTCACATGCCATGCTGGTGTTGTACAAGTGCAAGCAAGCTGTTGACTCTAATTCGTATTCTGGATCAAATGTGTCAGTTCAGGGAATAGAGTTGGGCATACATAAGGTTCCTTTGCATAATGTGCATATCCAATCCGAACTTGTTAGCGGCTCTGCGAAAGACGCTGTTCGTCCTCAGTTACCTGGTTAAGATGTTTATTTTATCGTTGGAAATGATTTGGCTGGAGGCAGAGTAATGTCCCTTCGGCATTAAGGGTTTTCTCCCGAGCTGGTAGGATGACTGGTGAGATTAGTTATAGAAAGCCAGCAGGGTTGATTATTTGATAAAGGGGTAAATTATCTGGTTGGTTAGATTAGTCAAGGCAAGCCAGCCGGGTTAGTCATCTGCACGTGCTCCTCCTGAACTTTGTTAATAAAACAATTTCACACTTAAGCCTGATGGTCTCGTCGCAGCAAGATGCAGCCGCAGAGAGGGCTCGAGCCCTTACCTGTAGGTTGTCAACAGGGAGTGCTCATTCCATCCGCTGGGAGCGGCGAGAGTACAGAACCGGAGAGAAAAAGCTTAGATGGAAGTTCTGCCATGTTTGAGATGGTACAGTTGTCACCTGCCAACGCATCTCCCGCAGGACGGCCAAAGACTTCTTTAAAGTGGGTGACGAAAGAGTTGAGGGATTGCGTGGCTGGCCCGTTCTGCTGCCACAATGATTCAGCCAACGTTGCGGCTGCATCTTGAGGGGGAGCGAACATTGGAGCAGGAATCCATTACAGTCCTCCGCCGATACAGAATAGGGCACAGGGTTGACCATTGGACTGGCAGGGTATGGAGGAGCTGAAGCTACAGAGACTGGTTCAAGAGCCTGTGCTGGCGTGGTCGCTTGTGTTGGGGTGAGGAGTCCACCAACTCCTGGAAGGGATCCAACATGTCTGTGTGAGATGGTAAGGGTCTGGTCTTCTGTAAATGGAAGTAGACTCTGTAGCGGAAGGTAGACTCGGAGACAGAGGTTACCAGGTAGTTATTAACAATGATGCGAAGTGAACAACAGGTGAGTATTGATATGAACTGAATATAGTTCTTGAGCAGACAAACAGATGGTCAATGACAGTTCTTGTTTACCAGGAGTTGATGGACAAGTGATGTGCTGGCTCCAGCGGGTGAAACACGAAAGGTAACAGCCTGGGAGTCATTAAAGCTCGCTGGGAGATCACTGGGATACACAGAGGTGAGTATACTCCACAAGGTAATCAATTCGGGAACAGTTAAGTCTGTAATCCACATGTTTGAGTCCTTTTCCACATTGGAGACCGGACAATGACTGCATGGCTGAGGCTGGCTTTTTAGTGCTGAGTGCGCATATTGGTGATGCGGATAAGGTGCTCTGGCTAGAACTCGGGTTATTATGAGCATGGAAGTGGGGTGGAGCCTGGTGTGTCCGTGACAAGAATATTGTGCACCCGCCATCGAAGCATATCAATTAAACTATTGCCGCAAAAGATGCTACGCACTGTAATGCACAACACGTGACAAACTTAACCAATAACTTTGAAAACAGAGGGGAGCACTGATTGGTTGATCAACCAGAGTAACAAATCAACAATCCCATATTTTTTATTTTAAGCCTAGGTCCCCTCAGGCCCTCTCGTGGCTACACTACTGATGCACACGCTGGTTGCCTTCCATCTGCAAAGCCCATGTTCCACCTATAGAAGCTTCAGCATCAGATGTCTGGGAAGAATTTGCCAAATGCGTCAGACATTTAAATGATGCTTGATTAACAAAGTTCGGGAGGAGCCAGAGCATATAATCAGCCCGCTGGTCTACAATCAGCAATCACCGCACATACACAATCAGCCCTAGCGAGCTCGCTTATAAATAGGGAACCCATCTTACCTGCTCTATCTCTTTAGATTAAGCATTCCTCCTCCACCCCGGCTCCTCTCCCAAACTCATTTTCCTGCAAGAACTCCGGGGGTGTGCTCTGGGCTCAAACCGGTTCCGAACACGGCGCACTCACCCTTACCAAGGTGTAGTGTTTCGGGATCGGATAGATCTGGAGAGCTTGGAGCATGCTTCCCGGACAGCACGCCAAATACACATAACCTTCATAACCAAGCTCTATCTTTATTATCCCTATCAACATCACTGTTATCTGCGCAGGTGAACTCGTGAACCGACGATTCGTCACGCCCACAAATCGTCAGTTAAATGTTTGACGCATTTGGCAAATTCTTCCCGGAAACACTTCAGCTAACTCAAACAAGTCATCCCTTGAGTCGTTGACTTTAACAAGATTAGATTAGATTCAACTTTATTGTCATTACACATATACAAGTACATTGTAACGAAATGTAGTTTAGGTCTAACCAGAAGTGCAATTAGCAAGCGCAGGATATACAGTTAGAATAAATACAGAATACAATATTGAGAAAATATTATACAGTTATGAAAATATTTTACAGTAGGTATGTTCTATGAAAATATGACAGTAGGTATGTACTATGAAAATATGAACAGATGACTATATACTATGAACATTAATGTACACGTGGATATGAGCAGATAATAATTTAGACTAAACAATAGTGCAAGTGATTTAAGTGTGCATAGATTATTGGCATTAGCTGTTAAAGTTGCAATGCAATAGGTGAGCCAATGCAGTTGTTGAAGTAACAGTGCAGTGGATGAGTTAATGCGGTTATTAAAGTTACGGTGCAGTATAAGAGTTAATAATAGGTTGCAGTCCAGAAGATGAGTTAATGCAGTTAATTAGGTTACAGTGCAGTAGATTAGTTAATGCAGTTATTGAGGTTACAGTGCAATAGATGAGTAGATGCAGTTAATAGAGTTACAGTGCAGTAGATAAGTTAGTGCAGTTATGAAAGTGATCTATTAGTGCAAATGAGCATATTTCAGATGTGCAAGTGAGCAGTATAGAGTGCAAATGATGCTGTGCGTGTGTAAACAGTCCAGTAGAGCAGATAACATGAAGTACTGGTGTGTACAGTTCAGTCATGCATGCAGCCCTGTAGTGCAATGTAAACGATGTTATAGCAGCTTGGAGTTCAAGGTAAGAGAGGTAGTGGAATCAGTGGGGGGCAGAGTTCATTAATGAAACAGCTCTGGGAAAAAAGCTGTTTCTTAGTCTGCTGGTTCTTGTCCGAAGGCACCGGAAGCGCCTACCGGAAGGCAGGAGAGTAAACAGTCTATGAGCGGGGTGAGAGGAGTCCATGAGAATGCTGCGAGTTCGACGCAGACAGCGGTTCTTCTGGATGTCCTCAATGGGAGAAAGTGTAGTCCCTGTGATGTGCTGGGCTGTCTTCACCACCCGCTGCAGTGCCTTGCGCTCAGCAACAGACAGATCCCGTACCAGACTGTGACACAGTTGGTCAGGATGCTCTCTATCGTGCAGCAATAGAAGTTCACCAGGATAGTTGAAGACAGGTGGTTCATCTTCAGTGTCCTCAGAAAGAAGAGACGCTGGTGAGCCTTCTTGACCAGGCATGAGGTGTTGGTGGTCCAGGACAGGTCCTCCGAAATATGAGTCCCCAGGAACTTAAAACTGGAAACACTTTCAACAGCCATCCCATTAATGTGGATGGGGTCGTGTGTGACTCTTTTCGCCTTCCTGAAGTCCACGATGATCTCCTTTGTCTTGGAGGTGTTAAGGAGCAGGTTGTTGTCTGAGCACCATGTGGCCAGGTGCCGGACCTCCTCCCTGTACGCAGTCTCATCGTTGTTGCTGATGAGACCAATCACTGTTGTATCGTCTGCAAACTTGATGAAGGAGTTAGATCCGTTCACAGGCCTGCAGTCGAGTGTGAAAAGGGAGTAGAGAAAGGTGCTCAGTACGCAGCCCTGTGGTACACCAGTGTTGAGGGTGGTGGAGCAGATGTGGCCTAACCTGACAAGCTGAGGCCTGTTCGTCAGGAAGTCCATAATCCAATTGCAGGTAGAGTTGTTAATGCCTAGGTTTCCAAGTTTGACGATTAGCTTGGAAGGGATGATGGTATTGAAAGCAGAGCTGAAGTCTACAAACAACATGCGTGCGTAAGTGTCCTTATTGTCCAGATGTGTGAGCACAGAGTGCAGCGCCATGGACACTGTATCATCCGTGCTCCTCTTGTTGCGATAGGCAAATTGGTATGGGTCCAGTGTGGGTGGTAGGGAGACCTTTAGGTGTGCCAGGACCAGCCGCTCAAAGCACTTCATAACAATGGGTGTGAGTGCTACAGGGCGGTAGTCGTTAAGGCATGTCGGGTTCAAATGTTTTGGAATGGGCACAATGGAGGTGGATTTAAGACACGCTGGAACCACTGCTTGGGCGAGGGACACGTTGAAGATGTCCGCGAAGACCCCAGCGACCTGCTCCGCACATGCCTTGAGTACACGACCAGGGATGCCGTCTGGGCCAGCAGCCTTAAGTGTGATGATTGGGTGGTCAGCAGAGGGTGTGAGCTTGGTAGCTGTTTCCTTATTGTCTCTCTCAAAGCGAGCATAAAAGTCATTAAGCTCGTTCAGGAAGACGGCATCTGTGGCTATGGGGGTGGAGTGTTTGGGTTTGTAGTCACTGATGGCCTGGATGCCCTGCCACATGCGTCGAGGGTCAGAATTGGAAAAATGCTCCTCTAGCTTCAGCTTGTAGCAGTGCTTGGCCTTTTTGATGCCCCTCTTCAGATTTGCCCTAGAAGTACTATAGGCCTGTGCATCATCCGATCGGAAGGCAGTGTTGCGTGTTTTCAACAGGAGGCGCACTTCTTTGTTCATCCATGGCTTCTGATTGGGGTACTGTTGTGATCTGCAGAGAAGGTGGAGGTGTAACTGTTGATGTCAGTGTGAGAGCCACTGGTGGCCTGAGAAGCAAACATACTCCAGTCTGTGTGTAGAAACCTTTCCTGGAGTGAAAAGTCTGCAGCCGCAGGCCACACCTTGATGGTCTTCACTGATGGCTTCACACGATTAATGTGATTAATGTACTTGGGGGTGAGGAACAAAGAAAGGTGATCAGATGGACCCAGGTGGGGGAGGGGGGTCGCGGCGTAAGCTTCAGCCATGTTTGTGCAGACATGATCCAAAGTTTTGTTTCCTCTTGTGTGGCAGGAAACATGCTGATGAAATTTAGGGAGCACTGTCTTTAAGTTCGAGTGATTAAAATCTCCCAAAATAATAAATGCAGCCTCCGGATGAGCAGTCTGTTGTTTACTGATGGCTGCATGAAGTGGGTGGCATTCGTGTAGCATTCTTTAACAGCACACTTCTCTCACTCACAATAAGACTGCCATTAGCTATAGTGGCGCAATGGAAGTCTAAACATAAATTACACCAAAAATAAGGTGGATACACTAGAATGAAAACATTTACATGAATGGTATCCACAATTATGGAGTACAGGTGCTGGTCATATAATTAGAATATCATCAGAAAGTAGATTTTTTTTCATTAATTCCATTCAAATAATTAAACTTGTATATTATATTCAATAATTACACACAGACTGAAAATTATAATGTTTATTTCTTTTAATTTTGATGATTATAACTGACTGTCCCAAAAAAATCTCAAATTCAGTATCTCAGAAAATGTGAATATTGTGAAAAGGTTAAATATTGAAGACACATGGTGCCACACTCTAATCAGCTAATCAACTCAAAACATCTGCAAAGCCTTTAAATGGTCTCTCAGTCTAGTTCTGTAGGCTACACAATCATGGGGAAGACTGCTGACTTGACAGTTTTCCAAAAGACGACCATTGACACCTTGCAGAAGCAGGGCAAGACACAAAAGGTCATTGCAAAAGAGGCTGGCAGTTCACAGAGCTCTGTGTCCAAGCACATTAATAGAGAGGCGAAGGGAAGGAAAAAATGTGGTAGAAAAAAGTGTACAAGCAATAGGGATAACGGCAGCCTGGAGAGGATTGTGAAACAAAACCCATTCAAAAATGTGGGGGGAGATTCACAAAGAGTAGACTGCAGCAGGAGTCAGTGCTTCAAGAACCACTACGCACAGACGTATGCAAGACATGGGTTTCAGCTGTCGCATTCCTTGTGTCAAGCCACTCTTGAACAACAGACAGCGTCAGAAGCGTCTCGCCTGGACTAAAGACAAAAAGGACTGGACTGCTGTTCTTTGAGGAAAGTAAATTTTACATTTTCTTTGGAAATCAGGGTCCCAGAGTCTGGAGGAAGAGAGGAGAGGCTCACAATCTACGTTGCTTGAGGTCCAGTGTAAAGTTTCCACAGTCAGTGATGGTTTGGGGTGCCATGTCATCTGCTGGTGTTGGTCCACTGTGTTTTTTGAGATCCAAGGTCAACGCAGCCGTATACCAGGAAGTTTTAGAGTACTTCATGCTTCCTGCTGCTGACCAACTTTATGGAGATGCAGATTTCATTTTCCAACAGGACTTGGCACCTGCACAGTGCCAAAGCAACCAGTACCTGTTTAAGGACCATGGTATCCCTGTTCTTAATTGGCCAGCAAACTCGCCTGACCTTTACCCAATAGAAAATCTATGGGGTATTGTGAAGAGGAAGATGCGATATGCCAGACCCAACAATGCAGAAGAGCTGAAGGCCACTATCAGAGCAACCTGGGCTCTCATAACACCGGAGCAGTGCCACAGACTGATCGACTCCATGCCACACCACATTGCTGCAGCAAATCAGGCAAAAGGAGCCCCAAGTAAGTATTGAGTGCTGTACATGCTCATACTTTTAATGTTCATAATTTTCAGTTGGCCAAGATTTCTAAAAATCCTTTCTTTGTTTTGTTCTTAAGTAATATTCAAATTTTCTGAGATACTGAATTTGGGATTTTCCTTAGTTGTCAGTTATAATCATCAAAATTAAAAGAAATAAACATTTGAAATATATCAGTCTGTGTGTAAAGAATGCATATAATGTACAAGTTTTACTTTTTGAATGGAATTAGTTAAGTAAATCTACTTTTTGATGATATTCTAATTATATGACCAGCACCTGCATTCTTCATTGGTTTGTGGAAAGGTTTGTCTGGTCTCCCACATCATTGAAATTGCTTTTTGTTTCCTTTACCAGTTCCACCCCCGGTTGAAGACCCATGCAATAAAAAACCAACTGCAGTTTGATTGATATTAATAGGGATGCACAATTGAAAAATATTTTAGAAGTATTTTTTGAACAATTAAAAAGAGTTATCTCATTTTGGAACCAAACTCTTATATTTTGTCAAGTATCTGCATTCCCTCATCTTCTAGAGGTTTGAACACGTTTCATTTAGTAAAAGGACTTTTAAAAATGCCATTGAATACGTTTAAAATGGATTACTCTATCCTCTCATATACAGGTTGTTCGCAAAGCCGAATGCTTAAAAAAACAAACATAATACCGAACACATGGAAAAAGACTGAAACTTCAGGGTTACTGATAGTACAACACTGCCCCCTGCTGTTTGCATGAAAAAAATTACTCTACAACAACATCCAATTCAATTTGAGTTGAGGGTGGGACAAGGAAAGGTTTTAGGAGACAAACATAATGAGCACAAGGACAAGAAATGTACCACTTTTTAGTTAAGTATTTTTTAAGCCTAGTTTATGAAGTAGAACAGAATAGCAACATACTGTCAGGTCCCGGGTTTGATCTCCCTTCACTTTCTGTGTGGCAATCAGCTGAGCGGCTCAGCAGCGCACAGCTGTTTCTTATTGCTCATTATTTTCCTCGCTTTATATTCCTCTCTGTTTCTCTCCTTCGTTGCTGTTGCGTTGTATTTACTACATCACCCTAGCCACCCTGCCTTGTTGGATTATTTGCTAACTGTGCTTTCTTCCAGTTCCAGTATTCGTGTGTATTGTGGATTACTTTGGACTGATCTGCTGTTTAGGATTACGTGTTTGCCTTCTCCCTCTGGACTCTGTTTGTACCTCAACTGACCCTCGACTGTTGTTTACCCTTTGGATTACCCACTCTGTTCGCACCTCGACCGACCTACCGCCTGTCTGACCCTGTCTCTGACTAGCCCTTGGACTATCTGAAGCTCTGATCTGCTTATTATTGTTTTGTTCCTGCTCATTATTATTATTATTATTATCCGATTAAACCATTATTTTGAATCTGCTTTTGAGTCCTTACCTTCTGTACCTGACACGTACTTTACATAAACAGATCCACAAATACGGTTTTATTTATTACAAAACAAGCTGCAGAACATTTAAAATAGCATTTGCCCAAAGAAAATAAAAATGATTTTCAGAACCATTAAGATTTGTTTTATGCATTGTGACATTGCAAACCCATTATTAAAGACCATAGCACCCCTTACTGCAATTACTTTTTTTCGTTTGAGGCCAACTGCAACCTGAGTTTCACCCTTTGATTCTAAGCATTAACTGAAACGATGTTTTGTTAAGTTTCTGTGAAGGATTTTTTTGTAAATTGGAATATAAAGCAGATTATCAAAGCCCACTGAGATATGTAGTCTCCCTTCCTTAATTTAATAGCCAGAATGCTTTGATCTGGGAGGGTGAGAAGATAAATTGTCTCTAAACTAGTGTATTTAGCTAAACTGTTTTTTGGCACAGGTAATCCTGGCAATGTGAGCAAGTAATGAAATGGCCTGCTATTTAACATGCAGATTTATGCATGCTGTAATTAATTTTCCATTATCCTTTGATTGATGTCCCTTTGTGTTTTGAAGCAGACATCAGGCTATAATTACTCCCTGTGTTATGCTACCTGCTTTGTTTTGTTCCAATAAACAAATGCTAATTTTACTATGGCAAACAAGTAATTGTCCCTCTCAATAATTGGGTAAAACAGTGACCAGCTGCTATTTTCTGAGGGGAGAAATTCAAACACATTATTTGTCCCTTTTGTTCAATTCCACAAGCAGTATCCCAGCAGTACTGTTCATCAAAATTATTGTGGAAGTGCTTTCAGTATCTTTGTTTAGAAGATGAAACTATATTATACTTTTCTCATTCGTTTCTTAGGGCGCTGGGCAAAAGGTGATGTGCCCATAAGTGAGTCTGGTGAATGGGACACATAACTGCCTTCTGAACCACCAGGAGATGGAGGGATGCCAGCCTCACTCATGGTGGACATGGGTCCTTCTTCGAAGACATCACCTCCTAGTACCCCATGACCCGATACCTGGCCCTCCTCACTGTCATGGGGTTCCATCTTCACTTGGGCTAGATGCCATAAGGGAGAGCTGTTTCCTGCTGTGCCTGGTGGAAATAATAAAACATCTGTGAGGATAAATAACAACCATGTCCTTTAGACTTTTTGCATTGTGTTTGGCACAGTCACAATCAAGGCCATTGCAAAGGGGTTGTGAGGCCCTCTGGAGGAGAGAATGTTTTTTGCGTAGGTTTTATGATGATTCTCAAAGAAAACAGGCAAGTGAGTCTGTTGCTATAGTAATGAGAGCAACATTTACACGCATCTGATGGACAAATAAACCACGCTCTATGATGTTAATATTTCAGCAAAAAGTTAGCTTTTTTTGCATTTTCAGTTGAAATGGTCTCGTGTAAACAGCCTTTTATTAATCTTGAATACCAGAAATGTAAAAACACTCTCATTTGCCTTTTATAACCTAACTTTTGCGTTACGCGTACATGAGGGCTGGACAATATGGCCTAAATGGATATTGAAATACATTTCTTCATTTCGGTCGATGCCATATAATTCCAATAACGATATTGCAAAAATGTAAGATTTAAGTTGAGCAGCCCTCTGGTATGACCAATAAAAAACTGATCAAAATAATTTTAGATGTCAGTAGTGTGCAAAGCTACATACGATAAGAATCTTTTTTTGCATTGGCCTGTGCCCTTACCTTGTGTATCAAATATTAGAATCATGTTAACAATGAAAGAAAGAATAACCTCTTTAAATGTATAGGATAATGCAATGTAAGTCGCTTTGGTAAAGCTTTGCTTTGATAATGCAAAGCGTCAGCAAAATGCCTAAATGTAAATGTGCTTCAAAGCATAATTCCATAACTTCAAAATGTGCTTTAAAGCATGGGCCTTATCTTCAAAGCTCTACTGGGGCACAGGCCTCCCATTACTTGACACTTTTCTTGAAAGCCTTTTGACATATTCATCCAATTATTCATCTTAATTTATTACCGTCCACAGAATTTGATGCATGTTGTTACTTCCTATGTAAGGTCATAGAAAAATGTTAATGAGCGTTTTCAGCAAGAGGTTGATTAGAACCCGGTCTCACGTGCCAAGCTGTAGAGACTATACACAATCGCTGTCGATAGTTAACTGCTAGTTGTTTAACTAACAAAGTTAGCTCAAAAGTGTTCAAAAGAAAACGCTACGTGAAAAAGGACCTTGCTCCCCAGTTTCTGATTTGGGCATACGTGAGGTATTTTAAGACACATAACCACATCATAATCCACACCAATATTTATTAATCAATTGTATTTAAACAACTTTACATGATTAAGGGGTCTTCCGAATTGAATGATATACCTGCAGTATGAGGTGACTGGCCTTCCTCCAGCCTTCCAGTCAGTCTTTCGCTGGAAGTACCTAGGACACTGATGGGCAGAACCTGGTCACCTGACGCCAGGTCTGCTTCTGGTTCCTCACTCAGAGGAAATGCAATGTTACTAACTGGCTCCTCTTTAACTTTCAGTGGTTTGGATTCATCCACAACCCTTTCTGGATTTACCAGCCTCTCATACTCTTCTGAGAGCTCCTTACAGACCTAAAGACATTTCAAAACAACAAATGTGGCAATTGCTGGTAATTATTATTTTTCCACATTTAAGAATAGCAGCAAACTTATTTTAACTATGGATAACACAAACAAACAATACTATGGGATTTATGATGTGACTAAAAAATTCTAAAATACATCAAAACTACTTTAAGCCTGGAAAAACATTGAAAGTGTCTCACCTGCACCATGTAGCTATGGTAATCTTTGATGCGAACCTGCCAGAAGCGCTGAAGTGCCAAGACACTACCAATGCCCATCTCATGGAAGACTTGTTCAACCACATCAGGGAAATGAGTAGAGCCCTGGCAGGCCTCCCTGTCCACAGCCACACGCAGCAGCTTGGTGAGACGCAGGTAGTGCTCATGGACCAGGTCGGTCAAAGTCTCCAGCACACTCTCATTTGCTGACTCAAACCCAGCATGGGCGAGCACTGTTGCAACCGACTGGTATAGAAGCTGACGACAAGACGGCCAGCTCAACTCTGTGACTGGCTCACCTTTACCTCTAAAAATGAAGAATGCATGTAAATGGACCTGAGGTTTAAAGGAATAGTTTATCTTCATATCCAGGTCGATCATAGTCTGCAATTATGGATTCATATTAAGTTATTATGGATTCAAATTCATTTTTGGGTAAATGTTTCCTTTATGTAATCAGGTTTTTGCTATTGAATTTTAAATATGCTGAAGTGTAAATGTAAAAGGTTAAAGTGACTTTAGAAAAACCAATCGGTTTTAAAGCAACACTTTGTAGTTTTTTACCTTAAAATAATGTCTCTAAAATGATTTAGGTGGTAGGACAACTCTTAACGGGACAAATTCTACTTCTGCTGGCAGCAGCCTCATACAACCACTCTGTAACCTCTGCAAATTCTGTGTTCCGGTCAGTACACACAGCCCCGCCCATCCCCTGCGTGTTTTTCTTTGTCATTGGTGTGTTATAAGTTACCCATGCATGTATTAGACACGTTAAATAGCAAAGATTTGAGTGTCGCCAGACCTGCCTGAAATGCCTCGTGTAACCACATGCCGGCAAATTGACGTCAGCTTGTGGTAAGATTTGACTAAGACCACCCAAATGTAAACGCAAGAAAGGTGGCCGGTCTTGTAAATCTCATTGTACAATAGGGTGGTTTTAAAATAACCAGTGGTGATATCTAAGTGTAAAGGCTTATAAGGACAGATTTAAAGATAATCTTTAAAGAACTGAAAATTGGTTGATTAAAAAGAATGATTAAAAAGTTTAAAAGTACTCCATGAATAATTATGTGTGATGTACAACTATATTGTATAGCTGTGTTTTTTAATACTACATATTTAATGCAAAATCATTATTAGTAAATTGACTCACTTGTAGAAGTCAGTCTCAGGGTCACTGTGTCGTAACTGAAATGGTTGCTGGGGGGCTTTACTGTCCAAAGGCAAAATATCATCTGGCACGGTTGGTGTGGCAGGCCGGGGAGGCAGAGGGTCCCCGTCTTCTGTTTTGAAGACACCCTGGGGTTCTGATAAAGTAGACGGGGGTTGCTGGCCCTGCTGAGCTGCAACAATAAGTCCCCGGAGGCGACGAGCATGTTGGCTCAGCTGCACAGTATGAATGGTAAGGCTACAGGGCTCAGAGGGGATATCTAGCATGGTGGTGGGACGTGGACGCTGTGCAGATGGCTGATGAAGTGGAGGATCTTGCATCTCCACCTGACGAAACTCGCGCTGCAGAAGGTCAAAAGAACTGCGACCTGAAGCCGTTGAAGCTACAGGAAGCTCACCCCAATAACGCATCATCTTCAGCCAGTATTGTTGTTTCTATGACACTGATGACGCAAAGAGGGTACTGTTAAGCGATCAAAGAAAATGTACATTCCAAGTACTATTGACTTTGTGATTCATGTGGTCAAGAATCTATGTACGTACATTATTTGACAATTAAGCACAAAAAAACATGAAATATATTCGAATAATTTTCATCTTTTGTATTGAGCAGGGTGTCCTATCAATAGAAATCACTGATGGAAAATAATAAACACAAAAAATCAAATAAAAGTGAAACAGGAGAACTTTTAGATAAAACAACTTCTAATTTAGGGGGTTAACTCGTGTAGGTTACACGTTTATTTGTCGTTTCTGGATAGAAACAAGAAATGCACAAAAAACATTCATCTGTCTTCACCATTTTTGAAGAAGCGAATAGATCTTTAACAAACAACTCTAGACGATATGTTGAGCCTGAAGTACAGTATAATGTAAACGGCAAACAAATCTACAAGTTTACCTACTTTAAATCAATTACCTTAAGGAGCGAAGAAAAGCAGAATAATGTAAAACATCTAATTTATTTTTTGTTTAGCTTAATAAACGACATCTAAACGATGAACGGTCGCCAGGTGCAACACGAATATGTGTCCGCGTAAAATGGAATCGTTCCTAGATAGATGAGAAACAAAAACGCTTAAGAGCAAATTAAAAATAACTAAAATAATTGTTATACGTTTTTAAATCCGCAAATATTTGTTATACTGCCATCAACTAAACATGATCACTAATTCCACAAAGTCCAACTGACGTTACTGCGACCACAGGAACTGAATCTACAAAGTGTTACACCAAACACATAATGGAGTCTGAGCCCACCATACGGGCAGGAAATAATCACGTTGAGATGGAGACTGAGAAGAGCTCGGAGCCTGAGCATGGTCAGCACTGTGATATTAAAGAGAGCATCATCAGCAGTGACATAAACACAGAGGATCCTTTCAAGAAACCTGCTGTATTTGCGCCTCCGTCCTTGTCGGTTAAGAAATTATGTGGGTTAAACTCGGTGGAGAGACCGCCAGAAGGTCCAAAGAGCAGCAAAGATCATAATGTTGAACATGACCAATCACCTTCAGAGTCCAAAGATACAAAACAAGATCCAACAAAGTGTCCATCGGACGAGAGAACAGACAGCTCAAAACCGCGTGCGGATCATCCTAAATCAAAAGACAACCGATCTAAAATCACAGCCAGATTACCTCCGACGGGTAAATTTCCTCCACTGCCGTACACTAAACCTACATGGGGATCCGTTCCTGACGTCTCTTATTCGTTTGAGTTGCTCAAAAACGGCGCAATTTTGGACACTGTGCCTCTGTCTCAAAGTTATTTTGTGGTGGGTAGACTGCCTGTGTGTGACGCGTCACTGGAGCATCCGTCCATTTCCCGCTATCACGCTGTGCTGCAGTACCGGGGCCGAGCAGGACAGAATGGGGAGGTGGGAGAGGAGAGGGGCTTCTATGTCTATGATTTGGGCAGCACTCATGGGACTTTTGTCAATAAGAGCAAGATACCACCTAAAACATATATAAGGCTCCGGGTTGGACACGTGCTGAAGTTTGGGGGAAGCACCAGGCTCTTTATTTTGCAGGTATGTAAGTAAAAAAAGTAAAATGTATTTATAGCACCTTTCATACCACAAAGTGCTATACACTGGAATTAATACAACAAATACATGCATGCAAACTAACATAACAAACATACATGCATGCAAACTAACATAGAAAAAAATGTAAAGTATTTTATGTTGGATATGGTGATTCTTGCTTGGTCTTTTATTACTTGATAGAGTTTAGGTAATGTTAGATCCCCATGTCTTCCCAGGGTCCAGAGTTTGATGAGGAAGCACAATCTGAACTGACTGTAACTGAGCTCAGGGAGCGGGCCAGGAAACAGAGAGAAGAACTTGAAAGAAGAATGACGGGTGATGGCTCTGATGAGGAAGATGAGAAAGAGAAAAGTGAAGCCACTGCTTCAGAAAGAAGCTCCTCTGACGATTCTGGCTGCTTATGGGGAATGGGTAACAATGAGAACAGATCTTTAGACTTTAACATTCTGGCAGCCATTATTCAAAACTACATGCCCGTCTTGGGTGAAGTTAGACTTTGTCTATGTTCTGTTTAGCTGAAGAGGCAATGCCAGACGAGGATGAAAATGAGGAGAATCCATTTGCTGCCGAGTTTCAGGAGGATCAGGAAGCTGCATACCTTAAAGATCCTAAAAAAGCACTACAGGGCTTCTATGACAGAGAAGGTATTGATCATGTGGAACTAATATACAGCTGATCATAAATAATTAACTTAACATGCATAGATTCTGTTAAATCCAGAGATAGTCTTCATAAACAGTTTTTGTTAATTTCAGGAGAAGAATTAGAGTTTGAATATGAAGACCAAAGCCATGGTACCTGGCTCTGCAGAATTAGGTAAGCATTATTATTTTTCAGGTAAGCATTATTTTTATTCATGTGTGGATCTTGTGGAAATTAATTATCAAGATTTAAAATCTAGAATGACAATGACAGTCAAATAACATGTTGCACCACATGAATTAAAGTTGTTGATGAATAGGTAATTTACATTTAAGCATTTGGCTTTTATCCAAAGCTATTTACATTGCATTGTACTATACATTTGTTTCTGACTATGTACAATCCCCTGTGATCGAACCCATGACGTTGCTAGTGCCATGCTTTAACCACTGAGCCACAGGAAAGCATAGGAATATGTTTGTATGTTTTTTCCAGGTTACCAGTGGACGATGCAGTGGGTAAGCAGTTGGTGGCTGAGGTCACCCATTCAGGGAAAAAGAAAGAAGCAGCCATCCAATGTTGTTTAGAGGCCTGCCGTATCTTAGAGGCCCGTGGTCTTCTGAGACAGGAGGCTGGTAGGTGCAACTGAGGGTGACTTTTTTTGGGGCAGACCATAGTCTTTGTCTGCCGTTTTATTTTGTCTTTATGGAAAAGTGTTATATCTATTTTATGTTGATGTTAATAATTAACATAATCAAATTTAAATGTAGGAAAATGTTCTGTCAGTAAAGAAAATCAAGTAAGACATTTTTAAATAATGCATTTAAATAAATAACAGTTTTTTATTCAACATAATATTGTAAATAATTAAACAAATTAAAATGTCATGGACAAAAATGATGGGACCCCTAACCTAATATTTTGTTGCACAACCTTTAGAGGCAATCACTGCAAGCAAACGTTTTCTCAAGCTCTCAATGAGTCTTCTGCACCTGTTAACAAGTAGTTTGGCCCACTCTTCCTCAGCAAACTGCTCCAGCTGTCTCCAGTTTGATGGGTGCCTTCTCCAGACTGCAAGTTTCAGCACTTTCCATAGATGGTCGATAGGATTCAGATCAGGATTCATAGAAGGCCACTTAAGAATAGTCCAATGTTTTGTTCTTATCCATTCTTGGGTGATTTTAGCTTTGTTTTGGGTCATTATCCTGTTGGAGGACCCATGACCTGCGACTGAGACAGAGCTTTCTGACACTGGGCAGTTACGTTTCGCTCCAGAATGACTTTTGATAGTCTTGAGATTTCATTGTGCCCTGCACAGATTCAAGGCACCCTCTGCCAGATGCAGCAAAGCAGCCCCAAAACATAACCGAGCCTCCTCCATGTTTCACTTCTTTGAACATAGAGCTGATGCGACATGCCAAAAAGCTCCAGTTTTAATTCATTTGTTCCAGAGGGATTCTGGCTTGTCAATTAGAATTTTTGAAAATTCCAGTCTGGCTTTTAATGTTTTTCTTTCAAAAGTGGTCATCTCCATGGAGCCCAGTTTTGCTCAAAAAGCGACGGATGGTGCGATCAGAAACCTACCTACCTTCACCTTGGAGTTCAGCCTGTATCTATTTGGCTGTTATCCTTGGTTCTTTTTCTACCATTCGCACTATCCTTCTGTTCAATCTGGGATAGATTTTGTCTTTTGCGGACGGGACCAGTGAGGTTGGTTACAATTCCACGGACCTCAAACTTCTTAATAATATTTGCAACTGTTGTCACAGGAACATCAAGCTGCTTGGAGATGGTCTTGTAGGCTTTACCTTTACCATGCTTGTCTAATATTTTCTTTCTGAGCTACTCAGACAACTCTATCATTTGCTTTGTGTGGTCCATGTTCAGTGTGGGGCACACAATGATACCAAACAGCACAGTGACTACTTTTCTCCGTTTAAATTGGCTGAATGACTGATTACAAGATTGGATACACGTGTGATACTAATTAAAGAAACAAATTATTTTGAAATATCACTATAATCCAATTATGAATAATCTTTTCTAAGGGGTACCAACAAATGTGTCCAGGCCATTTTACATTTATTCATTTGGCAGACGCTTTTATCCAATTTTAGAATATCTTTGTAGAATAATCAATATTGTATCTCTTTCCACAGCTTCTTTGCTTTATTTTATGACATACTAAAGGCATGCAAGTAAACATGATACAATAGCTTTTAATTTCATCACTCTTCAGGAGGAATGAAGCATTATTTCAATGAGCTGTAAGGGTACCAACAAATATTAGCACGTCTGTAGCTGTCACCATAGTGCATTTTTGTAAGTGAAGAGAGGAAAAGTTTAAAAAATATATTTATTTACTGACAGTTTCTCGGAAACGCAAGAAGAAGAACTGGGAGGATGAAGATTTCTATGACAGTGATGATGACACGTTCCTGGACAGGACTGGTGTTGTGGAGCGGAAGAGGACTGAGCGTATGAAGAAGGCCGGAAAAATTCAAGAAAATCCTGATACCCATGAATCACTGGTAAAAGGAAAATGTCATGTGCATATGTAATTACCGGTTCATCAAAAAAAAAAATCGTGAACAAGTTATTTTGTAATTTAAAGGTACCATTCCCTGTGATGCCAATTTTCAAACTTTGGTAGTTTGTAATGTTGCTGTTAGAGCATAACTAATATCTGTAAAATGATAAAGCTCAAAGTTCAATGCCAAGCGAGATATTGTCTACAGAATTAACTTTTCAAGGACTAAAGAGAACGGCTGGAATCGGACTACAGCCCTTTACTTCCCGGGTACATGATGTCACTATTCTGAGTTTTTGGATTACCTCCGGCCAAAGGAATATGCCAACAAAAATGGAGGCGAGGCCTTTCTAGAAGAAAGAGGAAGAGCCGCTGGAGTTGTGTTCGTTTTGACTGCGCTGCGTGCATAATTACCTTCACTTTCATCAAAGTCCTACAGCTGGTCATAAGAATTCTGCTACAGACATCCTAAGATAACCAACGGTCAAGCAACAGCTTCCATGACTTTAACATCGGCTGTGAAAGCTGTTCTGTATACAGTACACTGATATTGTGTGCGTGTGCATACTAAAACACTTCTATGAAACCTCCTTTGAAGTCCAATCTGCTTGATCCGTTATCCAACTTGGGTCCAATATAAAAAGGCAAAAACAACGTTCTGTTAATAGTGTTAATATGACCGGTCTATCGCCAATCGGTCCAGTGTCATTTCCCTCACTTTAGTAGGAAACTAAATTCAATATTTTAGTTATTTTGTAAATAATTTTTTACGTTTTTTTAGTTGTAAGTCATTGCCACCAGAATTGAAACAAAAAATATTGAAATATTTTGCCTTTGTGTGTAATGAATCTAGAATAAAAGAAAGTTTACTTTTAGGAATTAAATTATAAAAGAAAAAAAAGTTGTTGTGATATTCTAATTGTTTAAGATGCAATGTGTCTTTGAGCCCCCCTATGCTTTGTAAATGTTTTACTCATGATATGTGCCTTTTTTAGTTGGCAAAACTGGCAGAGGTTGAGAAAGAGCTGGCGAACACTGAAAAGAAGCTCGGTTCTTCTGGAAAAGGTAACTAGATCATGTGAAGGGCATGCTCACACTGAGTCCTATGCGACAAGATGAAAAAAATTGCAGATTATTTTTCTCAACAGAACTAATCTATGAGTCTTTACAATTGGGCCACAAAGAGTGCATGCACAGCAACATTTGTTTCTGTTGATGTTTTGAAACCATCTATAACACTATGCCATAAGATTATACTTCTTGAACGTACATTCTTGACTTTTAGGCAGCTGCAGCTCTTCTTCAGAAGACCCTCTTGATGCATTCATGAGTGCTGTTCGTAGTGAGGCAACTCTGGATGGGGTGGAAAGAAAGAAACTTCATTTACATGTGGCTGAGCTAAAGAAGGAGGGTCAGAGACTACATAAACTGGTGGAGCTCACCAAACCTACCCAGCTGCCTTCACTACAGCCCAGTGGGTGAGTGTAGTAATATCAGTACTTTTCCAGATTAACCCACCCTTTATCTGTGAATTCAATAATAGACCTCAAAACTTGTAATGAAAAAATAATTGGGCATTATTCAGAGATATCAGCTTTGCTCTGAGATATCAGTCATGCCCAATTGGTGTTAAAATGATGAATTAGCCAATTCTATTTATATAGAAAACTGTTGCTTTTGTGGTAATATATAATGTCTTTAATTGATCTAGTAGTAAAGCTACAGTCAATGTCAAGAAGTTATCACTTCCCATGTTTGGAGCCATGAAGGGAGGCAGTAAATTCAAACTGAAGACTGGAACTATAGGAGTAAGTCTCTCTCAGAGTTTGTTTATTCTCTTTCTATGAAGCCTTTTTTATGACAACATTTCCCACTAAAAACAGCTTTAATGTGTTCAGCAGACATGTAAACTTTTAAAAACCGGTCTCAAACTGCAGGTTTTTGAAAACGACACTGCTGTCGCCTCTTTACTGAAAACGCAAACCTTTGAAAAAAGGTCAATGTCAAGTGCAAGCATATTAAGTTTTAAGTCTATACACACAAAACTGTGTGTTTGTGCTTCGCACCATACACTTATGGACAAAAACATTGGTACCCTTTTTTCTCTAATACACATTGGCCAAAATATAAGCCCCCCAGATATTCTTAAGAATCTCTCTATATTCCCATTGATATTAAAATTGTCATAGCACATCAAGATGACTAGAAACATGATGTTGTTCAGTCATGACTTTCAGAGGAGAATAAATATTAAGTAAATAACCTCAAATCGCTGAGGTGTGGGGTTTAACAAGTTGCGCCACTCAGCTGCACATCTAAGCACTGTCTGGAGCTATAGTGACAAGAGCATTAAAACGGCAGATATAGAACATCCGTGAGAAACAAACTGATTATGAAAAGAAAACGTGCACGTTTAAAGTTCCGGAAGAAACTATTAGTGTGGTGGTTTTTCTCCTTTTTGTTATATTAGGGGCAGGAAATTTGTTTTATGAATTACTGGTTGGAGAGCATATACCTTATATTAAAACACGCTTTAACCTTCTTGATTTAAATTAATCTAATGTTTTCTTTTCTCTTTTGGTTGTTATCTGATGGTAGAATGGTATGTTCTGGTGCTTAGTCCGGTGAACCTGGTCCATTTAAGTCAGTCTCTCTTAGGCTCTTGAGAGAGGAGGAGTTAACCTAGTGCCGGTTTTGCTACTACAGCAGATGTTCTGTTTTTAAATTTGTATTGATGTTATAATTTATGAATTTGTCAAACTTTCCTATGCCAAAACCTTCATATGCCTTAATAAAACTCCTGTTGGGAATTATTACCTGTGTTAACCTCCCTTGGCCCCAGCAGGTTACATTACCACACATTATCCTGCTAAGCAGAATAATAATACCAACAAAAGCAGTAGTGGCCTTAGCGCTTGGCCCCTAAAAATCTAATTTCCCATTTCCAACATCAGGGCAATGATCAAGTTTTAATCAACTGAAGATGTTTGAAATCTTCCTGAAAGGGAATGTGTGTTTATATTGTCTTAATGCCAGGAGGGAGAATAATTTGAGTGGCCAAAGATCTTCAATGATCACAGAAGGAGAATAAGTTAATTTTGTGGTCAGAAAGCATTTTAAAAAATAAAGGAAAACTGCACCTCAATCACCACAAGTTTTTTGGGTCACTGTTCAAGAAACAAATATTCTCCTCTCATGCAAAAACAAAGTCCACCATATGAATTTGCCATACTGAAACTTCAACCAAGACTGGGTTCTATGGCAATATAATAGGACTTTTCTTTGCAGAAATAACACAAGATGGGTTTCATGCACGCAGGGATGAACCACTGAATTACAAGACGGGCAGAAACGCATTACTTAAATTTGGCAAATTCTAAATGCACAAATTTACCGACATAGGTTATTTAAAAACAATTTGGGGGTATTTATGTACTAAGCTGATGAAACCGGCAAATGCAGAAACGTAATTTGCAGGGCTCCAGACTTAACTTTTTTCAAGGAGCACTATAGCCCCTGACTGAAATGTTTAGAAGTGCAATCAGCCTACAATGCAAATATTGACATTTTCCCCAAAAATAGCTGTATTACTGACAAACGCATTGATAATAAATAACTTAACTCACAGAAATGCAGGTGACAGTGGTTTGGTTCTGCTTATCATTTAAAAAAATGGCAGAGCACTTAAAGCTTCTCTGGCTAAGTAAAGAAGAGACTGTTTAAACTCTGAATACACCAGACCAAATTAGTACTCTGGTCTCGTATGGCATTACATTGCACCACCATTTTATTAAGTTGTCATTTGGCAGCCCATATTGTGTCCTTCAGTTTCAACCACAGCCTGTGGCTGTGTCTCTCAGCAACAGTGGCAAGTTCTTTGACTACCGTCAGTTGGGCCTGTTCTCTGATTCACATTTCCCTAAGCAGCCTTGTAGTGGAATTGGAAAAAAAGCCCCTGCAGCCTACTTCTGCCAGGAACCCTTTCGCTGTATTGAGAGAGTATTTGCCACAACACTGAAGAAAATCTTACCTTCCACATTCAAGAGGCTAATTTGGCAAAACTGGTCAATAGTTGAGTTTTTGTCGTTGGGGATCAGTTTGCCTCCTGCTCCTCTCCAGACCCTTGGTATCACCTGCTTTTACCATGCCACAGCCATTAATCTCCAAAGGTACCTCAAGAGATCATTTCTAAATCACAGGTCCCTAGATAATACTAATCTAGTGCGAATAGGGCCACAGAGTTAACATGTTATCTGACAGCTCTTATTGGGATCTGTGTGTTTTAAAAGTCTTTAGTATTTAGTCTTCAGAAGTTTTAGTATCGATAAGAGGATTCTAACTATTGTTTATAGGTCGATGATAGAATGCATTTAAATATATAATATTATTGCTTGGTATGAAAATTTTGCAATGAGCAATGATCGCGACTTATTAATAAAGCAAATATGATAATTGGCCAGAAACAGAGTACAATGCAATAGTTGTTTTTAAACTTTATGGAAGCAAAGGCAATCGCAGACTACTCCGATCAAACCCACCCACTTCACCATTGCTTTGAAGTTTTCCTTCAGGGTTTAGACTGTGCATGCCGATAGCTAAAAGGGATGCATTTAAAATATTATTCATCCAACTAGCGGTAGCCATTTTAAACCAATTGTTTTAAACTGTTCACAATTATGTGTTGTAAAGGTCGTTCATGTGTTGTATAGGATTATGTGTATAATGTTTTGCCAGTGTCAAAAATGAATTTCTGTTTAAGTAACAGACAATGAAGTAAACTAAATTAAACTAATCAAAGTTCAAGAATGGCTGAAATTAAAGAAACCATATGGGACATTGAACAAATACCTTTTCCCACCCACACCAACAGAATTTACCCCCAAAGCGAACCACTCTGCCTCCTGAGCTTTTCAACATGAAGGAGCTTCCCCCTGGTGGAGAGGAAGAGGATGAAGGAGAACAGGAATATGAGAACACCGAAGACACAGATTGTGATCTGGAGGTTATTCAGTCTACAGAGATGGGCAGTCCAGAACACTGTCATGGCAATGATAGCTCTGAAACTCACACACACTGCCATAATGGTTAGACCTTGACCAAAATCACTGAACACAACTATTCTAATGCAGAGGGATATTTTATTTCTGTGCAGTTGTATTAAGGTGATTCTATAACTGTACACAAAAAGGCAGTATTAACTGTAAACTTAAAAAACTTCCTGATGTGTTCACAGACTCTAACTTGTCTTATGTGTATTTTCATGTGTATTTTAAAAAATTTCTGATTCTTTCTTTAGACACGGAAGACCACAATGACCAGCCTGATAAGACAGTAACATCTCATGAAAAAAAGAAAGCCAAATCTGTTGATCTACATAGTGAGAATGCCCCTCCTCCAAAAGGTAGAAACATCTGTTTGGTTCTATCTTTAGTTGACTTGTAGTTTGTCAGGTAACTGTGATATTATCATTAATTATCATTATTATTAGGTCTATGTCTATATTATTATTATGTGTAAATGTTTATTATTATGTCTAAATTATGTAAGTGACTCTTCATTTACAATATGATTCGTACATTTACAGAGGGATGTGACAATAGTGTCTCTAATGTCCAGAGTCCAAAGAATCTGAAGAAGAACGTAATAGGACCAAGCAGGGTAGGTGTTTTTTTCAAAGCTACAATCGGACTGACAGGTCTACACATGATGCTACATATTTGCAGCAAAGCGTTTGTTTAGTCCAAAAGATTATTCAACAAAATAGGCAATTTGCATATACATTTGTTGGACCAAAGATGTGTTGTGTTCGGACAAGCGAAAGGATTTCATATGTATACATACATATAGTTAGTTTTTTATTGGACCAGGGTTTTTAAATGTTTATACCAATTCCCAGCCTCCTGTGACCATGTCCAAGCAGTACCCAAAAGATGATCCTGACTACTGCGTATGGGTTCCTCCAGCAGGTAAACCTAGCACAAAGTTGCTCATTTCTACCCCTTAGGCTATGTATGATATTAAGATATAAAACTGATATCAACTTTTATCATTGACATTCTGAGCGACCTTTTATTTCTTGCACTTTAAAAGCATACAGCCGAAATCAAGCATTCTGTGCAGCTGCACCCTTAAATCTCAATCTACAGTCCCATGCTGAATACTAAACGTTATGTTTGGTGGTTATCTTTTGATCATAGGACACATTAAAGCTGTTCTGACATTTGTTCTGATTCATTAAGAAAGCCTTGACAAAAGAAAATGGAAAAAAGTTCAGGATTGAAGAAAGTTACATTGAAGTAAAGTCTTTGGCCTTGTGATAATGTGTTAACCCCCTAAACTCAGTTATAAAATCAGATTTCTGGTTTCTTCGTTACGTCCAAAGGAATGCGAACCCGTCTCTGCCAGAGATCATTTTGTTGTTTTCATAATCTTTGTGCTAACCTAAACCGAAAACAAATGGCTTTCATTACATTGTATTAGCCATGTGACTTTATTGGATGTAACACTGGCAGAAAGTATGTGTTTATTATTTACTTCAATAGTTATTTGCCCCCCCTCAAAAAATTATTATGTTTGTTTTCATAATCTTTAATCATATTTGAGAAATTGTTCTGCCTTTAAAACATATTTTTTGCTGTTGTAAATCAGGCCATATATTCCAGTACCTTATTAAAGAATAAGCTGTTGTAATATTGCTGGAAGCCTTCGTAAGTGCCACTAAAAAAATAATATTTCACTCTCACAAAAGCAAATGGATATAATTTTGCTATTGAATATTCTGTTTGACATGACAAATTATGAATATTGTATTATATGATGTCCTTAACCAGCCATTGTTAGCAGCTGAAATAAGAAGCATGAAGAATGGACACCTGCGTCAACGTTTTTTTTATTTGTACAGGTCAGACTGGTGATGGTAGGACACATCTGAATGAGAAGTACGGCTACTGAGCACAGAAAAGGAAGACCATCCTCACTAATATGAAATCAGCTTAACTCTTCATCTCAGTTTCGAGAGAAAGGATGCACCATATCGATCTCTTTCCTCTTTATACCTCATCTCATGGAACTGTCACAAGTAGCTCAAATGAGCTCAAAATGTTGTTAGATGTTGTTTTCAAGCATTTCTGTTTTCTGACTTTAATTTCCTTTCTCACAACACTTTTAGCCTGTGTGTTTTGAACTAAAATAGGATGGTTTTAAGGTGAGATTCCTTAAGGTTGAGGTCAGGTGATTTTGATATTCTGGGTTGCTTTTGTCGACAAGTATTGATTGAAACCCATTTTTTTCTGGATTTGGGAAGTGGCATAACAAGCATGTCCTACATTGCATGTATGACTTCTTCTACATCCTTCTCACGAAGCAGGAAACCATACGTTGCAAGCAGCTGTTCAATTTGACAGTTACTAATGCACCAGAAAAGTTATGTTAAAGCACTATACTATCAAACAACCTGTTGTTGACACATCTCTCCACATCTTGCTGTTCTGGGATCAGTTTAATAAACTAAAGAGGGCTCTGTGACTATCCAGTCCTCTGTGTTGGGTCAATCTCAGTGCAACGGTAGACTCCCTCCTCTGCTTGGCTGTGGTACCACCCTCCGTATGGCAAGCTCCTACTGAAGTGGTCCTCTATTGACTGCTAACAATACCTCCTCTGAGTGGTGGCTTTACCAGCCATCTGGACTCTTGCTCGGCATTCTGGGATTACCAAACTGTTAATGAGAAAGGAAGTGAGTTTAGTCCACTGTGTGTGTGTGTTCTTTTTCTTATACTTAATGAAGAGTGGCTCAGTATTGGGGATGTAATATGTTTGTGTTGGTGTGTTCAGATATGGATTAGGCCCCTCCACATAATACACACTAGTCTCTCTGCTTATGCTCTTCAATTCGCCAATGTTAGGAGATTGCAAATAGATTATCCTCGTACATATTGTGTATTTTTTACTTATATTTTGCAAAATAAAAGTGTATGGCATCTACTGCTAAGTTGTTTTTTGGTGTTGTTTTTTTTGATGTATGCAACCACAAGGCTAGGTATATAAAAACTTTCTCGATTGTGTAATTAAAAATAAAATATAAAAAGTACTTATGAACTACTGTGCTATTTTTTCAGTGCAAGTTTACGTTTAAGCATTTAGCAGCTAATGGTATAAATGTCACATGTCCATGCGTGCCCTTGTAAGTTCTATGCTGCATCTTTGAAACAAGTTTAGGCTTTTTTTATTTCAGTTTGCCAAATCAAACAAACAGGTTTTACAGTAATGCCCTTATTATATGGGCAAGTATTCTGAATAATTTAACTGCATGATTGTAGTTCCGTGACTTATATAAAGTATATGCTGCACATTGCTTATCCTAAAAGAAACCGATTTGAAAGGCATCTAACTGAATCACATTCTTCCAGATATGTTCTGATCAGACTACACTTCTGATTTCTCCACTATTGGCTGAATGCCTTTGGCTCCCCCACCATACCTGGTGTTGACGTCACCCTTCAGTTACCTGTTCACAAATATACAGCTTATCGCTCTGTTTTGAATCTGAATCAGACAGGCCTGTGGAATCAGCCCACACTGGAACAAGAATGCTTGTTTCAGGTGTATAAAGACCCTGCAATGTTGCACAGTAAGAAATATCACCACCCTCACACATTTGTCCTACGTGAAGAAACAATTCTAGAGTAGAGTAGAATTGAACTCTGTAGAGTGAAAAGGGACTTTTATTGATCATGGTCATATACAGTAATTCAAAAACATAGATGTTACTTGCAGACACCCTGTCCTCTTGAGGTCTACACCGAGGCAGTTTTAGAGCAATCCACTTTATTTTAATTTCATTTAAAGTCAAGTAAAAGACAAATGGGAAAGAAATGTTTAATTCCCAAGACAACTAGACAACTTTCGACATCGCAAGCATGAACTATATAACCTTGTAGCTTTAATATTGTATTTGTTTCACAAAGTAAAGCTAATGCTGATATTACATTCATTAAAAAGTATTAAATAGGTTTGCTGCTGAATACATACACAACCAAAACCCTCAGAAGGTTTGATTCTAAAATATGCTGCATGGATAGGATTCTCTATGCTTTAAATGCTTGACTGAGTTCTGTGCTGTATTTTCTATACATTATAATGTTGACACACAGGTGATGTTTGAAATAGCATTCTAGCATACTACTCTTACAACGTCCATTCTAGCATAATACTCTTACAACGTCCAAAGTATACATGCAATGTACAGACTTTTTAAGGAATACTATATAATTTAAAAATATGACATTTAATATCTGTATTGCCATTATCTGATTGATACAGAGCTAACATAAAACTCTATTAATAACTGGTTTTACTAATTACTAATGTTTAATAAAAAGAAATGCATTGTTTATTTAAGGCCCATTCTGATATCAAACTGATTGTCTCATCTCACCTCACTGTTTAACACCCAAACATCTAAATTCCATATGCTAACACTAAAACCATGTGGTCAATTTTAAGGTGTTATCTATAAGCCCCTGATCAATCATTGTTCACTCCTGTTAAACACATCAAAGTAACTGGACCATTTGGCTACGGTTTAATAGGTAGTGCAGTGGTCATGGCCTTTTCTTCATAGGTTCGAAGTAGGTTTCCTGAGAGATAGAGGACGAGACAGCTAAAGCTGAAGGGTTAGGTCTCCTCATTCCTCTGTTACATTTTGGCCCTGCTCACACTTACTGTTTTGTTAACAGAGCTTATCACAGGGCCTTTCTTCACATTAATATCCTGCAAATGCAAAATAAACATTGTCTTTGTCTTTATGTTAGGATTTTTTGGTCGATAAATTTGTGATGTTCCGTCTCTGCAAGTTTCCAGTCCTTTCTCTCAAGCATATGGAGGTTCCTCCGCAGGGAGCAGGGGGCTGCAGTGTGGGGCATTGCTCAGAGAGCGAAAAGCGAAGATGGATGGATCATAAGAATATCTTGTCAGGTTCTGTGAAAGAACAATAAAAACGTAAGGTGTAAAGGCAAGTTAATGTTGCTGAGTTGGGTTTATAAGAGAAAGCATACGGTTGTGCTATCGAAGAAAGGAGATAAGAACGTTGCATGTATTTCATTCACTCAATCAATCAAGTGAACTTTACAATAAAAAGTTAACATTACCATGTTTATGTGGTCTTGAAAGAAATATAGTAGTTTTGACATTTGGACATTTTAAGACAACCTAAACATGGTAATGTTAACTTTTTATTGTATAGCTTGACAGTAAAATTTTAGTTTTGTCATTTGGACATTTTGAGCTGTACAATAAAAAGTTGGCATTACCATGTTTATGATATCTTCAAATGTCCCAAGGATAAACAACTATTTACTTGAAGCTGTACTAAAAATGTATTTCTTACTTGAGATATTTGTATTGAAAAACCAGACAAAAATACCAAAATATTCTAAAATCAGCCAATTTACTTCAATGCAAGTGATTTTAAATACGATTTTTTTACTACAAAACAAGACTATATTATGTGTGAGCAAGAAATGTAAGTAAATGATTTTGCTGTAAATCAAGTCAAATCAAGATTTGTTTACACACCATGCTGTGCTAACATAATGGAGTTTGTCTGAAATGGTTCTCTAGTGTTTCAACACCAGCTCACACTCGCACGTCCAAAAGAATACTTAGTGAAAGGAAGTTTTACCGTACTGGGGAATGGAAGCAAAAGTTAATCTGTTTCACATATGGCCTGCTATATCTAGCTGGACTTAACTCACAAAGACATACAAGCTTAAACTTTTTTAAACAGCTTCTCTGTTGAGGGCCAGATCAACACTTCATCAAAATAGAAAATAAGAGGCATTGCAGTGATGTATAATTTTTCTCCACTCTCGAGAGAACGGGGTCTGAAATAAAGTGAGGGGGAATAGAGATAAGATTGAGTGGGTGAGAAGCAGGGTTATAATCATATACTAAGACCAAGATGTGTACTGAAAAATGTATACCAAAACGCTATAAAAGAAACACTTTAACACTAAAGTAGATGATCAAGAACAGAACAAAACGATTGCCTAAAAAACTAAAATATCAGATACATATCGTATGATGTCTAGTTTAAAACAAATCTGTTTAGATTTTAAGTCTTGTAGTGTATTCCAGACATAAGTCTAAGACTGCATATCAAGACCAAAACAAACCGAACTCACAAAGTGTAAAGTTATGTTAATACACCTTAGGCTCCGATGGCTTTGCTCATTGACAATCAGTATTTGATTGACTGTGCTAAAGAATCGACACGTCATAGACGTCTATACATTGATTATTGTGGGTTTGATTCCTTTGGAAATACATTTGAACATATTGAAAATAGCCCTGATTTATAAGAAGCCAAGAGAGATATTGCCTCTTTAAAAAAAAATTACATATGACCACTAATTCTACAAGAACAAAACTATATTGACATTTGTGAGACGGTTGTGAAAACAGGAGAAAAAGAAAGATTAAAAGGAACATGGAATGTGGCGTGGAGGGTGGACGTGGTGGAAGAACCCAAGTGCAGGCAGACACGGGGATGAAGGGGTTAACACAAGACTTTAATAATAACACAAGAACAAAAACACCCACGATGGGAAAAACCACTGACCAAACTAAAATCCAAAACTGAAAACAAAGACTTCCCACAAGAGGGGCAAAAAGAAACAACTAGGAATAACACTAAGAACTATACAAACAGGGTACAAGAACATGAACTTTACCAGGGACCATGAACTTTACCAGGGACCATGAACTTTACCAGGGACCAGGGACCATGAACTTTGGCAGGGACCAGGGAGCATGAACTTTGGCAGGGACCAGGGACCATGAACTTTGGCAGGGACCAGGGACCATGAACTTTGGCAGGGACCAGGGACCATGAACTTTGGCAGGGACCAGGGACCATGAACTTTGGCAGGGACCAGGGACCATGAACTTTGGCAGGGACCAGGGACCATGAACTTTGGCAGGGACCAGGGACCATGAACTTTGGCAGGGACCAGGGACCAGGGACCATGAACTTTGGCAGGGACCAGGGACCAGGGACCATGAACTTTGGCAGGGACCAGGGACCATATACTTTGGCAGGGACCACGGCAGGGACCACGGCAGGGACCACGGCAGGGACCACGGCAGGGACCACGGCAGGGACCACGGCAGGGACCACGGCAGGGACCACGGCAGGGACCACGGCAGGGACCACGTACACCGAACGAGCACAAGACAATAGACAAGAGGGCAATATATAGGTAGACTAACAAAGGAGATAACGAAGGGCAGGTGTGGGTAATGAGACACAGGAGGAAAGCTATACTAGAAACGAGAGGGGCAGGGCCAAATGACGAGACTGGAGAGAACACATTATGTCCTGATTGACAATAATATGTCTCTCTCCACATAAAACACGTGGGTCTGTCATGATTCTGCCCCTCGACCAGAAAATCAAGACAAGAGTAGGCAGAATCATGACAGTGGCCACCCAGTGAGAGCCTCTTGAGCGTGTCAGGCAAAGATCACCACATTTCTAGCAGTAAACTTGTCACGGGTTGAGGACAGAACCCAAACGCAGGCAGCAGAGTTAAATAACAAAAACTTTATTTAAACAAAAGACCCTTGATGGGGAGAACATGATCTAAAACAAGACAAAAGTGTAAACTAAAACTTCCCACATGGGGAACAAAACAAACAAAGTCCTTTGAATAATAAATCAACAAAATCCACAAACTTAGAACAGGAACAAACACGATAATCCATAGACAGGAATAATCCAACAAGGTGACGTGAGGAGGTACGATAATGACAAAATGACAATGAACCGACAAGGGACAGAGGGAAAACTGGGGCTTGATAAAGGGAAAACACTAACAAGGACTGATGACACAGGGAGAGTGGCCACAGGTGACAAGGATGAAACACTAAGGGAAAGCTAACAGGAGGATTGCACGAGGCAGGTGAGGGGACTGAAACACTAAGGGAAGGATGGATCAGGGCTGGAGACAAGACTAACACTAATGGACCGCTAACCGGGGAAACAAGGGGGCGGGACTAAAGGACGCGACACTGGAGAGAGAGCATGGCTTCTTAAACCAAAACAATGCTCTTTCTCCACACAAAACACATGGGACTGACATGATCCTGCCACAAGACTCGAAAACCAAGACAAGGAGAGGCAGGATCATGACATAAACTATCAATGACAAAATGCAAAAGAGAGCGAGAGGAAAATGGTTTGGAAGAAGAGGAAGTTAAAAAAATAAAAAACAAGAGAGTAAGACGATGAACATCTTTCTCTTTATGAATGTAGATCCTGCAACAGCCGGCACTCCCAAAAGGGAAAATGACTTCATCCTAACACACACACACACACACACACATCCCTCTCCTTTTTCCATCCTTACTCCTTTCTCTAACATCTAACATTGATCTAATAAAACGGTCATCCAATCTCTTACAAATGAAATGGGTAATTTTTTATGGATGTGCATAGAAGAGAAATACCATTATGCAGCAATTTTGTTTCAAACTAATTCATCTACGGTACACTATGCTGCAGTTCAAGGTACTGAGGCCACAATCACACTGCATCACAAGGCATCACTTATATGTGTGCAGTATGTTATGTTTACATGAGAGTTGGCGTAGAACTGGTGTCTATGAACACTTATAATGACTGTGCATAACTATAATGAATGTGATCGACAGTGGATAACTCTCTGAGGCACTTCTGCCGCGCAGTTTGCCAACATCTGTATCTAAAAACAATGATGCAGAGTCATGTGTCACATGACAGACAACCAGAGATGGTAAGTAACGGAGTACAAATACTTCGTTACTGTACTTAAGTATATTTTTTTGGTATTTGTACTTTACTTCACTATTTATTTTTCTGACAACTTTTACTTTCACTTCTTACATTTTTAAACAAATATCTGTACTTTCTACTTCATACATTTATCAAAACAGACTCGTTACTTTAATCGGTATTATTTTTTGTCATGCGCGCCATTTTTAAACAAGAAGCCTGTTGGTTTATCGTTTCCCTGCTTATAATACGCAACAGTCTTACGCAACGCTAGTCAAAACACGCACGGAGCAATGGGAAAGCAATGGATGAGACAGATGGAGTTGGCAGTGTTGACATGGTTGAGGTTAGAGTCATTCCTAATCACCCATGGCCATATATTCGGGAGATGTTTGAAATTGTCGGCGTCAAAAATTCTTGTCATAAGCAAATTCAATGGTTTCCGTAATTATAGTCTATTTTCTATGTTTGCTAAGTCTGTAATGTTATCATGAATTAATATTTTGTTAGCGTGCTAGTTAGATGTTGTTCATTGTTCACACTTCACATCTTTTTTGACCAGACAAAGAACATACTGCATACTCACGGGCAAACACACACAATAACTTAATGTAGTGTTGCCTGCCTGTTATCTGTTGTTAAGTTTTTACCTCCAATTCTTTCAGTTTTGTAAAAGGGATGTTGCTAATGATGTTTGTGTAGCCGAATAGGACTATCTAGAATGTTGCCAATTTGAGCAGTAATGATTTATAATATTTTCAGTATTAATCTGTCATCTGGTAAACTAGGTGAGGTGTGAATTATAATTATACTTTCACTCTTGTTTGCATTTCAATAAAATAAACAATGTAACTCACTTTTGTCTGCCTGTGTTCTCTATGGCAGTTGTTCATGGGTACAGGCTAACAAGATTTGAAATGCAGGTAGTAGTAATGGCTACTTTTTACTTAAATATATTTTAGAGCACATACTTTTTTACTTTTACTTGACTAAAAAATTTAGTCAGTACGTTTTTTAAACATGAGTATCTGTACTTCTACTTAAGTAAGGGATGTGTGTACTTTTGCCATCTCTGCAGACAACTAGTTGTTGTAACACTCCCGTCCGTTTCCCTACCTGTTTTTCCCTATGGACTTCATTTCTCACGATCCCGCACCTGTTCGTCATCCGTAATCACCTCGTTTCCCGCACCTGTCAGCCATCATTGCCATCACCAAAGAGTTTTTATACTCTTTGTTTCTGTTAGTCCCGGGTCGTTTAGTGAATGTCTGAATGTCTGAATGTCAGAATGTCAAACATTAAAGAGTTACCTGTTTTTGTAAGCCTTGGAGTTTTCTCGTTTCTGAGGGCGTGACAGTTGTACAGTAGAATTACATTTACATAGCAAGGGTTCTTCTTAAATGTGGTTGTTAGTCCTGAAAATGTACAGGTGGACACATATCCAACTCACATTACCAAGCACTGGTTCTTGAGCTCAATGGTTCCCCTGCAGTTCCATTGCCTGTTCAGCATATCACATCAGTTCTTGGGTCACGCACTACCACATTACATCTTACACAAAAAATATCAAACATCTACCAATGGAATCATATCTGTGTCCTACACTGTGATTTTGCTTTGTGTGAGAAAGCCCGACAAAATCACACAGACGTGTTTCTAATTCATTGCTGTGACTTCAGGAAGCTATGAACATGCCGATTTCTGTGCCATGCATGGTGAAAAAGGAGGTGGGGATAGAGTCACTGGATAAAGATAAAGAGCTAATTATGACTTCACATGCTGGCATCATTCAGCTAGGGCCTTCTGGAACACTATAGTAAGTGCCAAAGAAGCACACAGAGTCCATGGCCATGAGTCAACGGGCCCTGCAATTCGGCAGGTTTACAGATAAAAAAATTACTCTCATTTTAAGAACTTACTGGCTTCCTTACTTAAATTTTCTTCTTACTTAAAATCTTTGTTGTGTTATTCTGATTATAGATTTGTTCAATGTACAAATGCAAAAGACCACAATTGGCCCAAGCTGATCACATGGTGTGGTTGCGCTTCAGTATAACTGATTTGGAGTCCAAGATTATTGTCCTTTCCTGATTCCGCCCCTTTTTCTCTCCCATATCAATTCCCATACTTTTTCCATTGTACTATATGATAAAAGGCAAAAGCCCAAAAATAATATCTTAAAACGACCACAACACAGATTTTCCTATACTTTCCTTAAAACTTTGCCAATGGTTTACAGTAGTGCCATTTATCAGAACAATACATTGCTATATTATAGTCTTATAGTTACTTAATTGCAAATAGATGTTTAGCTTAAATGATGTTAACTCAGATTTCTCATTCCCAATTTTTAGAGGTCACACAATGAAAGACATTTTTCAGATATATAATCCAGTTTCACAAGTGACACACTTGACACATGCTTACCTGAATCTTAATGGTCCTCGTTTTCCCTCCACAGTTCTTTTTTAGAAGCATTTTCTAAAACAAAGAGCAGAAGAAAACTATTTATTCAAACTTTTGGTCACACTTTTTCAAAGGTTCAATTCTTGCTATTAACTACAACTTTTGCCTCAATAAACTCCTAATTTGTTGCTTATTAATAGTTAGTACGGTAGTTATTAGGTTTAGGTATTGGGTAGGATTGGGGATGTAGAATATGGTCATGGAGAATACGTGCTAATAGTGAGAATTGGTCTCACTATGCTCCCTATACTAAAGTTTGCAAAGCTGTTTCCATGTATCCATTATAAACATTGATTTTATGTTATTGAATATAGACTATGGATATTACATATAAGACAATAACACAGTTTATGCAGTTGTCATATAGACATGGACCTTTTGTTGTGTGGAAAAGCAGGCTAAAGTCTACAAAACCTCTATAAAAAACAAACAAATTAAAGATAATCTGAGTTTGGAATGACAGGAGTGTGAAAAAATAAGTAACAAAACCTCTGAGATATACATTTTAATCCAGTCCTTACAAAAACAATCCGTGCTCATCAAATTTGGGTATTACAAGCATCTATGAAAAAACCTATAGGGAATAACAGATTAATGGTTATTTCATGCAGCCTCTTTGAGGTAAATTTGTGAGGAGCTGTCAAATTTTTCCATATCTTTTTAACTGGAAGACAGCCATGGTTAAATCCCAACAGGAGTTTAAAAAGAGCTCTGTCTCATTTCAAAGGCTCCCAAAATGTTTGTCAGGGATGCATTTAGACACCTGTCAGATAACCACTTAATTTCACTCGAACAATAGCCAGACCCATTTGTCCTAGATAGAAGTAACTGCAATACAAAAGAATGGATTGGCCGGGTTATGATTTAAATGACATGACCGTTGCCCAAATGTGGCTCAACATATTAGCATTACAGCTGCTTTAATTAAACAGGAGAGAACGCGTGTGAGAACGGCAGTATTAACAGCATCATTTTCATTTTAAAATGCTGTTTTTGTACGACAACAGGCTAATGTAAACAGCACCTAAAACTGGGTGTTGTGAGGAGAATTTGCACCTGAGAGAAAATTATATAAAGTGTTCTATATACAGCGTTACCAAAAAGTATCTTAACACATTAAAAAAGGCTTTAATATCATTGCATTGCAGCTTTTGATAAATATTAATGCATGTGGCATCTGCAACTAATGATGACAGGCCTTTACTAACACAATCCTTAGCTTTTTTTTAAGTTTCATGCTGGGTTGTGCTGCCAATAAAAAAGAGCTAACTTTCAAGAAAAGATTTTACCACGGTTTTGAAAAACTGCCTCCCTTCCCAGCAAGTCTATAGACTGAGAGAGGTTTAGGAAAACGGATGTGCGGATCTCAATGCACTATCTGTATAGATTTAGTGTTTGTACTTTGTAGTGTGAAGCAGTTACTTATTTAGCTAGTATAAGCTATTTATTAGTCATGAATATTTAAGGTTTGCTAGTCGCATACAACTATTCTGTCCAGATGAGCTCTACGGAAACAGCACGGAGCATCTTTGTCATCATCGTCCACATCATGAAGAAAATTAATAACAGTTTTATTTCTGTACAGTAGAAACCAAATCATGATCACGCTTGTTCTTGCTGACTAAATTTAAATAATATCAACAATTGGATACCAAAAGAATCCCTAACCTGCTGCATCTTCTCCAGGTCCAGACTGGGCCGACCAGGTTCTCCCGTGTAAGCGGGGCGGTGCCGCCAGTAAGGCATTGAAGGCAGTTCAAAGTGGCTGAGAATGATGGGTCGGACGGGCAGACGGGTCGGAGTGTGGGACAGTTTGAGAGCTCGAGGAGGGGATGACCTGAATAGAACAGGACTGGGCGAGGTGGCGCTCAAGCAAACCCCGACGGGCAGCTCATTTGGCCAACACAAGTCCTTCACCTCCTCATCACTTGAAGCGCTACTTATGTCTCCATGATGGTGCCATTTCCGGCCCCCTTCGGCCCCTGCAATGTGTTCTAGCTCCTCTTCAGAACTGTGTCTGTCCAGAGTAGGGTCCAGCAGGAGACGAAGGCGACGTAGGTGGGCAGGAGAAAGCACGTCCTGATTGTGCTGCTGGCTGTTCGCAAGTGGGGTCAAAGTGCAGGTTCGGCGACGCTCTGTAGGAGGCATCATTTTTAACCAAAAATATTATTGGGTTTAAGTATCTTGTCAATGGGCACTGTGTTGATATTTCCTGTGGTGTGTACACTGAAAATAATTCAACCAGCTCACTGCCAGTAGGAGTTTCTAATCGACTACAGTAATTGTTTTGGGTTGCTGCTTATCTATGTACATATATACATTAACATAGAGGTCTTCACGGGTCAACTTAGATCCGAAAACCCGAGGTCCGGCCCGAGACCCGAGCGGGTTCGGGTCTAAAAGATTCAAGGGAGCTTCGGACACGGCTTGGGTATATTATTAGTGTCTTCGGGTCTCGGGTAATATAAAGTAAAAAATTGTTTTGCTTAATTGACCCGAGGAAGACCCGAACTATCCTGTACAATTACAGCGCGTCGCTTGTGTGTGTGCGTGTTACCAACTCTGCTCCAATCATCACCCGATCGGTTGAAAGCCACGCAAATCTTCCGAAAGTCGCGGTGATCTGAAATCACCTTAGAATTGAAATCCCGAAGTTTCCAACGCTGCAGGGGTTTGCACTCGATGTAGTTACCATCGTATTCAGGAAAAACATACTTCCACCAGGCGACCAGAAGTAGATATTAAAAGACGCGCACATTTCAGTACTACGCGGTTTGGAACACATTGTTGAGACAGAATGTTTGCCGAGTGGTTGCCATGTCGTCATACCTACTTATTTAGATTTGATTCAGCTAAAACTGGCACAACCCATTTAGCCTCAGTTTGCGCAATTTGCCAGAGCAAAACAAGAGGATCAACGTGTTCATTGCCATATCAATTTCATTAAGAAACGTCTGTTTACATTCAGGTCTAGTCGGGTTTAAAAAATATATACCATGGGTCGGACTCGGGTCTAACGTTATCGGGTCTGTCTCGGGTCGGGGCTTTAAAATAAAAACGTTATCGGGTCTGTCTCGGGTTCGGGTAAAAAGTGATTCGGGTCATTTCAGGTCGGGTAAAGATCTTTGGACCCGAGAAGACCTCTACATTAACACTGCTAAATTTTGGCAAAGCGCAATGTGTTGCAGATTCCCGTTGCAGATTCAATAATAAGATGTTTCACCTCAAATCATCAGCTCCCATGGAAAATGAAAGTCATTCTGTCACTGAAAATGTAACTGTCAGTATGTAAACAACCCATTACAGGACTCCAGCCCTGAGAATTTACGAATACACCAGTCATATTCTAACATACAAGATAAGACCATTTCCTGTGCTTTTAGGTTTAGGCTAGGACAGTTTGTACTGAAAGTACAAGCAAATAGTAATTTAAATGAATACATAGTCTGGATTTCGATCTCACATCTCTCAAGGTTTCGAACCATGATGATCATATGTGGGTAAACTTGGCCTTATGGATGTGACACATATGTGCAAACACAATTACACACCTCTGTCGATCTGTGCCAGCTCTTGGTTTTCACCTTCCGAGTCATCACTCTCCCCTCCCTCTTCACTTGCATGGCAGGAAATCTGTTTCAAAAGTGAAGCAAAAAGGTCAGAAAAACCTGAATTACTAACACAGCATAATAATATACAGCTCCCAGCTCAAAGGGAACCAGTCTTTTTTCAGTTTCGTTTAGTGGCATAAACGTATTGCTTATGTTTTATCACAATAAAGAAAATTAATGACTAACACAGTTAAGAAAACACTCCTAGTCTGGGTCAGTTGCTGAAAACTTGCTAGTTTGCTCAGTGTGTGCATTTTTTGCTGATCTAGGCCCCTATCTTGTTGAAGGCAAACCCAAAGGTGTGAAAAGAAGAAATGTAGTGTGGGGTTAAGAGAACTAAAAAACAGGCACACCCAATATTACAAAAACAACGTAAACAGCTGTAAAAAGCTGTTAGTTCGTTTAGAAAAGATTCCTTTAGAAACTAAACTGGTTAGAAAACTATTAGAGAATGTTAAACCTGTTAAAGAGTTAACACAGTGCATAGTAATTACCTTGTCCAAGCCAGGCTAACCAGCTGTTCACAAGTAAACACACATACACACCCCACTTCTCTTCAGCCTTTCACTCAGCAAACACTGACTGAGAGAGAACAGAGAGAGGCACAGAAAATGAAAGAATCAAACGTGTCCTCTTTCTCATATGCATTAGGACCTCACAGCAGCTCTTGGCCCCCAGATGAGCCATTTCCCACCCATACTCGCTGAAATCCAGTCCCCCAAACCTGGCACAAATTACCATTCCTCACCAAAGAAATTCCTGCACCTTTAACTGTGAGAGGCTATACTCAATGATGTATTTGAACATACTAAGAAGTGATTGCCAAGCACACAGCCAAGGGACAGTGTTTATATTAGCTACAGTCTCAAAATCAACTATTCAGGAACAAATAATCTGCAGGACAGTCTAATGAACGCATGTTTATGCTAGTTTAGGTGCAATAAGCAATGAACATGTCTAATTGTCAGTTATTGTCTTGAAATTCATTGCTGTAGGCAATAGTACAAAAAACAGCCAGGCTTTAAATGTGATGACTTTACAGATGCACCTTTGCTGGGCCAATTAACAGATTTCTTTTAACAAAACTTACTGACTCTTTGGACAATTCGAAACTATCCCCATTTCATTTGTGTTTTTGACGAAAAAAAAGAGGGCTACACATACAAAAAGATATAACACGGTCCTATTGCAGAGATAAAATCTAGCTACTATTAATAGAAGCTGTGACCCAACTGCACATAAAATGAGATCATGTCTTGATCGCATGCCCTATTCACCTTATTTTCGAACGTGGAAGTAAACTGTCACGAATGCCAGTGAAGAATCCGCTGTCGGCCACCGGAGGTCTCACTCTCATGCGCTTTAGCTCTGGCTAAGAACTACATTTCCCAAAAAGCCACATGCTGGGACTGAGTACTGCACACCTGATCATCATCATTGCAAAGTCTTGTTTGCCCTGGCTACATTTCTGCGTTGTATTATCCTTGTATTGTTTACCCGTGTTTGAACCCTGCCTTGTATTACCGTTTCTGACTCTTCTCTGCCTGCCCCTGATCTCTGCTGTACCTGGATACCTACCTCTGATGTTATCTGCCTGCCTTGACCTTTTGCCAGTTTTTGACTACGTCTGTAGCCCTGTCTCTGATATTGTTGTCTGCCCGGTTATTCTGATCAACGCCTGCTTTTTACGTTGAGCCTGCACTTATTGACTAATAAAACTGCATATGGATCCTTCCCCGTCTGAGTCTTTGTTACATAAACGATGTGAAGCACATCCATTTTGTCCCGAGATTTCTGTTTTATCAGCCAGCTGGGGGTGAACAATGGCTGCGACCAAAAGCTTAGCCAGCTGATTTGTGAGGCAATGACTTCGGCGGCAACGTTTGGCCATGAAGGTAGCTCAGAGAAACACATTTGGACAGCCTTTGGGAGTCCCGTTTTGCACACCCATTGGGCAATATTCTCTATAGTCAGATTGTTCTATCGCCAGCCTGTGGATCGCCGATACACAATAGTATCAAGAGGCAGGGCAATTTACGCAATTACCTATGACAAACTGGATTTATGGACAAAAAATGAATCTAACATGGCCCTGTGTGACATTCTATCAGTGTGTGAGTTCAGTGCAGCTGGTAACATTGTTACCACAACCGTCTGCGTCACATTGTATCGCGTGTTGAGGCGTTGGATCGCGTTTGCTTAGGACAAGGTGTAAGGGTCTACATCACCATTCTGCAAAGCACTGTGGGTATTACGGGGGCAGAATGATAATCACTGCCATGACAGTCTGTAATGATACCACTGCAGTGCCTGCCCAAATGTAATTTGTTAGCAGTGGTGGCGCTAGGGGTGGGCTAAGGTGGCTGAAGCCCTGAATGTTTTCAGTAAAGCCCTGAATGTTTTATTATCATACTGTGTATGAATGACTTAAGTGCCGTTTACATTTAGCGTCTTTTGCGTATCTACGTCAGTGGGTCCTTTTGCCGAACTACATTGACATAACAAATCAAATCATACAGGCATTTATTTAAAAAAAAATGAAGAAAATATTTGAAAATGGCTAACAGGTGTCTATAATAAAGTGTATGGTGAGCTTAAGGGTAGTAGAGAGGTCTTATTAGTCATCTATTTAATCATTTGGTAACACTTCAATATATGGGCAATTCTCACTATTAACTAGTTGTTATTAGCATGCCTATTAATTAATTATGGGCTATTTATTAGTACTTATAAAGCACATATTCTGCACGACCGTACTCTGCATCCCTAATCCTACCCAATACCTAAACCTAATAACTACGTTACTAACTATTAATAAGCATCAAAAAGTCATAGTTAATGTTGAGCGAGAAAGTGAGAGATAGCAAATGAGAGTGAGAGAGAGAGATAGAGAGAGTGAGTGAGAAATAGAGAGTGAGAGAGAGAATAGAATGAATAGAATAGAATGAGCTTTATTGCCAGGTATGTTCACACATACGAGGAATTTGTTTTTGTGACAGAAGTTCCACAGTGCAACAGAATGACAGCGACAGAACAAGAAAACACAATAAATAATAAAAAAATACAAAAGATACAAATAAGTAAGTACGGAGACAATATACAAATTGACAATGTATGGCAGGTATATTACAATGAGCAGTTATGTATGTACAGGTATATTATGTGCAAAATATTTAAGTGTACACTGAGTATGTGTGTTGGGTAAACAAGTGTATGTGTATGTAAATATAAATAGTGTAGTGTATTCCACGTTTATATCAAGTGTTCATAAGATGGATTGCCTGAGGGAAGAAACTGTTCCTGTGTCTGGTCGTTCTGTTGCTCAGAGCTCTGTAGCGTCGACCAGATGGCAACAGTTCAAAGATGGAGTGTGCTGGATGTGAGGGGTCCAGAGTGATTTTGCCAGCCCTTTTGCTCACTCTGGATAAGTACAGTTCTTGAGTAGAAGGGAGGGTTGTACCGAAGATATAGGAAGTACAACTGGGCTTTTTTCACAATGTAGTCAATGTGAATGTCCCACTTCAGGTCCTGTAAACAGACTCGTCACCGTCCTAAATGAGGCTGATGAGTGTGGTGTCGTCTGCAAACTTCAGGAGCTTGACAGAGGGGTCCTTAGACGTGCAATCATTAGTGTACACGGAGAAGAGCAGTGGGGAGAGAACGCAGCCCTGGGGAGCTCCGGTGCTGATTGTACGGTTGCTGGAGGTGTATTTTCCCAGCCTCACTAGCTGCTGCCTGTCTGTCAGGAAGCTGTTGATCCACTGACAGACGGAGGTGGGCATGGAGAGCTGGGATAGTTTGGGCAGGAGGAGGTTTGGGATGATAGTGTTAAAGGCCGAGCTGAAGTCCACAAACAGGATCCTCACATAAGTCCCTGGTCTGTCTAGGTGTTGCAGGACATTATGCAGTCCAATGTTTACTGCATCGTCCACAGACCTGTTTGCTCTGTAGGCAAACTGAAGAGGATCCAGTAAGGGTCCAGTGATGTCCTTCAGGTGGGCCAGCACCAGTTTTTCAAATGACTTCATGACCACAGACGTTAGAGCCACAGGCCTGTAGTCATTCAGTCCTGTAATTTGGGATTTCTTTGGGATGGGGATGATGGTGGAGCGTTTGAAGCATGAAGGGACTTCGCACAACTCCAGCGATCTGTTGAAGATTTGTGTGAAGATGGGCGCCAGCTGGTCAGCACAGGATTTCAGACAAGCTGGTGTAACACATTCTGGGCCTGGTGCTTTTTTCTTTTCTGCTTCCGGAAGACCTGGCGCACCTCGCTTATCTGTATTGCAGGTGTGGGGGAGAGGGGGGATGCAGGAGGTGTAAATGGTGATGGCGGTTGTTTGGAGAGATGTTCAGGGCGGATTGCAGGAGTGGATGGTGTGAACGGTTGTGTGGGGAGGCGTTCAGAGCAGGTGATTGTGATGGGTGTTCTTTCAAACCTGCAGTAAAACTCATTAAGATCGTCTGCCAGTCGTTGATTCTCCACAGTGCTGGGGGTGGTGTCTTGTAATTGGCGATCTCCTTCAGATTTTTCTACACTGAGGCTGAGTCGTTGGAAGTGATGGTTTATGGATTAAGTTAATGGTTTGTTAGTAGCAAGAATTGCCCCTATACTGAAGTGTGACCAATCATTTGAATGGATATAATAATTGACACTCTTAATATTGTTGCATAATGTATACTGTACAACATTACTTGTTTGCCTTGCTGTGTCGAAACGGAATTAAGTTTAATTTATATGAGCTCATCAATCTAATTGAGTTAGTGCTCCCTTGGTGTCTACCGTTACTATTTTAGCGCTATTAACACTCATTAACATTTAAACAACAAACCCGAGTAAACATCCGATGTACAGTAATATGCAATGCGAACAGATGGAGGTGCCCCTTTAAAGGTTTTTGCATATGGGCCCGGACCTGACTTGAACAGTTCAACTTTCAACTTTTAATCAAACACATATGGGTCTCTGGGCTAAGCCCCGGATATCCACTTGTCATGACACTCAGACGAGGAAGAATATTCGGAGACTCAGATGCAGGGCAAACAAGAGATATTTATTTTTAACTGGGCAGATAATCCACTTAGGCACCAGCCTGGAGACACATCCGCGTAAACCCGGCGGGGAGGGGTCTCAACCCGTCGGGACTTATGGGAGAACAGGAAACCCACTACGGGAGAACAGGAACGGAGGAACCCTCGAAACCACGGGAGTCAGCGGGGAGACGGCTCGACCCGACGGAACTCACGGGAGAGCTGCTGGAGACCCAGACCGAGAGAAGTGTTAGTTGCGGAGAAGGCGCACGGCGGGGAGAGCCTCGACCCGCCGGCCAGCCAAACGAGAGATGCAGGTTGCCGAGTGGAGATGAGCCTGCACCATGCAATGCACGAAGGTCCAGAGTGTCAACGCTAACTAATGGGTGAAACAAAAACAAAACTTGAAAGCAAGAGAACAAGAACTACGAGGACTTGACTAGACTGAAACTAAGAGGGGAATTACAGGACTAAGACTCAGACTATGATTGTGACTGTCAAAGACTGTGACAAGAGGAGCCAGGAACGAGAGTAAACACATACAACGATCTGACAAAGAACGACAGGACAAGAGGGACTAAATAGAGGGGAACTAAACAGCGGGGACAAGCTACAGGTGAGAATTAATGACTAATGGGAATGAGCTACAGGGGCATGAGAGAATGAATGACTGAGTGGTAAAGTGATAGTGATGGAAACCCGGTGCGGGGAAAGCCTAGCGGAGACACGGAGGGCGGGGCAAATGACGTAGACACCGAACACGTGCAGAGCTGTCAAAACGGCTCCCCACGAGTTCGACAACAACAACACAGTACACACAACCAAGACAAGACTAGGATCACGACATCCACTCACCTTAGAACCGCCCCAGTTTGTTAGTATTTACAGAACTACAAATGGAATAAGTTTTAAAACCTGGTTACATGATATTACAGTATATTAAGCACACACAGGCAGGAAGAGACAAAAGGGATCTAACGTATACCCTTACAATTAGATTTTTATAAACCTGAAATAAGAGAACATTATTTTCAGGAAAAAATTAAGTCTTATGTGAAATGAAGTGCCTAGATATAAACAATGTGGACAATCAATCATTTAATTTAGATTCCAATCAGATATGCACAAGAATTTGGGGTTACGATCTGAAGATAGCCTTATGGCTGTAATACACTACAAGACTTTTAAGATCTGAACAGATTTTTTAAAACTAAGCATCATACACTTGCCGACTTTATAAACAGTTAAGGCCAAAATACACTACTCGGCTGGTATCATACACTAGCAGAGTTTCCGAACACAGCAAACACATGCCTCATTGCTAAGGAGATGCATGACCAACGAAACAAACATGGATGTGCAGAAGAAGCTTTCACATCCTTGGTGTTTCGAGTCTGACGTCATCACACAACAGTGTTTTGGGACCTCAGCACGAGCTCCGCACCCTCGACAAACCATCTCATCCCCGGAATCAACTAAGCACGCCGTCAACGTCTACCCCCGTAGCTACTCCAAACATCATCCAGACACCCTTCCAGGACACAACTGCTCCGCCGGCGACAACACATTTTACCCTCCCCACCGCCGCCCCAGCGAAAGCTTTCGTCAGGCGATTCGTCACTCCGGCTGCGGCCACGGTACCCGTATTACGGAACAATATCATCCAAGGTAAGGACATTAACTTGGCTTTACTCCTACTCCTCTCACCTGCGGCCGACTGGAAAATGGTTGATTGCGGTGACGTGGCGTTTCTCCGAACGTCCGATCCCAGACTTCAACATAACCTGCGTTTGGCGAATTTGTGATCGCTTTTGGCATTTACCGCGACATACTCTGCCAAGTTTATCCTGGATAGGAGCAAAGAGCTGGATATTTATTTAGGAACAATGGCAGATTTCAGCCAACGCTACGGGCGTACACTGTTCTACAAATACCACGCATCTTTCTCTGCTAAATTCGCATCCGTCATTTCCCTTTTCAACTCTAGAATAGACTGGTTCATCGTAGATACAGAACTGCTTGATCGCCACTTGACACTTGCATGCTCTATTTGCAGCTCTCACGGACATTCGGCGCAGTTTTGCCCTAAAACAACCAATAGTCCAGATTCGCCCGCTTTCCTCGGCGCTGGAAATCTTTTGCAAGGACCCACACCCAAAATCAGTCTGCCCCAGGCGATCCAGGCCGGCTATCCGTGAGGAAGCCGCCGATCGGAAAAGAGCTAGTTCTGATCAACCTCGTATCTACTCTTATTAACGTCCCAATCCTCTCAAACTACCTTTCGACGCACCCCGAGAGATCACCGTTCCGACCTCAGAACGGACAAACTTGGCTTCGTAAGAAGCATTTCAAGGTCCTGGAGTGGCGTAGCCAGTCTCCAGATCTCAACCCCATAGAAAATCTCAAGTGTACCTATGATGAAAATGACAGGCCTCTCTCATCTTTTTAAGTGGGAGTACTTGCACAATTGGTGGCTGACTAAATACTTTTTTGCCCCACTGTATCTCACGCATGCTTACCCTGACCCATTCAGTGGCGGAACTAAGCGATATGATTTCGCTAGATTAAGGAAGCCGTTCCGACCTCAGATTTTGGTCCTACCTACTTAATAACTGCAACGGACAAATTTTTCTTATAACAACGCTTTAGAATCATCGCCCGACCTGAAATTGTTTACCGACGCCGCCCCCTCCATCGGCATAGTGAGATTTTTCCGAGGCCATTGGTTCGCCGAGAAGTGGCCACGCGATATCCCCAAACCAGCTTCAGTCCGCTCCTTCCTAGTCCATATTTATTTATGAGAATTGTAACCAGACAATATCCTCCATCCGTAGACTACTGGCGGGAATTCAATTTTACGCAAGGTATTATAATAACGATTATCCGAGTCTCTTCACCAATCCCTCAGTGCGTTTTTTGCTCAAAGGCTTGACCCATTTGTCGTGCAATCATACAGATAGACGCAAGCCAATCACCTTATCTATATTGCACAGACTTATCGATTCCCTGTTCCTTTCTATGGCTTCATGCGCCCAGAGGAATTTATGTCAGACTCAATTAAACATTTCGACCCAATGCAAGGCCTTTTTGTTTTCTGACATCCAGTTTTCCTCCGAAGCCTTCTCAATCACCCTTAAACACACTATAACTGACACGAAGCGAGCTAGCGCTAAAATTAAATTTCCGAAAATCAACACCAGTTTTGGGAGGTAGGCCCCGCTCCAGAGGTAAACCTACGACCATTCTCAGGGGTTGGTAGGGCTGGGCGATAAATCGATTTTATCGATTAACTCGAATTTGAAGTTTAGGGCGATTTTTTTTTTTATGAAAATCGGTTTTCACTTCTACGACTGACGCTGGCTTCTGTAGTTCAGAGTGGGATCAGCCCTCCCGCCGCTTTCCTTACAGCCACGCAAATACTTTACCGAAGTTGCCTTGCCTCGCCTGTACAACAGTACTCGTGAAAAGATCGCTAAAGAGCTGGAAGGGGTGTCGTTTTACTCCGCCACAACGGACCTGTGGTCCAGTCGAACGATGCAGCCCTATATGAGTTTGACGGTGCATTTTAATGACAACTGGACTCTGCGAAGCGTCTGGCTTCAAACAGCTTACTTTCCCGATGACCATAAAGGTGAAATAATTGCGCACGGGCTAAAAGATGCACTGAGCTCCTGGAACCTTGATGAAGACCGACTCATCTGTATGACAACAGACAGCGGCACCAACATAATAAAAGCTCTGAGAGACAATGAGTGGCCCAACCTCCAATGCTTTGTACATAAACTGCACAATGCTTTAGGTAAGAGTCAAATGGCTATGCATTCAAGTGATGTTTTATTACATATGATCAGAAAAGCTCAATTAATGCATGTTGAAATTAATGCAATTTAATTCAATCAATAAAAATGTACATGCATGATTAATCATAATGGCGTGTGTGTGTACGCATTTAGTGTGCATTAATAATGTGGAAATGTGAAAAAGACTTGTTTTGACACTGACCAATAGTGACACTAAAAATTATTTTCTTTGTGTTTTCTTTCTTTATTGTACAGAGAATGGTGTGAAGGACCCCCGAATCGATCGTGCCATTGGAGTTTGTAAAAAGGCGGTTGCTGCCTTTTCCTATATTTGGAAGAAAAGACGAGAGATGGGTGAAGTACAGGCTGAGCTTGGTCTACCCACTCATCAGCTGGTAACAGAGTCCCCGACGAGATGGGGCTCACGTCAAAAAATGATACAGAGATTTCTTGGCCATAGTTCGTGTCCTGGGGTACGACAAGAAAAGCCGTCATCTTGTACCCACTTGGCAAGATATTGAGGTTTAAGAGTCTGTAAATAAAGCTGTCAAACCACTCCAAGAATTTACAGACGCCATGTCCGGGGAGGCTTATGTCACTGTCTCCTACATTAAACCGGTGCTGCATTTGTTCAAAACCAATCTCCTACAGCCAGAGAAGGAAGACACCGAACTCACTAAAACAATAAAAAGAAACAATGCGGTACCTTGATGACAAATACATTTTACATTTACATTTAGTCATTTAGCAGACGCTTTTTTCCAAAGCGACTTACAGATGAGGAAACATTGGAAGCAATTATAACAACATAGGCCACAAAATACATAAGTGCATCAAACTAGTCCATTAAAGCCTAGCACAGTATACAAAGCTAAGAATAGTGAGGTTAGTAAGTTTTATTTATTTATTTATTTTTATAAAGAAGGAAAGGAAAGAGTGATCTGGCAGGAACATAGATCTGCATTAGCGAGTGGAGATACGATGGTGCAGATCCGGTGTTGATCTTGTAGGCCAGGAGCATAGCTTTGAACTTTATGCGGGCGGCAACAGGGAGCCAGTGTAACCGGATGAAGTGCAGAGTTACATGCGCTCTCTTCGGTTCATTGAAGACCACTCTTGCCGCCGCATTCTGGATCATCTGGAGAGGTTTGATTGTGCAAGCAGGAAGTCCAGCCAGAAGCGCATTGCAATAATACAGTTTGGACAGGACAAGAGCCATGACTAGGACTTGCGTAGAGTGCTCCGATAGGAAAGGTCTAATTTTCCTAATGTTGTAGAGGATGAATCTACAGGACTGGGTGGTGCTGGCAACATGACTTGTGAAGTTAAGCCGATCATCGATTACCACTCCCAGGTTTCTGGCTGTGCTGGACGGTGTAATCGTTGATGAGCCTTGTTGAATGGCAAGGTTGTGGTGAATCTTTGGGTTGGCTGGGATCACAAGCAGTTCCGTTTTTGCAAGGTTTAGCTGCAGGTGATGATCCTTCATCCAAAGCGAGATGTCACTCAGGCATGCCGCGATGCGAGCAGCGACCGTCGGATCGTCCGGTTGAAATGACAAGTAGAGTTGTGTGTCGTCGGCATAGCAGTGATAGGAGAAGCCATGCTTCTGAATGACCGAGCTGAGGGATGTCATGTAAATGGAGAAGAGTAGCGGTCCAAGCACTGAGCCCTGTGGCACCCCCGTGTTGAGCTGTTGGGACGCGGAGACCTCATCTCTCCAGGATACTCTGAATGACCTACCCGAGAGGTAGGCCTCAAACTATTGCAACGCCATTCCAGAGACACCCATAGCACTGAGAGAAGCCAGGAGGATGTGATGATTGACAGTGTCAAAGGCAGCAGACAGATCCAGCAGGATGAGCACAGAAGACATGGATGATGCTTTTGCCAGTCTCAGGGCTTCGATGACTGAGAGCAGTGCAGTCTCTGTGGAATGACCGGTCTTGAACCCAGACTGATTGCTGTCCAGGAGGTTGTTTTGCATGAGAAAGGAGGAGAGCTGGTTGAACACAACTCGCTCCAGGGCTTTGGTGATGAAGGGAAGAAGGGAGACAGGCCTGCAGTTTTCTAGCAGTGTAGGGTCCAGGGTGGGTTTCTTTAGAAGCGGTGTGATGCGGGCCTCTTTGAACGCTGTGGGAAATGTCCCAGTGGTGAGCGAAGAGTTGATGATGTGGGTCAGAGCAGGCACAACCGTTGGAGAGATGGCCTGGAGGAGATGGGTGGGGATGGGATCCAGTGGGCAGGTGGTAGGGTGGTTGGAGCCAATGACCTTGGAGACATCAGCTTCAGACAGAGGAGAAAAGGTGGGGAGCACACACGTGTCAGGGATGTGGGCGGGTTCGACAGGTGGTGGCGTAGAGAACTGGCTGCTGATGGCAGTAGTTTTCTTTACGAAGAACGATGCAAAATCAGCAGCTGTTAACTCCGATGAAGGTGCGGGAGCAGGCGGACAGAGGAGAGCAGAGAAGGTTTTGGGGAGCGTTCGAGAGTCCGGAGAGTTGCAGATCCTCGAGTGGTAGTAATCTGTTTTTGCAGAGGTGACATCTACAGAGAAAGAAGAGAGAAGAGATTGGTAGAGAGAGAGGTCTGCAGGGTCTTTTGACTTGCGCCATTTTCTCTCAGCTGACCGGAGGCTGGCGCGATGCTCACGCAGTACATCCGATAACCAGGGAGCCGACGGGGATGCACGGGCTGGTCCAGATGCAAGAGGGCATAGGTTGTCCAAGCAGGATGAAAGCGTGGAAGACAGAGTGGCTGTGGCATGGTCTGTATTCAAAAGAGAGAGCTCATCAGAGGGGGGAGTGCAGAGAAGATAGCAGAGGAAAAACAAGAGGGAGGGAGAGACCACAGGATGCGCCGGAAGGTGACCATCGATGAGACATCTGCGATGTCCGGAGCAGTGAGGTCGAGGGTGAGGAAGAAGTGATCAGACGTGTGCAGCGGGGTGACCTGAGAGTGATGAGTGGAGCAGTACATTGTGAAGATCAGATCTAGATGGTTTCCAGACTTGTGGGTTGCTGATGTGGAAACCTGCTCGAGGAGAAATGATGCGGTCAGATTGACGAAGTCAGCAGCCTGTGGCTTTCCAATGTGGATGTTGAAGTCACCTAGTACCACCAGGGGAGTACCATCCTCAGGGAAGGATGAAAGAAGCACATCCAGCTCCTCCAAGAAATGTCCAAGCTGACCTGGGGGGCGATATATAACTACAAAATGACTTTTAACAGGGTGGGTGATAGTAACAGCATGAAACGCGAAGGAGCTGTTGTCACACATGGGTGTTAGCTGATTGAATCTCCAGTCTTTGGGGATGAGTAGACCGGTGCCTCCACCCCTTCCTGTAATGCGAGGGCTGTGGGAGAAAGTGTGGTTATGGGAGAGGGCAGCGGGAGTGGCAGAGTCCTCTGGTTTGATCCATGTTTCTGTAAGTGCTACAATGGAAAGACCAGAATGTTTAACAAAAGCTGTAATGAAATCAGCTTTGTTCACAGCAGATTGGCAGTTCCACAATCCTATTGGGAAAGTAGAAGGGGCAGTTGCTAGCAGTGATACATTGTGAAGATTATTAGCATTGCGTCGCCTTCGGCATGCGGCTGAAGATTTACGTGTTGTGATAACAGAAAGGATTTTAAAACACATTTTAAGAGAAGCACAAAGTAAATAGGGAGAAACATTAAAAATAACAATAAAGGATTAAGTATTAGTGCAAACAAGTAAGACAAGAAGTGCAAGAGTTAACACAAAACAAAATAGGTAGAAAAAGAAGTGCAATACTCAAGTGCCCTGTTGGTGTGCCCCGGGCTCGGTGGAGTCGCACGCAGGTAGAGTCGATGTCTTTACTCTCTTCGGTCTTCACGAGATGAGGGCTGCACGCGACCGCTGCCGCGGTGGGTAGACGCTTTTTAAATACGCGTCTAATTACTTAAATACAGTGACCCTGTGAAGAATTAACTCTTGGATATGTCCTCACTGATGGACCCCAGGTTCCGTACAACCTACATTGAACCAGACAAGGTGGAACAGGTCAAGAAAAGAGCTGTCACTGAGCTGATGTCTCTGCCTGCTGAAAAAAGTACACCACAGCAGCCTGGTCCAGCTGTGCAGGTGTGCAATGGAGAAGCACTGCCTCCGCCCAATAAGAAAATGAATTTAGCTGCTTTCTTCAAGAAGAAAGTGCCATAGCCATCTTCTCACCAATCAGAGGCACTGAAAGTAGAGACAGAGCTGATTCGCACGAGTTGAAAAATAAGAATTTTGGTTAAACAATCAGGAGCTTGCTCTAGCAGGGCCGTGAGCAAGCGTAGAAGCCCCAACCATGACCCGAATTCGCGTCTGTAATAACGCAAATTTCACACGCGAATGATGCGAATAAACTCAAAATGTTCAAGCGTCCAACTACACGCGAATAGCGTGATTTACCGCGTTTGGTGTGAACACTCTATCACATCCCACATACAGAGTTACGTCTCTGATGAATGTTTAACTATTGTACCGTGTAAATACACGCGATATGTGTTGTAAAATTTGCTCAAAATATCAAACATGCATTGATATCCTCAGACTACACGACTTTCTTAGAAAAAAAGAACAAAACACCTACTGCCCAAAATCGGCAGACATTCTGCAACATATTCCAACTGGAAATCGGGGCACAAATCTGCATAAAAGTTGGGTAGTGTTTTTAGGCTTTAGTGTGTTTCCACAAAATCATAAAAGGTGTCATGGATGAGCTTTTATTATTATTGTATAATGTTGTCAGTGGTCTACTTATGACGTTTGCATGGTTTTTATATTCAAAAATATAAAAATCAATAAGTAATAGGCTATTTTCTACCCTGGTTTTGAGGTCGGCTCAAGAAACACTCGATTTTTATGGGCACCCCGCATTGAAGACTTGGAAGTAAACATCCACTGCTATGATTGGATAACAGTTCCAAAAGATAGCAATGTGCCTTGTGATGTACATTTCTGTTTATCTGTTTGACAAGCTACGTGCTTAGTTGGAGCCTTCTGTCAATTTGGTTTGACATGTAGGTTACACATATTCAGGATATACAAAGCGATCTCTAACAAAGCAATAGTGACATATATTTTTACTCACATAAGATTCCGGTCTGATTCAATATTGGCACAGCATTGCTTTTTAATCTCAGTCCCTCTGTATATCCGGCATCGACATGTGCCTCGTTAACAAAGGAATCCACAGTGAAATGAAGCAAACAAACGCTCACTGTTTGCACATGAGCTGGAGCATCTTTAAAAATAAACTTCAACCACGCATTCCTAATATCAGAATCCGAAGGAAGCAACTGTGTTCTTCCACAAACAGGCGCTGCGCAAAATGTTGCATGTTTGTTGCTTGGTCGCATGAAATAAAAATAACAGTGAAAGACATCTTTACTTTTGCACATATGTGTCATATTTCGAGGGGCTAGCCGCTCTCGAGAGCCCATCGCTGAAGTGACAAGGTTGCCAGATCTTCACAGAAAAAAAGATGCAAATAAAGACAAGACAAAAATAAACCTTAAAATGCAAATTGTTTATATATTTTATGAGACCAAACAATCTCAAAATCCGCAAATCACCATTTATAAAGGCCTAAGTGCCAAGTCAAAGCATAAAAGCGCTTATTAATAACCAACAAGGCAACACTGCAAAAGAGCTTTGTGTGATGCAGCCTTCCGAGCATAAACACAAATCAGCGGTAGTTAAGTTTAGGCCAGCCCTGGTTACACTTTACAACATTGCCTTATAAGCCTTGCAGTCTGCTAACCAAGGGAGTATTTAAAGCTTTGCTCTCTGTGGTTAAGATTGCATGTAAAAACACACTCTTGCAGCTGAATTTGTTTACTTTTATAGGAGTGCACAAAATCAGAACAACTGAAAAAAGATCCAGGATAAACATCCAGACATACTGTTTCACTGCAATACAAGAAGGAAGACACACAACCAACAGTGTATCAAGACTGACCTTAGATGACCTGGCTGCAGCTTTGTGTCTATTCATGCATTAAAGAGTTTTTTTTCTTGATGGTTAAAATTTTTTACATTTGTGTCTGAGCATACTGTGACAATCTCTCAAAAATTATTTCAGGGATTATTTCAGTGAAATTCTACTGGCTCTGCTACCCGAGCATCCTCATAGCCGCTACAACCATACTCTTTAAGTTCTGTGTTCGGGTCGGTACACACAGCCCCACCCATCCCCTGCTAGCAGAAGAATGTGACGTGTTTACAGGTATGTCTGTAAGCGAACACACTCCTAACAAATATGTCACGTTATCTATAAGCGAAAGTACACATGACAAAACGGTCGCGGATTAACAAACCATAAACACTGGTTTCTAGACGTGAAAGTACCCATGACAAACTTGTTTAGTGTTTACAATCCATGCACACTGCTTTCTATAAGTGAAAGTACCCATGACAAACCCGCCGCATGTTTACAAACCATGCACACTGCTTGGAAAGTTTGCGTTTTCTCTAAGTGAAAGTAATGTTACACAGGACAATCCTGTCGTATGTTTTCAAGCCAAACACATGGCTTTCTATGAGTGAACTGACAAACGTTTCACAGTGACATTTTACCTACTATTAAGTTGCCACAGGTCCCTGAGGTCTTACTATAAAAACGCCGGTACTTACAATGTCATTATTTGCAGCTTTGCCTGGTTCAGTCTTAAGGATTTTCAATGAAAATAAAATAAATCCACTGCTCTCTTGTCTCCTCTGAGGCTGGAAACAGTATTCTGAAAAGTTAGCATGCTTACCTTACTTTTGTCATGGTTTTGGAACTAATTCACAAATGTCGCTTGCGAAAACAAAAATGGCAATATCCCCATTGGTGGATATAGATAAAGGCAGTAATCTTATAATAAGAACCGCTACCTACATCAGAGCGGGAGCGAAATCTGATCGGATCGTTTTCGCATAGGCTTGCAAAAAAAACTAAGTTACTGGGTTGTCGTTTTTCACGTTTTCTGAGTTGCACCAAAGACCCTGAAACCTGAAAATGTTTCCTAAAAATAGTCAAAATTATCTTTCGAGAACACACTTTAGCAGGGATGTGAAGATTAAGCAATTTTAGCAATGTTACATAAAAAAAATGTCATACTTGAAGCTTAAACCATCATCGAATGTCACCATTCCATGTATATTTAAATTAATTTAATAAACGTGCGAATAGTCGACTAATGGCCTAAATGAACTACTACTAGTCGACTTAAAACATTTTTCACTTATTGCGTGCAGTTCATGTCCGGCATAATCTGGGCTGGGATTGCATCATCTATCAGTTTCAATTCAAATGATCTCAGAATCCAGCATTATCCACCATTTATATAACATTCCCCACCGAAATGCAGTGAACTGACAAACAAAGCTGAACTTCAGTACAACGAACAAAGCGCATTGATGGGCGTGCTTTTTCTCCCGCTATCGCAGGTTATATATTAACTATATCAAGTATATATGAACTGTAATAACAAAGAAATTTAGTAATGAGAAACAAAAAAACATGCTCTGTGGTTTATCTTTAAAGACTATACATGCTAGTACAACTCTAAAACCTCACTCACTATAGAAGATATCCCATAATAGACATAGATATCCCATAATACAACACTGCCTGCTGTATAACATACCGTAGGTGCTTTACCACAATATGACTGATTCTGGTCTACAAACATTGAAATGTCCTAAATAACTATATCTGGGCTATAACGAAGTTTAAGGTTTGCCCCAATGGCATTTACCTCTTATGTTTGTTCCATACTAGTACTAAGGTGTGCATTTATTTTCAATAATTCAAAGTCATTGGTCAGGAAAGAGATGCCTTCTTGAAGGAACAACAGTCTCTGAACCAAAATTATGCTAAAATAGGGCCCAAGTACATCTGTCATCTGTCTGTATATGGCAATTGCCTTCAGAATTGAAGTGCTTCATTTATTATCATTTCATAACAATGTGGCATTAACAAAGAACTAGTATTGGCCACAATATGTCAAGTATTTTGGGATTGTAGAAAGGTATTGTATTACTGTAAGATTGTTATTTAAGATGGCACAGCCAGATGCCATTCTGCTAACATTTTAAACACAGAATGTCCTGTGGTTCTTTGGTCAATTCTGCTGAATTCATTCTATAATTATACACAGATTTTCATGTTGTTTGAGTGTGTGTGATCAACAGTAAATATGCAGATGTATCAAGCAATGTGTGTCTGTCTAAAATGGTTTAAAAATTAGTCTAGTAACAAAAGATCTTGAGCTTTAATAAACATACTGTAGTGCTTTGGGACATTTACATAATACATAAAATAAGCTTCTGCTATATAGCAACTGCATGCCAAAGAGGCATAAGGTAACACTTCAAATTACATTGTCCATCTCACACAGTTAATTACGATAGTAACAACAGCAATAATGTGTGATTGCAAGATGGTTTATTTCCTTGTAAAGCAGTGTGAATGAATAGGTTGTATTTTTTCTGTATCCATATGGACCTTTTTGTATTTATTTACTTTCAACACACATATACCAAGAATGCCTTACCTTAAGCTGGAAAGAATGGATGTCATTTAAAGAGTGTCTTCGGAGTTTCTTAGTGAGTGTCTTCAGCATTCTGCCTTTCACTGTTCTGTGCTTTGTTTAAGGCCACTTTTTCGAATTACACATTCATATCTGACAAATAAACTCTAGATCGTTCATCTCTTTCTAAGAACAGTCCATGACTAAATTCAAAGATGTCCAGCACCATGCAAATAAACTATACTGAAACACAAATAAACAAAGATCAAGAGTTTGCAGTACCAACCGCAGATCTCTGTACAGTAAGGATCAGCTCAGTTTGAAGTTGATTCGATTAAAAAACCGTCACTTGATATTATTATGCATTACTTTTACGAATATAAACATGACATTTTAAATGAGCTCCGTCTTGAATTCATCGTCGATTGTCGTTCTTGCGTAAAAAATGCAGTTTTAAAAATCCAGATTGTTTAGTTTTTTCTATTACTCAAAACGACAGATGGATGGTTAAGATAAAGTGTGTATAATAATAATAATAGTCGCTATAGAATCTCTATCGTACTCAGAGACACGCACGCACGCACGCACACACACACACACACACACACACACACGTATGCGCCCAACAAACTCATGCTCACCGTGTAGTCCTATTGGCTGCTCGGCCGATGATGTCATTGCGTTCTAAAAGTGGGAGGACCGTAACGTTTTTAAAGGGGTTGTAATAATCAGATAATCAGGGTCAGGTAGGATCCAAATGCAACAGATTTTAATATGAAAGTAACATCCGTGGAAAACAAAGGCAGAGAACAAGGCACAACTAACACTTTAAAATATAAACAATACCGGAGACTCACTCCAAAAACACAGACACTACAGTATATATATATATGCCAGGGCCGTAGCCACCCTTGTGAAAGGGGTGGTTCTTTTTCTTAAAAAGTGTAATGTTTTGTATGAAAGCCCGTTTCCGCCAGGGTTGGGAGTTTTTTTTTAATTAGTATGACTTTAGTATGTCAAAATAATGAGAAACTAAGTCCTCAAAATAATGAGAAACTTTCTCATTATAATGACTTAGTATCTCAAAATAATGAGAAACTAAGTCGAAATTTCGACTTAGTAAGTCATAATAATAGTGTGTTCACTGAATTAATAAACAAAAAAACGGACTTAAATTCTGGACTTTTGACAGTGAGGTCTTTTTAACCACCCGACAAATGACATCATGCCTCGCGCAAAATACAGTGTATCACAGAGGCACATCTGTACTGTATCTGCTTTTTTTACACTCTTTGGCTACCAGATGGTACTGTGAGCAAAATCAAGCCCCTTTGTGAACCACTTGGCTAAAAAGCTTCAAACTTCATGAGGCTTCAGCTCACCACCACTAGTGATCTCTCTGTGTGATGCTGCTAGACTGCTAAAACTCCTGACCCCGCCCTGGGGTCCTATGGAAATATTATTTGATTTGGACTTGCAAGACTAAATAAGTAGTTATGCTCTTTGCGTTAAATGATATTACACTTCAATATTACACTTAAATATTACCGTTTCGTGATTAAGTTTCTCTTACAACAAGTAACCTCTAATTAAGTATGAGAGGTTGTGACTATATTCATAACATAACATAATATTTTTTTTATTATGATTTTTATTATAAGATTCAGTAATTGCACAGTATCCATGTTTGCATCTTTTGGCATAACTGTACTCTATATAGGGACAGTGATTAGTGATTAGTTTAACCCAGGACTAGGCCTTAGTTAAATTAGGATATTTAAGTAGTTTCACCTTTAACATTACAGTTAGTCTGGGACTAGGCTAAATCCCTGTCCAGGAACCTGCCCCAAATTGTTTTGTTGATAATTTCACTGAACAATTGAAACATTCTTTATTCAGTTAAAATTTTGTATTCAGTATTCAATTTCAAAATGTCAAATGTATTTACAAATGTAATTAATGCACGGTGAAAAATCAAGAGGCAATTTATGCACATATTGTCAGGACCCGGTCATGACCTCGGGTCTCTGGTGTGGTTAACCATTGCTTAACTGAATGAGCCACAAGAGGTCAGTAAGACTCAGCAGATGAGGCAGACGCAGTGATACTCGGATACTCTGCAGGCATCAGCTGTGATGTCATCACACGTTACATCCATGGCAGCCAGAAGGGTCATCTGTGTATGCTTCTGGCGATCATATACTTTTAATCTTCATGCTGAGAAAAATTCCTCAATGGAGTTGAGTAGGGTGAGAGGAACTCCACCAGCATCCTGTTGTGGGCCGCAAACCATTGCCTGATGATGTTGGAGCGATGGAAACTGACATTGTCCCAAACTAACATTTACTTTGGCAGGTCATTTCCAATCTGCCCCCTCTCTTGTTCAGGGATGAGATCCCTGTAGAGAGTGTCAAAAGACTGTTTAGGTGTGAAAAGGGGCTGTCTGCAACCCAGTGAAGTTGTCTTGCAGTCCTATGTGGAAAGAATATAGTAATGCAAAACACTAAATTGAGTAAAATAAAATGCCACTGTGTACTTAAAGTATACTTACTGTATATTGTAAAACTAGTGCTTAAATGTCGTGGGGGATTATACTATTCAACAGAGACCCATTATAATGCATTTTGATCAACATCACATAAGCAATTGATAATGTAGGAATCTGCACAGAATTGTGTCATAATCATTTGCATGGATGTACCAAAGCATTTGCAACTTGTTCAAAGAAATGAGAAAATGCTTGTTTGATGTGCACAAGTGACACAATGATGTAAGGATTGAACAAGAAGTTTTGAGAATTTCAAATCTGATCTGAGAAATGTACCAAATTGACTTAGAAAAAACTGTATTTAAAGTGGGTGGGGGTACTTTTGGGGCAGTTTTGTTTCACCCAAGTGTCCCATTTCCACCCCTCTCAAACTGATGCATGGATGCATATAGCCAGAAACAATTCGTTTGATGCATGCAAAGAAGCAACCCTGTGTGTCTCAAGAAGCATTTATTCATGATTACCTAGACATGCTAAAATTTCAAGGCCCCACACTACACATTACACATGACATTACACATTTCATTAAATTTACATTTAGTAATTTAGCAGACGCTTTTATCCAAAGCGACTTACAGACGAGGAAACATTGGAAGCAATTATAACAATATAGGCAACAAAATGCATAAGTGCATTAAATCCAGTCCATTAAAGCCTAGCACAGTATACAAAGCTAAGAATAGTGAGGTAATTAAAAAAAAATTTTTAAGAAGACAGAAAAAAATTTGAGGTTAAAATCAGTCATCTACATTTTGACGGAAGATATGCATTTTCACACACTACACCGGCCTGTAGTGTTCTAGCAGTGTAAGGTTGAGAGTGGGTTTCTTCAGTAGCGGTGTGATGCAGGCCTCTTTGAACGCAGTGGGAAATGTCCCAGTGGTGAGCAAAGAGTTGATGATGTGGGTCAGACCAGGCACAACTACTGGAGAGATGGCGTGGAGGAGATGGGTGGGGATGGGATCCAGTGGGCAGGTGGTAGGGTGGTTGGAACCAATGACCTTGGAAACATCATCTTCAGACAGAGCAGAAAAGGTGAGTGTTGGTGGTGTAGAGAATTGGCTGTTGATGGCGGTAGTTTTCTTTACGAAGAACGATGCAAAATCATCAGCCGTTAACTCGGAGATGACGCGGAGATGAACTTTAATATAAAAGGCAAAAATAGTCCAGGCAGGGATATAATCCACAATGATAAAATAATCGCAAGAAATTAAGATAATACCACACAGCAAAAGGGTAAATCCACAGGGAAAAATGGATGCAAACAAAATACTCAAAAGGTAATCCCAATAGCTCAAATGGGTAAACAAGAAGGCGTCAAAAGATAAATCTCAGCGTAAACACAAAAGTATGACAACAATCCTAGATAGGGTACTGACCTACATACACTGAGCAAAGAACACACAGTTTAAATACACACAGGGCAAATGAGGCACAGGTGAAAACCATGACTAAAACGTATATAGACAAGGATAGGATAGACAAAGATAGCAATAGTGACCCCTAATGTCCGAAAACCAGAACAACTCCAGTCAAATGCCGACAGAATCCTAGGAACGGCTCCTGACGTTCCCATAAGTTTTCTCGGGATGGAGGGCCCTGAATTTACGAATGAGCACTCCTCGGGACCGTAACCTTCCCAGTCTACCAGTTACTGCCAGGACCACTGCACCTGACGGGAGTTGAGTATCCGGCAGACAGTATAGGCCAGTTGCCCCCCGATGACACGGGGCGGAGGGGGAGATCTGCCTGCCGGGACAAGAGGAGAAAAAGAACGTGTTTTAACAAAGACACGTGAAAAGTGGGGTTAATTTTGAAAGATCTGGGCAACTTTGAAGTGACCAATGAATCTCTGAGACAGCTTGCGGGACTCCACCCGTAGAGGCAAGTTCCTAGTCGACAGCCAGACCTTCTGGCCAGGGCACAAGGTAGTGCAGGAGCGATGATGTCTGTTGGCCTGCCGTTGGTATCGCTGAGAGGACTGCAGAAGGTAAATCCAGGTCTTCTTCCAGGTAAATCGACAACGTTTTATGAATTTCATGGCTGAGGGTACTCTTCTGCCTCCTGGTCAGGAAACATTGGAGGTGCATAGCCAAACTGACTCTCAAAAGGGGACATACCGGTGGAGGAAGAGCGCAAGGTGTTGTGCGTGTGCTCAGCACAGACAATAAAGGACGACCACGTGGAGGGATTGTTGGAGACTATACATCTGAGGGCGTCCTCCAACTCCTGATTCATCCTCTCAGTTTGGCAATTGGACACCGGATGGTATCCCCTGGTGGTGGATCCTATGAGCTAGGGAGAACTGGGGACCCCTATCGGAAACCATATCCTGGGGGAGAACGAAGACTCGGAACACATGGTTAATCACCAGTTCTGCTGTTTCCTTAGTGGAAGGTAATTTGGGCAAAGGAACATACCTGGCTGCCTTGGAAAAGCTGTCAATAATTACCAGGATGGCTGTATTACCCTGGGACGGGGGAAGACCAGTGATAAAATCCAGGGAGATATGGGACCAGAATTTTATAGTTTTATTTAATTAACATGATATTTGACCTGTGTTTTGACTTGCATAACCTTATATGTTTTGCGTATAGTCAATGTTTTCTTGTACAGCTGCTTTATGACAATGAAAAATGTAAAAAGCGCTGTATAAATAAAGCTAACTTAACTAAACTTGACTTGACCAGGGCCGGTGAGGAATGGATAATGGGTAAAGGAGTCCTTGAGGGCGTTGGTGAGAAGGTTTACCTTGGCAGCATATGGGACAGGCCTTGATGAAGGTGGTAACGGTAACGTCTTCCTTTATGGTTGGCCACCAGAACTTCCGCTGAACGAACTCTAAGGTGAGACCGGTGCCCTGGTGAAAGGTAAGATGAGGGGAGTGTGCCCACAGAAGAACCTTACTCCGCTCAGCCAGTCGATTGGCAGAACCCCCTTTTGGACCCTGTTTGGTGGCTTGGGCTCGTCTAAAGCTGTCCTTAAGTTACCACGAGATAGGGGCCACGATCTTAGTGCTGGGAAGGACGAGCATGTCTGTATCTTCTTGAGCGAACCGGGCGTAGACTCGTGATAACGCATCCGTCTTGAGGTTCTTCGACCCGGGTAAGTAGGTAAGGATGAACTGAAATCGGTTAAAGAAAAGAGACCACTGAGCTTGTCTGGAGTTCAACCTTTTTGCCTTCTGAATGTACTCCAGATTTTTGTGGTCAGTGAGAACTCGAAATGACTGAGAAGCTCCTTCAAGCCAGTGTCTCCACTCCTCTAATGCCATCTTAACCGCTAGGAGTTCACGATCCCCCACATCGTAGTTTGGCTGGAGTAAGTCGGTGCAAAAAGAAGGCACAAAGATAGAGCTTCTTGTCTTCACCCCTCTGAGATCGAACAGCTCCAACACCAACTTCCGAGGCATTTACTTCCACCACAAATGGCTCATCCGCCGTAGGAAGTGTCAGGATGGGAGCAGAGAGAATGCGTTGCTTGAGCTCTTGGAAGGCCTTCTCTGTTTCTGTACCCCATAGAAAGCCTGTCTTGCCACCCTTGGTTAATGCAGAGAGAGGAGCTGTGATCGAACTGTTCTTGATAAACTTTCGGTAAAAGTTTGGAAAGTCCAATAATCGTTGGACGTCTTTAAGGGTCTTAGGGATCGACCAATCCGCTACTGCCTGAACTTTCCTGGTTCCATTTGGATTCGACCGGGTTCCACCACGAATCCTAGGAACTGCACTCGGGAAGCATAAAATTCGCATTTCTCTGGCTTCACGTACAAATGACTGTCCAGGGGGCGTTTAAGTACTTGTCTGACAGGTGTCGTGCGTTCCTGGACGGACCTCGAAAAAATTTGAATATCATCCAGGTAAACAAACACAAAGATGTTAAACATGTCTCTAAGTACATCATTGATGAGTGCTTGGATTACAGCTGGGGCGTTGGTCAGACCGAAGGGCATCACCGAGTATTTTATAGTGACCCATGGGTGTGTTGAATGCGGTCTTCCACTCGTCCCCATGCCTGATCGCACGAGATGGTAAGCATTCCACAGTTCGAGCTTGGTGAAACCGGAAGTGACCTGGTTTGCCGCAATACAGACAGCAGTGCACCCTGAATGACTTCGGAGAGACCATTCTGGAAGCATACTATGAGTGCCTCGTCGTTCCAGCCACTCGTAGCTGCCACTGTGCGGAACTGGGTGGCATAGTCCATGACGCTGCGCCAGCCTTGACGGAATGTCATAAGCTGCTTGGCTGAATCAGAACCACTGGTGGAATCTTGGAAGACCTGTTTGAATTCCTCAACAAAGGCAGAGTAGCTGGCACAGCAGGAACCTTGAGCTTCCCACACGGCAGTGGCCCAGGCTAGGGCTTTGTTCGACAACAGGGTGATGATGTATGCGATCTTGGATCGATCGGTAGGGAACGACGAGGGTTGCAGCTCGAAGGAGAGGGAACATTCTAATGCTATGTTGTTTAGCTTCTAATGCATTCTAATGCTATGTTGTTTAGCTAGGCTTATCAACTATTACACCATCCAGCACAGCCAGAAACCTGGGGGTGATCGATGATCGGCTTAACCTAAACAAGTCATGTTGCCAACACCACCCGGTCCTGTAGATTCATCCTCTACAACATTAGGAAAATTAGACCTTTCCTATCGGAGCACTCTACGCGAGTCCTAGTCCAGGCTCTTGTCTTGTCCAAATTGGATTATTGCAATGCTCCTCTGGCTGGACTTCCAGCTTGCACAAGCAACCTCTCCAGATGATCCAGAATGCGTGGTCTTCAATGAACCGAAGAGAGCGCATGTAACTCCGCTCTTCATCAGGTTACACTGGCTCCCTGTTGCCGCCCGCATAAAGTTCAAAGCTATGCTCCTGGCCTACAAGACCACCACCGGGTCTGCACCAACGTATCCTCACTCGCTAATGCAGACGTATGTTCCTGCCAGATCCCTGCGGTCTGCAAAGGAACAACGACTAGTGGTACCATCTCAAAAAGGAAAAAAGTCACTCTCCCGTACCTTCTCTGGATTTGTTGCACATTGGTGGAATGATCTACCTGCTGCTACAAGATCAGCAGACTCTGTTGCCATCTTTAAAAAACGCCTAAAATCGCATCTCTTCCGTCAACACGTCGCTGATTGATTTGACCTAATTATTTTCCCTTTCTTTCTTCTTATTAAAAAATAAATAAAAATACTAACCTCACTATTCTTAGCTTTGTATACTGTGCTAGGCTTTAATGGACTAGTTTTGATGCACTTATGTATTTTGTTGCCTATGTTGTTATAATTGTTTCCAAAGTTTCCTCATCTGTAATCGCTTTGGATAAAAGCGTCTGCTAAATGACTAAATGTAAAATGTAAATGAACCCCATAGGTGAACCAAACAACCACATACACACACACACACTGTTTAGTGTAATGACAGTATTAGCCATTAACTAAATTCACTACATTAATAAAATGAGCTGTACTTTAATGAGGTAAAGAAATGTATTTATTGTATTATTTTTAATTTTCTTACTACATCTTTGATACAAAATTTAATCCATAAAATGCAGGGGGTTATGTAGAAACAAGAGATGACCACCAGAGAGCAGGGTTCCTTTAAAAATAAAATCATTGCAAGCTGCTTTTTATCTTGTGATATGGGAGTCGGTATGGTTTAGAACTGAGAAGTTCTGTTTGACATATCTATCGATCTATCTGTCTGTAGGGGGAATTTAGGTAAATTTAGACACTTTTTTACATTGAATGTAATTCCCAGTTTACCTCAAACCCCCATACTTAAAGTACATGGTGTTATACTGTAATATAAACATATTTTATAAATGCAAAATAGAAGAGCTTAGTTCTAAAATATTGTAAAATATCAGTTTTAAACAGATTGGTCAGTGTAGTTTCTAAAAAAATATAACACCAAGCAACATTATAGCATAACTTATTTCCCATTTGGGTGTGAACATTTCGCTTTTAGCTTGATTAGTCATCATGTCCAATAAATGGCAACAACATTAAACAAATCTGTTGCATCTACGTCAGTGTTTTTCTTTTGGCTCCCTTTGTGCCAAAAAAAAACTAAAAATACTCATGACATGTGGAGCGTTGTGACCTTCACACCTTGTACTGTTGTACTGTTGCAGTATACAAATGCTCTCAGCCTACCGGTCCTTAACAACACTGACTTTCCAGGTGCACACAGCCCACACCACCCACTGCTCTCTAGATCGCTTCAGTCCATTTCTTCCTCTCCTGTGGCTCCCTCCCTCTCTCACCCACTGACCCACTGGCGGAAAGCGTGGGCACTGTACGTCCAAGAGTCCGTATTTAGAATGCCAGATGGCTATTTTCTTGCACAAGCACTCTAAAAAAGTACAGACTTACATAAAACTGCCACTGCTAAGTTTGGAAAGGTCCTCAAAGGAAGCATGTCTGTAAACATCACAGCACATATTTGTTTCTTTTCAAAATAACACATGCAAATGCAGAGACAACACACTTTGAAAATGGTAAATCTGACCATTCATTGTTAATGATTATGTGAATAACATGTGGCCAATGCTATGCTAAGTCTCTCACAAAAAATGATGTCATCAGTCTACTGAAGTTACTGTAAGCACAGAAACATCTAAGGATGAGACACTGAGTTCAAAAGGTGAGCCACACATCTCAAGAAGTGATCCTGAGCATGCTTCATATGGTTATAATGGCATGTGACCAGAGAGTACAAAACATTAGGCAACTTTTTCCATTTTAACACCAAAGTTAAATGTCATTGAAATTTATAGCACAAATCATGATTTTCACATGCAAATGTGGCAATGGTGTGATATACAAAGATGAATGACAAGTTGTCATAATCCATGTGAAGTTGCGACATTGCTGGTGACAGGAAATAACCCTAGTCTTGAAGTGTCATGATTCCGCTATCATGTCATGTTAATTCTTGGTCTTGCAGCGGAGTCATGGCATAGCCTTAGGTTTTGTGTGAGAAGGCCATGTGCTTTCTCGTGTCTCGTCAGTGTTTCCCGCCCTTTTGTCTCGTTAGCCTTCCCATTAGTGTTTAATTACCTTCACCTGCCCCTTAGTAGTTATCCTGTGTTTGTTCCCCTATTTAATGCCCTCATGTTCATTGTCCTGTGCTGGTTCGTTGTACGTGTTACCTTGTCGTACTGGTTACCTTGTCGTACTGGTTACCTTGTCGTACTGGTTACCTTGTCGTACTGGTTACCTTGTCGTACTGGTTACCTTGTCGTACTGGTTACCTTGTCGTACTGGTTACCTTGTCGTACTGGTTACCTTGTCGTACTGGTTACCTTGTCGTACTGGTTACCTTGTCGTACTGGTTACCTTGTCGTACTGGTTACCTTGTCGTACTGGTTACCTTGTCGTACTGGTTACCTTGTCGTACTGGTTACCTTGTCGTACTGGTTACCTTGTCGTACTGGTTACCTTGTCGTACTGGTTACCTTGTCCTTGAAGTTTCTGCTAGTCTTTGTGAGTGTTTGTTTAGTCTTAGTGGTTTATAGTTGAGTTCCAGTTGAGTGTTTAGTTTTCAGTTTATGGTGTTAGTTATTGTGTACTGTCTTGTTACCCCTCGTGGGTTTTTGTTTTCTGTTTTATATTAAAGTCCTTGTTAACCCCTTCATCCCTGTTTCGCTGCCTGCAACTGGGTTCTCCTTCAGTTCCATGACATGAAGAACATGTGGGCGTACAACCATCATATTCAGCACGCAGCTTGTTTGAAGGTTAAAATAATAAAGCAATGTGAGCTTAAGTGGTTAAAAGGAAGTGTGCATTTGACGTCTACATGCTTACCACATTACAAAAAAATAGTTCTGTTTTTGATTCTGTTTTGCAAAATGGAAAATGCTGGAATAATGAAGAAATAATTTGTTCCTAGCTAAATAGCTTTGCTGAATTGACATCATTTTGATGTTTGAAACCTTTATTTATGACTTTATATATTAAATTTGAATGTTTAAAATCCAATGCTCACACTTCAACTACCAATGAGTGGTGGTTCAACCAAAAATGTTCCAGCTGGTTTGTATTCCAAATGTTCCCTGCATATGGTCATTTCACTAGAAAAACACAAACACATTCATTAAACATTGTAAATAAAAAATGACAGTATATGTTGGTGTTTGTAGGATCAGTATGAATAAATCTTAAATGATATTTTGATTACTAGCTGCACCTTAGGTCCCTCCAATGGAAGTTTTTGATAATCCAGCAAATATACAGTAAAGCCTGATTAGAAATGGACCAAAGTCGAATACTTGAAGTTAAGGGTATGGATGTCTTTGGGGTGCTACTTCCCATGTAACATTGGGATCGGTTGCTAGGTGATGAATGACATTAAGAAAGGTGTAAATTTCACCTCAGAAAACAATTTAGCAAATTGTTAAATATTCTATTTTTGTTTCAAAAGGCAATGTGGTTATAGAAATATAACAAAGTTGATGGACCAAAGTTGAATACTTGAAGTTTAGGGTATTGATGTCTTTGGGGTGCTACTTCCAATGTAACATTGGGATCGGTTGCTAGGTGATGAATGACATTAAGAAAGGTGTAAATTTCAACTCAGAAAACAATTTAGCAAATTGTTAAATATTCTATTTTTGTTTCAAAAGGCAATGTGGTTATAGAAATATAACAAAGTTGATGGACCAAAGTTGAATACTTGAAGTTTAGGGTATGGATGTCTTTGGGGTGCTACTTCCCATGTAACATTGGGATCGGTTGCTTGGTGATGAATGACATTAAGAAATGTGTAAATTTTCACCTCACAAAACAATTTAGCAAATTGTTGAATATTCTATTTTTGTTTCAAAAGGCAATGTGGTTATAGAAATATAACAACATGATTTATAATATATATTATATTATAAAAGAAGAAATTAGAAAGCTATGATTATGTAATGATTATAATTTACTTTTATTTCCAGCACTGCCATGGTTGTATAGTTACTTTTAGCATGCTCTATATAAATGTACTTCTTTGTATGAATGAATGCTTCTTTGCCTGCTTGTTTCTTTCATTCATTCTTTTTCTCTGTATTCTCTTTCTCCTCATGGCAGATGTCAGCAGCCTGCTCTCCCCTCAGTGAGAACAGTAGGCAGCCCACTCTCACTCTTGTTTGCGTCACGGAAAGAGGCTTCCGAAAGTAGAGGACAGATGGGAGAACTGTCCATTGAGGAGAGCTAAATCTATACAGGCTGGGATTGAAGCATTTGACACTACTGTACTAATGCATTAGTGAGTGGTAATGTGAGAGTTCTATGTTTAAAGTACAGGAGAGTAATGGAGAAAAACAGATTTTTGCCAATGATTAGGGATAAGTTTAACCATGTTCGATCCTGTGTTATATGCATATTTCTACTGTACCTGCTACACTTTCTTGTTATGGCCAAGATATGTTCTTGATAAATGAGATTTAACCTACGTTCATCTACCAGTTATTGATTTTGAAGAAAGTACTTTCTACGTCACATTTTTTCTGTGGTAATATTCAAAAAAATATTTTGATCTTATTCAGAAACCTGTTACATATGGAGGGCTCATTGAAGAGGGTACAACATCATCTGTGAATGTCCGTTGTCATGGGAACCTGATGGACATCCGTTTGACATCACTGCCACTCAGTAAAACCAGGAACAGATCACAGAATGTGATTTGAGAATGTACACTCTTCATGAGCACTCGCAGTAAACAAGATTTTCAGACCACTTCTTTAAAAAAGCAACAAATGCAAAGCAAATAACAAAATGTATTATTATTATTGTGTTGTTGTCTTAATATGTTTAATATGATGTAATATGCAAAAGCTGCAGAGATTTAGAAAAATTACTGATATTTGGTATTCCGAATGCTTCTAAGAGCAAATCAATTCTGGTTTCTTCTGCACACATGCCTATAACAGCATGTTATAATGACATGCTTTTTATGTCAGTTTCAGTAAAGCATGGTGGTTCAACCACAGAATTTGGGAAGATGTGAATGTTTTAAGCAGTCTGAATAAATTTATTTTGCCTCCATCAGGTCTCTCTACAGAACCATAATCTAATGACGCAGGCCATTTCACAGACATCCTGCCAGCTGGTAGAAATGTGGCCTCCCAACAATTAATTTCCTGAACCCTGTGACGGTCTTCCTTTTGGCAGTATCGTTTCCCTTCTACCACTCATTTATCTTTCTAGAGATTTGCCTGCCACATTGATCTACCCTGTATATGTACTCAGTGGGTAGAATGTGTTACAAAGATATTTCTCAAGTTTTAAGCTATAGCATATTTAATTTGTGTCACACCTGGTTGCCTGCAACATTGTAATTCACTACAATGAGGGTGTTTCTTTGTTGTCTTCTGGTCATGGACTCCATTTCCCATCATGCCGCTTCCTTTCCTCATGTCTTAGCTCCACCTCTTCAGGATGTGAGAGAAGGAGGCAAGGAACAGACGCAAGACGGAGGAATCGAAGCTAGTGAAATTATATATCCTCGCTCTTTAGCATAACTTCAAAGCGTCGTCATCAACTAATGATGACTGTACACCGCTGGAATTAGCTTGCACATTGGGATTCTTGAATATGAGATATAATTATTTATATTGTAACCGTTTCGACCTCCACAAAATACCACATTTGTTCTTATTTTTTACCAGTTATTATTAATGAATTATTATTGTTGTGATTTCACATACATTGTGTGTGTGAAGTGGGAGGAGAATTTATACGTGCGTCACGTTTAGGCAATAAAAAACTTCCGCATAGGATACACCTGTGTATCTTCGCTCATGACTCCTCAGGAAGCCTCCTCCCTCCTCGATCCTCGACTCCTTCCGGTGCAATTATAGAATTGAGATGTCCTTCAATATGGCTGAGCTCGATCGGTTTCCGGGTCATAGGATGGAGGATAGAGGAGCGAGGAGATGAGGAGGGATATTGAGAAGCACCCCAGGTTTGCCATTGACCATAGTCCACTGTGAGTTTTTGATGGTGTTACATTCCTGGTTTCCTTTGTCTCTTTCTTGAGTCATCATGTGTTTGGGATGTATATGACTGTGGACTTCATTAAAAGGATTTTAACTGCATCTGGACCCACTGTCAGTTCTTGTTCTGTGCACTCACGTTACAATTTGTATATTTTTATGCACGGTTAATTTTGTATTAAAAAGTGTAGTTGCATTTGAGAGATACTTTTATCTCAAACAAGGGGCAGATCAAATAAAATGTGTTTTTCCTGTTTGCTGCCGTTAGGGTTAGGGGTTAGGTCATGCTGCCTTTTTGGAAAGAGCAGTGCGAGAGTAGGACCAGTTACAGAAGTGTCATGACCTAGATGGGAGTGAGAGAGAGAGCTGTGCAAGTAAATCTCACTCGCCGACCATAAGAGCGGCTCTAGCGACAGAAGCGCCTGCCATCCCCTATGCTCGACCGACACCTGCTTGGAGCGGGGTGAGAAGGACAAGTTACATATACTGTATATACATATATATTCCCTATTTGTTATCATAATCCTGAAACTATATAAAATGTTTTTAATATGCTTAGCGCAAAATAAATATTTGTTATCAAATACAAAATTATTTGTAGCATTTCTTTCAAAATTATTTCATTTATTATTAAGTATATATATTATTTTTATTTATGATTATGCACGCCTATATTTACTCTCTTAATTTTCCTCTTTTATATGGTGTCCTTATAGATCACAATAATAGAGTCCACACAAAATCTGTCCAGCACTGCTTTTGAGTGTCCGCCTCATTTTAACACACATAACTTCTACATTAAAAAAACGGCATCTATCTAAAAACATATTTAGAGAACTGGGTTCGTTATCACAGATTTGTATGCTCAACTTACGCAGACGACGTACAATCTTTCGTGACACCGGAAGAACTGAAGATGTAGCCGGAAACTATAAGCGACGAGGCACTGTGACATTTAGCAGTTGTTGTTTAGCGACATTGTCATTCTCATGTTTATGGTTTCTGTGGAAATAAGGAAGAATAAGAATGTTTCTTACTACTGTGAACCGTAAGTAGACTTACAATGAAGCACTCTATATTGACGTGTCGGCACAAGTGCAACGCGTTTACTGCAGCAATGATATTAGAAGCAGCTAATAAATAGCCGCTAGTTTTAGGTACGCGAGACCGTTAAAATACCATGTGGTTTAAAAAGGGACTTAAAATGCCATACGGTGATAGTCAATATAAAGTAAATTATGCTGTTCAAACTATAGTAGATGCTGAATGGCAATGCAGCTTCGGTAGTTGTTGACAGATATACTTAATGTAACGAAACATTATAATCTTTTCCCCAAAGATTTTAAGGACTCACATTTGAGTCATTTTATTTACATAATCATGGTCGTTAACGAAATTTATAACGTGTTTTACTCAGTTGTTTTAAATTAATTCCCGTTGTCCTCACCTACTAAATTTGTAAGTTTATTACTTGAAGTTTTAGGGGTTTCAATTTGTTGTTGTTGTCCTATGTTCAATTGTACCTGTAAGTGCGGTGTTCATTTCATGTAAACATTTTATTAGAGTGGCTTAAGTAGTCGCGCCCTTTAAGGTGTCTGTATAAATGGACTCTATAAACTTAATAAGAAAGATATGATGGATGCCACTTTAATTTAAGAAACTTTGAAGAAATTGAACGTAATTGAATGCAAAATAATTTGTTTTTGAACTGTCTCTATTCCTCACATTTTAATCAAAATCAAGGTTTTTCACGTGGTGCAATCAGATACTTTTTTACCTGAATTACAACTGTATATTAATTTGCTATACTAGAAATTCAACCAGGATGGGTTCTATAGCCATATTTCAATTATTTTGCTTCATTGAAACTTGAAAAAGACCAAAAGGAGAATCAAAGCAGGTTTATTTTCAAGAAAATTTGTATTTTCTTTGCTCATATTTACCAATGGGGCTAATATTGTTCTTTATTTTTCTAGTTGCCAAGAGCAAATCCAAGTAAGTACTCTCTTTCTGATAATGTCCTTACCCTGTACAGAATACGTATGATGTCTACAAGGCAGACATACACTGATAGACCAAAACATTATAACCACCTGCCTATGTTGATCCTCTCACCAAAGCATACACTTTCTACAAAACAAGAAGGTGTCCTGCAGTGTCTCGCCCAAGAAAATTTGCAAGAGAATCTTCAAGCAAAGAGTATAGAATACCAAGAGTCGAAATAATGGTGCTTTTTGGGTAACCATCATTTTGGGGTTCCCATTCATTAATACGACCATGGCGGCCCACCATTGTCTAATTTGTTTTGCCATAATTTCAAAATGAACTAAAACATTTTTTAGTACATATCATAACAACATATCATTGTGTTGTCCGTTTCCCACATTGATTTATTCGTTGCGGCCAGCCATACTATCAACGCTGGCCGGTACTAATATTTTTATTGTGAACGTGTTCTTTAGTTGAAACTCTGTACAACAGTGTATTCTCTCATATTTCAGATTTTGTGTTTAGTCACTATATTATACTGTCATTACAATTGCTTTGGAACCCGATGTTCCAAATATGGTAAGAGGTGTTACATTTCCGTCACGCGCTTGCAGTATTCGACCACTCACTAGATAATGGTCAACTGGCCAATCATAAAACACCTTGCTTTTCAGAAAGTTTATTTAGATCCAAATTTAGTACATTTGTGTACATGCAAGTCTCATAAATATTACGCACATTATAATAGTATAAAGAATATGCTTATCATTTAAGTTTCTTAAAATCTAATACAGTACTTATTTCAGTTTAGTTTCATTAATGTACAGTGCATCTGGAAAGTATTCACAGCGCTTCACTTTTTCTACATTTTGTTATGGACCAGCCTTATTCCAAAATGGATTCAATTAATTATTTTCCTCAAAATTCTACAAAGAATAAACCCCATAATGACAACGTGAAAGAAGTTCGTTTGAAATCTTTGCAAATTAACTTGTATTAAAACGGAAAAAAAGCACATGTACATAAGTATTCACAGCCTTTCATGGCACTCAAAATTAAGGTTAATCTTTCAACAGGACAATGACCCTAAGCACACAGCCAATATAACAAAGGAGTGGCTACAGGACAACTCTGTGAAATTCCTTGAGTGGCCCAGGCAGAGCCCAGACTTAAACCCAATTGAACATTTCTGGAGAGATCTGAAAATGGCTGTGCACCGACGCTCCCCATCCAACCTGATGGAGCTTGAGAGATCTTGCAAAGACGAATGGGAGAAACTGTCCCAAAATAGGTGTGACAAGCTTGTAGCATCATACTCAAAAAGATTTGAGGCTGTAATTGGTGTCAAAATGTGCTTTTTTTATTTTTAATAAATTTGCAAAGATTTCAAAAACTTTCACGTTGTCATTATGGGGTATGGTCTGTAGAATTTTGAGGAAACTAATTAATTTAATCCATTTGGAATAAGGCTGTAACATGACAAAATGTGGAAAGTCAAGCGCTGTGAATACTTTTCCGAATGCACCGTACATGGCATAGATAATACTATATATTTCATTTAACTTTTATTTATAAATGTATTTGTTTAATTGACCTATTATTATAATGTACTATTTATGTAAAGCTGCTTTGCAGCAATGTGAAATGAAAAATTGTGAAAAGTGCCGAATACATACAGAAATATGTATGCAATACCTGTGGCCTTTGACTTGTGTTTCAGGACTTTGCTTGTTCAGATGATGAGTGCAGCTGGCACAGGTTTCTGTTTCAACACAAAGAGGGGCCGATTGAGGGAGAAACTGGTTTTGCGCAAGCATGACCCCATAGGTGAGGTGAAGAATGGGTTTTATTTGGCAGTGAGATTAGAGTCTGCTTTTAAAGTCTCTCTCAGAGTACATGAAAGTAAAAGTGAGTGTGTGGCGTTTTACACACAGAACTGCAGAGGTTTTCTCTACAGCGAAGCGTGCTGCTGGCAACGCTGAAACGAGTTTGCTTTGTGGCGTGTCATTAATTTTATGCTAACACGTCTCTGAAATGAATCCACCATTTGAAAGCAGGAAACATACGTCATAATCTCGGCCCGCCAACTTTTCACAGCCATTGGCTGTCACCCGGCGTTTGTCGCTTGGCCTCCAGGAGCAGGGTTGAAGACTTAGGGCAGGGTTCCTCAAATCCCGTCTTGGAGGGCCAATGTGCTGCAGAGTTTAGCTCAAACCTTCCCTCACTTGTGATTTTCTAGTGATCCTGAAGATCTTGATTAGGTTGCTCAGGGTTTGAGGTCTGCAGGGCATTGGCACTCCAGGGCAAGATTTGAGGAACCTTGACAGAGGGATTAGGATTAAATATTGTGCTAATATGTAATTAGTATTTTTAAGTAATTGTATTTGTTTTGGTAATAATGACAAACCCCTAACCCTGTCGATAATATTCATAAAGCTTCTTTGGTATGAAAGCATAAATGTAAATATGCGACCAGCCAGCCCGTTCTAAAATGCTTTGTGTATGACCTTTTGCCAAAATATTGATTTAATCTGCTTGTATGCATATACATTTATTTTGTCCAATTATTATAATAATATGCTCCTTACAGTGAGAGTTTTCCACCCCTATTATGAATTTGTTTAGTAGTAGACTTCTTGGCCCCGTTTCAACATGTCCTGCTTCTGTTTTCATTTTGTCATAGAAACAGGATAGAACATTGCATTTGTTAATCATTTAATGGGTTCCTTGTGTATCATTGGTTTATTGGGTGCTTTAGAACAATTGTTTTAAATTTTTATTATTTGCTTTCAACAGTAAACAAACATGTTCTGTTCGTCGAGAAGAGGAAGATCCGCTCTCTTTAAAGTGGAAAAAAACTCCTTTGATATCGACACTGAGGAAGAGGGACTGTTATAGACATGAAACATCTGCTTAACTGGGATAATCAACATCTTGCATAATAATGTCATTAAGCAATCATGAAGAAAGGAGAAATTTGGAATGGATTTCAGACCCCCATTTCACTGCAACTTCGGATGACTGCAATGACACAAGAAAGGGGTTTGTCCTGTCGTGATAATACTCACTGACTTAAGTGAATAATATTGGATGTTTAAGTTTTACATTTTTGCTGAGGCAAAATTTGATTTGTTGCAACAATACACCATTTGCTAAATAAATGTATTGAGGTTGTTATTGTTCTAAAAATAAATCTAGAAGCATAAACATAACAGACATGAAGTTTGTACTTTCTTATACAACATTACTTTATTATTTTATATAATTGCGTAATTTTAACACAGCTGCAATCTGTAAAACTTTTATTACTGGGAAATGTTTGTATAAACATTTAGAATGAATATTGGAGATTTCGTAAGGATTTTTCAGTAAATTGTACTGTGTCATAAGTCTGTGACTATTTAAACCAGACATTGGTCATCACTATTATTATTTGAAGACAATGGGTCATGACAAGTAATTTCAGAATAATTCAGGTGGCAGATCGTTCCGAAATGGAAAAGATGTTTGAGTGCCGACTTTTTGTACAGACACAGCAGCAACAAGGTTGGCTCTTCTGGCCATCTCTTCCAACTGCATTGTGGGATAATGTGCCAGGTAGAAAGCCAGGGCACCAATAAAGCTGTCACCTGCTCCCTGTTACAACAGAAGAAAGAAATCAGGTAATACTTAATAGTTTTAAGATTTAAAAGGTACTACAGAGAAAATAAATTGATAGAACAAAGAAATGTATACGGATTTGGAACTCCAAGGTGTTTTTTGGTGAACTTTTTAACACCGAGAAAGATATTTGGAAGAATGCTTATAACCAAAGTTAAAATGAAGTTCTTAACTACCATACTAAAATTACTTAATGATTATTTTGTTCTGTTGAGAACAAAAGATGTTTTGAAGAATGTAGGACAGCAAACAGTTCTGGGTCCTACAATGGTGGTCAATGTGGTCCAAGAACTGTTTGGTTACCAGAATTCCTCCAAATATATCTTTGTGTTCAACCAAACAAAGAAATGTATACGGGTTTGCAACAACTAGAGTGAGGAACTCATGACGGAAATTAAATTTTTGGGTGAACTATCCCTTTAATAGGACAGCAGGGGGTGCCATCATGTGTATCCATGCCAGAGAGAGGTTTAATGGATGTAATAAATAAATGTATAAATAAAAAGTATTACAAACTGATCATGATTATATTTGATGGTGATTCAATTTTTTTACAAACTGAAATGTGGACCTAAACCAACAGCCCCCCATTTGATGTGCATTATATGGATAAAAACCCTGGAAAGCTTTCCTCGAAAACCTCACTTTGTTGTAAGAAATTAACACACCGTATGACATGACAATTTTAATATGAACTACTCCTTTAATGGTCAATTGTTTTCAGTCAATAGTATTATGCCACCATGGCCATTTTTAAAATCTGCGTCAATGAAACTGAGAAGTACTGGCATGTTTCGCCATGCCTGCAGAGGGTAGACTAGGGGGGTGGTATTACATCTGTGATGGGAAAGCACAGAGAAGAATGTGGTGATGCTCTTAAATTTCATATCATCATATCACAGTTTTTTTTTCAAGTCTAGATGATTACTCACCTCAGTGGCCTGCACCCTAACTGTTAGTGTCTATTATACACCTTCGACTGAGATAGGCCAATCCATTCGTTCACACCATAAAGACGGTTTCAAAGTAACAACATAAACAAATGTTGCGTGCATGCGCACGTTTGTGGACTGCCCTTAACGTCTGGTACACATTCACAAATAACAGAGTGCCTGTAGATTATTTCTGATAACAAGCAAGTGAAACAGAAGAAACGTTACTTTGCCAAAATTGGACCTCCAATATTTTGAATTTAGACTGCGATGCCCACTTCAGGTTGGCGGAGAGTTCCTGCCTCAAGTGGAGGAGATTAAGTATCTTGGGGTCTTGTTCACGATTGAGGGAAGGATGGAACAGGAGATTGACAGACGGATCGGTGCAGTAATGCGATCGATGTACCGGTCTGTCGTGGTGAAGAAAGAGCTGAGCCGCATGGTGAAGAAAGAGCTGAGCCGCAAGGCAAAGCTCTCGAATTACCAGTCAATCTACGTTCCTACTCTCACCTATGGTCATGAGCTTTGGGTCATGACCGAAAGGACAAGATCCCGCATACAGGCGGCCGAAATGAGCTTCCTCCACAGGGTGGCTGATCCCTTAGAGATAGGGTGAGAAGCTCGGTCACCCGGGAGGAGCTCGGAGTAGAGCTGCTGATCCTCCACATCGAGAGGGGTCAGCTGAGGTGGCTTGGGCATCGGTTCCGGATGCCTACTGGCTTCCCCGGAAGGTGTTCCGGCCTCCTTCCGACCGGGAGGACACGCTGGAGGGACTATGTCTCCCGGCTGGCCTAGGAATGCCTCGGTGTCCCCCCGGAAGAGCTAGAAGAAGTGTCTGGGGTGAGGGATGTCTGGGCATCTCTGCTTAGACTGCTGCCCCCGCGACCCGGCCCCGGCAAAGCGGAAGAAAATTACTGAAAAAAAAGGACTGCGATGCCAAGCTCAACCGCTAGATGTCAATGTCCCATATGGTTTCTTTAAATGTAACAAAACTAAAGGATCCACTCAACAATTTTTTTATTTAATAAAATAACATACAATAAAATTTAACAAATCGTTTACTTAATACAATTATTATACAGTTGAGGCGCGCACGTATCCTGTATCAACAATTTCTTTTAGTTTCAAATATTAATCATTTGGCCTGAATTTCTGTGTCTCAACGAATATGGGAATCAAAAACTGGGTATCATTAAAGACAAAAATTGTGTAATCTGAACCGGGTATTACATTGGCTTTTCTTGTCCAGTGCAGCTCAGTGTGGGTTCTTCTTTGTGAGGTTCATTTACAGTCTTCTGGTGTAATGACATCATTGTCGGTAGGAGAAAAGCTGTTTTCTGGTAAATACCCAGCATGACTCCTGTAAAGATCCCTGTGGTGGGTCGTCTATGTCTCTTTTCATTGAGGTGAAATTTGGCCGATTGGGATTGTCTGAACCAACTACGAACAATTTTGTCTGGCTTTAAGGTAAGGTCCCGGAAATAGGGTGATCTCCAAATGCAGAAGAATGGGCCACCCACACTCTATCTGAAGTGTGTGTGTGTGTGTGTGTGCTGTAGGTATGACACACACAGGCTACAGGTAGAATCACTTTATCATGAAAAAGTTGGACATCTGGAGAAGAGAGCATTGCGGTATGGTTGCCAGATTGCACAAATGAAGTCACCCACTGGGCAGAAAAAGTATACATTTTAACCTTTCATCCCTGTTTGGGGGATCTGAACTCCTGTCATCTGGCGAACCGCAAACATGACTGTCATACACCAGAAGCTCAGACAAAAATCTGTAATGTTTACAGTGGCTTTTTTTATTTCTTTATTTTATAACTTTTAGTCTCATAATTTTTCAGCAATGATATTGCTTGCTGATATAGTCTTAGTTATTGTTTAGTAGGCTTACTTTTCGTCTAGTCTTCGTCTTGTCTTCGTCCTGTAAAAATTGTCATTGGCAAATATTTTTGGTCATTATCTTCGTTAACGAAATTAACACTAGTTCAGAGAGAACCATGATAAAGATTTGAATGTTTGTGTTGAATGTTTTTTTAAAGGTTAAACATTCAGCAGTCCTTACAAATAAACAGTCACCACATACTGCTGACGTTTCTTTTTTAGTCCTCAGGCAGTCCCAATAACAGGGGGAAACATGCTTCTTTAAAAGAGTGATTTCCCAACATTCTTTGAAAATAAACAGATGGAAACATGCCCTGCTCATGTCTAGCCAGTGAGATAAAATCTGGCACTTGCCTCCCCTCCTCCTCCACTTCTAACAAGTGGGGAAAATACAGAGTTACTGGAAATGGGATCAGGGCATCTGAAACAGTTAAACAACTCAGGATTTATGGGTCATCAAAGTGTGCGGGAAGGGGCTGAGGGCCACATGGAGACCACAGCCATGCGGACACCCGCTGAGTGATCATTGCTAAGCACTGAGTCACTCAGAGAAAGCAGGGGGCTTAAGACTGGACATAATATGTGATACTCTGTGTCTGTGTTAATGACTTTAAGTATTTATTTAATTGTGATAAATGATCTTTTATTAAAGGCTTTTAGTTAATATAAAATAAAAACAGTTAATGTCAGGTATAATGTAATGTCAGTTTTAAGGTTCAGTTGTCTTCATGTCTTCAGTGACATGTCTGGGAACTACTTGACTTGCATGAAATGTAAGAAATATTATGTGTCTGGCACTTTTGCTTCAATGATCTTACAAGTGGGCTTCTGCATATGCTGATTGCAGCTGCTGAAGTTAAATGTTGGTCACACTACTGTAACAGGTAGGTGCAGGAATTCAGAATTAGCTTGTAACAATGTACTCTTTTAAGACCTTTTAAATAAAGGACCCAAACCAAAGATATGTACGGTTTTGGTTATCACCAGCATTCTTTTTTGGTTATGTGTATAACGTGGAAAAATGTCTTAAACTTATTGTTTTCCGACACCTTCAAATATATGACTATTAATTCAAACAATTGACAAATAATTGTTCACGTTGTTCTCATAAAACACACTATGTGAGAGATTTGTAATAAAACAAACAGGAAATGAAAAGCTATGACGGCAGAAATACAGAATCCAAGTGTAAAATGAATGAGCCTCTTCAGAGATTACAATCAGTAAAGAAACCATAAGAACCACATCAACAACAAACAGGGTTGTTGTCATCTCATGAAAATGTGAGGCAATTCAGTAGCAGTATTTAACATCTACTGTATGTAGAAAGCTAGACTGAATTTCTATTTCAGTCAAAAACTATTTAAAAAAATGCACTTGGACTGGAACTTCCGAAGCCAGAGATTAAAGTTAAATGATGGTGTACAGCCCTGTTTGGACGGGACTAGTTTTACCGGAGAAGGATTGAGAAATTTGTGTTTGTGTTGAGAAGTTTGTGCTGTGATTTTAATCCTGTCCGAGTGCCAAATAATTTGTATTTGTTTTCTTTACTGTTTCGCCGAACTCAGTGGTCCTCTGAGAAGTCTTATCCCGTCCGAATGTGAATGTCTGTGATTGCTGACAATATCTTTTCAAAATGCATTTTTTTACGTGTTTTGACCAATGTGAACTGCCGTTAGTACTTCCTAATGCACGTATATGAGATATTATTCTAATCCCATCTGAATCAGTGCATAAAATCACAGACATTGTGTGAGAACAGTTGTAACATCCGAATAGGGCTTATGTTATATCCTTATATCCAAATGTTACGGCCATTTTATTGATGTAAATGTCAAGCTTCTGTCATCTGTACATACTATTTAATCTATAAGCTTCACCTATAAATAGGTTGGGGCTCATATGGTATGGGCACATATGAGAGTGCCTATACACCTGACTCAATACCTAACTCAGATGACCGTAGTAGCGTGACCAACACTTAAGAGCATAAAACATCTGGTCTTTATACCACAATATAGAACCGCTGTAGATACAGGTTGTGTGTTAAATGTTGGACCATTACGTTACACAAAAGTGGCAAGAGCTTTCTCAAGATAACAAGCTTCAAACTGATTGGTGGCCTTTATGTAATAGCTTATAGTCAGGATGTGAGGTACACAGACTACAATGAATCTTTTTTTTAGCCCAAGATTATACAGACCATGACTCAAAGATCGGGTATCATGCTATGTCATGCATTTTGACTTCTTTACACTGTTAAACGTGCTGGTTTCTATGTATGGCGTAGTATTTCTGTACTTGATAAACTCCCCCAGCACTCCAGCTTGTTTCGGAAAGTTTGATATAATTCTGGATCCCTGTCTTGTCACCTACATCATCCTATTTCTTTTATTTGCCATTCTCCCAAGCACGGCAAGGCGAAAGAAAGAGCCCGCCCATGAGCCAACCGATGAGCAAGACTCGGTTTCCATCAAGGTTATCTGCACCGCGTCAAGATGGGCTGTTTAAGTGCGTCTGTTTGTTCACAGCATTTCAGTGATGGATGTTATATAAACGGTGGATATAATGCTGGATTTGAAGATCGTTTGAAACTGATAGATGGCACGGTCTCAGTGCTAAAAGATGCCGAACATGAAATGCTTGTTTGTAAGTCAAACTAAGTCCAACTTAGTCATTCGTCTGTGTTTTGTTGGCAATTGCATAATGTAAAAAACACGAAGGGATTAATGTTTTGCTTGCTCGTGCTGTAGTTCCATCCCATTCTCCCCACTAGTCCCACCTCTAGCAGCTCGTGTTTTTCCGGAAATAACCATACAGCTGTATCTCTCTTTTATAATTTTGATCAAACTAAATACTCTTCGAAGATATGATGTATGCAATACAACTGTATAGGCATACAGTAGTATTGCATACTCAAGATTAATATGAGATTGGCACACACTGCCTGTGATACGCGTCCATCTTTAATGGAATATGGTGTTTAAACAAAGTACCTACTTACGTTCAAATTGTTATAGAACCTACTGAGAAAGTCAATCATGTATGTGATGAGTCATAGTCTCAAAGGGCCAAATATAACTGCTGTGGAAAAGTCAGTATGCTACATGATGAATTTATTCTAAAATGGCATGAACACTTCACTTGGCTCCATAACAAGTAAGATTTTGTGTACAGTGTATTAAGTTTTTTTCTGTAACTTTTTATTACAGTATTACTTTTTTCTATTACCAAAAGTGTTTCAAAATCCTGCACATAAGCAATCACCTATTTTGGATGTCTTTCGAATCAAACACACCTCATTCATCTCATCACCTTGTGAGTAATGGAAATAAGACCTGAGAAGGGTGTGTCAGACAAAACAGACATACAAAATGTAATGCGTCTCTGTGCCTAAAGGAGCACTTTATCCAATGTACAAATGTTGCACTGATCCACTGCCAAAAGTTTTGTAGGAACAGAACAACTAAAATATTGTTGTAATGTAGATGTAGTACTAAAAAGTTTAATGGTGTGGGAACCGTAAGAAGTCTTACCGTTGTGTCTACAGCAGTGACAGTGGTGGTGGGGACTAGTTTAGGGGCCTCAGTTATGGACTGACATACCACACAGCCCTGTGGCCCCAAGGAGACAATGACTGAACCACAACCTTTTTGTAGCAGATTCAAGCCTACTCGACTGGCATCTTCCACTGAGGAAACTGGCAGCCCTGTAATCAGCTCTGCCTGTAATGACAAACACAAAATGATGTAAGACAAGCAAATGGCCAAATGTAACTGCAATGTTATTAGTTAATATGGAAATTTGTTAATACATTTGTATTATAAAAAAATGTGCAGCACTGTTAGTAGGAATATGTTATTTCTGTATACTGACTATATACTGTATATTACAGCTCTAAATTGACATGGGTGTATCACATATTTTGATATATACGGTAGCATTCTGATATACAGACAACGACAACATTGCAAATGTTATTTTGCTTTTAAAGGTGTAGTTCTCCCCAAAATGTGATCATTTTTGTGAAAATTCTGTCATCATTTACTCACGCTCAGGTTGTTCCAAACTATTTTTTCTGCTGAACACAAAGGAAGATATTTGGCCAAATGTCAATAACCAAACAGATCTCATCCCCAATTGACTCGCAAAGTACACTGCTCAAAAAAACACCTGATCATCACAGCTCAACACCAAGTCAGTTAACCCTCAGGACTATCAATCAGCCCAGTAAGTAAGCATAAGTGATTGTGAACCATTTTCACTTGTTTTGGTGCAAATAAAAGTGACAACAGGTACACTGGAGAGGCAAAAACAAGGATGGTCTGGGGAGGGCCATTCTCAGAGGGTCTTACAGACCTCCACGTGCTATGAACTATTGGGATGAAATCCTCAACTTTATTGTCAGAGCTGGTGAAGTGCAGAGCCCTCCTGGTGCATGATAATACCCGACCTTATGTGGCCTGAGTCTCTAGGATGTTTCTAGATGATGAAGGCATTGATGACATTGACTGCCCCTCACGTTCCCCAGACCTAAATCCAGTTGAGAACCTCTAAGATCTCATGTATCCAAAGCCATTAAGTAGCACCTTAGACTGCCCAGGAGCTCACTTATGCTCTGATCCAGGTCTGAGAGGAGATTTCACAGGAGACCATGTGCCATCTCATCAGGAGTACGTCCAGACATTGCAGGGAGTTCATACGGGCACGTAGGGCCATGCATATTGCTGACTAACATTATGAGTTACTTTGGTAAAACTTTAAAAGTTGAATGAGCCAATATTGCCATTTGTTTACAGTGATTTTACTGTAATTCCTGCCCTGAATGTGTTTATAATTTTGGCTTTCATTGACCATTGTCACATTATTTTGTTCTCGCAAGTTATGTAAAGTATGTAAGTGAAGAGATTTAACCTGGATATTTTGTTCATTGAGATCTAATGTAGTGTGATTTAGGTGTTCCCTTTATTTTTTTGAGCAGTGTATTTATTTCCCCAACCATGGCAGTAAATGGGGGATGAGATCTGTTTGGTTACTGACAATTTAAATTTTGGGGTGAATTATCCCTTTCATCAGATAACAGAATGTATATACATTTGTAATGAAAAAGGCAGAAGTGTTGCCAAAAAAGTTATTCTTCTTATATCAAACATGCAAACGAAATGCATTCTGAATATAATGTTTTGCAATATAGACAATATTTTGCAATGATTATCCAATTACATTTACATTTAGGCATTTGGCAGACACTTTTATCCAAAGCGACTACATTTACATTTACATTTAGTCAATTGGCAGACGCTTTTATCCAAAGCGACTTAAAGATGAGGAAACATTGGAAGCGATTATAACAACATAGGCAACAAAATACATAAGTGCATCAAACTAGTCCATTAAAGCCTAGCACAGTATACAAAGCTAAGAATACTGTAACCTCAGAATAGTGTATTTTTTTATTTTTTTTAAGAAGGAAAGGGAAAAGAATTAGGGCCAATCAGAGACGTGTTGACGGAAGAGATGCGTTTTTAGGAGTTTTTTAAAGATGGCAACAGAGTCTGCTGATCTTGAAGCAGCAGGTAGATCATTCCCACCAATGTGGAACAGATCCAGAGCAGGTACGGGAGAGTGACTTTTTTCCTTTTTGGGATGGTACCACTAGTCGTTGTTCCTTTGCAGACCGCAGTGATCTGGCAGGAACATAGATCTGCATTAGTGAGTGGAGATACGATGGTGCGGACCCGGTGGTGGTCTTGTAGGCCAGGAGCATAGCTTTGAACTTTATGCGGGCGGCAACAGGGAGCCAGTGTAACCTGATGAAGAGCGGAGTTACATGCGCTCTCTTCGGTTCATTGAAGACCACTCTGGCCGCCGCATTCTGGATCATCTGGAGAGGTTTGATTGTGCAAGCAGGAAGTCCAGCCAGAAGCACATTGCAATAATCCAGTTTGGACAAGACAAGAGACTGGACTAGGACTTGCGTAGAGTGCTCCGATAGGAAAGGTCTAATTTTCCTAATAGAGGATGAATCTACAGGACCGGGTGGACTAACATTGTATTATCCTATACATTTTACATCGGTATCTGCAATCCCCTGAGCTCGAACCCACAACCTTGCATTGTTAACGCATTGCTCTTACCACTGAGCAACAGGAAAGCAATTATTTGCAACTCGCCAGTATTGGTACAGTAAATTGTTTTTACAGTTACAGACAGTGGTTAGCATTAGCCCCCACAGTCATAAAAAACACATTAAATGGCAGAAACTTTTGGTCTTACCAGTCATTATTCGTAAGGCATGTATTTTTTGCTTGTTTTAAAAATAAACTCTTTATTTAGACTTAAAATAACTTTATATAAAAAAAACATTGTTTTATTTCATTGTTTGAGGTGTCTGAGGTGACCTTAGCAAGTCTTGATTAAATGAAAAAAAAATTCTATATGATTTTAGTTATAATACAGCAAGTCCATATGTAAAACAAAAAATAAATGATAAAAAAGAGTGCCTACATCCACTGCTGTTTTTCATCAAATACTGGATATTCTGTATCATACCACACAAACTTTAGAATAGAAAGAGTGTGCATAAAGCACGTTTCCATAAACAGAACTTTTAGGTAACTTGCAGGTGTTTAACATAACCCCCACCTAACCCCATAAAACAAGTGGAGATAGCGAAAACTGGGCAACAAGTATTCCCTTTATATTTGTGTACTTCAAGCCTTACCACAAATCTTTTCTGCCAAACAGAAAAGCACAAGCATTACTCATCAACGTGTGGTAATATGCATCTGTAAACTACGGATGAATCATTGTTCAATCTCACGACAGAAGTTGACGGGTGACATCCAAATCTGTATGCAAATACATGGGCTGGCGTGGAGGCTTTGTCTAGGGGTTGATTTGTACTAGCCTCTCACTTTTAAGTCACACCTGCACATTTTTACCCCCAACCACCCACCCACATCAAAGTGGCCCTGGTCGATCAAACTTTTAGTCACTCTGGAGATTTTGCCTCAGGCCACACTGACACACCATCTGTGCAACAGCCTGCTTGGTCGTGACTGGTTTAACTTTACTTTTTCCCATCAATCTAAACCCTCATCTGTCATCTTGCCCTGTCGAGATGTAAGAAAGGGTGGCTCAAAACATTACAGTTACAGTAAGACACAGCAGTCAAACCCATAATTTCTAGTAGACAACCTTTGGGGTGTTTTGTTAATGGCCATGACCAGGTTGGATAATTTTGACCTACTTCAACAAACCCGAAGACATACAGGCAAGAAAAACCCAATGTTGTTACTTTGCATTTTATGGTCAAGATTTATGTCATTCTTAAGGTTCTTTATTTTGAAAATGACTAAGGATTCTAATAAGAAAATACAAGTTTAAAAGTGAAAAATATTCAAAGTGAAATGTATATTTTTTAAACCATCTTTTATTCCAGTATAATGCAACTGAAATTGTGTTTTTTACCTCTGACTCATTGCAGCAGAAAATATCAGATGCCTTGTAGAAATCAGAATGCAAGTCCACAATAGCAGGAGCTGGATTAAAAATGGTCTTCACTGTAAGAAATATAAAAACTATTAATATTTTAAAACCTGAAACACAAACACCATATGTAAGTTGAAAGACTTAGCATTTCTGCCATATCAAAATATTGTTATCAGTTACAAAGGAAGCAATATTTAAATCAGTACGCAGAAGCAAACCATCACACCACAGTCGACGTCAGATAGCAGTCAGTGTGAAACTCGCCCTTTGCGCTTCGTGCGTAAATTTGATTTAATACAAGCAAATTGTGACGCTGTCTTAACACAATCTTTCTATTAACAACGTCAATCCAAACCAATCAGTTCCCCTTTGTTATGTCCCCATTACCTGTCTAACTTCAAATGGTGGGTAACCAAACCACATAGAAAGTGACTATAACCAAGAACCAACTTCCTTACTTCCTGCGTAATGGGCATTTATCATTTGTGTACAGAGATACAAGTAAACTAAGCACTTTAAGAGACGGGAATCTTTAACGTGTCGCAAAGAACATTTCTGCTAAATATTTATTAAGTATACATACAGTTGTGTTTAAAAAAAGTGAGTAAAGCTCAAAATCCTTATAATAACAAATGCATTAGGAACACTGCAAATTCTATTCTAAATCAAAACTTCAAGAAAAAGTATAAAAAATGTTTTACTCTATAGGAAGTCAAGAAAAAGTAATGTTAGGCTGTTAAAAATAGCAGTGTCTGCATTTTTCTTTATAAAGTCAAACATTTACTGTAAAAAATTGAAAAATGCTTGAAGATTTTGCGTTATTGTGAACAGCTTTTCATTTGTGTTGCATGGAGTCGACCAACTTCTGGCACCTTTGAACAGGTATTCCAGCCCAGGACGATTGCATTACAGACCACAATTCCTCTGCATTTCTTGGTTTGCCTCAGAAAGGTTTTTGATGTCACCCCACAAGTTTTCTATTGGATTAAGGTCTGGAGATTGGGCTGGCCACTGCATAACATTAATCTTGTTGAGCTGCTGTTAGTGTACTTTCATTGTCTGTCAAGTATTCACAGAAGAGATGGGTTTTAAGTAGTTTTTTGAAGGTTGTGAGAGATGTGGTTGACCAGACCGCGTTAGGAAGAATGTTCTATCAGGAAGAAGTTGTGATAGAGAATGTGCGGAAAAGTGATTTAATGTCCTTATGAGAAGGCGCCGCTCGTTTGCAGTACGCAGGGCTCTTGATGGGGTGAAGGAGTGTAGGAGGTTGTGAAAGTATGCCAGTGCAGATCCAGTGATAGTCCTGTAGGCAAGCATCAGTGACCTTAATCTAAAAAGGGCTTTAACTGGTAGCCAGTGGAGAGAGATGAAAAGGGGTGTTACATGAGCCCTTTTGGGCTGTTGGAAGACGAGGCGTGCTGCTGCGTTCTGAACCAGTGGTTTGATAGCCTTTGCAGGAAGACCAGCAAGGAGAGCATTGCAGTAGTCCAACCTTGATATTACCAGGGCCTGGACAAGGAGTTGTGCCGCATGCTCAGTGAGATAGGGTCGACCTTTAGAATGTTGAATAAGGCATATCGGCAGGATGGCTTTGTCTTTGGAATGTGATCATTGAAGGACAGCTGTTCATCAAATATGACTCCGAAGTTCCTGGCTGATTCGAAGGGAGTGATTGTGGAATTGCTAAGTTGGATGGTGATATTGCGTTGCACCGTGGGGTGTGCCCGAAAACGAGTAACACGTTGGCTTCACATAGTCATCTTCTAATTGATACAGTAATCACAGGTAACATCAGACATTCTTTTATCACACTGGAGCTGATCATTGGCTGAGTCTTTGTCATTTTAGCTATTCTTCGATCCATTCGAATGGTAGTTTTCCATTTTCTTCCATGTCTTTCTGGTGTTGGTTGCCATTTTAAAGCATTTGATATCATTTCAGCTGAGCAGCCTATCATTTTCTGCACTTCTTTATATATTTTTTCTTTTCTAATAAAATTTTAACTCAAAGTACGCTGTTCATCTGAACAATGTCTCGAACAGTCATCCTCAATAGGCGGCCCGTAGTCCGAATCCTGACCTTTGCTTTGTTCCATCCCGACCGCCAGATATAGCCTAATAAACCATTAAAAACTTTGAACTATTTTGGTTGTTTAAATTGAGCCATGCATCTTCACAACAGAGAATCACATCACACGAGCTTTCAGGAACATTTATGTAATTTATCTTTCCTCGCTAATATCTTTACTTAGTGCCAAATAAGCTTCATTTTAACCCTTTCCGCTCCGCGCACCCTGCTTCTCTCCCGCCAAAGACACGCCGCATGAAGAGCATCAAACACGTGCTTATTTTAACAACACTATTGCAGTTTATGATGAGCAACACTATTGCTGTTTTCTGTTTATGATTTTAATTGTTATATAGCATTTTAAATGTTACATTACATTTGCTATTATTTTGAATACAGCCTTTTTAATTATGAAATATAATGAGAATTGTTTAGAGTTTTTGCCAGGTATCTCAATACACCCTTTTTCTATGTTCATTACAGATCGCAACATGTTCAAACAATTTTACAGTATTTGCCTGGTTCTATTTATTCACCCGGAAGTAAAAGCGGGCAAAAGAATGCAAGGAAATAAACATGCGGATGGAATCCTTTCTTAATGAATTTAGTGGAAGTGGATATTCATACATTTACATTGATAGATTTTGCAGACGCTTTTATCCAAACGAACTACAAGTAGGAGAGCATATAAACATTTTGTCAACACACTAAACAGTACCGTTAGAATGGAAGCTGGGGTAAGCAAAGGAGAGAATGATCAACAAGATATATATATTTTTTCACCTTATATTTTTACAGACACTTTTATTTTATTAGTTAGTCAAATCAATGGGGAACAGGTATGTTTTGAGCTGTTTTTTGAAAGTGAAGGATGCTGAAGTTCGGGTGGAGGCTGGTAGCTCGTTCCACCACAGGGGAACCGAATGAGTAAAAGTTTTTGCAAGCGATTTGGTGCCTCACTGTGATGGAACAACCAGGCGTCGCTACGTTTCAGACAGAGTTGACGGGAGGGGATGTAGACCTTGAGCATTGAGTTAAGGTAAATGGGCGAATTTGCCGTTATTGTTCTACAGGCAAGTGTCAGAGATTTCAACTTGATGCGGGCGGCAATTGGCAGCAAGTGAAGTGAAATCAGGAGGGGTGTTACATGGGTTCTTTTAGGCTGATTGAAAACTAGACGTGCAGCTGCATTCTGGATCATATGCAAGGGCTTGACTGCGATGGTTGGAAGGCCTGCCAGAAGAGAATTGTCTATAAATATAGACAAGGAATAATAAACAAGCTGAAAAAACTTTCAAGTGATGAATGAACGAATCATTAAATGTCATTGACTTAAAATGAAAAATAAAACAGCAAATAGAAAATGTGAGGAGAACATTTTATTTTATATTTACAGTCCGTACAGGGACGTATTAAAGAGATTTTATTTTCTTAGGACTTAATTTAGGATTTCATACATTAAATTAGGATTTTTCTTATTTTATCTCTAGCCAGGAAATCTTAAATTGCTCCATCAAGTTCTATAATCTACTCTCAGATCTGTTTCCAAGCAACCGACAATGTACCAGCTGCTGCTGTGATGTAATATTCAAATAAAACACGAACTTATTGTCCTTTCTATTACAATGCAGCAGAAAATAAAGTTTTAATAAGCTATGTGGAATCATATTTTGTGTATTGTTAGTGTTTTTGTTGTTGAGGTGCATAGAGGGATACTGCACCCAAAAATGAAAATTCTGTCATGAAAACCCTGATTTGTTCCAAATCTGTATACATTTCTTTGTTGTGCTGAACACAAAGAAAGATATTTGGAAAATGTTAGTGCTGACACCAAGTTAGAATATAATAAATAGTAGTCAAAGTTTCAGGGCTCTAGACTAACATTTGAGATAGGTGGCACTGGTGCTACAACGTTATTGGGTGAGGTAAGAAAAAAGAATCACTAAAACGTCATTCAAATACATTAATAAATGAGATCAATTAGGAATTAATACCAAACATTGTTTATGATGTAATCATTTTTATTGTATATGTAAACTCTCTTTCAACACTTAACCATATTTAAAGCACATGTTTCTTAAAGCTACGTTCTCCCTTTATTTGTTGTGAACAACTCTTATAAGCGAACACAATTCCTTTAATTAAATTCAATTCAATTTTATTTATATAGCGCTTTTCACAATTTGCATTGTTCCAAAGCAGCTTTACAGGGGAAAAACGAAAAACCCAAGAAAGAGTAAAACACACTACATGGTGTTTTATATAATAAATCCAATTATTATATAATTATGCTTGGCTGAAAAGATGCGTTTTTAATCTAGATTTAAATTGGGCGAGTGTGTCTGATCCTCGAATAATATCAGGAAGGCTATTCCAGAGTTTAGGTGCTACGTATGAGAAAGCTCAACCCCCTTTGTTGGATTTAGTTATTCTTGGTATTATCAAAAGTCGTGCGTTTTGAGATCTTAGAGAGCGTGATGGGTTGTAGTGTGATAGAAGCTCTGTTAGGTAGGTAGGGGCTAAACCCTTTAAGGCTTTATAAGTGATTAAAAGAACTTTAAAGTCAATACGATACTTAATGGGTAGCCAGTGAAGGGTTGATAAAATTGGGGTTATGTGATCGTATTTCTGGACCTGGTTAGAACTCTGGCAGCTGCGTTCTGAACTAACTGTAGTTTGTTTATTGATGATGCAGGACAACCACTAAGTAGCGCATTACAGTAGTCAAGTATTGAGGTCATAAATGCATGAATAAGCTTCTCCGCGTCAGCAACACACAGAATATTTCGTAACTTGGCAACATTTCTTAGGTGGAAAAGGGCTGTTTTTGTGACATTTGAGATGTGATTTCGAAATGACAGGTTGGTGTCTAATATAACGCCTAGATCTTTTAATGTATTTGTTGGAGTAACAGTACACCCTTCAACTTGCAGTTTATAATCAGAAATATTTGGTTTGCGTGTCTTTGGTCCGATAAGTAATATTTCAGTTTTATTAGAATTTAAAAGAAGGAAATTACAGGTCATCCAATGTTGTATATCTTCAATGCACTCTGCCAATTTGGATAGCTGGGAGGAATCATCTGGTCTTGATGAGATATATAGCTGAGTATCATCTGCATAGCAATGGAAGTTAATTCCATGTTTTTTAATAATGTTTCCGAGGGGAAGCATGTATATGGAGAACAGCAAGGGTCCCAGAACCGATCCCTGAGGTAATCCATAATTTACTTGCGTTAGATTGGATGATTCCCCATTTAAATGGACAAATTGTTGTCTGTCTGACAAGTAAGATCTAAACCATTGTAGTGCCTGTCCCTCAATACCGGTATAATTGTGTAAGCGATCTAGAAGTATGTTATGGTCTACGGTATCGAACGCAGCACTAAGGTCAAGCAGGACCAGGAGTGAGATGTTACCTTTATCTGATGCTATAAGCAGGTCGTTTGTAATTTTAACGAGCGCAGTTTCAGTGCTATGATGCGATCTAAAGCCTGACTGAAATTTTTCGTGCATGTTGTTATTTTGTAAGAAAGAGCACAACTGAGTGCACACTACTTTTCTAGTATTTTAGACAGGTATGGGAGATTTGAAATCGGTCTATAGTTTCCAAGTTCATTTGGATCTAAATTTGGTTTAATGACGGCCATCTTAAAGGGTCCTGGGACATGGCCTAGATTAATTGAGTTGATAATGTTATAAATGGGCTCAATTGCAACAGGTAGTAACTCTTTTAATAATTTAGTTGGTATGGGGTCTAGTAAGCAAGTTGTAGGTATAGAAGTTGCGATAAGTTGAATTAAATCTTCCTGTTTTATAGGTGAAAAACGCTGGAGCCTTTGTTTTAGAGCGATGGTTGGTGCTAATTCATAGGAAAGATTTGGAGGTTGAGTTTTTACAATTTTGTCACGAATGTTTTCGATTTTCTCTGTAAAAAATTTCATGAATTCATTGCTACCGAGGTGCGGCGGAATAGCCAGGTCAGGTGGTGTCTGTTTATTTGTTAATTTAGCGACTGTGCTAAATAGAAACCTTGGATTGTTTTTGTTGGTTTCTATGAGGTTACGAAGGTGCTCAGCCTTTGCTGCTTTTAGTGCCTTTTTATAACAATTTGCACTCTCTTATAACAATTTGCACTCTCTTAATATCTGTGAGCCCGTCCTTTTTTGTTTGATGAACATTAAAAACAGATACTATATCTTTATTATGCTGCTGCCCCTTTAAGAGCTAGTGCACAATACTGTAACACACATCCGTTTTGTTTCCAATCCATTTGTTCACGAAACTAACTACCTTTACAAGGATTTTTGTTAATGGGTATTTTTACGTAATTTTGTATTTATATGACCGTATCAGAGTAAGAAGGCGTGAAAGAGAACTCAAGTTTAGTATTTAGTGTTTTGATTAAAGGCGGGGTGTCCGATTTCTCTTAGCCTTTGTTGATGTTCAAATCACCAAAACAAACACACCCCAATCTTTCGTTTTCATCAGTGCTCAAATGGTCGCAGTCTAGAGCCCTGTGTTTGCTTTCTTAAATACCCCAAAATATTTTTTTGTTCCATCAGAATAAAAGAATAATAATAATCATATTTTTTTCCTACGATGGTAGTCAGTAGTCAATGATGTCCCAGAAATGTCCGTTGCTAACATTTTCCAAATTCGACATTTATATCAAACACACTCTCCAGAAAGAGTTATGCTGAGTTCACACTTAATGCTTGAATTTGATAAAAAATCGTATATTTTGTAAATCAGGACTTTACAAACAGCTAATTATGACTTGAAACTTCAAAATGACAGTGCACACCAGACGAGAAGCACAGCTTTGCGTCTATAACTCGCAGGTATCATACGCCACACACATACATTATGCATGCATTAGAACATTATGTTCAAGTTCAAAGTTCAAACTCCTCACGCAGTATGGGCCAGATTTAACTTTTTTTATATTCTCTTTCAGCCAAAAACACATGGCTCTTAAACATGAATCAATAAATAGGGAGTGCACAGCTGGGTGTTGCAGGAAGGAAACACAGGCGAGCGCAGTACACGGTTAATGTGCATTTGTGAATCGGGTTACTACGTTGCAAATAGACACTGACAAAAAAACTTTAATTGGACATTACGAAGTGCAGTCTCCATAACACCAGAAGAGCCACACACTGGCAGGGAGCAGAGTAAGATGGTCAACCTATGTGCTGGTGCTTAGTCAACACTCACTTTGTTTTTCACATTACTCTCACGAATATAGGCGAATAAGGGGCCGATGTCGATTATTACAGGTCAAGTAGACCAATAATCAATATTTTGAGCCATATATATGTCTGTGGGAAAAATAAAAACTATGTTCAAAATTAAGAATATCAAGAGCTCTGACAAAAACTTTGCTAAAAATCATGGTTACTACACGTTTACTATATTAACACCATGGTAAACAGTAAGGAAATAAACAATCAATAGCTGTCAGAAAGATGCTCGACTTTATAATGAAACCGTTTATCCTCAGAGTGGCGTTCTTTTAAAGGGAATGTAAACCTTTCCTCTTTGTTTAGAACTGTCTAAAGATCCCTTACATGTGCAGAATGACATCGACCAAACGCGCAGTAAAATCAACATATTTAAAAAAAGAGTCTTGGTGTTTTGTTGTGCTGTGTAAATCATATCTAATGTCAGCACTCTTCCGGTGGTTTATTTTGCATATTTTGTATTAAGTGAATGCTTGGCTGAAAAGATGCGTCTTTAATCTAGATTTAAATTGGGCGAGTGTGTCTGATCCTCGAATAGTTTCAGGAAGGCCATTCCAGAGTTAAGGTGCTACGTATGAGAAAGCTCGACCCCCTTTGGTGGATTTAGTTATTCTAGGTATTATCAAAATGGGTAAGAGAATTAGGCCTCTGTGTCACATCATATTTATACCCCAGGGAAACAGGAAGTCATGAATTAATAATTAAAAGTTCCTAGATAGCTTTGACCAACTTTAGCAACTACAGAAAAATCTACATTTCTCAGCGGAATGGTTAGGGGTGCCAATAATTGTGGGACACATGATTTCAAGTTTTTTGAAAGGATTTTTAGAAGTCCACAACCACATCTTAAACAGGGGTGCCAATAATTGTGGACGGCACTGTCCCTGTGAGAACACAGAAAGGAGTCGTCAAATATAAAGTGAGCATTCCTTTTCCTGTCAAGATTTCACAGAAAAGTTACGTTTCTTAAGCCCCATGACGCTTTGCGCGAGTTATGGGACTAACTTCCAGTTCAATGTAAACAGACGCATGTCTGCCTTATTTCAAGTAATTTGTGTATAGCAGAATGTGAACTTTCTGCTATATACATGTGCTGGTCATATAATTAGAATATCATCAAAAAGTGTATTTATTTCACTAATTCCATTCAAAAAGTGAAACTTGTATATTATATTTATTCATTACACACAGGCTGATATATTTCAAATGTTTATTTCTTAAAATTTTTAAATATTAAATATTAATTAATTTTTTTTAATATTACTTAAGACCAATACAAAGAAAGGATTTTTAGAAATCTTGGCCAACTGAAAAGTATGAACATTAAAAGTATGAGCATGTACAGCACTCAATACTTAGTTGGGGCTCCTTTTGCCTTATTTACTGAAGCAATACGGTGTGGCTTTGAGTCGATCAATCTGTGGCACTGCTCAGGTGTTATGAGAGCCCAGGTTGTTCTCATAGTGGCCTTCAGCTCTTTTGCATTGTTGGGTCTGGCATATCGCATCTTCCTCTTCACTGATAAACATTTTAGGATGCCTTTTTGCATTTTTAAAGATTCTCTCTACGTTTTGTTTAGAAGACTGTTTAGATAGACATATCTTCTTTCTAACAAGCATATCAGCTGAGAAATGTAGTCCATATGATGTGATATATTCCATCTGATTATTTTACAACACTTCGGTAAAATACTGTAAAGAATCCTTGTAAATCCAGTTTACGGTCTCGTGTTTTTATTAATGACCGTACAGTGTTTTGGTGATTACATTAATCTATTTGCCTTTTAAAACGGAAAACTCTCTTTTAAAACTGACCATATTCTGTCTAAGTGATTTTGCAAGCTTGTTATCTCCCTGTTGAAAAAGGGTTAGGTATGTTTTGATTTGACAGCATCAAATACATTTCTTTCGCCAGTGTTCTGGAAGTTTTACCCATAATAGTTCTTACAGTAGCACCCCCAAAAAACTATACATTGGAGTCCGGGGATGACACAGTCTGAAAGATTGTTTCAACAGCTAATCTGAATTGATGTGAGTGGTGTGTTGGTTACTATGATACACTGAGTGTGAAAAAAAAGTGCCGCCACTGAGCCCGCAGGACAGCAGCTGCTGGACTTGGAAAAAACGCTGTATGCCGGCAGAAACATTGACCCTTAAGATAAGATTTTCAACTTTAGATCTTTCTGAACAATATCCTGTTCCTCATGTATATATTATGTATGTACTGTGTACTTGTGTAATTACCACAAAACCCCACACCAAATGGATCACTTGTAGTTACCGGTATTTTGTTGCGTAAGTACAATATAAGTGCACATAGTGTAAAATAAAGAGCAACCAAAAAGGTATAAGAAAATATGGTTAGGAAAACGGGCATCTGATTCTTCTCCAGTAAGTCTGTGGAGGTGGAATGTGCGTAATTCAAGCCTTGAGCTCTGGCTAAGTGCTATTTGTGCACGTCATTGTCTGATTAATTCATCGCAATTGATAGGCGGATAATTTAGGCTAATGGCCTGTCTCTTTACACTTAATATGGTCTGCTAACAGGCAAAGCAGCATGTATCAGCGCAGTTCTTAGGTGGTGAATGTCGGGGTGCGTTGGTGTGGGGAAAGGGGGAGTATCCATCTGTGTCACCCATCTGTGGATGAATCTTGTTCATCTCCATGATGAGGGTACAGGTTGTCTTTGAACAGCGGGGACCACAAAAGGTGGCAATGATACAGAATCTGAGACACAGTTGGTTGTGTCTTTTTTTCCACAAGGACAGAGTCATGGTTTACAGTCACCAATTATTCCTGTTCAGTGCACAAATATATTTAGGACATGGGAATCAGAGACATACCTAAAAATAGAGAAAACACAAAAAATCTCTTCCAAAGCTCTTTCTTAACACAAGTGTTGTGTTTGGAAGAGCAAAAATTATGTTGTTAGGTCATAGGACATGCAGTGGCACTCGAGTGGAAAAAAACTTAGAACAAAAGATATCATAAAACACAAGATCATCACAGTGGGTTGACTCAGATAAAGTGAGTAGAGTTTAACTGACCGTGGTTTTCCTTGGCCATTCTCAAGGCATGTAGCGATGCATCTGGACTAATTTCAAGCTGGCAGATTAGCACCTTGGCCCTACTGATGGCAGATTGTGCATGTTGTAGCTCCTCTTGGCCCAGCAGCATGTTAGCACCAGCAACAATCACAATAGCGTTCTCCCCTGTCCATTTAACAAACTAACAGTGTGACCCACAAGTGTATAACTTTTAAAGGAAATATTCCAGGTTAAATACAGTTCATGCTTGATTGACAACATTAGTTGCTAGCTGGTGATTACCTCAAAAAGCAATGTCAAATGTGTAATTACTGCCAATTGAAAATACATTGTATTTCAATGAGCCAGCTCTCTTGCTTTACTTTATTTTTCTACTTTATGTTGAAATTATTCCCCTAAATAGTTTTTCACAAGATTATGTATAAACGAAGATGGATCTAAGCATAAAATATAGGTCATAGGAACATGTACTCATACTATATACTAAATTATCTTGCTGTTGGACCACAAACAGATGGACACAATTAAAGAGTTGACACAGGTACAACAAAAACAACAGTGTCAAGAGATATAAACAAGTATTTTCCTCATTATAACTTATTTGTTAGCTTGCAAGATAATTGTTCGCTTTTACAGTGCATCCCGAAAGCATTCACAGCACTTCACATTTTGTCATGTTACAGCCTTATCCAAAATGGATTAAATTCATTATTTTCCTCAAAATTCTACAAACAATACCCCATAATGACAATGTGAAGTTTGTTTGGAATCTTTGCGAATTTATTAAAAATAAAAAAGCACATGTACATAAATATTCACAGCATTTGCCATGACACTCAAAATTGAGCTCAGGTGCATCCTGTTTCCACAGATCTTCCTTGAGATGATTCTACAACGTAATTGGAGTCCACCTGTGGTAAATTCTGTTGATTGGACATGATTTGGAAAGGCACACACCTGTCTACATAAGGTCCCACAGTTAAAAGTTCATGTCAGAGCACTAACCAAGCCATGAAGTCCAAGGAATTGTCTGTAGACCTGTAGACACGCCGATCTGGGGGAAGGGTACAGAAACATTATTCATCATTGAAGGTCCCAATGAGCACAGTGGCCATAAATGGAAGAAGTTTGGAACCATCAGGACTCCTCCTAGAGCTGGCCGCCCGGCAAAACCGAGGTGGCCAGAGGGAAGCCACTCCTTAGTAAAAGGTACATGACAGCCTGCCTGGAGTTTGCCAAAAGGCCCCCGAAGGACTCTCAGACCATGAGAAACAAAATTCTCTGGTCTGATGAAACAAAGATTGAACTCTTGTCTGGAGGAAACCAGGCACCGCTTATCACCTGGTCAATACTATCCCTACAGTGAAGCATGGTGGTGGCAGCATCATGCTGTTTTTTTAGCGGCAGGAACTGGGATACTAGTCATGATCGAGGAAAAGATATATGCAGCAATGTACAAAGACATCCTCGATGAAAACCTGCTCCAGAGCGCTCTGGACCTCAGACTGGGGCGAAGGTTAATCTTTCAACAGGACAATGACCCTAAGCACACAGACAATATAACAAAGGAGTGGCTACAGGAAAACTCTGTGAATTTCCTTGGGTGGCCCAGCCAGATCCCAGACTTGAACCAGATTGAACATCTCTGCAGAGATATGAAAATGGCTGTGCACCGACGCTCCAAACTGATGGAGCTTGAGAGACCTTGCAGTGACGAATGGGAGAAACTATCCCAAAATAGGTGTGACAAGCTTGTAGCATCATACTCAAAACAACTTGAGGCTGTAATTGGTGTCTGTTACGTGAATAAAGATGTAAGCGGGACGAGAACGCAACATTTACGTGAGGTATGATTGACATGTGTGCGAGTAGAAGAAACAACCAGAGATCTCTACGTTTCAAGACGTTT